>NW_027526137.1:0-600000 GCF_052094955.1 Ictidomys tridecemlineatus
ATTTATTCAACAACCATGTCACATGATCATGATATGACATGCGTAGTGGCTAAAGGTGCAAAACTTACTTAAAGGAATGTTTTGCTAAACTCCTATGGATTTAAAACCCAATGATGTATTTTTTTAGCAGATTTATGAGACTCTGACTTATAGAAGGAATCTTGTTTTCCAGATGGTGAAAAGGTCCTCCTTGGGGAGGAAGCCAGGACAGAGAATGTCTCTCATATGGAGGCATGTTGGATTGCAGCCTAAGCTCCCAACCTGAAGGAAGGAGGGAGAACTTCTTCTTGGGTGAGTTCCTTCCTTCCTTCATCAGTCCCTCCAGTAGCAGCCCAGCTGGCAATTTCAGTCAACAGGAGTAAAGGTGGGGTGACTTACCTGGGGTGTCTGCAGTCCAGGCCTGTAGATGGCTGCAGATTTCTCCCCTTTTGTGTAATGGGGGTGTGTTGCAGCTGCACAGCTCTGAGGTAGCACATGTCAGCCACTCACTAATTTCTTAGACTTCTATTTAGTTCCAGCTTCTAATTTTTGGGCTCCTACATCTTTTTATTTTTCTTTTAGCTGTGTTTATGAAATGGAAGAATTAATCTCTTATCTTTTAGAGGGAAAATGGCCTTGCAGAAATGAAGCTACTTTCTCTTGGTCATTTGTTGTCATATTTTGAGAACTGTCTATTCAGGGCCTTCACTCTTTTTTTTAATATGATTTTCTATTTTTATCTTTGCTGCTGGGTTGTTTGAGTGTCTATGTATTGTGTATATTCACCCATTATCAGATATACGTGGTTTCAAATATTTTCTCCTAATCTATAAGTTCTCTTTTTACTCTCTTGATTGTGTCTTTTGTTATACAGAAACTTTTTGAGCTTGACAGACTTTATCTTGCTGTTAAAGGACACAAAATCATTGCCAAGATGAAAATCACAAAGATTCTCATCCATTTTCTTCTAATAGTTTTATGGTTTTAGGTCTTATGTTTAAGTTATTAATCCATTGTGAGTCAATTTTTGCATATGATATGAGAGAATGGTCTAATTCCATCTTTCTTCATGTGAATATCCAGTCTTTCTAATATCATTTAATGAAGAGACTGTCCTTTCCCAATTACGTGTTCTTGGCATCTTTTTAAAAAATCAGTTGTATGTAAATGCATGGGTTTATTTTAAGACTATCATGTTCCATTGGTCAATGTGTTTGTTTTTATACCAGTACCATATGGTTTTTTTTAAGAGGAGAGAGAGAAAGAGAGAGAGAGAGAGAGAGAGAGAGAGAAAGGGAGAGAAATTTTTTTGTAGATGGACATAACACAATTCCTTTATTTTTTTTTAATATGGTGCTGAGAATTGAACCTGGGTCCCTCCCATGCTAGGTGAGCACTCTACCACAGAGCCACAATCCCAGCCCCAGTACCATACAACTTTGATAACTGTTTGCAATTTTTTTTTAAATCGGGTAGTGTGATATCTCTAGCTTAGCTTTGTTGTTCTTGCTTAAGGTTGCTTTGGCTTTGGGGGGGTTTCTTTGTGGGTTCTATAAAATTTTAGGATTCAAAAGAGAAAAGGCATCCAACATCACTGCCATTAGAGAAATGCAAATCAAAGCCACGGTGAGATTTCACCTCACACTTGTTAGAACAGTTATTATTAACAAAACAAAAGATGCCAAATGTTGGTGTAGAGAAAAAGGAACACTGGTAAACTGTTGGTGGGAGTGTAACTTGGTACAGCCATCATGGTAAACAGTATGAAAGTCCCTCCTGAGTGGCAGTGGAGCTGCAGATCAGAGGCCTGGGGCAGGTTGGAACCTCAGGTGGCCAGCAGGCAGGAGTCTGTCACGCTTTGGGGATCTGAGGTGCAGCAAACCAGGGCATGTGACCTGTCACCCTGTGCAGCCTGCCCCACCCATAAGCCCTGAGAAAACAGAAGGGGTGGCAGACCCCAATGGAGGAAAGTTCAGGCTCGATAGAATTAGTACTTTTCCAATAACCGATACATATAATATTTTTCCGATAGAGTTACTTTCCAAGACCTTATTAGCATAAATCTGACCAATCATGTTGATCCAAGAGCTGTATAACCCCCTAGACTAGTGCACTCCAGAAGCAGCCTGCTGCCCAGTTTCCTCTCTCGACTTGCAAGAGCTCTGTCTCTTTTCTTCCCACTTGAATAAATCCTCCCCTTTTACACTCACTCTTCCTCATCCCTGGATTTCATTCTTCATCCTTCATTCTTCAAATTTTTGAGATGAGAACCCAGAAAGAAGAAATTGGCAGTGAACTGCTTATCTACTACAGCACTGGAGGGCATAGCCTTTCATTAAGGGGTGCAGCACACCACTGGCCACTTGCTAGTAGTGGAGAAGAATTTGGAGCTTATGCTTGCAGTCATCCTCTGTGTGATTAACTGCTAACACTAGAATGGGCTTTCTCAGCTGCTGAGGCCTTTTGTGTACACAGACCCAACCTTTCACCTCCAGCTCTGATTTCACTAGAAGTCCTTCTTCCAGGACATGTGCCCAAGGAAATGTAATCACCACACCGTAAAGATATGGATACACCCATGTCCACTGCAGCATTATTTACAATAACCAAGCTGTGGAAACAAACTTAATGCATATTGACAGATGAATAAATAAAGAAAAATATATGTATAATGGAATAATATTTTGTCTAATAAAAGAAGGAAATCCTGCCACTTGTGACATGGATGAATCTAGAAGATATCATGCTAAGTAAAATAATCCAGTCATAGACAAATACTGCATGATGTCACTTATTTGTGTCATATAGTCAAACTCAGAATAAATGAGTAGAATGGTGGTTACCAGAGACCAGGGGGAGACCAGGTACCTCCTGGTCAAGGGCACAAAGTTTCAGTTACATAGGATGAATGGGTTTTGGAGAAATGTCATACAGTCTGGTGACCATAGTTAACAATATTGTGTGGTATGCTTGAAATATGCCAAGAGGGTAGATCTTGAATCTTCTCAATGTGCATTTGCACACAAAGGAAAGTCAATGATAACCATGTGAGGGGATGGATACGTTAATCAGCTGGATTATGGTGGTGATCATTTCACAACACAGACATATAGCCACACTTCAGGTTGTACACCTCAAATAATTTCTTGTTATGCTTCAAAAAATGTAGTTTAAAAAAAGAAGAAATGAAACTACCCACCCAAGTGCAAGCGCGTGGCTCCGGCTCCTCCCGGGTGGGTACTTTGTCCTCTGCACTGCTGTTGTGCTGTGGTGCCCTTCTGGAGTCTCTCCTAGGCCAGCCTCTCAGCACTGGCACCTTTATTCTTCCTACAGATGGAAGGATGCGTTGGCCAGCCTCATGACCGAGTCCCTCTTGCTTCTTCCTGCAGTGGCCCTTCTTTCCCTCCTCTCCCAAGAGTGTCTCTATTAGAACCAGTGAAATAAGGGATTTGCTCCACACGGGCACTACATTACAAGTGGAGTGAATTTGGAAGCTCTGGACAGGATTGTCTTCTGTTCAGGGTTTGCTTTGGAGCTCCTTGGCAGACAGGGACAGTGGCAGGAGGACACACAGCACACAGGTAGCATTCCTGGGCCCATCTTCACCACTGTGAGGTGGAGGAGGTCTTTATATGTGCAGGATTGGGGAAGTAAGTGTCTTGTCTATGGTCACACAGTGGTGACTCCCATGGCTGAGCCTGGTCAGGGGACCCAATGCCTTGATTTGAAGTGGATTTTCCTTTGGCTGGCTGACATGTGCTGGGTTCATCCAATTTTTAGCACTGACCAAAATACCTGAAAATGTGGCTGACTCTGTAGCTCTCGGCTAAAGGTGAGGAGCAGCATCACTTTGTTGTTGTTGTTTGTTAGTTGGTTGGTTTTTTAAATGTATTTTTAGTTGTATTTGGACAAATATTTTTATGTTTTTTATTCATTTTTATGTGGTGCTGAAGAATCAAACCCAGCACCTCATACGTGCTAGGCAATTGCTCTACTGCTGAGCCACCACCCAAGCCTCAAGGTGCAGTATCTTTGCAAAAAGTCACAGGGGAGGAAGCTTCTCAGTTCATGACAGCCAGGATGCAGAGAGGTGAAGGGAAGGGGATTGAGGAGCCAGGGACAAGATCTATAATCCCCAAGCCATGCCCTGCTTCTATGACCTACTTCTCCAGCCATGACCCACCTGTCTATAGTTGGCACCCACCAAGTCCATTAAAATGGACTGATTAGGATACACTCTTCTGATCTACTCATTTCACCTCCCGCATTAGAAAAGGAGCTGCGGGAGGACACCTCATATCCAAACTATATCAATGCTTGATATAGTCTGAGTCTCGTCCCAGTGCAGCCACTAACTTACTATGAGGCTTCAGACAACTCCTCTGGACAGTGGCTCTAAGGCAGTGGTCAACATGGGGCACACCCATGCCTATTCCAAGTCTCTGTCACCCCAGGTTTTTTTTTTTTTTTTCGTTGAGCCCTGCCTGGCTGCAGAATCCTCCAGGGACCATTATTAATTCACTGACTTGCTCCCCCACTGAATCCCCCACTGCCTCTCCCCATGTAAAATGAGAGATATACTTTATCACTAGCTTTCCAACAGCCTTTAGAGCAGGAATCTTTCTTCAGCTGCCATCTCATGTGGAAACCCTACATGCAAATACAGTTGATCTTCAATATTTGTGGAGTCTGTATTTGTGAATTTTCCCTGGTGCTAAAATTAATTTGTAACTCCCAAATCAATACTTTCTGGGAAGCATTAGAGTTGATGGTTGTGCATGTTCCAAGCTAAGGTCAAGCCATGCTGTCTTTCTGTTGGGCTCCATACAATGATGGACAGGGGATGAAAGCAGCTGCAGGTGGTGGATGGTACAGGAAGCTCTGTTCTGGGGCCAGCTGGATGGGTTTGAATCTCAGCCTTGGCACTTGTTCATGGGGTGGCCTCAGGCAAGTCACAAACACTTCTGATCTTCATTTTCTTATTTGTAAAATCAAAACAATAGAATATTGTTTCAGTTTTACAAATAAGTGGATTTAGGAGGGAAAAGAACAAAAAAAACCTCAACTCATTTTCTAGCACAGTACAGTCACCACACGTTTCTGATACCAGGTGTGTTTGATTGTCTTCCTTCCCATTAGGCCAGCAATACTGCAGCAGTGGACACCAGCTGGGTTTCCTCTAATTCAACTCTGCTCTAATGCTACCTGCCTGGAGATAGCATCTGACACCAGGTGGAGGGATCTGTTCCCATGACCACCATGCCTTCAGGTGCTAGGCTTGTGCCCCATGTGTTTTACCTGTGCTTCTGACCAATGGGCTATAAAACAGGGTTCCCACAATACCCTGCTCAGGTTCAATTAGTTTTCTAGAGCAGCTGATAGAACTCAGGGGAACACTTGCCTATGTTACTGGTTTGTTAGAGAAGATATTACAAGAATACCGTTGAACTCCAGGTGAAGAGGTGCACGGGGCAAAGCTCGTCGGAAGGGATGCAGAGCCTCCGTGTCCTCTCTAGGAAAGCCAGCCTCCAGAGACCTCCATGTGTTTAGCTACTTGGAAGTTTTCCAAACCCCATCCTTTTAGGTTCTTATGGAGGCTCATTGCATAGGCGCAGTTGATTAAATCAGTGGCCATTGGCATTAAGCTTCATCTTTGAACTCTCTTCCTTTGATATTGTCTAGATCTGGAATGTTCCACAAAGGTTCATGTGACCCAGTGCAGCAATGTTCAAAGTGAGCATTTGGGGAAGTGAATAGATTCTGAGAGCTCTGGCCTCATAAATAAATTGATTCATTAAGAAATTTGTCACTAAATGGATGACTGGGAGAAAACTGGAGGAGGCAGGACCTAGCTGGAGGAGTGGGTCCTTGGTGGTGTGCCTTAGGGACCGTATCTGGTCCCTGGCCCCTTCTCTCTTCCTCTGCTTTCTGGTTGTAGGGCGGTGAGCAGCTTTCCTTTACCATCCCTTTCTGCCATGATGTTTTGCCTTGCCATAGGCCCAAAGTGATGGAGCCCATCAACAGTGGACTGGAACCTCAGAAACCATGAGTCAAAACAAACCTTTCCTCCTTTATGTTGTTTTTATTAGATATTTTGTCACAGCAATGAAAAGTTGACTAACATAGCCCCTCCCTGAGTTTGGGACTGGGACTAGAAGCCCCAGCTCTCCACACGTTTTTAGTGACCAGTCCTCAGCCTGAAGGTATCCAGGGGCTCCCAGTCATTAGTCAACTCATTGGCAGCCAGAGAGACACTTATTATGTAGTGATTCCAAGGATTTTTAGGGTTTTTACACCAGGAATCAGGGGCAAAGACCAAATATATATTTAATAATATCACAATGAGGATGAGTTGGTTTTAAAGGTTTAGGTTAGATTTCTCCTAGAAGCAATAATTTATTTATTAATTCAGAGCTCACAGACTTGGCACCACATAAGTGGTGGGAGTAGCCAGGATGAACTGTATGCCAAAATGCTGAGCTGGCCTTGGGTCCTTCAGTTGACTTTTCATCTGGAAAGGCATGTGAGGACCATAGCACGACAGGCCCTGGACCTGAGGCCTCAAAGGAAAGGGCTGCACCCAGAGAGGGGCATGGGTGACCCACCTCCACCAGACATCACAGGGACATTGTGGGTCCTGCAGAAACAGTCATGCACTATCAGAAGCTGTGACAGGCGCCTGCGGCTATGGTGGCCTCCAACCTGCATGACCCTGTTAGATTCTCCTGGCACAAGAAGGGCTGATGGGAGGACCCCTCATTCAGCATCACAGTGTGAAAGGGACCCCAAGGGCTTCACATTCTGATGTTCACTTTCTCACTCACAGGACAGATTGGCCTTGAGAGAGGCTGAGGTTAAAGTGTATGCTGAGAGTGGAATCAGGTGACACTGCTCTCCTGGTAGACTTTCATTTACTTACTTGGGACAGATAATCTCTCAGTGCCTACTAGGTGCCAATCACTTTCCTGAGTGCTGGGGATCCTGGACTCTCCACTGACTCAACCACCCAAGCATTCCCAACTGGCCTTTGAGAAAGTAACTACATGTTTGGGACCAGCAAGATGCTGTATTATGTGAGGTCCTGACTGGCTGCTGGGAACAGCCCATGATCCAAGTCCCCCCTCACATTCAGCAACCTCCAGCACCTGGAGGGATGTTGGGGCTGCTGGAATCTTGGATGTGGCCATCCATTCCCCCTAGCCAGGAAAAGGCTGAGATGACTGTCCCAGAGGATCCATGCTTGGACCAAATGTACTCAACTGCTAAGTATTTATTGGTTAACAATTTGTAAGACTTGTTGTGCAAAGAGTTTTATGGTTAAAAAATAAAAAAATAAAAATAATAAAAAACTATTATCTTACTGAATCAACCTCAAATTTTGAAGGAGACTGAGTGTGATTTTCTAAATCTGAATCAAAGTCTAACCTGTACCAACGTGCTTCACATGAGTGCCACACACAATTTATCTGGAACTAGGAATAATCATAATAATTGATAAAATCTTACACAGCTATCTCTACATTTAATAATCATTTCATATACAATAAGTTATTAAATATACATGTCCCCTTTCCCACTATCACAGTAACAATGGACAAAATATTGTTAAACTTTTGGAAGAAGCAAAAGCAGAAAGCACTTCTAAATGGGTAGTTTCTGTTTAATGATCCAATATGCTACAAGGACATATTTTTCCTATAGAATGGTCTCATTATTTTTTTAAAAGCCTTATATATTTCAGTCTCTAACTCATCAATAATGAAATGGGATCATGGAATGAATATTGCAGTGTCCCCCTTCCCCTCTTCCTTTCTACATGGACACTTTGACATTTTGGGCTGCAGAGCACCTGACAAATAGGTCTACCACAGAGGAATAAACTGGCTTTCCAAGCCAAAGGGGAGCCCAACAGTGTCTGCTCTTGTAAGAAGATGGAAAATATATGCCTTGATTAAAAGAAAATGCCAACAAGGGGAAATATTGGGCTTTCCTCTTGACTGCAGCCGCCAGCCCTAAAGCAAAGGTTGAGACCATGATAAATTCAAAGCAGTGTGCGCAAAGCCCCCGGACGCACATCACTTTATAATACCATGTTCTGTTGGCGTGTTTTGTACAGAAGAAACAGTTCTCTGATGCATGCATCCAAATTCCATGGCTGTTTATTTCCTCCTTTTCTTTATATTTTTGTTTCTTAATTTCAAAATTATAATAGTCCATATACAAAAAGATTTATGTTATATGCTTATATTTAAAGCATGAAGTCTGACTCACACCCTATACTCATCATCCTGTTTAAGATCATTGCTAGTATTTGTGATCACATTACTCTCCTTTATTCCCAGGAATAAATAACAATCTAATTTTTGTGTTTGTCTCTTCCTTGCTTTTTATGATAGCTTTATTGCAAAAGAATTAATATTTAGAGACTGAGCTTTGGTATATTTTTGAACCATATTGAATTTTATGAATCTGCTCTTGTCCACAACTGTTTTTATTTCATGTTTCATAAGTGTATTTTTAGGAAAATCTATTAGTGTAATTTAATTGTAATTAATTAATTTTAACTGTACAGTAATAGTCTGTAGAATTAATGGACCAAAATCTACCCACTTTCAAATTGAAAAGCATTGATTCCAGTTGTGATTTGTTTGTTTTGCATTAGAAACATTCTGGAGCATCTCTCTGGTGCTGTGGTGCTCCATTTTTTTCTAGGGTATAATTTCTAGGAGTGGAATTGTAGACACATATGGCATGTGCATCTTCAACTTTACTAACTAATGTCAAATTACTTTCTAAAATGGTTCTACTCTCATAGCAGTACCTGAGAACTCCATTGCTCCATAATTGTATTGACATTAGTTATTCTTTAACTTTTAAAAAATTTCCCTCTGTCCAGTTGTAGTTTTTATCTGCATTTCTTGTATTTCTATTAAGGTTAAGTATCTTTTCATTCAATTGGCCATATGCTTTTATTTCTGGGAAAATGTTTCCTCTACTTTTCTATTTATTGTATCTTTGTTAATTTGCTGGATGCCAACTTTTGGTCAGTTCTATTAGGCTTTTTTATGTCATTAGATTGATGTTTAATGAAGAAGATGTCTTAGATGAGTGTCAACATACTCAGTGTTATTTTGTGGTTTGTTCTTTATACACACACGAGTCAGAATACATACCCTAAGCTTTGAAGATATTTTCATATAAAAATTTAAACTTGGGCTGGGGATGTGGTTCAAGCAGTAATGCACTCGCCTGGCATGCGCGGGGTACTGAGTTCAATCCTCAGCACCACATAAAAATAAAATAAAGATGCTGTGTCCACCAAAAAGTAATATATATATATATATATATATATATATATATATATATATATATATACTTTTAATATATATATTACTTTTAATATATATATATAAAACTCTCTCTCTCTCTCTTAAAACAAACAAATCTAGACTTTTCAGTTTCTCCACTTAATTCTCTATTCCATCTGAAATTATTTTGGGGGCATCTTGTGAAGTAAGGGACACATGTTATTCCCCAACTGGATAACAGGGGTTCCACCACCATTTTTTTAATAGTCCATTCTCTCTGCTGATCTTCAGCATGACTTCTTTCTTTTCTTTTCCATTTGGTTTAAAGACTTCTTGTTCCTTCATACCTTGGTACAGAGGATGAGATTTATCCTCATACATAACTCAGGTGATGGCAATTATTATCATTTCCTGCAAGCTTTTTATTATTTACTCTTCCTCCCTTTCTCTCTCTTCCTTTCTTCTTTCCCTCTGACTTTCATCTCTTACTACCTTGCCTATTTCCCATAGCTGATCTTTCTGAAGTGCATAAAGTGTTTTTTGGGGGTTTGTTTGTATGTGTTCCTTACACAGAGCCAGACACACACAGCTTTATTGAGCTATAGTTTACATATAATAAAATTCATGCATTCTAAGTGTATAGCTCAATGAGTTTTGACAAATGTACATAATCATGTAATTACTGTAGTGGTGGCCCCACATCCATTAATGCATTTTAATTAAGCTTGTCCAGAGACCCTCACCAAAATGGTTCTATCAGCAAATATTTATGCAAAAGAGTTCATTGTGCTTAGAATTTCCTAGCAACTTTCTTTTGCTCTGTATTGCAAAAGCTAAGTTTAACCATGGACTTGATGCTACTCATGCTTTTGTGGCAAGACATGTAAAACCTCTGACTTTACTAATAATTAGGACAAAAAAAAAGCACTGAGAACTCAAAGAAAAAAAAAGAACTTTTATGTAGACTCATGTAAAAATGTAAGCCTCCAAGGCTCCCACCTCCCACTGGATATAAAGTTCAAAGAATTTCTAGACTCATGGTCCAGAGAATATTTCAGGCATAAGCCACACTCTCTAGACAGCTTTAGACAATAAACCTACTTTCTGAAAATTCCTCAGGTGTTTAATCTCTTCTGTCCTACATCAATTACCACTACTATTAAGAGAGAGGGTATTTCCAAGAAGTTCCTCATGGGCCTTTGTGTTCAATGATTTCCTTCTACTCTTAACCTCTAGCAAACACTTATTAGATTTCTGACTCTATATTGTTTCCTTCTCTAAAAATCCAAATAATGGTATCATATTATAGTCTTGGTCTGCCATTTTCTCACTTGACATAACATTCTTGGATGTCCCCACGTGGCCATGTGCATCAGTAGTTCATTAGTTTTCATTGCTGAGTGAGATCTCATTGTGTGAACACAGAACTCTTCAGTTATTCATTCAGGGATGGACAGGTTGTGTACAGTTTGGAGGGGTGATTATTGTGAGTAAAACTACTAAGAACATTATATATAAAACTTAGTGTGAAAATAGATCATTGGTATTTTAGGTGATTACTTAGAAGGACATTTTTAGGTTGTATAAAAAGAGTATATTTAATTTAATTGTGTTCAAAATTGTCAATCTGATTTCCAAAGCAATTGTATTATTTGTAGTTAGGAATGAGTATTTCAGTTTTTCTTTATCCTCACCAATGAAAATATTGTCAGTCTTTTAATTTTTTTTCTGTTCTAGTGGCTGTGTTATGGTATCTCTTTCTCTCTCTCTCTCTCTCTCTCTCTCTCTCTCTTTCTCTCTCTCTCACACTCTCTCTTAAATATATTTTTAGTTGAACACAATACCTTTGCTTTATTCACTTAGTTTTATGTGGTGCTGAGGACTGAACCCAGCACCTTGCATGCGCTAGGTGAGTGCACTACCACTGAGCCACAACCCCAGCTCCTGTGTTGTGGTATCTTGCTGTGGTTTTAATTTGCACTTCCTTAAGGACTATTGCGGGTGACATTTTTTTAACAAGGCTTTTGGTTGTCCTTAAAGCTATAAGGGTTTTTTTCCCCTTCTTAGTTTTTACATGGTTCTGGAGGTCGTTGTTGGCTATTTTAGTGGAATAAAATCAAGGTGCTGGCAGGACTGGCTCCTCTGAACACTGAAGGGAGAATCAGTGTCCATGGATTTCCCTGCTTCTGTGGCTCCCTCCTCCATGTTCAGAGCACATTCATCCTGTCTCTGCTTTCGTCACTACATTGCTGTCCCTTCTAATTTTCTTGGTTCCTCTCTCTCCTAAGGACTACTGTGATCCCATTAGTCTTGACTGAATAATATAGGATGATTTCCCAGTCTCCAAATCTTTAATTAAATCCCATTTGCAAAGTCCTATTCTCCTTATAGGGCAATAGTCTACAGATTCCAAAGGTTAGAGTATGGACACTCTTGTGTGTGTGTGTGTGTGGGGGGGCATTATTCAATCTATCATAAATGTTCATGAGAGTCTCTCATTATCTTTTCTTGTAAAGTTTGATATAGTTTTAATTTCAGTGCAATGCTGGCCTCATTAAAACAGTTAAGCTATATTATATTTTTTGTTTTCTGGAAGTATATAGTGAACTTGTATAATTTCTTCCTTAGGTTCATGGTGGAATTCATCAGTGAAGCCATCTACCTCTCAAAAAAGTCTTACCTGATACTCTGATCTACGCCTAGGTTGGGTCCCCTTTGACACTTGTAGAATACCTTTTCCTCAGAGCATTCAGTACAACTCATAATGATATTCATGTTTGTATGATCTATCTTTCCACCAGGGTCTGAGCAGGAAATATGAGTGTCTATTTTACTGATAAATCTCCAGCCCCTATCAATGTATTTGGAATGTATTTATTATTGAGCACATGCTTTTTTGACTGGCTGAAAAAAGACTGTATTCTTGTCCCATGAGACGCCCTTGGAGTCTCATAAATACTCTCTGCTTATTTTTTTTATTAAGTTGCTTCAAATTGGTTTCCATTTCTAGTATTTGAAAGTGTCTTAGAAATAGTCAAGGGAAAGCTGGTATTTTGTAGAAGGCTAGGGCTGATATTGTGTTTCTAGTAAAATCTAGAGAGTCCAGAAATTTCATAGCCTGAGGATGATAGGAGACTATAGTGGAACAAGTGCCCTAGATAAGCCCAGACCCTAGGGTCTGCCCTCCAACTGCCTGTTGGGCATGCAAATGAGCAAGACCAAAGGTTGTATCAGAGGTCTGGAGCTCAAAGAGTAGAATCTAGAACAAAGCAGTCTGCAGCTCAGCTTTGTTTAGACATTCAGATTTTGTTTTAGTCAGCTTTTGCCACTGTGACTAAAGGATGGGACCAGCACAACTGTAGTAGAGGGAAAGTTTATTTGAGGGCTCATAATTTCAGAGGTCTTAGTCCAAAAATTAAGTGAAAGAACTGTGTTTAAAGAACATAAAATAAATTATATCATAAAGAAAAATTAGAAAAAAACATAGCAGGCTCCCCCCAAAAAAGACTAAAATAATCAAGTGATTTTGTGGTTGTGCTGGGGATTGAACCCCAGGGACGCATGTGTCTTTGGCAAATGCTCTGTATCCCTGAGCACATGCCCCATCCTTGAACTCTTCATAATTTTATATTATTCCTCAAATGTTTACTAATTGTAAAGGAGATAATTCTTTTAAAATTAAATACAGAAAAGTGGACCAGACTCAGACTATTTAAAACCTAAGACTTAGGTGCAGTGCCTGCATTTAGATGAATCCTTCTCAAAGATGAATCTCAGATGGAATTGTTGTAAGGTGACCTTAGTGTGCAGGGGTTGATGCTTTGCATATTGATTCATCTCTGAAAACTGTGAGGGAACAAGTCGAGGTCTTCATTAGGCAGCAGTGATTAAGGCATGTGGTGAAATTAAAAATAGCAAAGCAAAGACTTGTCCACATGTCAAACACCTCAGAGCCATCCGGCATTCCTTTTGAATCCTCCTTGGTGTTATTGTGACACTGCCATCAGGTTGAAAGAAAATTCCTTTTTTTGCATAAATAACTTTCCTTAGAGTCCATTAGGAAACAGAAAATGGCCTGAAGAATCTCCCAGCTCTCTCTGAACTGCCTATCTCTTTGTTAATTAGAACTTAGCTGGTTCAGTGAACATCAGCCTTTTCTGGTTGCTGTGATACCTTCTGAATTTTTGCTGTTGTCTGATCCTATCCCTTGATTTGAGTTAGCAGCAATTGGGAATTTCAAACGCATTAACCACAGTCTCATCATACTGCATTTTAATGTGAGTTCATATTTATTATTCAGCCACTGCCTTGCTTGTATTTTCGATAAGGAACACTATGGGATAAAATACCTCAGGGCCACCCTGGACTGGGTTACAGAGCTCTACTCCCCGGGCTTCCTTTCATGTTCTACTGTCACCATCTTGAAATTCTGAATCCACATTGAACAAGGGACCCATCCCTTCATTTTATGTTGAGTTTCTCAAGTGATGGAGCTGATCCTGTAGCCACACACCCCCATTCATTTCACAGACAAACAGGAAGCTGGGATTGAATGAAACACTAGAAAAGACTGCACCCATGTGTTTGCGAATACAACATAGTTTTAATATGGTTGTTCATATTTTCTGAACATGGCACCTCTTGGGGGAAGTCTCCATTCTTGTTGTCCCTGAGGTTTCTGGCTAAGATTATGTATGAAGTATTTGAAGTATGAGCCATATTACAGGCATCTTGAAAGAAAATAAAGAGTGAGAGAGAAGGAGAGGGAGAGGGAGAGAGGGGAAGGGGCCAGAGACAAGAGAAACACTTCCTTCCCAGGACTTTCCCCCAGTGACCTACTTCCTCCTACTAGGTCCCACCTCCCAGTTGTCCATTTAGCTATAAGTGGATTAATCCACTGATGAGGTCAGAGCCCTCATGATCCACTTATTGCCTAAAAGCCCCTCATCTGAACCTTGCTGTATTGGGGACCATATTTTTAATACATTAAGTTTGAGGGGAGACACTTCAGATCTAAGCCATAACAGGCAGTGTACACTGATTCTTACCTCTGGATTCCTGGTGACTTTGGGTGGGTTCTTATCCTTTTTTTAAAGAGAGGGATAGAGAGAGAGAGAGAGAGAGAGAGAGAATTTTTTTAATATTTATTTTTTAGTTTTCAGTGGACACAACATTTTTATTTTTTGTATGTGGTGCTGAAGATCGAACCCGGGGCCACATGCATGCCAGGCAAGCATGCTGCCACTTGAGCCACATCCCCAGCCCAGTTCTTATCCTTTAAGGACACTGATTCTCAGGACCAGGATTAAATAACCCTTTTTGCCATAGCAATTGATGTTTGCTCTTGGTTCCCACTGTGATTTAAAAATTAGTGCACATGTATAAATCCCAAGGGGCTTTTATTCAGTGAAAATAAGAGCCTCAGACTATTCTCTATTTGTCGAGATGCCTTAATATGGCATTGTCCCACCATTGAGGCACAGATCATAGTATTTTACTTTGAAACCAGAGTGTGGAGGGCACTCACCACAGGGTCAGTTTACAGATATGTCTTATGCTTCTGCTTATCCCTTTTTGCTTCTTAGAATAATTCCTTATCATAAGAAATCTCTACAGATTCTGAAAAGAATAAAATGCTTTTAATACCACAAGTAGAAGCAAAGATGGAATTTTTTAGTGACTATTTCTAAGTGAGTGCCAGAAAAAAAGTTTAAAACTCTTTCCTAACATTGTGCTGTCACAAAAATTTTCTGCTTAACAGAAATAAGTTAAATAAACAAAGAGCTTCTAAAATCCTCTTTTCTAATTTCCTCCAGAAAAGAAGCTCCAGGAGGACAGGGACATTGACCTGTTTCAATTGCTGATGTATCCTATGAGTCTAGGAGAGTGCCTGGCATATGCAATTGCTCAGTTTAAAGTTTGTTGAATGACTATCATTAGAGACAGATGGTGGACTTTTCTAGAAGCTGTGGAACTTCACCAATGATGAAGGTTCTGATTCACTGCTTTAACCCCCTGTTGTCCTCATCCCAATTAAAAGAAATCCTCGAATAAAACAAAACTTTTGGTGGCCGCAGACCACCAAAAGTAGGTCAAGTGTGGTCTCCAGACCTGGAGTTTAACAGTTTTAGAAAACGTTACAATTAATAATGAAACATCACTTATTTAATTCATAATTATTTATAGGTTGGTATAGTAAAAAAAGGGGCGGGGGACTGAGGCTTTGGAAATATATTTTTCAACAGGGCCTGGATTATTTTCTTCCAATGTTTCATTTGTGTCTGGATCTTTCTACTTCACACAGAGTCACTGGTGTCTGAGGCAATTCACAAACTTTATTGTGCAAGTTTTGCAGCCAGGGGAGGGATTTATTTTGCAATATATTATTAATCTTTTTATTTATTTCCCAACTAGGAAGATTCAAACTTCAAAAGAGTGTCACAGGGATGGCTAGAGCTCATGAGGATTTTCTGTCTCCATTCTTATTGGATTTGTTACCTTTAAGGAAAATCTTTTGTCACACTCATTTCAGATGCTTCAGACCTAAGTTTATCTAAATATAACCTTCATTCTGAAAATTTAATTTCTATTCTCTACTAAACAATGAGGTTGGTTGTTTGCCATTTTTATCTTATACTGTTTACAAAATGCTACTTTGGATGACACATCATTTTTGTCTGATTAGAGCCAGCGTTAGATGCGGAAGAGGAGAGGAGATCTGGGCAAGCATACAATGTTCTGGGTTTAGACTGGGACACCTGGAAGCTCTCTGCTACATACACATCCTTTAAAAATGCTCCTCCTGTTTATTCCTTTAGAACGGGTCTCTCTGATGTAGTGATAATGGGTTAAGCCCAGACAGCAAATGCTCACTAAATATTACAGTGACTCTTTGCACTTTCCTACTATTTCATAGTTGGGTTGAGCTGTGTGACTAGTTCTGCCCCATGGACTAGACTATGCTACCTGTGGGCTAAGATGGCCAAGGGCCAGCCCTTTCTTCCTCCTGTGCTGTGAGCTTGTCAATTTTGTTGAAATGTCAGCCTCGTAAATGACATCTACAAGGTAGATGGTGGTTACAGGTGGGAAAGCACCCTCCAGGTCTGCTTGGACCCTGGGCGTGGGTTTCATCTACTGATACAGCTAACAAGGATACACAAAGAGTGAACTGTCACAAATATGTGAATGGGAAGCACTCACCCCAGGTTCAATGCCTGATCTTTACCTGCCAATGGGACCCTTCAAAACCTTGACTGTGAACTTGTAATGTCTGCATTAAGAACAAGTATCAGAGGATACATATCCAAAATAAGTGGAAGCAGGAGCTTAAGGAGCTGTTTGTATAGTTATGCTTATGACATCCTTATTCACGACAGACAAAAGATTGACAAATCCACAACAAAATGTGGGCAGGCAAACAAAATGTGGCATCAACCTACAATTGAATATGGTTCAGCCATAAAAAGGATCAGAGTTCTGATATGTGCTAAGATGTGGATTAATCTTGTGGGTATTATACTATGTTCCAAGAATTCTTCTAGACATGCGGAGGGTAAGAGGAGGTCAGACATGTCCTTGCTCTCCTGGGATTCACATTCCAGTGAGGAGCTACTGCTTCCTGCTAGATAAATAAGTGAGTGTACTTTTGGTCTGCAGGGTGTTGCTGAGGGCTGTGGGGGAAGAGTGCTCCCCCTGTGGCCTCCATGAGAAGCTGGTTTTTATAGGTGGGCCAGTGACTGACACGCTTATCTGGGAGAAGAAAGTGGTGGGTGGTAGAGGGAAGAACAAGCACACAAATCTTGTTTTATCATTACTTTTTTCTTACCCAAAGCAAAAGCACAGTTTTTAAGAACTTCATGATACAAAGCACTTATTTTTGTCTAAGAACTATAGCATCATTTAACTAGTGCCTAATGTGATGAGTTCTCAAAATGTTGGCATCCCCTGCAGCTCTCAGTCTTGAAATTTGTAGCATACATGGGCACGCTGATTTTCTCTTTGAGGTTATGAACTTTTATATTTGCTCATAGCCTTGATTTCTGTCTATAAATTGTCCTATTGTAGACATTTTATTTAAATGGACTCATATGATATATGATCTTTTATGACTGACTACATATAAGATTATTTTGAGAAAAACACATTGATGGCTTTAAATAAAAGATTGCAACAGTTGTTTGTACGGTGGTTCTACTGAAAATTATGTTTGTGTGTGAGTGTGTGTGTGTGTGTGTGTGTGTGTATGTGTGAGAGAGAGAGAGAGAGAGAGAGAGAGAGAGAGAGAGAGAGAGAGAGAGAGAGAGATGATGCAGGGGATTGAACTAAGGGCTTTGGGCATGTTAGACAAGTGCTTTACCATAAACTATGTCACCAGCCCTCAGTTTTTTATGATAAAAATTATTAGGATTTTGGCTTCTTATTCAGTCACTATTTCCTATTAGTTGTTTGTTTCCAAACAAAATTTAAGAATCTTATAGATACACAGAGTGGCCGTAAAGACTGTGGATGTTTATTTCATATATTTATTATCTCTTCTCTTCCTCTGAGCATACTCAAGTACTTCTATTGCCTCACAAGATCTTTCATTAATTGCCTTTTTTTTTTTTAGAATAGCATCTATATGCTAAGCACTCGAATCCTCTCAGTAACATTCTGCTAAGGACAACACCGACACTAGCTTGTAAATCCCAGCAATGAGTTTTAGGGTCACCTGGATTGGTTCTTTCACTATGCTGTTAGTAATACCTGTAGTGGTGCTGTACTACATCATTCCTAAGTACAGCTCTCCAGTTCAAATTCCTAAGAAATTATTGACCCATGTATTAGTCGAAGATCAGGTTAAAATCTATTACTTTTTTGCCTTTTTAAAAAAGATTTGGAATAGAAATGGAAAGAGCATTTTGGAGATTCACTTTATTATACTTTATATAATGTTTTTCATTTGTACTTTTCCCTTCTTGATAGTTATCTTTTTAGATGATTTTAATTTGCTGTTGCTTCTCAAAGAAACATAAGTGAGTATTCTGTATTTCAGTAGGGTAGACTCTGTAATTTGGAATTTATCCAAGCAGGGCACTTGTTGTGAGTTAATTATTGAGTTGGAATTAAATATTTCCTACAAATTGGTATTTAGTAATATTTCAGATTAAGTATACTTATTCAAGCTTTCTTTTTAAAACGTTAAGCCTCTTCTAAGGAAAATAGTGAATTCTAACTTTTAATATGTTGAACTTAACTGGTTTCCTTTCTTTTAAAAAAAGTTTTTTTTTTTTTTAAATTTAATGTGTGTGTGTGGTGCTGGGGATCGAACCCAGGGCATTTCCCATATAAGGCAAATCCTCTACCACTGATCTACATCACTAGCTCTTGGCTGGTTTATTAGGCTGATGTATTCTTTACTTGAACATTTTGAAATCTTTTAAATTCTGCTGAAAATACTAAAACTATGATTGTGAAAGTCTGAGCCATTTTTTTCTTATGTTAATTGCAGTAATGTACTGCTGCTTACTCAAGCATATCTCCCCACCACCACCCTGCAAAATTCCCTTCTGTTAAGCCACCCTTCAAGGCTTCACAGGAAATCCCACCTCTCCCTGAAAGCTTTCTCTGCTTTCTCTATAGAGGCATAATTAAACTCTGCCTCCTCTCCTGTATAGAATCATTTTAACTATCCATTGTCAGATTCTCACATGTGTTATTTTTACTTGTATTTGTTTTAGTCCTCAAAGAGATTTGAATGAACTCTTCCCCCACCCCAGAGCCTATTGAATGCTTTAAGTGTAGTATGAACTTGGCAAGATTGTGTTGAGTTAAATAGATTTGAATGTTTTGAAAGAATCTTTTCCTATAATTTAAAAAATAACCTTTCAAAATTGAGGCAGCTGCCCATTTTCCTACCACAAAAATGAAACATGTCAGTCACCAAAAGCAAAATGCATTTTGATATTTGCCTGTGTGTCATCTTTTGAGGGTTAGCTTCAGGAGGTTGGTAGGTCTGTGCTCCAAGAGAAAAGCTGGGAGTGCTGAATTTTCCATGGTGGAGTAGCATCAGATGTCTGCCATGTAGTGATCCAAAGTGTGTAAGTCCTACCAAATCAGCCAATGAATCTCCAACATATGACATGCTTCATACTTATGATAATGTCTTTTGTAAAATTCAAGTTCCTCTTCAATTCCTCCTAAGACATCATTGCTAGTATTGGTAGAAAGAAAACTCTATGTAAAGTTTAAGCTATTTTAAAAGAACAATAGAATCTGTTATTCCATAGTTGTTGAAAATGTAAACCTATAATACAGTTATAGAAAGCAAAACAGAATTTGTTTTAAAGCTATTTAAATTTGTTCTAAAGCTATTCACATAAATTAAATGTTTCATAGTACTTTAACTTGTAAAAATAATATAACAAAGCTATTATTCTAAAGCAAATACTTCCTCTTCAGAGCTTTGATACCAAAGAAATGAAAATACTATTTAATTATTCTGTTACAATACAAATGCAAGATAACCACTGAGCCACATCCCCAGCCCTATTTTGTATTTTATTTAGAGACAGGGTCTCACTGAGTTGCTTATGCCTCACTTTTGCTGAGGCTGGCTTTGAATTCTTAATCCTCCTAAGCCTCTGGGATTACAGGTGTGCACTACCACACTCAGCCAAGATATTCTTAATAACCAAGATATTTTTCAACTTTTTTGTTTGTTTTTGACGTACTGGGGATTGAACCCAGGGGTGCTCTACCACTGAGCTATATTTCCAGTCCTTTTTATTTTTATTTTTTAAAACATTTTTAGTTGTAGATGGACACAATACCTTTATTTTATTTATTCATTTCATGTAGTGCTAAGGATTGAACCCATTGCCACATGTGCAAGGCAAGCACTCTACCACTGAACTACAACCCCAGCCCTTTTATTGTTTTATTTTTATTTTGAGACAGGGTCTCCCTACATTGCTTAGGCAGATGAACTTCTAGTCCTCCTGACTCAGGCTTTTGGTACCTGGGATTACAGACACATGCCACCATAACAGGATCAGCTTTTAAAAATTATTGTTATATACATTTTTAATGGTTGATTTTTTTGCTCATTTCATTAAACTCTTATTACAATATGATCATTTCTGTGTGTTTGTTTCTGGTATGAGTGAGACGTGATCTTTTTGTTACCTGCTCCCCATTCTTGGTATCTATTCCATTGTTGTGTAAGTGATCAATATTTATTAATATTACTTATTAATATTGAGTTGATTTAATAGTTTAGTAACAATGATCATGCAGAAGTATAGAAAAGATGTTCTTGTATTAAAAAATAAACAGTACTTCTTAGTGAGATAAGAAATATTAGGATTCTAGTCAACTAGATCAAAAAGGTCATGGAGAGAGTGAATGTCCATTTTAGATTTTCCCTTGCCATTTTGTATACATTTATTTAGGCTGTAATTCTCTCAATAGCCTGTAAAGGAAGTAGCATATTATTTTAGAACTGGGGAGATTAGAGTATTTATGTAAATGTTCAAGTTATTGTTGTAATTGTAGGGCTAGGTTTTGGTTTAAACCTTCTACTTTGATCTCCTGCTGCTTCCCCTTTGCTTGTCAGACTTAAGTTCCCACAGTCCTTTCTGTGCCTTGAATAAGGCAAACTGTTTCCTACTTGGAACCTTTGTTGTTGCTCCAGCCTGTTCTTTAATACCTGGGAAGCCTTATGCTAGAGCCACTTATGGATGATTCCTCTCATCTCAGGTCTTGGCTCAAATGTCTTCTTACAGTTTAGTTTTGAAAGGCACCCTGTCTACCTTAGCTACTCTACCAGGTTCTCTCTGCTTTTACACAGCATCCTGTTTGTATCCTTCATACCACTAATCAATCTTACATTATCTTGTTTATTTGTTGGCATATTTATTGTCTACTTTTCCTTAGTAAGGTCTAAGGTCCAAATATGAGTTCTTGATTACTGTGTATCTTTAGCACCTAAAACAGTGATTGGAACATTGTGAGTACTCGGTATGCATTTGTTGAGAAGAAGAAAGAGATAAAGGATGAAAAAGAGCTAAAGGGAGAGAGAATAAGAGTGAGTAATGAGAATCTGGGTACAAATTTCCAACTTCTTTCTCACTGTATGATTGACTCCTATTGGAATAAGTTATGTAATTACAACCTGTTCTTTTTGAATTTCCTTATTTAGGAACCCAATATGCCATACTCCTTTTAACTGAAATCTGCAAGATTCCAAATTTAAAGTCTGAGTAATTAGAGTAAAAACCATGGGTTGCCCAATTAATAATGCTAAATATTCACCTTGAAATAATTGCAGGTAGTCACTAGGAACCCATAAATTGGGAAATGAAACAATAAATTTCATAAAATACTTTTCCAGATACAGATAGAATTGTAGAACATCTGTCTGTAGGCTTACATGCCAGAAAGTAATCAACCAGGACACAAGAGGTGATAGCATTATGTTGTTTGATGACTTCCCTGAGGAGAAAGTCTGCTGTGTGTGTGTGTGTGTATGTGTATGTGTGTGTACACACGTGTAAATATATATATATATATATATATATATATATGTATATATATATATACACAAACACACACATATATATATAAACAAACACATATATATATATGCATGTATATATGTGTGCACACATATACAATAAATTTCATCATAAAAGGAATATTGGAATTATAACCTTGCTGCTACAAACCTTACCAGTGTGATAATTATTGAGGGAAATCTATTTAGGATAAAGAATAAGATTTGATTATCTATTTCTCTTTAATTAGTCATCTTCAGTATCAATCTTTTAATTAAAATACTTCAGGAGAAGAGGTATTCTCTTTCACTGGAACCCCATATCACCTAGGACCTTGTACATTGGAGAACTATTTTATGGTTCATTTTCTATGAGGGCTCTGAGACTTTCCTTGGAGATCTTACAGTACTCTGAAAATACTGGTACCTGCAGTCCACTATGGATATTTTTATTTTGCTAAGACACTCAGTAGTCAATTGCAGAGTCTTAAAATGATAGTGAAGCTCGTAATTTAAAATACATATATTAATGTGTGCTTAATACACTATAAAATATGATTAAAAGTATCAATTTAAGATATAACATATAAGACTAACTAATATATAAGTCTTACATAACATGTAAGACTAAGATATAAGACTATTGTTTGTCTATGTCTTTATTCTAGTCCTAAAAAATATTCTCACATATAATAAAGAATTTCCATTTGATGTTCAGCCTAGCCCATTAAGGTAAATAAATAAGCATCCATATTTTGTCTTCTGATTTTATTATCTATTTTATGCCTGTTTTTCAAATATTTCTGTATTTTTTTCTCTATCAAATTTGGTATTGGTGATATGACTGGTAGCAATGAGATGATTGACATTGACATTTATATCAACATCAACCTAATAATCAGCATCTTATCTGGGAAGTTAGTGGCTATGAGGGTTAGCTGGTGTATTAAGTGGAGTAGCTCACTAATTTTTCTGTCCTTTTTTATATAGGAGAATTTTAGCCCCTGGTGAGGAAGAGCATTTGAAATTTGAAGAAGATGAAGAAGAAGGTGGTGCTGGAGCAGGGTCTCCTAATTCTTTTCCTGCTAGAGTGCCTGGTGGGTACAAAAAATGTACATTATATAATTCAAGGTCAGGTGTTTGGAACTTACTTTTGTATTTGTTAGTGGCGGGTAAAACATCTCCAGGTTTGCCAATCTTAAGCAAATTATCATGGTCATTCTGTTAGCAGTAGCTATCGGTTTATTGTGAAAGTATCTTACTATTTGTGTCAGGGATCCTCAAAACATCCCATGTTTAGTGATTGGCTAGGAATACCCACAGGACTCAGCATATAGCTGTACTCACAGTTGTATTCTGAGTCATTACAACAAGAAAACACAAGAACAAAATCAGCAAAGGGTAAAGGCACACAGGCAAATTCCAGAGGAAACCAAACTTCTAAGAGTCCTCTCCCAGCAGAGTCAAATATGTACTTGATTCTCTCAACATTCTTTCACACCTGTAAAATGAAAAAATATTGTCTATTGGGGAAGCACTGTAGAGATTCAGTGCACAAGACACTTATTGGGGTTAGCGTGAACCAAAACTACAGACTCCAGGAAGAAAGCAAGTGTTCAGCACAAACCATATTGTTTGCATGGACGGTTTAGGCACAGTGATCTTCTTAACAGGGCATGATGGGAATCCTGCTGAAATCCAGGTTCCCAGATGCTAGCCATAGACCAACATTGTAAGTAGGCTTTCTAGAGTAACTGTTTGCTATGTTAATTCTTTTCTTTATATATCTAGCTGTTCTTTAAATAATCATATATGATTGTGAAACCTGGACCTGGAGGAATAGATACTAAACAGTTGCCCTTAACAGGGAAATAAAGAATACATAGAAAGTCCTTTTTATTTTTGGAAGATCTTGACAAGGTTGTAAAATACCCTAGTCAAGCACCCTGAGTAAATTATTTGCCTCTTCTACTTCTATACTTTCTTCTGTTCTTATACAGTGCACAGTTTTTACTTCTGATGAATTAGTTCATTTTTGGAAGTGTAGAAATAGCACTGTACTATTGTGATGCATTTTTTTAAAAGACTCTATGCTTTATGGTATAATTAAATATAATATACATATCATCCAGAAAACTTCATAATTAAAGTCATATTCCAGTAATTTAAATACTCTTTGGTAGAAGACGTTTGAAATATAAACAGTATAGGCTTAGACCAATAAGATACCTGCGCTTTTGAGTCTAACATCTGCCAATCAGTAGTTAAGTGACTGTACTTAATTCTTTATAAAAGGAGATGTTGACAATGTCTAATTCATAGGGTTACAATGAAAATTAGGCACCACATACAAATCATTTGGCATTATACTTTTCATTTGCTGGGGTAGTGGTGGCTACTGTATTTTCATTATCACCTATAAATGATGCTAACAGTCCTACACCATAGGATTATTAGAAAAATTACAATCACTATAAAATGTTATTGTTAGTGTTTCTTTGGTACAAGGTAATTATTTCCAATCTGCTTGTCTTTATGAATAAAGAGCTATATTTTACTTGTTATATTTGTAGGAAATTCAAGATTGCTGAGATGATGAGGTAAATAAATTTGCTAAAATTTTTCTGCATTTTTTATTTCCTTTTTAAACCACATGCTGTAATTGAAATAGATTCCAGTTCTATAAATTTCTGGGTTTGGTTATTTGTTCACTAGTTATACTTCTGTAGCAAACAAGATCCTTAAAGCAGATGATGTAAGTCATGAAATGGACAAGTCTTTATGGGGTTCAGGTTGCTGAGTTGAAAAGAAACTCTGTAAATTAAGTCTATTTGCTATGAAAGATTAAGCCCAAAGTAATTAGATTTTTTTATTCTGATATAGCATTTTGGTATTTTATTTCAGAGATACAGAAAGCTCACTAAACCTTTCTATTCCATGAATTATTTTCCTCAAAGTAAGAAAGAGTACATATAGTTCAATTGGCTATATTTGATTTTTGATCATATTTTCCAGGGCCTGTGTCATTATAAAATTGAAAATGTCATTGAAGGACAATTTGACCTTTAACTTAATT
The DNA here is from genome assembly GCF_052094955.1 of Ictidomys tridecemlineatus. NCBI lineage: Eukaryota > Metazoa > Chordata > Mammalia > Rodentia > Sciuridae > Ictidomys > Ictidomys tridecemlineatus. The sequence continues at coordinate 24,899 of NW_027526137.1, forward strand.
GTAGAATGGGAAAAAAATTGTTATACTGTGGACATCCAAGATTTCATTCATGATAAGGCTGTTGTGTCTACATTATCATGGCAGGGTGCTTCTAAGAATTATAACATTTTTATTACCTTTATTTTATGTAATTTATATAATTGTAAGTTTGTTGTACTTTTTTTTTTGGTACTAAGGATTTAACACAGGGGTACTTTACCAGTGAGCCACATCCTCAGCCCTTTTTATTTTTTATTTTGAGACAAGATTTCACTTAGTTGCTTAGGGCCTCACTTAGTTGCTGAGATTAGTCTTAAACTTGGGATCCTCCTGCCTCAGCCTCCCAAGTCACCTGGATTCCAGGCTTGTGCTATAGCATCTAGCTTATTGTGAGCTTTTTAAAAAAAGATTTATTAAGGTGTCCCTTACATATATAAAAGGCATCTTTTTTAATGTACAGCTTTATAAGTTTTGACAAACACACATGGTAAACACTACTACTGTTAAGCTAATGAGATAAAGTATAATATATGAATATGGTATGATCAAGAGTAGTTCATTCCCATTTAAAATCAAAAATGGATTTTTATCCAACCTTTCTTGAAAAGAATAAAAAATTGTTGAACCTTTCTTTGACATTATTATCATTTTCAAAGCCTTCAATTCTCATAAGACAGTAACTTTTTTGTACTGCTTTAAACACTAACTGGCTTAAGTCCAAATAGTAGTTTAATTTTCTTAAGGTAATCTCAGTAGATTTCATTTAAATAGAGGATAAAAATTTATAACCTATTATTTATTACCTGAAAATTTATTTATCATGTTGAATATTAAAGCTTCTAAATGATAAACCAAAGTAATACAAATTTAAAAAAAATAGCTGGCCAGGATTATATGCTTATAATCCTAGCTACTTGAGAAATTGAGGCAGGAGGATTGCAAGTTTGAGGCCAGTGGGGGCAACTTAGAGAGACTTTGTCTCAAAATAGAAAGAACTAGGGATGTAGCTCAGTGGTAGGGTGCTTGCCTCACCTGTGTGAAGCCCTACATTCATTCCTAGTACCACATGCACAAATAGCCATGTCACAATTTTAGACAAAATTTTAAAAAACGTTTCTGAGTGACCTAAACATAAGCCTAGCAATCTCAACATTATTCTAGATTTGTATTGGTTATTCATCTTTTATATAGTCTTAGATATGTACAAAAAATGTTTTTTTGAAACTCAAAATGAAGAGTGAATCTTACTTCTTTAATATCAAACCTGTACTTGTTTCTTTCCTGCATAAATATTCAATTCTGAGTTGAACTTGAGAGTTAAGCAAATATGTATTTCATTTTCAGCTAAAGTGCAGTTTTTTTCTTACCCATGCATATAGGAAGTTGAAAACTGCAACAAAATATTCATTGCTGTTCCATGAATATTAGGGCATCCTTATTTCACAGAATTTCAGAATATATTTAGGGTTAAACAGTAAATACCACCAAAGTGTGCAGATAGACTCTGGCTCTCCGAGCACATCCTTTCTCTCAAAGTCTCAAATTCTCAGACTGAGCCAAACAGTCAGAGCCAGAGTCCCTCATCCAGTCATGTACTTATATTGAAAGGAAAGGAAAATACCATTCAATGTTATCTGGTAGTTCTCCTAGCTGTTTTTCAATAGTTTTAAGGCTTGTTAATATTCTATTACTCTCAAGCAGTTTTGAAAGATTTATTTTTTATAATTTGTTTCTACATGTTTGTTTGTAGTACTGGGGATTGAAGTCAGGGATGCTCTACCACCTAGCTACATTCCCAGCTCTTTGATTTATTTTTTTATTTTGAAACAGGGTTTTGCTAAGTTGCCCACGCTGGCCTCTCTTGCCTTAACTTGCCAAGTTGTTGGGATTACAGGCATGCAGCACTATGTCTGGCTCAGTTTGTTTTGTTTTGTTTGTTTTGTTTTTTAATCCATGAATCTTGTCACTTGAAGTCAAAAGGTTTTCTCCAGAGCTTTGCAGAAATTGGTTCATAGGAAATGTCTATTGAGTAGGCTCTTCATCAAGGCTCTAAGCAACATCTGGTCTGCTTTTTCTTTCTTTTTTTTTAAAGAGAGAGTGAGAGAGGAGAGAGAGAGAGAATTTTAATATTTATTTTTCAGTTATTGGCGGACACAACATCTTTGTTTGTATGTGGTGCTGAGGATCGAACCCGGGCCGCAGGCATGCCAGGCGAGCGCGCTACCGCTTGAGCCACATCCCCAGCCCCAGGCCTGCTTTTTCTTGAAAGTCCTCTGGCCACTCAAATTTTTAACCCAACACCTGTAGTAACTCTTCCTTGCATGCTAAATGGCATCTGTGTATGAAGCACATACCCACTGATTCATCTTAGGTTTTGTGAGAGTATTTATTATTTTTTTCCAGATATGATGGTGACACTTAAGAATTCAGCCATTATCCAAATCACATATTTCTGAACACAGAAAAATACATATTTCTAGTACCAGTCAATAAAGAAAATAAAAACAAGAATATACTCATATAACCTATATACAAACAACTTTAATAAAGTATAATTTTTGACAGACCTAGAAGTATTATTGTTTGAATGCTAATGACCCCTAAGATTTTTATCAAACTTTTAATATAATTTCAAAGTGAATAAACTTCTTATGATTTTACTCTTTATCTTGAAAGGTTGGAGCAGTTCCTCAACTACTAATCAGTTACCAACCAAAAGAAATTGTGCATGTGTTTTCATATTTTCACACAATTTGTATGTGTGTACAGATTGCAGATGTGCAGTACAAATTGCAAAATTTTTCTCTTGCTAGATTTTTAAGACCCATTTCATGTTTTGTGCCATCTACAAAATGTTATGACCAAATAATGATTTGACAATACCATTATTTTAAATTATGTTAAAATTATCCCAAAATAATAGAAAATATTATTTTATATATATCCTTTTTATTGGATTTTAAAATTACAAAGAAATGTGCACTTAAAAAATGTGTGTGACAGACTTTGAATTGGTAGTATCAAACATCTGAATTTAATTGCAAGTATGATAAATCTAAAACAAAGAAGACATAAATATATAATCACACACATATGATAATGCTTAGTTTACATTTTAGATATCAGGTCCATCTCTGTCCTAAAAGTATGGACAACAAATTTTGTACTCCTTATTCATGACATTTAATTCACCAAGCACCAAGGCAAAATGAAGACTGACTCACCTCTTATTGAAGTAAATGCCTGTGACAAACATTTGTACAATATCATGTAAAAAGCAAATTCAAATCAGTGTTTTAAAAAAATATATAATCTTTGGTAATTTTCCTCTTTTAATGTTCTGACCTAGACAATAATGTACTATTTTGGAACAAAGACTGTCATGCCATTTCCAATTTTGGACTAGAAATTGTCCTTATGGTATGATATGAGATATAAACAATTGAAATTTTTAAAAAGCAAAAATAAAAAGTTGAAAGAAAAGAATGACTTCCTCTTCTGCATGTGAGGACAGGGTCTTAAGGATCCCACTGACCTTCATATCCATGTCACTCCAGACTCATCCTCGGGTTGGTGGTCCTTTTATTGTCTGATTCTCCATGATCTCTATGGCTACACAGAGACTATTGAATGTGAGGCCATTCTACTTGATACTTAGACCTTCATTTTTCTCAGCACCCTCTTGGAACAAAGAAGTTATGGGCGGGGGGGGTGAGGGGCTTCAGATGTTCTCCCATTGTTTTTCTGTACCTGTTGCAGGTACAGTGGTGTTTCATTGCTCGGTCTGTGTCAGTGCTGTTGGGTGCCCAGCAGAGGCAGAGGCCTTACTTGCACAATTCCCTTTCCTCTCCACAGTGGCAGTTGCTGTAACATTCTTGGCTAGGTCAGATGCTTTTACACAGTTTTTAAAACATTCTTAAGCAAACTTGTCTATGTTTAACAAACAGCCATTTGGGGGATCCATAGCTACCTTCATAAATTGTTTTCCACAGATGAAGCACAATGAAATAGAGCAACTTAAGTTTTTACCCAAGTACCACCTGTTAATAAACAGTTTCCATCAACAAGATGGACTTTTTGGTATCCCCTATTACAGTAGTGTGGTAAAATGGTTCCAAACCTTCCAATTCATTGTCATTATTTTATCAGAGTTGTCTTTAGGTTTAGGCTTAGAATCTTCCTCTCACAGAAAATCACACTGAATTCAGTAATTCCTTCCAACTCTTTTTGACACCAGTGAGAGCATGCTTGCTCTGGTTGGTGCATAAGAGGTGGTTGGGGGCAGATAAGTCAGAAAAAGACGTGCTTTCTGTGTTAAGTACAACTTGGAGCTCACCAGCTACCAATGGCTTCCTTTGTCTTGCAGTAAAAATTGAAAGTGGAATTAACCAAATGAACACAGTCCTGCTGCTCACTGCTATATGAGTGTTAAAGACCTATCATATTGCTATCTGGGCTACTCAGTCTCTGTCCATTCCTGTGAATGTGCACTGCTCAGTGTACAAAGTTCAAATGTTACTATTTTTTAATCAATCCCTTACTTGGGAGTTCTTAGTGACAGCTCAATAACATCCCTGGGATGTTATTGAAAACTTGGTTTGGACAGCTGTAGCCATTTAGAGTTTTCCATATTTAAAAGTATGAGGCACAAATAGTGGTCTCACAAAAATGTCTATATTCTAATCCTGGGAACCTGTGACTGTTATGTTTACATGGCAAAAGGAGATTTGCAGAAGCTTGAGATGGGGAGATTCTCCTGCAGTTCCTTTTAAGGCTTTAGGGACAATTAAAATAAAAATGTTAAAATGAGACATGATGGTTAAAAGCATGGACTCTGTAGCCAAACTGCTGTGTGATTATGGATAATTTGTTTTTCTATGCCTCACTTTTCACCTCTGAAAAATAGAACTAAACTATTGTTGTGAGGATTAGATGAGAGGAGTAGGATAGTATGTGGCACAACACAAATACTCACAAGTGTTAGCTATTTCTTATTTACATAGCAGTTCCATGTGGAAGAACATTTCTTCTGATCTTTGCTCTAGATCTGAGAGCAGATGATCTAGCTGGAATAGCACAGTTTACACTGGATTTTGTGTAGTGATTTCTTTCTTATCCTTGTTAGTCTTCGAATTTTATGAATGTAGTTGACTTGTTCTCATATTACACTATGTAATTGGATATGATAATTCTTCACTTAGAAATCTTCCTTTTAATGCATTGGCTCAATTTACAACTATCATGGTTTTATCTTTGATGCAAAAACATGCACCCTTTTTCATCTACCTGGGAGCTATAGATGGTATGGTATTATTCTAGTATTTGATCTTTTATGTTTATTATTTCTTCACTCATTGATATAGATTCTCTAGCCATTTGTTTACTAGAGCATGATAACCTCTAGAACTGGAAATTCAGTCATTCATTCAATAAAATATTTCTTCAACAAAGATCTGTTTATTCCTTGTGCATACTACAAAAGGAACAGTTCCCACACCTTTCAGGATGCTTATTGTGTAGTCAGCAAGACAGAGCCAAAAGCACATGATTATGATTAGAGATGTGCACCAATGTCGTAGATTGGCAAAAAAGAAGGGCTGAGGGAGTTCAATAAATCTGGCCAGATTTAGGACTCACTAAGTATGTAGGAGTTGACCATGCAGAGAGAGAGAGCACATCATAGAGCATTCTGAAACACCTTAAATAGGCACCTTTCTATGTAATCTATGATCTTAATTACAGTCAGCTTCCTTCATCATGGAACACAATGTTTGACATTCTACCTTAAATTAAACAAGAAATTCAGACTTGAAATCACTGCCTCCATATTAAATTATCTGAAGCATAATGATTACATTAAACCTTACTGTGTAGTCTCAGGCAAAAAGATTGTTGGTAAGGAATGTAGCATCAGCCCTACCATTTCAACTGAAAGATCTAGATAATGACAGCTTATAAAATTGACTCACCCCAAAGTAACAACAAGTTTAATATCAACTTGGCAAAAAATAATCTTAACATCAAAAAGACTTTTTGAAAGTTGTAAAGCAATCATCTTTTGAATGTCAAAACAGGTAGTAAAGAGGTAATACATAAAAGAGGTAACATTCTTGGGGGTTTTGGGGGGTGGGGTGGGGTGTGTTCTTTTTTTGTCTTTTTTAGAACTGGGGTTTGATTCCAGGATTTTGCAAATGCAAGGCAGACACTTTGCCACTGAGCTACATCCCAACCCAACATTCTTAATATATAAAGAAAAATTTTAATTGTAATAACCAAAGCAGAATACATGAGAGGAACAGAAAATATGAGCAAGCGCGTGAGCGTGCACATACACACACACACACACACACACACACACACACATTTAAAAAATACCCGTTAAACATATAAAAAGATACTCAACTTTATTTTTAATAAAAACATAAATTAAAGCTACTGTTGGAGAGTCTTAGGGGAAATAGATACTTATTAATCACTGGTGGGAATAGAAAAATGGTACAGTTCCTTTGGAGGGGAATTGAGCATTCTCTAACAACATATAAGTATATATTTTTTCCTTAGCAATCCCATTCCTGAGAATTTACTCTGAAGATGCACCCCCAAAATACAGGAAAAAGAGGGAAAAACATTTGCATATACACAAGATTCTCTGTTTAGGTGTTTTTTATAATGATAAAAATTTAGAAATAATGTAACTGCCATATGAAGATTGACTGAATAAACATAGTATGCTGTAGAAAATAATTCAGAAAATCTCCCTGAACTAATGAGTGATTTTTCAAATTATTGTTAGCAGAATTTATCAAGGTAGTTCACATTAGCAGATTAAGGGGAAAGATTTCATAAAGTTGTCAACAATGCAGAAAAAGTTTTCAGTTAAATTTGAAATGCAGCCTTGATTTTAAACAATTCTTGGCAAAGAACAGAAAAACATCCTTAACTTGATAAAACATGGCTACATGACATTTACAGCCCCAAATCGTTTAATGATGAATTTGAACAAAACAAGAGTGTCTATTACTTCTTTTCATCAGCATTGTTTTGGAAGCCCTAGCTACTGCACTAGGACAAGAAAATGAAATATAAAAGGGGGGATGTTCTTTATTTGCATATTTATGAATATATAGAGAATATATGCAAAAACCTATTCATAACTCATTAATAAGATAATGCGGTTCCTGGATATAAAATCTGTACAGACAAATCAATTCTATCTCAAACAAGTAATAGTTGCTTAGAAAATGAACTATTATAATATTTATAGTAGTATTAAATAATATCAAGGACCTTATTATAAATTCAACAAAAGAAATATAAGAATTTTATGTAGAAAATAAACCTTTGTTGAAAAAATAAAAGAATATCAAAAGGAAAATGAAACTGGAGCCATCTTGAAATTAGAGAAAAAGATGGAAGAGTGACTTAATAATTGTTATGGTTGGTGAGATGTTGAATTGTACATTCTCTTACTTTTTTCATTTCTCTCAATTGAATTGTTTATGAGAATGCATTTTACAAAAACAGTGAAGTCATTATTCTTTTTTTCATTTGTTCATAGTAGTTATTCTTGACATTAGATTCATTTGGACTAATTATAAATGCATGGAATATAATTTGCTCCAATTTAGTCCCTTCACCCTCCCCATCCTCCCTCCCACTGTTCCCTTTCATCCACTTTACTGATCTATTTATTTACATTTTTTAAAATTAGTATCTTATAGATATTCAAAATGATGAGTTTCATTATAGTATATTCACATATGTGCATTGGAAAGTTAGTTTGGGTTCATTCCACAGTTTTTCCCTACCCACTCCCCATTCTCTTCTTTTTCTTTTATTGATTTTATTTTTTTTAATACACGACAATGGACAATTCTTATTACACATATAGAGCACAATTTTTTTTATCTTTGTATAAAGTATGTTCACGCCAATTCACGTTATTCATGTACTTGGTTTTTTTTTTTGCATTACAATTCTTATTACACTTATACACCACAATTTTTCGTATCTCTCTATATAAAGTAGGTTGACACCCAATTTGTGTCTTCAGACATGTTCTTTGGATAATGATGTCCATCACATTCATTAGGAGACTAATCCCCTGCCTCCTTCCTTTCCCTCACTCCCCTCTTCCCTATCTAGAATCCATCTATTCATCTCATGTTCCTCCTCCCTACCCTATTATGAGTCAGCCTCCTTATATCAGAGAAAACATTTGGCATTTGTTTTTGGGGGATTGACTAACTTCACTTAGCATTATCTTCTCCAATGCCATCCATTTACCTGCAAATGCCATGATTTTATTCTGTTTTAAAAATGTTCATAGTGTATATATGCCACATTTTTAAAAATCCATTCATCCACTGAAGGGCATGTAGGTTGGCTCCACAGTTTAGCTGTTGTGAATTGTGCTGCTATAAACATTGATGTGGCTGTGTCCCTGTAGTATGTTGTTTTTAAGTCCTTTGGGTATAGTCCAAGGAGAGGAATAGCTTGGTCAAATGGTGGTTCCATTCCCAGATTTTCAAAGAATCTCCATACCGCTTTCCAGATTGGCTGCACCAATTTGCAGTCCCACCAGCAATGTATGAGTGTGCCTTTTTCCCCACATCCTCTCCAATACTTATTGTTGTTTGTCTTCATAATAGCTGCCATTCTGACTGGAATTGTATCTTAGTTTTGATTTGCATTTCTCTGATTGCTAGAGATGTTGAAAATTTTTTCATATATTTGTTGATTGATTGTATATCCTCTTCTGAGAAGTGTTTGTTCAAGTCCTTGGCCCATTTTTTGATTGGGTTACTTGTTTTTTCAGTGCTTAGCTTTTTGAGTTTTTATATACCCTAGAGATTAGTGCTCTATCTGATGTGTGAGGGGTAAAAATTTTCTCCCAGGATGTAGGCTCTCTGTTCACCTCACGGATTGTTGTCTTTTGCTGAGAAAAAAAACTTTTTAGTTTGAATCCATCCCATTTATTGATTCCTGGTTTTAATTCTTGTGCCATTGAGGTCTTATTAAGGAAGTTGTGGCCTAACCCACATGATGAAGTTTAGGGCCTACTTTTTTCTTCTATTAGACGAAGAGTCTCTGGCTTAATTCCTAGGTCCTTGATCCATTTTGAGTTAAGTTTTGTGCATGGTGAGAGTTATGAGTTTAATTTCATTTTGTAGCATATGGATTTTCAGTTTTCCCAGCACCATTTGTTGAAAATGCTATCTTTTCTCCAGTGCATGTTTTTGGCACCTTTGTCTAAAATAAGATGATTGTAATTTTGTGTGTTAGTCTCTGTGTCCTCTATTCTGTACCATTGGTCTACCAGTCTGTTTTAGTGCTGAAACCATGCTGTTTTTGTTACTATTTCTGTGTAGTATAGTTTAAGGTCTCATAGAGCGATACTCCCTGCTTCACTCTTCCTGCTAAGGATTTCTTTAGCTATTCTTGGTCTCTTATTTTTCCAGATGAATTTCATGATTGCTTTTTCTATTTCTATGAGGAATGCCATTGAGATTTTGATTGGAATTGCATTAAATCTATATAGCACTTTTGGTAGTATGGTCATTTTGATAATATTAATTCTGCCTATCCAAGAACAAGGTCGATCTTTCCAGAAATAGTAAATGAATTCAGCAAAGGAGCAGGATATAAATCAATACCCATAAATCAAAGGTATTTCTGTATATCAGTGACAAAGCCTCTGAGAAGGAAATGAGGAAAACTACTCCATTCACAATAACCTCAAAAAAAAAATGATACTTGAGAATCAATGAAAGAAGTCAAAGATCTATACAATGAAAACTACAGAACCCTAAAGAGAGAAATCAAAGAAGATCTTAGAAGATGGAAAGATCTACACATTCCCTTCTTAAAAGGAGAAAGGGAGGAGGAGGGAGGGAGAGGGGGAAGGTGGGCAGGGTCAGATCAGAATATGATAGCCCAAAGGGTGAGGTTTTGGCCTGCTGAGAACTTCTAACTGAAGGAGATTGGAATCCCAAAAGCAACCTCAGCAACAAAGCCTCTGCTCTCCTTCTGCCCTCCTGCCCTCCTGTCCGTTCACCCTTCTCTCCCAAAGCCAGTCATAAAACCTAGAAAGCGCTCTCTCTCTCTCTTTCTCTTTCTCTTTCTTTCCCTCCCTGCTATTCCCTTACTGTCCCCCTACCCTCCCTTACCCCTCCCTTAGAAACCCTCACTCCAGACAGGACCTGCCTTAGGTCCAGAAGGAAAGAAAGCTATACAGAGAGGCCAAGAAGAATCTGACCAGACAGGGCTTTCTGGGACCCTGGCAGCCTTTTACCATTAGCTCACACCCCCTTTTCCAGTCATTTCTACATGGCCATCCATTCTTCATGGAACATAAACAAAAAAACAGAGGAGTTTTCCCTGGATCTGTAGGTCTTTATTTCTGAAGGCTTTTAGGTCAAATAAAATTCTATTAAATAATTGTTATGAATTTTAAAATGTAAAGATATATATTAGTTCATAAATTAGAAGAAGCAGTTTATAAAGATAGACTCTTTCTGAAACTCATCTGAATTTTTATTGCAGTTCCTGGACCTTTTATACAGCTATAGAATTAAGATACTATATTAGTGGTAAGAGGATAAACAGTCCGGTAAGACAGAATAGAAAACTCAGAAAGTGATTGCCACATGATTTATGATTGAGGTGGGACTGCAGATCAGTGGTGGAAAATGTCAGTCTTTTTAATGAGTAGTGCTGAGACAATTGAGTATTTATGTGAAATTGAATGAAATTAAAGCTCCTACTATACACCGTAGTCAATAATTCTGTGTGACATATAGAATTAAGTGTGAATGGCAAAACTATAAAATGCTTTCAAGATAATACCTTTATGATTTTGGAGTGGGGTAAGTTTTCTTAAATATGATATAAAAAGCACTGATTGTAAAGGAAGATATTAAGAAATTTGAATATTACTAGCAGTAAGTATTTATCATAATCAGAAGACACCATGGCAGAGAAAAGTCATTCTTAACATTCAAAACTAACACTTGGTGTTAGAAGTTAGCAATGGGCCGCCGCCTCAGCCAAACATGGCGATGCACAACAAGGCGGCGCCACCGCAGATCCCGGACACCTGGCGGGAGCTGGCAGAGCTCGTGAAGCGGAAGCAGGAGCTGGCAGAAACACTGGCAAACTTGGAGAGACAGATCTATGCTTTTGAAGGAAGCTACCTGGAAGACACTCAGATGTATGGCAATATTATTCGTGGCTGGGATCGGTATTTGACCAACCAAAAAAACTCCAATAGCAAAAATGATAGAAGAAACCGGAAGTTTAAGGAAGCTGAGCGGCTCTTCAGTAAATCCTCAGTTACGTTGGCAGCTGCAGTAAGTGCATTGGCAGGAGTTCAGGACCAGCTCATTGAAAAGAGGGAGCCAGGAAGTGGGACAGAAAGTGATACTTCTCCAGACTTCCACAATCAGGAAAATGAGCCCAGCCAGGAGGACCCTGAGGATCTGGATGGATCTGTGCAGGGAGTGAAACCTCAGAAGGCTGCTTCTTCTACTTCCTCAGGGAGTCATCACAGCAGCCATAAAAAACGGAAGAATAAAAACCGGCACAGAATTGATCTGAAGTTAAACAAAAAACCACGAGCTGACTATTAGAAGACTCATTAGTGCAGAAGCCTCCAGGCTGTAGAGCTCTGATTCCCTTCTCCGACCTCATACAGATAAAGATAAACATCCCTCACCTGAGTGCGTGGCCATCCACCTCTGCTCTCCCAGACCCAGTGCCTGTGACTCTGAGTAGTTTGTTCTAAATGTTGTGACAAACAAGTCATTTCTGTAAGACATCGGATCATTTGCTTTGTGTCATTTTTAGTAACAGAGCTGCAGGAAGACCAAGACATGGTTATAATCGCAGCAAGTTGTTAACTGTGCATTTCTCCCTTCTTAGAATGAACATTTTTCCCCAAACTGGCTGCTGCCAGCCACATCCGTGATCCCTGTTGAGAAATATTCTCTGGTTTTCTTTTATGCTAAGTAGAACACAAGTCACAATGATGTAGGCTGTAAATATCTGGCATTCTCTTACTTTGTTGTGTTTTATTTTCTGTTGTTATTTTACCATCTCATTTTCTTTGGGGACTTTTTGTAATGCCTTTGTACAGCTCATACCTTCCTGCCAACATATCTGGTAATCTATTTCATGCAGTTGCCAATATTCCAACTGAAAATAATGTGGCTTACCATAGTAAAATGGGAAACTTGGTTTTCTTGCAGGAGGAAGGTAAAGAGTGTTTATTTAAAAATTACCTATCTTAAATCTTTGAGTTGAAAGCAGTTTCATGTTCAAGGAACAGGAAAAGCGGAAAAACACAAGTTAAAATCAGTTCTTTTAAAATAGATATTTTTATTCTTTTGTATAAATAAAATTTCACAGGCTTTGACTTCTCATGCTTTACTTTTAAACCTGAGATTGTTTTTTTACTTATTTATTCATATCATGCCTTATTGGAAATTTCTTTTTTCTCATCTTTTTGTTAGTAATCACCTGATTAAATATTGCTGTAAAAATCACCAAGGCAATGGAAAGTCTCAAAATTCCACCAGAAGCTGATAATGTAAGGTTCTTGAGCGGAGTGAAAGGTAGCATCAGCAGAGCCAACACTGCCTCAGGGACATTGTCCTTGCAGGGGTCAGTAGGCAGAGGAACTTGCTGATGATTGTGCTTGATTCAGTGCAGTGGTCACCTACTTTGGCAGCAGATTGTAATCACCTAGGAACCCTAAAAATGCTGATGTCTGGGCCCTGCTCCCAGAGACCCCACGGTCCATACAGCCTGCTTACTAGGATTTCTTTTCAAAGGGTCCTGGTGATGCTGATAAGAAGCCATGTGGAGAGCCACTGCATTAGGAAACTGAATACTTTGATTAAGTGCTATGCTGTGAATCATTCTAAGATTTGGGCCTTGCCTTTCCGTGACTCTATTTAGTCATAGTCCTTTATGTATGCCCATCTCTTTGTAAGAAGAAATATGTTCATTGTGATCTCAGTGGAGCTGAATATGGATGGCATCTGTTATCAGAACAAAGCTGCCTTGTCAGGTGTGCAAAAGCTTTCACTTTTGTTCTCAAATAAACTTTTTTTTTCCTCTGTGAAAAAAAAAAAGAAGTTAGCAATGGTTGCTATCTTTTGGAAGAGTGAATTGCATAGGGTGGGGGGAAGGACACTCCCAGGAGGCTGATCATATCTTACCTAGATCTGATACTAGTTATACAGGTGTATTCACTTTGTGGAAGTTCAGCAAACTGTACTAACAATTTGTGCATTTTAAAATGTATATTCTCTACTTCAACAAAAAGTCTTTATAAAGGAAAACTACTAAGAAGCTATTTGTAAAACATTTGTCCAGCAAAATAATAGAGACCTCCTACAGCTCAACAAGATAGACATCTCAATAGAAAATCGAGCAAAATAATTGAACACACTTCAGAAAAGAGGAAATCATATATTTGATTTATTCTAAAAGGTGCTCAACCTTATTAATCTTCAGAGGAATGCAAATTAAAATGATTGATCTCTTTATACCAAAATTGGCTAACATGAAGAATCTGAGAAAACAGTACCTAATGAGGATGTGGAGCAATGGGAACACTACTGCACTTGGGCTAGGAATAAAAGTTGGCACAACCACCTTGGGAAATGGATTGTCATTACATAGTAGGTATGGAGGTAACATTCCAGGTGACTTAGTGATTCCTCTGTTTCAGAAATGGGTGCTTATGGGCACTAGAAGATGTTCAGAAGAGCCTGTTAACTATATCCAAACACTTGAAGTAATTCAAATGTCTATCAACACAAGAATGTGTACATAAACTGTAGCATATTTATACAGCCATGTACTACATAATAGAATGAACTTTTCTGCAGAAAAATTCATATATGAATATGTATGTATATATATAAATATAAATGTATACATATTCACATTTTTCATAAAATTTCAGAAGTGTTTCTTAACTTTCTGAAGTTCATCCCAGATGTCCAGGTACAAGCCCCTCTTCTAAAAGTACCCTCATTTGTCAATCAAAGAAGATGCATAAAAGGTATTATGTGTATATTTAATGATATCAGCCTGAGCCCATTTAGGTTTGTTAATGCAACAGTGGAATGCAGCCTCCAGGCCTTCCCATTGTTGCATTTGTCTATATTGTCTTCATATTTGTTTAAATTAGAAAGTAATACATTTTTAACAGCACTGTTGAGGTATAATTTGCATTTCATAACATTTCCCTTATGTAAGTATAAAATTCATCGATTTTTGACACCTCTATAGAGTTTTGCATCTGCCATCACTATACAAGTTCAGAACATTCCCATCACCTCCCAAAATTTCCTGAAGCCACATTTGCCATCAATCAAATGTGTATTTTCAAATGTAGTGTGTTGATTACTTCATGTATTTCAAATAACTCATTAAAAGTAGCATAACACATTGTTGAATAGAAACTTGAAAAACATCAACCAAAATCTTTTGTTAAGTGTATTTTGAGGTTCTGTATACATACTTGATTAAAATCACCTTATTTGCATCTGTTCTCTATTGTCAGTTTCAAAAAAGGGAACATACTGAACAGTTGATTTCTTCCTTCATATGTTCTTGGTGGGTGAATGTTGTCATGTTGTTCTGGGGGGGGTTTTAGTTTTAAAAATTTTAGTTGGTTTTGGGGAAAATGTTCAGTTATACAAATGGCCATTTTTTTGGCAGTCTGTATAGTACTAATTTCTGAGAGAATAAATCATACAAAATAGAATGAAGAATAGAAGTTAGACTATATAGTTAAATTAAAACATAAATATCAAATTGTAAATTATTTTCTTTATTAGGAGTAACTAAAGAGAAGAATGTATTGATCAACTGTGATATTAAATGTCTCAGACTTTAGAACAGTATAACAAGTATTTTAAAAGCTTTTCTTGTCTTTGTTCTACCACTTCATATTAAGATGCTGAATATAATATAGAAGTACATATTGAATATAAATATTATGTGAGCATATTATACTATTATGTATCATTGGGCTTCCTCAAGTGATGTTTTTAACATACTTTTATTATACATACTATATACTATTATTATAGAAATTATTATTTCTGCTTAAAGGTGATTGTATGGTTGGGAAATGCAGATATATTATGTGTAAAATTAAATATTTTTCTAAAAAAGTATAACATCAGATGTTCATGAATTTTGGAAATAAAAATACATAATGCCTAGCTAGTTCCTAAGAGGTAGGCTATATCTTCTGTTTATCAAAGTATTTACTCTGCATTATTGGTGGAGCTAACTTTTATTGAGGTTTCTCTGTGGCCAGGTACTTTATTACCAAGGTTGCCATTAGAACCGGGAATGACATTACTCACTATCAGGATTGAGAAAATTGGTCTGAAAGATGCTGGACAGTGCATCGATCCCTATATTACAGTTAGTGTAAAGGGTAAATAACTGGCAAATTGCATTATTTTTTTCTCATATGGGACAAAGTTTTTGACAGGGGATGATCTTGTATATGTGACAACTTACTTTAATGCATTCTATAATGAGGCAAAATCCTAGAAGAGATCATAACAGAACATAGTTCGAAAGACTTACAAAAAAATATTTCCTACTTATACACTCACTTTTGCTTTTGAGTTTGTATAGATTTTTGCTCTTCAGATTCCATCTAACGTGCAGACTAAACATACACATTGTCCTTAAAAGCAGCTACAGCCTTCAGGATGTAGATTAACAAAAGCACCCCTCACCTTCTCCTACCCAGTCTATATTCATTTCTCTCCACAAAGCCCCATGTCCTGTTTTCCCATCTCTCCTGCTTCAGCCCCTTCTTCTTCCTGTGCTACTGACGTATCTACTTAGGTGAGTCCTACAGAGGCAGATGAAAATCAGGGGACAGGGAAATAGGGTGCGACCATAACATCCATGCCCTGAAAGCAATCCCGTGGGATGATGATGTGATTAAGGAATAAATTATACCATTTTACAGAAATAACTATAGTTAGTACAAACGGCTTATTTTAATCTATAGTTTTGCACCAAAGGAACAGATTGGTGCTGAAATTAAATGGAGGAACTTTTATCAATTGACCACAAAGAAAAACATTTATTTAAAGAACATAATCCACAGCACTAATACTGGTACACTTTTAAATTCCGATGTTACCAGTTATCAAATATATAGTATACTGGAAAATATTTACATTGTTTGATAGGCCATTTGTAAAACTGCATACTCATTCAGAAAGTATACTTAAAACACAAAAATATTTAACGATGTTGTAAATGTTAAATTACCTTTGCATATGTTAAACTGAAATATTTTTATGTAAATATTTTTTAATTATTAAATGTACTAAATTGTTTTTGAGCTTTTTGAGACACATAAATGAATAACACATAAACACTGAGGAGTTATTAAATAAGTCCATGTTGCATTTGACTAAACTGAGATTTTAAAACCCAGAAAATTAAAACTATATATAACGTACCATCTGGTTGTTGTAAATTCAGGGTATGTTGTAAACAGTATAACCAGAATTTAGATAATATATATGAAAAATTATTCATTAACAAAAAGGTTTTTGTTGGCTGTTCTCATCCATTTTTGGTTCTTAACAGGGAAATTATGATAAGGTTAGGTTTAAAGGCTTTTCTAAATAAGTCATACTTGATCAAAGTTAGAAATTGGTGGCAGAGCTCCATTGTGGCAAATTATATACTCCAGATTTTTTTTTTTCGCATAGAAAAATACAGTGGGCTATTCCCTAAGAAAAACATGTTTGTTCTTTTTACCACTTCACTATGAAGATCAAGTTCTGTCCACTTGGCCATGTAAAGTCTTCCTTGTCCCCTTCATGAGGTCTCCTATCCAGTCTATATTCATTTCTCTCCACATACCCCATGAACTTCAACAACTCTCACATACTTGCTCACACCAAATAGGAATCTCTTAGCCTGAGAATCTCCTCTCAGCTCTTTCCATGCCTCTTTAGGAACTGTAACCTTTGCAGTTTCTATATTTTCCGTCTGTATATGTGAATGCTCATAAGCAGAAACTTAATTGTTTCTCCAGATCTGAATGGCATAGAATTTAACTCCTGTGCAAGATACTCCTGTGGCTTCAAGAAAAGAAGATACATATGTTCATTTTAATGTGGACATTGAGCTCCAGAAGCATATTGAAAAATTAACCAAAGGTTTGTAATTATCAGTTACTGACTTCTTAAGGACACAGTACTTATCTGGGTTTGTGTTCATAGTGTACTTAACACAAGATCTTATGTCACATAGTTATGAATATTGACTTAAAGTCAAATCATTTTTTTTAAAATATGAGAATTAGCAGTTGCATTATCTAGTTGTGTAATAATGTGGTTAAATATTATTTGATAGGGAAGTTTTTCTTATAATACAGAGTTAAGGAAGCAGGTTCCCTAATAATTACCTTAAGTCCTTTTAGGAATCTAATGATTACTTTCTAACAGTTAAATTATTTTTTTTCTTTCAATAAGATGCATTGGGTAAAAAGATACTATAACTGGCAGTTAGTTTGTAAGAATATGGAAAGGACAATCTGGGCGTGGTTGTTTCAGGAGGGAGAGAAATGATATAAGGTAGAATTTTTTTTTAAAGGAACTCTTAAATTTCTATTCTATCTAATATAGGTGCTTATTGAAACTATTTTTATAGGTACTGCTGATACTTAAGTAACTTCTGTTTTTCTTGTGGTATTTAATATTTTATATTCTTTGGTAGTTTATGATTCTACCTGTGTACATAACTTACATTCTTGCTATACAATTTTGTTGTACTTTGTAGAATTAAATGATATGGAGAAATGTCACTCAGACATGCTAGTACCAGAGCTTGGAGTGACAGCTACAGTGAGTTATCAACAGTTGTGTCATCAGACTGTTTGACACATGTTACTTTGTAAAATCATAGGCTTCTGGTGACACATAAGAAATATGTGGTCTCTGGCTTATGTTGTTTGTTTTAATTCCTTAGGTGCAGCTATCTTCTTTGAATTCAAACACTACAAGCTTAAAAAAAAGGTTTACCAGCACCAAGTGTTTTGCTTTCATGGAGATGGATGAGATTAAACCTGGGCCAACTGTAATAGAACTGTAAGTGATATACATATAGGATTCATACTGTTCTAATGGTTACTAGTTCATGTTTCTTCTTAGTCCCTCTTATTGAGAATGTAACATTGGAGTAGATCAATCATCAAAGTATTTTAAATCTATTGTGGTTACAGATACAAGAAACCCACTGACTTTAAAAGAAAGAAATTGCAGTTATTGACCAAGAAACCACTTTATCTTTATCTACATCAAACTTTGCACAAGGAATTATTCTGACATGAGTAATGTCTAATTTCTGTGAATTTTACCACTCAGTAGAAACCATCATAGCTCTGTGTAGCATATTCATCCTTCAGGAGGCAAGAAGTGAGCCGTACCTATAGGCCAGTGAGTCCATTGCAAAGCTGTACCACAGAACTAAAGTCCAGCACCTCATTGTTATGACTCCTTTGGATACAGGTTTATTGTAGATTTTGAAACTTGTTTTTACTTTCCTATTAATTGTGCAATTAATAGCCTGTTTCCTAATTTACCACTGTTCCTACCCTGCTTCCTGGAACAATACTGCTGTGGTAGGTATGCTCATCTTCAAACTTAATATAGCAATAAGAATGTGCTAGAGTTTACACATTTGCTCACTTTTGCTCCAATATGGTCTTTTGATTTGAATTAACTTCAAACTTTTGAATTGAAGTGGGTAGGATAGTACCAGATTGCTTTGAAAGGAAATTGGATCAGTTATGGTCTGTCTTATAGGCTGTTCCTTAGAGCTGGCCTAAATTCACCCTCATCTGATAGTTCTACTTAGAAATAGTGTGCCTTGATCAGATCAATATCCTATATGGGAGTGTTCCCCAGATTGTAGCTGTGATTTTTTTTTCCAGATGACCAGATTGTTTTTCTGAAAGTGAGGACATTTTTAGTCATGTTGATTAGTTGTTCTACATCACATTGCTATTGTTTTTAGGGTTAACATTAATGATTCTAGGGTTAACATTAAAACCATCTCAGAATAATTACAAATTTTGGGGTGGGTTTACGTCTTCTAAATCATGTCATCTAAAAATAATTGAGTCAGATGCTAATGAGATAATTTAGGAACAACTGCTGTTTTTCTGACAACTGATTGTGAAACCTTAAAACCTGCATACCTTGTCTTCATAAAGTGATGAGTATGCAACATCTGGAAAGATATTTTATTTTTTTTAATATAGGTAGATATGACTGCCATTTATTTCCTATTTAGATATATTTACATTCATATGAAAATATGCAGGTCATTAGCCTATTATAATTTCACTATTTACATTACTTTTAACTTGATGAGACATAAATCTTTCATAGTACACAAGGTGTATATTTGATACACAGAACATAAAGATTTGTGAGGAGCTTTTTTGTGGGTTACATGTAGAACCCACATATTTTAATATTCACTATTTTAAATGAACAATGCATGAAGGGAATGCAATACTTGGCCTATTTTTAAACTAGTGTAAACCCTAATCAGACCATCCGTTTGCTTTTTAAAACAAATAACAGTTGTTTTAGCCCTTGCACTTCAAGAGATCTAGTCTTTAATTTTTCAGTTGTCTGTTAGGTCAGTTTTGTTTACTAGACTCATAAAACTATATGAGCCTGAAAGAATTATCAACCAAATTTAGTCTTTTCTTTCATCTGGATTGAGTTAATTTCACAAGTGCAAAAATAGTTCAGTCTACAGTAGTTCTAGGAAATGAAGAATTTGCCTTAATAAAATGTTCACTCAA
Source organism: Ictidomys tridecemlineatus (assembly GCF_052094955.1). Lineage (NCBI taxonomy): Eukaryota > Metazoa > Chordata > Mammalia > Rodentia > Sciuridae > Ictidomys > Ictidomys tridecemlineatus. Next base: position 44,763 of record NW_027526137.1, read on the forward strand.
CTGAAACTCTGAGTAGTCAAAATTTCCAGACTGTAAACTTCTCAAGAGAAGGGCCTCATCTTCTCCATGTCATGTAAACTTTCCAAGGCACTTGGCAGCACTCTGTACTCTGTGGAGTACTCAGTACCTTTTTTGTTTGATGTTACTGATGTTTGATGTTGCTCCCTTAAAATCTACTATTAAAATGTAGCAAAACTGATACATTGTTCTTTCTGTTCTCTAATACTATAAAACATGTATATCAAAGTGATAATTTAAAAAAAAAACAAACCTTTTTTTTTTGGTTGTAGATGGACACAGTACCTTTATATTTATATGTGGTGCTGAGGATCAAACCCAGTGCCTCACATGCAACCCCAGCCCCTCAAAGTGATAATTTATATGAAGAAACATTTAGCATCCTTCACATAAGAATGCTTTTTTTAACCTCTATTTATTTATGTGGTGCTGAGGATTAAACCCAGGGTCCTGCTTGTGCTAGGCAAGTACTCTACCACTGAGCCACAACCCCAGCTTCCACCAAAGAATGGGGTTATATGAAAAAAAAAGAGGATGCTTTGTATGAATGTCTTTCATCAGCATTAAACAAACTTAAATTGAACATTGTCATCAGCTTAGCTTTAATTCAGACCAGAATGACCAAACCTCCCCCCCCCCCAAAAAAAAGGCGATTTTATCTTGAAGCAGTTAACACAAAGCAATCTGTATCTCACAAATTAGTTGTTTAAATTTACTTTCTAGTGTGGGAGGGGATGAGTTACTGGACAATAATTACAATTATAGCAATAATACTTTCAGGTTGAAACACTACTGCTTCACAAATGAAATGATTTTAGTAACTAAACTAAAACACAATTTGCTGGAGAGGACTTCTAAAACTTTTGAGATACAAAAGTATACTTGAATCAAGGGACAGTATTCTCTACACAACCTGTATATGGGCAGCTACCTTGGGCTTTGCTACAGAAGTGGTACAATCAATCAGATGGATGTAAGGAGAGGCAACTATGGGTGGGTTCAGAACTGCTCAGTTAAACTACGTAGAACACATTATAACTTACTAATAGAATAAATACAAAAAAGGCTTTAGAGGGAAAACTACTGTTGCTTTGAATAAAATAATAAATCTGCCTTTTCTTGAAAATCTATCTTCCTAGCTGACATCACCTTTATTTAAATGCTATTTTAAAATTAGAAGTTATAGTAACTTCAGCATTGCCTTGTGTCCTGTAGAGGTTGAAAGATACATTCAAAATGTGTTTGTGACTTAAATTTTATTTTACATGGTTAAAAATGGCATAAGCTATTATATGGTTTTCCTCTTACACACAGCTGCTGCTTCTAATATTAAATGGAGGTTATGTAGATAGAATTTGAGTCCTTTAGGAAGAATTCATTTTGATTCTGAGTTATCTTCAGTAGTTTAGAGATTTTGTTTCACACAGATTTTGTTTCACACTGAAGCTTTTGCCCCTATTTTGAGAATACTTAGGGGACATAAAAAAACAATGATATGTTATGTTCTAGGTTTCAACAATCCTATTACTTTCTAGAATTTAAAAGAATGGAAGAATATGGTCTAGCAGTAAACAAAAGTATCAGGCTTTTATAATTTTATTTAAATCTTAAACCTCTTAAAATGTACTGTTAAAATTGCTGTAATTAAAATTACAGTTCTGGAGAGCTAGTTCTTAGAAACATTGTTTTAAAGACAGTAGTTACAGATTCAGGACTTGCTTTAATTGTTTTTTAAATAAAATATGTTTGAGTATCTATCAAAAAAAAAAAAGAATTTAATTCAGCCCGTAGTTGCTGAGTAAAGACATTATAAGCCTTAGAGTTTCATTCATTTTTAGAGGATTATACTTTTCTAATTTTTTTATCATATTCCTTGAAAATCAGTGGGAAGGTATGGGAAAGAGAAGAGTGTGTTGTGTACATTTTTAAAAAGAAATTTCCTTATTTTTTATAGACACAACATACCACCTTATATTTTACTGTTATAATGCAATAATGGCAAAAGCAGTAGCTCTTGCTACTAATGTAAACTCATTCTCAGAAAAGCATTCTCACATGGACAGTGGTTAGAAAAAAGTACATGAATGTGCTACAAAAATAGAGCCACAAGACTTCTCACAAGTAAAAGAAATCCTCTGTAGAAGTCCACAGTTGACCAAGGTCCAGCCTCCTTAACAGTGAGCAACAGGGATATGCTGCCAAGTCACCATCTTCAGTTCTGAGAGTGCGTTTACATGCTTCCCCAATGGCACAAAGTCTCATGACGATCCAGTGAATCAACAGACACTTGGGAAATATTAATAAACAATTTTTATGAACTATTACAACAAAGAACTTCAGCAAGAAGGAAAATGAAGTTTATGATCTTTGAGTAAACATTTTTAGCCCAACAGTCTCTGCGACCAGATATTGAAAGAGAAAAAAAAATCAAGCTTAAAAAACACCATTTCTCTGTTATCAACTGGAATACACTAATAATAGGATAATGGAAATATAAGTTCTTAAAGCATTTCCACAGGAAATGTCCATAATTATGACATTCTAAATCATTTAGCAATTGTATATGCTACATTAACTAAAACAAAGGTATTCCTTATTGCACATTTTTAAATTGGAAGGATACTCTAGCTTAAGTGGGGGATATTTAGGGGGAAAATATTTTGGCTCAAAATGTATACTGCGCCAAGGCAGCTTCATTCTGAAAAACATAAACCATTTAAAATAAACTTTTATATTTTGAAGCCAATAATCCTTTAACTCTGACTAAGTGTCAGAGGCTAATTTTATGGGCCCTGTTTTAAGGCCTGTGAACAGCCCTCACTACTCTTGAGAATTAGGTGGAGGTTCATCTTTAAAGCCTGAAGGCATTAAGTCTTTTGCAGCAGGTGGTGGCCCATAGTCTTGGGGACCATGAGTTGGAGGTGGTAATGGGGCACCAGGAATGAAGTACTCTCTTGGGCCAAATGAGCCTAAAGGTCTGAATGGTGCTGGTGCAGGTCCTGGAAAAAAATCACGAGGGTCAAAAGGCAAATCCCATTTTCCAGGTGTAACACCTGGTGCATATTCTCTGAAGCCTATTGGTGGATGCATACCAGGACCTGGAAAATAAAAAAGGAAGTTATGTAAATACCCAGAAATTTCTGAACTAGGGTGATTTCAAGTATGTTAATATAGTCTTTAATTTCTCCCAAGCCTAGAACATCAGCTGGTGAACATCCTGACTTGCCAGATGAGGCAAACTGAGATGGAACAAGTTTAGGTTATAGCCTTTGACCAACCAGCCATGAAGTAACATATTAAGGATTTAACATGGCTCTACCTAGCTCCAGGCTTGTCTTTTTTCTTTCCCTACTCTATAATTGCAGAATTATTTCTATCTCACAAGAGCTCCATTTATATTTGGAAGTATTACCATGACAAGATGATAGATTATGAAATAAGAACTTTACTACATCAAAGAAATTTTGATAAAAGGAAATCTCACTATTTATTACTGTATCCATTAAAAATTCATGAAGTATTTCAGCATGGACTTTACACATGCCATCAGAATCAAGGTGCATGCATGCCCTCGGAAAAGGCCTTCCACAGCCACCTAATTAAACCAGGAACATTTATTAGGTCACTGTTAAATCCTCTTTAACACTTCCCTCTGACATTTTTCAAGGTAAGGAGGGTTTGACTTTTCCTTTTCTATATTCTATAACCTACTGCTTATGCTTCCATTATGGGTGATTACAAACTTTATGTTATAGGATTTTCATATATGTGACAAAATTTTAAGTTATGGCATGCGTCTCATCCACCTTTCCATCTATTGCAGTGCATATCAACAGATTTTCAACAAACATCTGCAGAAGTAATATTTCTGGCTTTTCTGTATATAGCCCCTTATCCTTGTCTATGAGAGATAGCTATTGCCTATCTCAGTATAAGATTATGTAGTGTCCCATATGTCCCAGAAAACTGGAGGAAAAGTTAAAATGTACTCAGCTTTATCCTTTCATTGTTAAGACCCGAGATAGCAACCAACTGTTTTAGCAAGCAATAGAAGTGGAAGATGAATGTGATTTATAAGTCAATCATCATACCAAATGGTGGAGGAATTGGCCAAGGCCCAAAAGGCCCACCGTGCTGAAGTGGCGGTCCATACCAAATGGGAGGTGGTGGAGGCCGTCCCATCGGGGGTCCCATGAAGGGTACCCCTGAGAAAGGAGGGGGCCCTTTCATAGCCATATGAACCTGCAATTTAAGATTTGAAAGCAGTTAAAAGTTTTAAAATTCCTGTGTATTAAGACAAAGTACCAATACCTATAAAAGCTAAAACCCAAAACCTGTCCAGAGAACACCATCAGTGCAACAAAACTCTACCCACCCCTCCTGTGTATTCCCACTGACAGCTTACAGAAGTTGGAAGGATGCCACAAGAGGGAGCAGTTTGTTACTGATTATATCTGCACAGGAAAGGGAAAGGCAAGAGAACTGGCAGGGGTTATTAACAGAGGTGATTTCTGACCAGTATGTCATGCTGTATTCACTACAATCTATTTCAAAGGGAGTCCCCCCATCCCCATCACTTCCCTTTCATCACAATAGCTCATTACTTCCATATTAAGAATGAACAGAATAAAATGAAAAATCCATTCTCTACTCATGTAATAATAGCTACTATTCTACTATATCTTCAGTAAGTCTTTCATATATTATTCAACCTCTGAGATCTTTAAGTAGACTGTCTTGTTTTAAATAAGAGGGAAAAAAAGCAAATGGGATATCATAATTTGTTGAAGGCCACACTGCATATTAAAGAACTCAATCCCAGTTTTGCCTCCAAGCCATGCTTTTCCCACCTCTATTCCTCTCTAACAATGGGTCTTTGCTCTCTTTTAAATCTTCTACTACAAAGGGGTTTGGGGTCTTATCTAAGCTGCCCTTAGATTTCTCAAGAGATGTATATTCCTGGAATATATATACACTGGAACTTGAGAAGTATTTTCCATCACAGTGCTATATACACAAATTAGGAAGACAAGCCTTTAATATTTACTTTCATTTACTGTACACCATTTGAGATATTGATTTATCATTTCCTATGAGTAGTGGGTTTGAAACTAAACAATTAAAAATTTATTTTATTATAGAGCTGCAGAAGACCTACCAGATATAATAGCAACACAGTTACAAGAGAATACACTTATGTGAACAAATGAGACCATTTCTTGGGACTAGCTCAAGAGGTCATTTCAGATGATCATTGTTTCACAGAATATCTGATACCAATCTAATTCAAATCACTCAAAATAGGGTTTGCACAAATGGAGGAATTCTTAAATAATATTCTTCCAAACAAAAATAAAAATGATGAATTATATAATTTATAATGAATTTACTTTGCCTTAGAACATTCAACACAAAACACCATATAAAGTTAGAGTGATAACTTTTCACATTCTGTAGTTCATTATAGTTGTACACACTTAAGCAACATTCCCAAGTTAAGGAGAAAAGTAAGCTCAATATTGCATGCAGTTTAAAGCAAACAAGATCAGTGTCATGCTCTGAATATCCTTCCCATAAATGCACAGAATAAAACCCAATTCAGTTCTCAACCTCTAAGTACTTACTCCAACTGGATGCTCAGTCAAAGAAGTAAGGGTGGAGACTGAGGGGGTCTCAGGTTCTTGGGGAACAGTTTGCTTTTTAAAAAACAAATGGGATAGTACAAATAGAACACAAAGAAGGATAAAGCAAAGAGCAAGTACTGTAGGAAAGCTACATGTTCCTGCATGACCACATGATTCACAGTAACTACAGAACTTACCTTGCCCTCATTCGTCACCTTAGCTGGAGAAGAACTTCTGGAGCTGCTGTTCATGTGAGCTGGACCACATCCTGAGTCTGTTAGAGATCAAAGAATGGATTCAGACTTATTCTAACATGAAAAGAATAAAAATCCTCCATCCACAATTACAGATTCTTTGAAATTACTTGGTCACTTTACCAGAGGCAACGGGTTTCCCAGATGCCTCAGAAGACCAGTACGAGGTAAAGGTCCATCCATTGACCTTGGGAAAGAAAGATCAGAGCCCTTGTTTGTATTTTTCAGAAGAAATAAACCACTGGTGGACAGGTCAGAGTTCAACAATAACTAGAAAGCAACATGAAAAATGGGTTGCCCAGGGGTTGGTGTCATAGCTCAGTTGTAGAGTGTTTGCCTAGCATGTGTGAGGCACTGGATGTGATTCTCAGCACACATTTAAAAAATAAATAAAAATATCATGTCCATCTACAATTAAAAATATTTTTTTTAAAAAAATGGGTTGCCCAATACGTAAATCACAATTTATGAAGAGACTTAAGTAAAATAAAGAACTGCCTTGGGTTGATAGAACAGGAGATTAATAAGTACTGGTCCTAAACTTTAAGCTATAGACTTGAAGTATGTGTAGGCTGGCTTTTCTTTAGTCTGTATAACCTGACTTCCAATCTTACCAAGACTACAGTCCTATTTAGAATTTGAAATAAGATTCAGTATTTCATGTTGGAAATATGTATGCTACAAAAAGTTTAAGGCTACTTTTATAATATTTGGGAAAGGAACACCATAGAGATTTAATTTAAAGATAAAGGTTTACACTTCACAGTATAAAATTTAAAAGAAAAAAACAATACAGGGACCTCCAGGAAAAAAAAATGTTTTCTATTCTAGAACAGATTTTACAGAAAACATTCACTATGATAAAGTAAGAAATTATGTTCTATATATTGTACAGGCCCAAATTCTATGTTTTCATTAGAATATTCAAAAGGGAAAAAAAAACCTTGAAGCAGTTTACTATAAAGCAACAGGTGAATGCTCACCAAATCCGTTTCTAGGCATATCTTTTTGATTAAGAGTAGCAGAAGGAGGTCTCCCAGCTGGCTCTGCTGTCAGTGGAGGGGAACATTCTCCACCATTCATGGGGGATGGACCAAAAGAGCCATTATGGCTCAGTGGAACTAAAGACAACAATGCCGTGTTACTACTTTAAGGCAGCCTTCTCCCTGACACCAACCCTCACCTCCTGCTTTAGCAAATCATTCAGATTATTTCATAACCATTACACACAGAAATAAAAAGTAATTTATGTACATTCTGCACCAAGAAATAAAATAGCTCCTTTTACAAAGTGCCCCCTACCTCTCTGAGGAGGATTTCGTAAATTTGGTCTTCCCAGCATAGGTTTTACAATCCCGGGTTCATCTTGACGCACTGCAATCTTTTGGGTCATTTCCAATAGTCTTGAATATTGAGAAATATTCTGAATTATGAAACAGCAATCTATTCCTTCATAGATAATATCTAGCATAACCTTAAAACACTATAAAACATATAGGAAGATACCAAAATCACATACTTCTGTCTCAAATTAGCAGCTTCCCTTTTCTCTTCAGCTATAGCTCTTGCTGCAGAACGAGCTTTGAGCTATTAAAGAGAAAATATTCAAATTCAGTTGCAGTAGGCTATGCACAAAATAAAGAAAAGGGGGAAAAAATCTTACCCAATTATCATGAGCTTTCTTCACATGCATAGCAATCTGAAAAAGACAACACATTAAAAAATATGTTTTTAGGGACTCATTATAATAGCCTATAATTGTCTGTATTAGATATCAAAGAATTCTGCAACTACAGGACAGTATTAATTACTACCTGGTTGTTAAATGAGTGCTTGGTTTTCTGTAATGCTTCTTCCATCTCTTCAATTCTCCGCCTAAGAATTACAACAATTGAATAACATTTGAAACATTTCTGACCATTTTCCCTTTATTCCATCAGCTATACTTTTAAAGACTTTATCATACATAAGAAAAACATTTCTATAGTTATATAAATCCAGTGTGATCAAAACTAATACTACAGGCCAGGTGCAATGCCACATGCCAGTAATCCCAATGATTGGGAAGCTGAGGCAGGAGGATCACAAGTTCGAGGTCAGTCTCAGCAATTAAGTGGGAACCTATGCAACTGAGACCCTGTCTCAAAGTAAAAAAAAGGTCTAAGGATGTAGCTTAGTAGTAAAACACCAAAAATAAATAAATAAATAAATAAAATAAAGACCCAATACTAATAACTTATTTATCATTTAATTGCTAGAGATTCTGAATGATAAATTATAATTTCCTTAACTGTTCATCAGTGTGTTCTCAAGTAATTCTGCTAGAAATATCTTCCTCCTTAAAACTTTTTTTCTTTTTTTCAAATTATATCCATAAAAGATTTCCAAGGTCTATCAAATGCCACACTTTTGTGGGTCTTGATACATCACACAGCAAATTGATTTCTTAAAGAATTACTACAACATACAAAACCCCCAGAACTGTTTGCATTGACCAAGTTCCCTATGGTCTTGCCCATTGGCTATAAGTAAATTTTTGTTAACATTTTTCATTTGTAAAGTTGAAATTTATTTTTTCTCCTGTGTGAATTGAATGTATTCATATCCTCTCGTTATTTATACTTCCATGCTATTTTCTTCTATCTACATAATGTAAAAAAAGATTAAAAAAGAAAGCTAACACTAGTTCATTAGACACTGACACCCTCCTTTAGAAACTGAACTCACTTGTAATTTTTAACTTCCTGTACAGCGGAAACCACCTTTTCATCTGCAGCTGACAGCCGCTGCTCTCTTTCTAGTCTCTCATATTCTTCTTGGCTTAGTTTCCTAAAATAAAGCCAGTTATCAAATCAAAAGTTTTTCTCTGTGAATATCACTTCCCACAATTCTATAAAATGCTTAGGCACATAAAATAGGAATTCAAACCTGCAATTTCCTAAATCAAACTCTGGCAAATCACTTACATTTTCTAATTTCTCCTCTTAATTCTCTATTTACCAGTAAATAAAATAAATGTGAAAACAACATGTGCCCCAAGGGCAAGTCTCCTGTGTGTAAGATAATAAAAACTCACTTTACTTCAATGTGGAAGATCAGGACTGATCAACCTAACATAATTAAACATATTAGGATAAAGCAGGGGATAATTCTTTTCTCGTTTCTGCCATGGGTAGGACACTAAGTATATCTTTGTCATGGAGGAACTCTTTTCTCAATCCAAGACTGGTACCATAATAAAGATATAGTCAGTCAAAGAAAAAATATTCTAGAATATGTCTTTTAGCTATGCAATTAACCACAGAACATTTTTGACACTTTAGATATATATTTCAAAAGAATTGCAATTAAGCAAAAAGACAAATCTGAGTTTTGATAATGTCTGTCAACCAGAAAAAGAAGCCAAACTGACCCATGATCAGAGTATTATCTACTGACAAGTTTTAACTCTGATCATGAAACTCAAGATGTTCATCTACTGAGACAAAGGTAGCCACATTTAATGATTTTAAAAATACTATTTTCTGCTATCCTTGTACTACTTTAGCCATAGTTCCAATTCAAAAGATAATTAACTTGAAACTTAATTTTCCATAAATCAGAAGAACTATAGTAAAAAAGGATTATTGATACCAAATAGAAAAAGGGGATTATATATTCTTATATAGCTTCTCATTTAATTCTTCAGCAAGTATTTTATGAGTGGCTATAATATACTAGTTACCTTGTAAGATGCTAAAGAATAAAAGAGCTCACTGTTTCAGGTATAAATGATGCCTAAAGGAATATAATAATTTTCCCCACTGGCTTAAGAAGGAATATGGAGAAAACTGAATCTTGAAGGACAGAGAGAATTTTGTTTCCAATTACCAAAGAGTTAGTCTGAGAGCACTAAGAACAATCAAAACATCTTTATAAGAATATAAAATTGTGTTTGAAAGGATACAAGCTAAAAAGGCAGTAAAGATATATGTATGTGGCCAAGATCCATTAGAAAAAGGAATCTCAGAATTACAAGTAAGGCTGGCACTTTAAGGTACTTTTCTCCTAGGTTTACCCACATATTGAAGATAACACAAAGATATAATGAGTCTGAACTAAGCCTTCATCAAATTCCTGGGCTTAGAGAAAAAAAGAAGTGTTTGGGGCTACAAATAAAGGGACCCTTAATAAAAGCCCTAGCCTTTGAGTTTAGATTAGAAAGTACTGCACACTTAAGTGATGAACAGGCAAAAAATCCAAAAGGAACAATACTGAAACATTGAAAAGACAAGTCATTTTTGAATTATCTTAATTGCTGACTACGTTTGAAGTGACAATCTTACTCAAGTAACCTCAACACTTTTCTATAAGAAGATAACTTCATCTTAGTCCTCAAATTTCATGTATAATTATCACAACAATGTTAGCCAATCAAAACTGACCAGGCACTCCATAAGACAAAATTCTGTGAGAAAAAATCCCACAGAAAAGGAAAACACCTAATGGGGTTAACCGCACATGTTTCAAAAAAGTAAAGTCAAGATTATGAATTTCAGGTCTGGGAATATAGTTTAGTTGGTAGAGTGCTGCCTTGCATACACAAGGCTCTGAGTTCAAACCCCAGCACCACAAAAGAGGAAAAAAAAAGATTATAAATTTTGTCAAAGGATTAGAAACTATAAAACCAAGAAATAGTTGGGTGTGGTGACCTACACACAGTCAAAGATACTCGGAGGCAGAGGCAGAATGATGAGATTAAAGATAGCTTGGAAAGCAGTAAGACACTAGTCCCTTATGAGAAAGAGCAAGGAGTCTGGGGAGGTAGCTCAATAGTAGAGCACATGGCTCAAGGTCCTGGGTTTGAGCTGTAGTACTGAAATATGACTGGGGGTGTGGCTCAGTGGTGAAGCACGTGCCCCACATGTGTGGGGCACTGGGATCAGTCCTCAACACCACATAAAATAAATAAAATATTGTATCGGGCTGGGGATGTGGCTCAAGCAGTAAGGCGCTCATCTGGCATGTGTGCAGCCCGGGTTCAATCCTTAGCACCACATACAAACAAAGATGTTGTGTCCGCCAAAAACTAAAAAATAAATATTAAAATTATCTTTCTCTCTCTCTTAAAAAAATCCTATAAAAAATAAAATAAAATATTATGTCCATCTACAACTAAAATAATATTTTAAACCCTGAACTTTTTAAAATCCTAAACTCAATGAATGATTTTAACAACAGATTTGGGAAGTAAAATAAATCCTACCGCTTTTAAGACAGGTCAGAAGAAAATATCCAGAAGAAGTAAATCCAGAATGTAGGAGGCAGGGGAAATCAAATTCTAATATGCATTACAGAAGAGAGAATGAGGTAAAATCAACATTTAGAAAAAGACTCGAAAATTCAAGAAATGTTTAATGGTCCCAAGCAACATAACTGCAAGAGGAAAAAGTGGGTGGGGTGGGGAAAACTACACCTAGGCACTTCCCAATACAACTGTTAAAAAAAGAGAGAAATGACTACAGGAACTAGGGGAGGGAGATAAGACCAAACAACAATGATAATGGACTCCTTAAAGAAAAAAAATTAAAACAGATGGTAATTAATTGGATATTTTCAAATTGCTAAAACTAAGTAACAGTCAAAATTCAGTAGCCAAAAGAAAGATCCTTTAAAAATGGAAACTGGTTTTAACTCTAATCATGAAGTTCATGTCAACCTAATACAGATTATAAAGGTAGCAATATTTAGTGGATAAAATACTATTCTCTGTTTATCCTTGTACTACTTTGATACACTAATCAAATCTATCATTAAAGGACAATGTTCAAATAGAATGAAAATAATTTCAAATAAGAAACCAACAGTGTAGAATGCAGAACTACAGAAACTTTAAATATGTGTATAAATTGAATGAATGTCTTGTGGAGTTCACAGTATATGAAGTACTAACATACGATGCCACAACAGTTATCTGATTCAGGAGCTACTTAAAGCCCATAAAAACAAGTAATAAACCTATTAATCTATGTCAGGTTTTTATTAAATCCAAAATATATACCAAGGCCTTTAAATTATGAGAAGATGAATAAAATTATAATTATATAATTATAATTCCATTATAATTTATGATTACATCAAGCTTATAGAGGGAATGAGGAAAATAATTAAAAATATTTAAACTATTAAAAAGATACAAGGAAGAAAAAAAGAACAGGTCATTAATTAGAAAGCAAATTCTTCATAAACCACAGGCACATATTGACATGAACAGACTTATATTTTAGAAAGTCCACTCAAGCGGCTATAGAGAAAATTACTAAGAATTTGAAATAAATTATATAAAAATATAAATAATGGAGAATGAAGACAGATGACCTAGGTTAGAAACAGAAAAGATGACACAGGCATGAACTAACATAGTACCTGGGGATGAGTAAAAAGAGTACAAACCACAGATGATGACTGAATGAATTTTGGAGGAGTTGAGGAAAATAGTGCTACAATTTAACTGCATTACAAAGAAAATTAATTGCCATTTAGGTCATTCATATTACAAGTAGGGACAGAGAAAACAAGTGTTCTTTTGAAAAAAAAAGTGATAAAATGAGAAATGTTTCTTTGAAACAGGCCAGGCATTTAGAACTGGCCTGAACAAAAATTTGAGATTCTAAAAAGGTCGCTTGGAGATCACAGAATTTTAGAAAAGTTAATGGAAAGGTTTCAATATTTAATGCATTAATTAGGCAACAGAAGTCAAAATACCTAAAAATAGTTAGGTCTATAAGAAGGTCTGTCTTTGCTTTAACAAGATATATATATATATATATATATATATATATATCTTGTTAATAAATCAGGTGCAAACAAATAAAATCTGACACAAAAAAACTATTTTTAGAGAATTCAAGTATTTTTGTGGATTAAAATCTTCAAATGAACTTCCAAAAAATAACTAGCTCCACACTGAGAAGATTAATATATAAATATATACTACAAACAAGTACTTCTGTAATCATAACTCCTAAAATCCTTGCCACAGTTCAATTTTTAGTGTGAACATCTGAGATATTCAAGTCCAAAACTTGTACCATCAATAAGTAAATATTATTCCTTTTTGAAGTTTTTATTCTACAAAACATGTCATTCCAAATCACTCAGTATTTTTAAAGGTCCAGAGTTAGAGATACAAGTTCAAAACATTAGAATTACATAAATGATCACAATGAAAGGAAATTAAAATAAATAGTGGGATCATAGAAAGGGTCTAGATCTTTGAGAGGTATTTCCACATCAGTGACTGTTAATACCAGTTTACCACTTCTTGCCTTCATATGAATTTGACAATTGATTACGATGTCCTCACAGCCTTAGTTTATGGTTCCAACTACCTCAGGACTCTTAAGACTGATGATGGAAAGAAAAATGCAACTTATAGGAAACAAAACACAAAGGAAAAAAGACAAATCTCTACTAGATAAAATTATCTGTTAGTTCACACAATGATAACAATAACAAACAATGGAAATCTTACTTTTTTAGTGCCATCTCATTTTGCTGGTAGAGTTCATTTAAAATCTCCACTTTCTGCCTAAGAGTTTTGCATTCCTCTTCCAGTCCAACTTTAGAAGACCGTAGTGAATTGCAGTCATTTTCTAATTTCTTTATTTGGTCTGTAAAGGATAAAACAGCTTATCTCTATATGTGTACAAGGACTTAAGAACTTGTTTGAGGGAGTAGTGCCAAGAAAAGTAAGAAGCATGAAAGCAAAAAGCCATTCTTTATCTTTCCAATAAATTTTTAAGTCTTTCCAACATGGCAATTTCTTCTCAAGAAGAACCCACCTTCTAGATTACATTTTGTGGACATCGAGGCTCTTAGCTTAAGTTGTAAAAGTTTTAGATCCTCTTCAACTACTGATATTGTAGTTTTTGTCTAAAAATTGCAGAAAAGAGAGGTATTCTTAAAAGTGAGGCACAGGAAGAATTCACAGGTACTATGGGACTCTTACAAAGAACTATACCTGAGAGACATCCATCATCTGCTTAATTTGATCTTTGATCTTCTCGTTCCGATCACCTAAAAAACAAAAGACTTTAGCTTTTTCTTTCCTTACTTTTAACTCTATATTCTCCTAACTTCCCTAAACTACAGAATGATTGTGTTCAAATACTGGAAGAAAAAAATCAATTAAATAATTAAACTGATTATACTAATGACTTTTAAGAGAATTGCAAGCTTAGATTTAAAAAAAAAAGAGAGAGGTGAATTTCAGACTGGGGTTGTGGCTCAGTGGTAGAGTGCTCACCTAGCATGTGTGAGGCACTGAGTTTGATCCTCAGCATAAAAATAAATAAAAGTACTGTGTCTGTCTTAAAAAAAAGGTGAATTTCTAGTTTGCACAACTAAAATGTTATCTATGCTATTCTTGTAAGATAAAAGCTTTTCTTCTCTCTCAGATCTATCTTCACCTGGGCAATAAGTGTCTTGTTTAGAAAGATTCAATCCTCTATTTTCTCCCTGAATCTACTACCAGGTGTGGTTTGAAATACTTGCTATGTAAGCAATATCCAACTTGGGAGAAAACATCTGGAAATATTTTCCTCATCAGTAAACACTGTTACACTCCCTCTCTAGCTTTCTGATAGTCTCTAGCCTCTGTTCTCACAGCCTTAGTTTATGGTTCCAACTGCCTCCGGACTGACTGTGGACCTTAAAACCACAGAGCCATAGAGATGATGAGTATCAAAATCAAGTATCATCTGCATAAGTTAAGAAATAAATTTCTCTTACTGTACAATGTTCAATACTTAGAGGTATAGGATGTGACTATTGTAGCTGCAATGTACTTACTAGTTTTCAATGGGATAGAAAAAGTCAGTGTTCTTCACATGCCTATTGCTACATTATACCCCAACAACCCACCTCTGCCAATGCAACAGACATATCTATAGATCCAGTGATATGTGTCTACAACCCTGAAGCTTAAGAAGAAATTCAGCCAGCTGAAAAGTGGCATCTGTATACTTAATTAAAGACAGGAAAGCAAAAAAGGATTCAACCTCCCTGAGACTGATCTTACCTGCTAACTCTCCATTGGTTAATTCATCTGACTCATCTCGACTTTGATCCTCAGATTCAGATTCACATTGTAACCGATTCAACTGTGTGATGTGATTAGTCAAAGCCTAGAAAAGAAGCAAAAGGTTGGAAGACTCTCAATTTTAATTCAGAAGATTTCAGGAGAATTCATGAGATGAAACATATATTTGGAGTATAAATTTACATTAATAGTATCATCTTTTTGACTAAAGCTACTTGTAAATCTTTCTGGGTCTTCTCAAATGATTTCATTTGTTCACTGAGCTCAGCGTGTGATGTACTCCAGTCTTTTACTTCCTGCTGCAACTGAAAAGTCAAAACACATGAATTCCTATGGGTTAGGGAGGGGTTTCTGCACTGGATATATCAGGACTTAGACAAAGAAATAGAGAGCCATACTCCTTGGTGGCCTGCCTCAATCGAGGGGGTTGAGTCCTTGGTTAAGGAAGAGGGCAGAGTGGCCCCAACTCTCACAGCTGCAGTAGGAACATCAGAGCTATCAGGAAGTTGACCCTGTTTATTGCATTCCCCAGAAAATTGCTGCCAATTCAAATAATTTATCTCCAGCAGGAATGGCTGGGCATATATGACTGTCTCCTAAATTTAGATTCCTTATCATGTAATCTTCCCTTGGCCGGTGAATCAGAAACTATTCAAAAGAGGATCATAAAATACTTAATTTTCTGGTTTAAAAAGTTTCTTTGAGGCTATGCAAGTTAATAACTGATTGACATTTGATAAGAAAAGCAATAATCCAAAAATCCAAAACAGATGGAGACCATATATATGCACTCAAATTGGGGAGCATTGTTTAAACTTTGCATATCTAGAAAAGGTCCTACATGAATATTCCTTACCTCAGAAACAGATCCAAGAAAGATACAAGATAATGATATTCACTTCTCTAGTTTACATTATGTATGACATCAAATTTTCTTTACCTGCTCTTTCTCCTTCTTAAGCATGGTATTTTCTTTCTGAAGCTGACAGCATTTCAACTTCACCTTCTCTTCACGAAGCTTAGCTTCATTAAGGAGAATTTGAAGCTAATGAAAAACACTACAGTTAGTGAATTAATTCCAAAGAAGAAACAAAGTTATACTTTCCCAAACAAGACATCATATAGTTCTCATTTTTTGCACATTTTAGCACACCTCAAATTTTTGGTCCGCAACAAAACTAAGATGTAGTATTAATATCCGTTAGCAATAGTTGGCAGCTTTACCTCTGAAAGTTCAGAAGTATTTACTGAAATGACATCTTTAAGCTTCTCTATAGATTTCTTATTTTCCATTATCTGCCAGGTGAAAACAGAACACAAAATATGCATTAGGATTTCAGTAGAAATACTGATATATATGTGTGTGTGTGTGTGTGTGTGTGTGTGTGTGTACACATACATATATATACTAAAAAAGATAAACACAACAAAATTTTTGTCAAGCCATCCCATTACATTTCAGGTAAATGCAGGGAATCCAGCTTTGGACTAAGCAAAAAATCAAGAACTGAAAGAGATGAGGGAAAATGAAGTCATAAATATTTCATGGCATCCACAACCTTACTGTTTATGAGATAACCATAAAAAAAGTTCAAAGTATAGAAAATCATAATGCAATAAGTAAATGTTTTAAAGCATAGAAAATTAACTAATTAATTACTGTTTCAAGTAAACCAGTTCAAATTAGTAATTTTTTTCTAGTGATAGAGAAAAAAATTTCCCAAGATCATTTTTAAAATTTTCTTATCTGAAGTAAAAAATGATAAAATTTAAGGAAGAATAGACTAATCTCACATACAGAAGAATTCCAAAAAAATTATAAAGATACTTGCTCCTTAAGGAAGTGGACATAAATCTGCAATCTTTGTTTGCAATGCCTGGGATTGAATCCTGGGCCTCATGCATGCTAGGCGAGTGCTCTACCATGAGCTGCATCCTGAGCTTGTAACTCTTCATACTTTAACTGTGGGCTGTGCATGGTAACTTCCAAAGAATACAATATGAAAAGGATTGGAAAGAATTTTTACAGTGGAGAAATCTGATAAATACTACCTCAGCTAGGTGATCAAGCTTACTTGGGTGTAGGATATTTCAGAACACACTCTCTACCATCTTTTGCAACTTTTATGTAATTACAGAAACTTATAGAAATTGAAAATGAAATATGTAAGTAAAAATGTTTTAAGTTGTTGTATCAGTACTTAAAAGTTCCACAAAATGGGCAGAAGTGGGTTCAACTTCCTTGACTCCTAATCTTACTTTAGTTAACAGCTGGACTAAGTTCAACCTAACCAATTTTACAAAATATTTGAAAAGCCAAATTGCAGTAATACTTAGCAGCAAAACTCTTACCAAGTCCTGATTCTTAGCTTTCTGTTCTCTCTCAGATTCTAACATAACATGAAGACTTTTAGCTCTCTCATCCAGAAGTTCTTTAGCTTTTTCAAGAAGCTTCATTTTATCCTGGAAAAAAAAGGTGTCAAGATTACTCACTCATTACATTTACTTTTGAGTTTAGAATGTAATTCCCCGCAAAGAAGGGATTTTTACCTTATAATTAGTTGCTTCATCAGAAAGAATCATATTTTGTTTCATGGTCTCTTGGACCTGTTTCTTTGATTCCTTCATCTATGTAAATAAAGCATTCAGAATTAAGATTCACAAATTAAAGTGCTACCATACAAGTTACTTCCAGACAAGTGACCCTTTCCAGAAAAAAGCAGTACTTAATACATATGACTGTTTAGAATTTGGATGATTTGTAAGAAATAATGAAACAAAAATTTTAAAATATGATTTTTAAATTAAAACAGGTAGGAATGATTCAAGCTAGAACAAAGGGAGAAAGAAACAAAAAAAATAATTATACCTTCTGTTCATAATTTGACAATTTCTGCATTAGTTCTTCATTTTCTTTCATGAAATTGTTCACCTTTTTGGAAATTTGCTGTTCATTGACTAAAAGGGGGAAATACACAAGATTATTACAATCACTAAATGAAATTCAATTACTCAATCTACTAAAAGCAAAGACATGTTATATGGTACTATGAGGAAATACTTCTTAGCATAACTATTATGCTTTTAAAAAGCAATCTATGCTTATTAGCAATAAGAGTATAAAAATTATTAAAATTTAAGAAAAATATAAGAACAATGATATTTTGCTGGGTTCAGTGGTGCACACCTGTAATCCCAGTGGCTCAGGAGGCTGAGCTAGAAGGATCCCAAGTTCAAAGCCAGCCTCAGCAAGAGCGAGACACTAAGCAACTAAGTGAGACTTGGTCTCTAAATATAGGGGGTTGGCGATGTGGCTCAGTAGAGTGCCCCAGAGTTCAATCCCAGGAACCCCTCCCATCCAAAATGATATTTCAATTTAAGCTTATTTCACAGATGGGAAATACAGTAAAGTGTTGTAGTTTGATATTCCCCCCTTCTCAAAACACTTTCTTTTCCGAAAATGGAATCATTTAATTCTTTGCAAAGAAAAACAGAAATGAAAACATACTGATTCACATTACCATTCTTCAAATTATCTACTCAATTACTTAATGCATGATTAAATCATTAGCATAGAAATACTCTTCAAATGTAATACATCTGCATTACATCAATATTCAAAGTTAATCTGCCCCAAATTAAAACTTATCATCATCTCCCTATCCACAATTTGTTCCTCCTCTTTATCTCCTATCTCAGAGTTGGAACCATCATCATCTTCTCTATTATCCATACTAGCAACCTAGGAATAGTAAAATTTTCAGGAGGTAAAAAAGATAATAGACATTAAAAGTCACTGTATCTACTTCTAATATACATAAAACACACATCAAACACCAATACAAAGGGTTATTACAAGTTTAAGAAACCTAAAAATTTACCTTGATATACTCTATCTTTTACCTAGAAGAGAGAAAAAAGATTAAATTTGATGTCAAACATCTGCTCAATAGAAACAGCATTCCTAAAACAACAGTCAGAATCATAACCAAGTGAGAATTTAATAACATTCTGGTTCAGGATAATAATTTATAGGATTAAAAATAAGTAAAGGTTAACAAGCCTTTTAAATTTAATTGGTAGTGATATTTCATAAATAGCCTCTGACATAAAAACACTAAGATATGTACCTTATTTCACAGTAAAGATATGTGTGTGTGTGTGTGTGTGTATACTCAAAATCATTTACTTGACAATTCTAAATAACCAGGATAAAGTCTAGAAACAATGACTATTCAAAAGAAATCTGAGGAAACAATATTAAAGGCATAATCTTTGTACTAAGATATGCCATTTTCACTCACCAGAAAACATCTTAGAACTCCAATTTAAATTTGGCTATTGGCTGAATTTAGAAACTAAGAGGCTACATCATCTTATTTCTGTAAACAACTAAATATATAGCAAGAAATCTGAAAGGAAAGACTGCTAGAAGAAAATGCACAAGCAATAAGAGAAATGACAATTAACATATTCTGGAAAGGACAAAAACAATCGTTTCCAAAAAACAGCAATAAACTACCTGAAAATAAAACCTAAGCAGAAATTTTTTTAAAACATCACTAAATTTCTTTGTAACTTAGCATATTACTTGTCCTTTCAAATGTTATAAATGGTGATGGGATACCCAGATGTGTCCACGGATCATCCATGGGATCTTCGTAATAGGAAATTGCATTCAGAAAACTCCAACACAGAAATAAATGAACATTTCTTTAATGTCATAGCCTTGCTAACCTTTTACTCAAAATGACAACAGAGGAAAATGGGAAGTAGCATAAAAGCAGTCATCTAAGGTAGGGACTAAAGTTCCAAAGTCAAATGCTGAAACTGAGGAGCAACAAGCTAGGAACCACATCCCACATAACCTAGTGAAAAGAGAAACAGGTACCAGGGTTCTTGAAATGAAAGAAACAAGAGAGAGAAATATAAAATGTTTTCATGTTTTTCCCTTCTCTTTATCCTTCTATTTCCTTTTTACTTTTAGCTGAGAAAAAGTTCAATGAGATTAGAAAATTCCTCACAGGAATCCAGGCAAAATGTTTTCATGTTTTTCCCTTCTCTTTATCCTTCTATTTCCTTTTTACTTTTAGCTGAGAAAAAGTTCAATGAGATTAGAAAATTCCTCACAGGAATCCAGGCAAACGATTCTTCTATTTAAGAAGGGAATACTTTTTAAGAGATTTTACACTCAATTGTACAAGGAGAGGAAACTTATCTTAACAATGATATGTCTGAAATAATTAAGAAATCAGAAAAAGAACACTCAGATTTGAAAAGATTTGTATCCAATGCTTTTGGCCTCTTTAACTGTTAGGCTTTTCATATGCAAAGTCCATTTACCTAAAATAATTTTCTTCCAATTATGTTAAATAACTATGAAACAGAATGACCTACAGTACAAACATAAGTATGTATAAGCGCATATATATACACACACACACACAAACACACACACACACACACTTATACATATATGTACACACATACACAGAGATAGACTAATTCTGCTCAGAAAAAAAAAAACCTTAATGAACAAAACATTTAATGGATTTTTGGACAACACATAATCTATACTTCCAAATAAAAAGGTATTTTCTGTACATATGATCAAATCATAAAATCTGGGAAAAATTTATATAAAAGACTGGAAAAATTATCTCATCTCCTTTTTCTCATTTTACTGTATTTCTTTGCAGCATTTCCCCCTGTTTGTATGTTTATATTAACATACAGTTCATCAACATTTAAATCTTAGTTTCTGCTTTTTTTCCCACTTCACATTTAATTGTGAGCATTTTCTGTACCTCAAAGCTTTGAAATAAATAAATCTGCCTACTATTCCACTAATCGAACATACAATAACCCCTAAATGAATTATGTTGTGCTAAGTCTTCAATCTAATACACTGTTCCATTGAAAAACATTACCAAAATCTTCAAAGCATAGTTATTTCTTTAAGATAGATTACTAGACATATATGCTACATAAAAGGATATTTATCTAACCTATCCCATCTTTTATCCCACTTTTAAGACTTCTGATACATATGAAACTACTGGTCAGGATGGCTGTAAGAATTACCAGTTCTACCAACTGCACCCACACTAAATTATTTTATAATGTTAGTTTGACTTAAACCACTATTTTGTGTTTTAGCAACTGAAAAAGAAAAAGAAAGGGGGGGGTAGTGACTATATAAAATAATCCTTGTGCTTATGTGCTAAGGTATAAGTAAGTTAATTTACTCACAAGAGCAGTTCTCCAAAAGAAAATGACAAAGGATACAATCCCAAAGAAAACAGTGAATACTACAGGCTTCCATGGTAGTCCATAAAAATCAGGCCCAGGCTGAGTATCATCATCAGGCAATGTAGTAAACAGCTTAAACAGACAAATTAGAAGAAATGGGAAACCTTAAATTTATAACAAAACAGTCACAAAGAATCATGGCAATTCTAAACCAACCTCCTCATCAGAAATCCACCTCCTCAATATTTTCCAATAGCTTCTTCAAGAGAGAGAATACTGGCAGTCTCATATTTTTTGTTCGCTTCCAGTGTTTTCAAGTATAATGAATCTAAATACTTTTTAAAAATATTTATTTATGTATCTTTAGTTTTAGGGTGGACACATTATTTTGTTTTTATATGGTGCTGAGGATCAAACCCAGTGCCTCATGTATGCTAGGCAAGCGCTCTACTGAACCACAACCCCAGCCCGAATCTAAATACTTTAAATTGAGCATACATTTCCAGTTTGTAACAGGCCCTATATCATCACATTATCTAACACCTGGCTAGAACCCCTCTGTATCATTCTTTTCTCTTAGATAACCTGGTTTTTATAATTTAAAAAATTCATTTAAGACAAAACTTAAATATATGAAAGAACTAATTAATTTTATGGCAACAAATAAAAACAATGACGATATATGTATAAGATTTTAAATCTTACTTCCATTCCACTCTTATATACAGATACGTGACATGTAATTTCAGACAACTCTTGAAAACTGGCTTAGATAAACTTCTCTGAATTTAACATCCTTCTATAAAATTCAGAGCCTAATTTTAAATGGTTGCTCAAAGGCAGTGCAGTAAACACATGCCTACTCTTCCCTGTTTTCACCGCCCTCTACACGTAATATGAGATAACTGTCACTTGGGCCCAATTCCCCAGCAGTCTCCTTAGGGAAAAGACCTGTAGTAACATTAGCTGTTTGGATTGTTGGCTGCATTTCAGAACATACCATGAGGTCACCTCTATTCCGTCAAAAAAAAAGTGCAAGTGGGGAAAGCTCAAGTACACTCTCACCGGCCTCGCTTAACCATACAGTCACGTCCTGCCTGCCTTGGGCCTGACACACTCCATTTCTCTGTCGCCATGACAGTCAGTGCACCCACTCCGCCAGAACTCAGCCACCCGACAGGGGTCCCAGGAGCTCTGGGTCCCCCAGGGAAACAGTGACAGAAGGCACAGTGGCAGGTACTGAGTCCATGGTGTAGGGACAGCTGAGTGGAAGCGATGCTTCCCTGCAGAACAGCACAGGACCCTCTCTTTCACCGTTTCCTACTTCAGTAGGACCCAGCACAGGGGGCGGGTACTGGGAGTGAACTTTGCCTTCCTCCACCACAGGTGCTTTCCGCCCAAGGCACGTGAAACCCGTCATCAGAGGAAGCCCCTGGGTGGACTGCAGTGAGCAGACAGAGGATGCCGAGGGGCGTGGCTGGGAGCGGGAAGAACCAACTGCGGAGCCCGGCGGGGGACAGCGCCAGTAGAGCCAAGCGGAAGAGTCCAAATGAAAGGACTCCAGAAAAAAAGAGGCTCACCTGTCCCCGGAACTGGGAGAGGACCGGAGATTTAGAAGGCCCTGGAGGAAGCCAGGGAACTAGCAGAGGGGGATTATAGGCAGAGACTAGGAAAAAGGAGAAAGTCAGGCCTCCCAGCCCCTCCCAGAGCAAAACCCTTTTGTCAACATGTTGAGACACCAGGTACCTACCTGCCCCAAAAGTGCAGACAGAAGAGGAGAAGCTTCTCCTGCTCCCTTCTAAAAGACTACTGCTCGGACTGGGCTTTCCTTCCCTGCTCACTCTAGTCTTGTTACTTTCTCCAATTGTGGATGACACTCTTTTTAAAAAGCCTTACCCTAAGGAATCATGTCATTATCACCCCACGCCGGTGGCTTCATTTCTGGATGCCACATTTTAGGGTTGCATGACTTGTGGAAAAGAACAGAATCATGAATAGCCAGAAAAGCACGTGCTAAAAGTTGAAGAAACTGGGGACATTTAACTTGGGGTGGAAATGAACATCTGTGGATCTTTAAAAATCTGTCGTCAAGTTGAATATAGTCAATTCAAAAGAACAAGAATAAGCAGGAAAGCACTGAAAAAGAAGAGCAATGAAGGGTACAGGGAGGGCAGACTATATAATTAATTCATGTACCCTCGTCCAAGCCCAGGAATACATAGAGATTGTGGGACAGAATAGAGAATCCAGAAACAGAACCAACTGGACATTTGGGGTAAAATAAAAGTTAGTTTGGGGAAAATAGACTTTCTAATAAGTAGCGTTACCACATGGAAAATTATAAAATTGGATTTTTCTCTACTTATTCAAAAGATAAACTACAAATGGATATGAAACATGAATGTAAAAATAGAAAATAAACAAGTACTAGAAAATATTAAGTGAAATTTTCTATGTATTATGAGTGGGCAAAACCTGCCTCATTGAAAAAATCTTTCCTGGCTGTATCTAAATCTGCTACACACACACACACACACACACACACACACACACACACACACACGCAGTTTGACAATGACAAACTGAGAAAAAATATTTGCAACATATTATTGTCCAAAGAATCATGTTCCTGAAATATAAAGAACATTATAAATAAAATGGCCAGCAAACCTATACAAAAATGGGCTGAAGAAATAAACAGATCTCAGGAAAAGAAATGCAAATAGCTATAACATATGGAAACATGCTCTGCTTATCTCATAATGAACAAAATACAAATTAAACCACACCAAGACACCATTTCTCACTTGAATTGGCAAGATCCAAACGTTTGACAACATACTCAGTAGGTGAGAGAATGTGGGGGAATACAAATTCTCAGATAAGTATACAAAATGATACAACTCTTATGAATGAGATTTGGCAACATCTCCCAAAACTGCTTATATATTTACCTATTAACTCAACAATCCCACTTTTTTTAACTTTTTCAGTGCTGGGGAAGGGTATCTTGGGCAAGTGCTCTACTGCTGAGCTATATAGTCCACCAGCCCTAACTTCTAAAGATACTGGGAATACAACAAATGTTTAAAACTTGTATTTACAAAACTATGTTATTCAAGCATTAATTATAACAATACAAGATGGTCACAAAAGGCTGAAACAACCGTCATCAATGAAAGTTGTTGAATAAACCAAAGAAGAAAGAAAATAATTTTAAATACTGCTAAGAGCTGGTTTCCGGAATACATTTTTTAAAAATGAAGTAGAGAAAAATATTTATAGAATACTATTTGTATCTTATAAAGTGAAAAAAGATGATATTCTTACAGCTTTGAGGTAAAACTGACATGCAATAAATTACATGTATTTAAAGTGTGCAATTTGATGAATTTTAACATGAAATTATGAAATCACCATTATAATCAAGATAATATACACATCCTTTACTTCCAAAAATATTCTCATTCTCTAGGTAATTTTGCCCTTTGTCGCCCTTCTTTCTTGCCCCCCACTTTCCCATTCCTCCAGCAAAATGTCTTATCTTAATAGATTGCTTTGTATTCCTCAAGTTTTATGTGTATGGGATAATATATTGTATTTTCTATGGCTTCTCTTATTCAGCATAATTTGAGATTCATCTACATCAGTTTATCTATCATCTATTTTTATTGCTGAGTAGCATTTCATTACATGTACATACCACAATTTGTCTATCATCTATTGATAGACATTTGAATTTTTTTCCAGTTTGGGGCTTTTACAAATAAAATAGCCAAGAACACTGATATAAAATTCCTCCTATTGCTATATAACTTATCTTTTCTTTGGAAAAGAATAGTTGGATATGACTGGTGTATGTTTACCTTTTTAAGAAGGTGATTCTACCACTTTATATCCCCACCAACTGTGTACCCATCCAGTTCCTCCATCTCTTCTCCAACCACTCAGCACAATTGTCTTTAATATTAGATATTTAATAAGTGTGTAGTGGTAACTCTTATGCTTCAAAATTGCATTTCCCTGATAATTATGTCAAGCATTTTTAATGTATTTACTATCTGTTTATCTTCTTTGATGAAGTGTTATTTTACAGGACTATATTTTTTCGAATGCGTTCTAAGAGTTCTTCACATATCCTTGATGCAAGTCTTGATAAATGCTTTACAGGAATTTCCTCCCAGCTTGTGTTTTGTCTATTTCATTGACTTCAAAGTGTATTTTGAATTACAGAGGTTTTAGTTTGATGAATCCCACACTGTCAAATCCTTTTTAATGCTTTTGTTGTCAAATTTAAGAAATCATTGCCAAACCTAAGTTCAACAAAAATTTTTCTCTTATTTTTTTTCCTAGAGGTTTTGTAGTTTTGAGTTTAATATTTAAGTCTGTGAGTTAATTCAGGTGTCTAATGCAAGGCATGGATCAATATTTTGCATATATATATGCAGTAATTTCAGTACAATTTGCTGAAAAAACTTTCCATTCTCTACTTGTCTTTCCATCTTTGTCAATGACTGTTGCCATATATATTGTGTATCTATCTCTGAATTCTTGGCTCTGTTTCAATATGTTTTGTCTGCAATCCTGATTACTGTAGCTTTAGAATATTTTTTTTCCTCTTCATATGGTACTAGGGATTGAACACAGGACCTTGCATATGCTAGGCAAGTCCTCTACCACTGAGCTACATCCCCAGCCCTAGATTAAGTCTTGAAGCCACGTATTCTAGGTCTGTTGCAATCAGCTTGTCATTTTCTACAAAACTCTGCAGGGATTTTGATTGGAATAATGTTGACTCTGGTGATTAAACTGGGATGAATGGACACCTTAGTCTTCTGACTCATAAATTAGGTATATCTCTCCATTTAGGTTCTCTTTAAATTCTATCAGCAATATTTTATAGTTTTGAATATATACATTTTAGTTTTGCCACGTTTATGTTTAAATACTTCATATTTTTATTCTATTGTACATGGAAATCTTTAAAATTTCAATTTCTAATTATTCATTGTTAATATATAGAAAATATAATTGCTTTTAGATGTAAATTTTATCTGTCAACCTTACAATAGCTTTTTTCTAGATCATACCAGATTGTATCTATATATATTCATGCTATCTGAAAAGAAAGAGAATTTTATTTCTTCCTTTCCAATCTGAGTGCATTTTATTTCTTTTTCTTGCCTTAGTATACTAGCTATTTCCTTACTGCACCCCAGTACAATGCTGAATAGATGTAATGAGAGTAGACATCTCTGTTTGGTTTCTGATCTTGGGGAAAAGTATTCAATTATCAACCATTAAGTATGAGGTTAGCTGCATTTTTCAGAGGATGTTTTAAGCTCCCTTCTATTCCTAGTTTGTTGTTTGTTTTTCTACATCAATAATCAATGCTGAGGGGCTGGGGTTGATACTCAGTGGTAAAGCACTTGCCTAGCATGTGTGAGGCAATGGGTTCAAATCTCAGCACCGCATATAAATAAGTGAATAAAATAAAAGTCAATCAACATCTAAAAATTTTTTTTAAATAATAATCAGGGCTGATTTTTTTTACATGTTGATGCGATTTATTGTCACCTACTTGTACATGCACACAAAATAACAATATAATTTGGCCAATATTACTCCCCAACATTTCCCCCCTCTGCTATATTTTTTAAATGCTTGTTTTGTATCTCTCAAGCTAAACACAAAGATTGTGCTTTTAGGTACATCAATGTGGTAAATTTCATTGATTTTCAAATGTTAAATAAATTTTGGATTCTTGACATAAATCCCCATCATCCGTCTAGTTTTTGTCTATGATGTATTTTCCTTTTACATATTGTTGTATTTGACTTAAATTTTTGTTTAGAATTTCTGTACAGATTCATTGAAGATCCCATGAGAGGTATGTGGTTTTCTTTTCTTATTATATCTTTGTCTTGGTTTGGTGTAGTGATAACACTGGATTCATAGGAGAAATATTTCCTTGCTTTAATATTCTACAAGGGTTTAGTATTACTACTACTATTAGGAATTAGTATCATTTCTTCCTTACAGGTTTAATTGGATCACCAATAAAGCTATCTTGGTCTTATATTTTTTTCTTTGTAGAAAGGTTTTTACCTATACCTTCAATTTCTTTAATAGTCAACAAGGTTTATGAAATTGTCTGTTTTTCTTGAGTGAACTTTTGCAATTTGTGGCTTAAATAGAATTTCTTCATTTCATCTAAATTGTCAAGTTAATTAACATAAACTGTTCATAATATCCCCATTATCAGTCTAGTATCTGTGAAATCTGTAGTGATATCCCTTCTCTGATTGCGAATATTGGTAACCCGTGTCTCCTCTTTTATTTCCCTCACTAGATGTTGATCAATTTTATTCATCATAAAGAACTAGCTTTGGGTTTCATTGATTTTCTCTTATTTTCCTTTTTTTAAAATTTTACTGACTTATGGTCTTTATTATATCTTTTTTTCTTGCTTACTTGGAGATTAACTTATTTTTCCTTTTCTAGTTTCTCATAGTAGGAACTAAGTCAATGACTGGAGACTTCTTTTTTAATAAAGCTATCTTGGGCCTGGTAGTGCTATAAATTTTTCAATAACACTTTAGTGACATTGCACAAATGGATATGTTGTTTTCAGTTTTATTCAACTCAAAATATGAATTTCTTCTCTGATTTATTTGACTCAAAAATTATTTAGCAGTGGGGGCTAAGGTTGTAGCTCAGTGGTAAAGTGCTTGCCTTACATGTGTGAGGCACTGGGTTCGATCCCCAACACCACATAAAAATAAATGTACTGTGTTGTTCATTTATACCAAATATATATATATGATAGATAGATACAGATATAGATATAGATATAGATATAGATATAGATATCTATATAGATATAGATATAGATAGATAGCAGATAGCAGCCTGGCACTTAAGTTTTCAAATATTTGAGAATTTTCCAGATTTTTCCATTATTGATTTCTCATTTTATTGTGTTCAGAGAATAAACTTTGCCTGACTTTGAATACTTTTATATTTACTGATAATTTTTTTAAGATCCAGAATATAGTTTATCTTGGTAAATGTTCCATGTGCACTAAGCTCCTTGGGGGTTTTCTATAAATGACAATTAATTTCAAATGGATGGATTGATTATGTCATTCACACTTTCTACAACCTTACTTTTATTTTTTGTTTTCTGCCAATTGCTGAGGAGAGGATATTGAAATCTCTAAATGTAATCTATAGGATTCATCACTTTCCTCATAATTCTATCAATTTTGATACTTCATGTATTTTGAAGGTCTAATATTAAAAGTACAAGCATTTAGGTTTATTATATAATCTTGACTGATTCGTTTATCATTAGGAAATAACTTTCTTTAGTCCTGATGATATATTTTGCCCCACAACCTCTTTTGGTTTAATGTAGCTACTCCAGATTTCCTTTGACTAGTGTTTAACATGAGATACCTTTTTCAATCATTTTAATTTTGACTTCTTTGTGTCTTTCTATTTACAGTGTTATTCCCTTAGACATCTATTTGGGTCTTGCTTCTTTAGGCAATATGACAATCTCTGTTTTTAACTGATGTATTTAGATACTTTCCACTTAATAGGATTACTGCCGTGCATAGGTGTAAGCTTAATATAATCTTCTATTTGTTCCTTCTGTTCTTTGTTCTTTTTCTTTTCTTTCTGTCTTCTTTTGCAGAAATACCACTATCGGTATTATTAGTGATTCCTCTATTGGCTTATTAAGCTATAACTCTGTTTTCTAATCTTAGTGCTTCAGGGTTTAGAATATACGTCTTTAATTTGTCACAATCTACCTTCAGATGATACTATATTACTTCACATATTCAATAAGAACGTTACAATAGTTACTACCCTTCTGAGATTTATACTGTTGTCATGTATTTTACTTTACGTGTTTTCTAAGTCCCATACTACACTGATATTTGTCTTTAAACAGTCAATGACTTTTTAAAATGTTCAAATAAGAAAAATTATTTTAAATATTTATGCACACAGTCACCATTTTCAGTGTTCTTTACTCCTTTATTCCATTATTTCCATCTGCTGTCTTGGTGCAAGTGTAGGTGAATTCTTTCAGCTTGTATGTCAGTACAAGTCTTCATTTTAGAAAGATATTTCACTGGGCATGATATTATCGGCCAACATTATTACTCTTCAAATATATTAAAGGTATCACTCCACTATATTCTCTTATGCCTAATTTCTGACAAGAAATCTGATATCATCCTTAGTTCTTCTCTACATAAATGTCTTCTCTAACTGCTAAGATTGCTCTTTATCACTGGTTTTGAGCAATTTATTTATGATATAATATACCTTGATATAGCTTTATTCATGCTTTTTGTACTCTAGTCCCATTTAATATCTTGGATCTGCAGATGTACAGTTTTTACAAATTTTTGGCCATCATTTCTTAAAATATTTTTCTGAATACCTCTCATCGCTCAACTTGAAACTGTCCCACAGCTCACTGATGCTCTGGTTCACTTTTCTTTAACAGAAGAAATTTTCCCTGTTTCATTTGGGGTACTTCTCCTGCTATGTCCTCAAGTTCACTAACAATTTCATCACAATGCTTATTCTGGCATTAATCCCATCCACTGTGTTTATCATATATTTTCAACTCTAGAAGTCTGATTTTCTTAAAATATATCTTCTATATCTCTTTTTACCTTTTTAACACACGAAATATAGTAGTAATGACTTTTTAAAAAATGCCATTACCTCATTCTAACATCTCCGATAGTTCTCAGTTGGCTTTGATTGGATGATTCTTCTCATCATTGTGGATTGTATTTTTCTTGCTTCTTTGCATGCCTGGTAAGCTTTGATTCGATGCCATACATTACGAATTACTATTCTTAATATTTCGTATACAATTAAATTACTGGAAACAATTTGATTCTCTTGGGTCTGAATATTTGTTAGGTATGACATAAATTGTAATAGTCAGTCCGAGGTAACACCCTTCTGATTATTCTACCCAACTTCCTTAGATAGTTTTTTCCAGGTGCTATTCTGGTACCTGTGTTAGGACCTGTTCCTTCTAATCACTTAAGATGGTTTCTCTGACTTGCTAAGCAGTTTCATCACACTTATGTGCAGATCAATACCCTGCTGAACACTCAGAGAGCCTTTCACAGATTTCCAGAATTGTCTCTCAATGTAGCAACCTTCTTTTGGTACTCCACCCTGTGAATTCTAGTCACTTTGGTTTTCCTGGAATCTCAGCACCATCTCTCAATTCATGGTATCCTCTGGTTCTGCCTGACTTCCCCTTCTTTGTCATGGCTTGGGAATCTCTTAACATAGTAAAAGCTGGGGCAACTAAAGAGCTCATAGCATTTGTTCTTTATGTTTCCAGAATCATTCTTTGTTGCTTGATCTTCAATGTTACTGGATCTTAAAATTTTATATGTTTGTGGGTTTTTTTTTCATATTTATTTTAATTGTTTCAGTTGGGAAGGTGAAGCCAGTACATATATAAAGCTATCATAGCTAGATGTAAAAATCATTTGCTTTTCTTTTTCTTTTTATGGTGCTGGGGATTGAACACATGGCCTCATGTATGGTAGGCAAGTGCTCTACCACTGAGCTGCATATCCCTTTTCTCATTTGCTTATTTTTTTAATAGCAGAATGCATAAGGAAATAAATTTTTAAAGTTAACTATAAAAGAGAGTAACATCAGGGTAGACAGAACTGGGACAAAAGCTAGAGTTCTTTCAAAATCAGGCAGGAGAATCACAAGTTCAAAGCTAGACTCAGCAACTTAGCAAGTCCCTACGCAACTTAGTGAGAACTATCTCTAAATAAAAAATAAAGAGCCTAGGTATGTGGCTCAGTGGATAGGAGCCCTGGGTTAAATCACCAGTACCAGAAAACAGAAACAACTTATTTTCACAAATTAACTTTGGCTCTTCTAAATATTTAAATAATTGTAAAATAAACAAAAAAATCTTTAAAAATTAACACCTAAATATTGAAATCAAAAAAGAAACAACCTGTGATATCATGTTGGTGACAAACCACAGAAATGAATTATTTCAAACATACCTTAGTGGGATATAGCTTAAAGACAAGAGAATTTCATTTAATTTCAGGAATACATTCCTGAAAGTATTTTAAACAACATAAATATAGTCGTGTGTTGCTTAATAATGGGAATAAATTCTGAGAAACACATCTTAGGCAATTTCACTGTGTAAACATCATTGAGTATACTTATACAAACCTAGAAAATATAGCCATTTCCACACGTAGGTATTCATATATGGTATATCATCGCTTTGGGGATAAAAACCTATAAGATATTATTATACTGAATTCTGTAGACAATTGTAACATTGTAAATGTTTATATATCTAAATATATCAAAACATAAAAAAGATTAAAAATACTAGGTGACAAGAATTTTTTAGCTCCATTATTATGCACTAATGACCAAAATGTCATTAAGTGGCACAAGACTGTAAACAATTATATTGATGTCATTGAAAACTGGAACTCCAACATCAGAGAAAGAAAACACAAATCTAAGATAGATGAAGTGAAGTAAAATCTCTCTAGCATACTGAATTTTCATGGGAATTATCTAAATGACATGATCAAAAATCCCCACATATTTCTGAGCTTTGTTCACTAAAAAGGCTTACAAATGACAGTCAATTTGAGCAATAAGCAATCCTAGTACTTGGAATGTAGCCTCTAAATATCATTTCCTATTGAAAGAAACCAAAGTTCTTTTAGAGAAATAGTTCCTTCAAGGTCTGGACAGGGAATGTTTAAGATGAACTTGGAACATCTCATACTTCAAAAGCAAGGGAAACAGGTAAAAATGACCACTAGGTGGTGGCAAAGGGTCCCAGGAGCCAAGATAAAGAGGCTTCTACAAGGCAAAAGGGGGAGAAATTGAGCATCAGGTAAGAACAATTACTATTCCTAACTGGATTAAACACATCAAATATTTTTAAATGCATGACATCATATTGACTCTTAAATAAAAGTTAAAAAGATTTCAAAAGCCCCTTTGGGTATCATTTGATAATGCTAGAATAATACCTTACTATTCTGAAAAGTGTTTAAATGAAGAAAAGGAATCAAATGTTTATCTCCTGCCTTAACTATACAAACCGAATATCTGTGTAAAGAATAATCAATCATAGCCAGGCGCTGTGGCACACACTTGTAATCCCAGTAGCTTGGGAGGCTGAGGAGGGAAGATAGCAAGTTCAAAGTCAGCCTCAGCAAAAGCGAATTGCTAAGCAACTCAGTGAGACCCTGTATATAAATAAAATACAAAATAGGGCTGAGAATATGGCTCACTAGCCAAGTGCCCCTGAGTTTAATCCCCAGTACCAAAAAAAAAGAAAGAATAATCAATCATAAATTTTTATTTGTATAGGCATCCCAACCTTTAAATGAAGAAAGAAAAATCCCAGCAATTCAGACCATTGCTATTTTGCAACCTGTAATATATTAGCAAATCTCACCAAGGTCACTGTTGACTAGTAGTCAACATCAAAGGAGAGGACATGCAGATGTCAATGCAATATTTCCTATTAAGTTTTCATAAGAAACAGAATTGAACCTAAACCTGACTACCAATTTCCAAGAAATATAAAGCAACAGAGAGAGGCTGAGGTTGTTAGCTCAGCACTTGCCTAGAATGCATGGAGCCCGAGGTTCAATCCCCAGCACCACCACCAAAAAAAAAAAAGGCAATAGAGAAAACAGGTTAAATTGTTGTACCAGGGGGATGTCATTTATTCACCCAAAGTACAATATATCCTAGAAGTCCCACAAACATATTTTTTTCAATTATTGCAAAAAGTTACAAAAAAAAAAAAGAAATCAATAGAGAGTAACTTATATGAGACTTGTTCTCCCACTGAAAGCAACCAGAAAGTTGGAATATATATATTGGTACCAGGGATTGAACTCATGAGCACTTGATCACTGAGCCACATCCCCAGTCTCAGCCCCATTTTGTATTTTATTTAGAGACAGGGTCTCACTGAGTTACTTAGCACCTCATTTTTGGCTTTGAACTTGTGATCCTCCTGTCTCAGCCTCCCAAGCCACTAGGATTAAGGCATGTGCCATCATGCCCAGTCAAAAAAGATTTTTAAAGAGCTATTTTTCAGATAGAAAGCCACAAGGAACATGCGACTGTCACCCCTAAGAGCAGGAGAACAAATAGGTGAGCATTCTACCTGGAGGCACCCTCTAGACCTCAGTTTGAAAAGGGGAACACAAATGGGGCACAAGAGACTCACTGAGGAGAGAGAGACCAGAGTTCCAGGAGATTAAGCAGCCAAAAATATGTAGAGAAAACTACCAGAAACATGGGAGCCACAAAGAAAAAGAGTTCCAGAAATCTGCATGGAGGTGGTCTTCAGTTTGGGGCTACATTCTAAGCAGTACCTGTGAGGGCCAAAAACAACTATAAGCTAACCAATCCCACAGTTGGCACTGAGCTGGGAGAAGTCTGGATTCCAGCTAGCCAGAGAGAGTTGACGTACAAAAACAGTATGGTCAACA
Organism: Ictidomys tridecemlineatus; assembly: GCF_052094955.1. Lineage (NCBI taxonomy): Eukaryota > Metazoa > Chordata > Mammalia > Rodentia > Sciuridae > Ictidomys > Ictidomys tridecemlineatus. The sequence goes on from NW_027526137.1 coordinate 78,562, forward strand.
AGCTCATGAAGAAGTATTTGATCCTGGCATCATGGCACATATCTGTAATCCCAGCAATCAATCCCAGGTTGAGGCAGGAAGATCCCAAGTTTGAGGCTGGCAACTTATCAAGGGCCTAAGGAAGTTAGTGAGACCCTATCTCAAAAGAAAAAAAAAAGTTCACTCAATATCATTAATTATCAGGAAATAAACTCACAAAGACATACCCACTAGAATGGCCCAAGTGCTAGTGAAGATGAAGTCAAGTGGAAGTCTCCTAAATTGCTGGTGGAAGTATAAAATGATTGTGGTCATTTTTTAGCATGGCTTGACAGTATCACATAAGATAAAAACATACATTAAACGTAGGAGGCAATTGCACTCCTAGATATGAGTCCACTTATAGTGGCATATATATGAAACAGTACTGTAGGAAAAATGAATCTATAGTTTTAAAAAAAAGTTATCAATGGTTGCCTGGAACAGGTGGTGAATGCACTCACTGGGAAGGATCCCAAGGAAACCCCTTTTCTAGTGAATAAAAAACTGTTCTATATCTTGATTATGGTAGTTTTTACATGGGTATCTACATTTGTTAAAACTCAGAGTGTGCTTGCTTTGGCAGCACATATACTAAAATTGGAACAATACAGAAAAAATTAGCATAGTCCCCGAGCAAGGATGACACCCACATTTGTGAAGCATTCCATAGTTTTGTGGAACCAACCCTTCAGCAGATGAATGGATAAAGAAACTGTGGTACATATGTGAAATGGAATATTTCTTATAGCATTAAAAGAGAAAAAAATTATGGCATCTGCGGGTGAATGGGAATATCAGGTTAAGGGAAGTAAGCCAATCCCAAAAACCAAAAGCTGTATGTTCTCTCTGAAAGTGGATGCTGACCCATAGTGGGGGTGAGGTGGGTGGTAAGGGGCATGGAAAGAATGGAGAAACTTTGGGCAAAGGGGAGGTAGGACAGGTGAGGGGGCAGAGGGATAGGAAAGATGGTGGAATGAGATGAACCTCATTACCCGAGGTACATGTAGGACTACACGTGTTGTGTACAACTAGGAAAAGTTTGTTCCATTTATATACAATGAATTGAAATGCATTCTGCTATCATGTATAACCAATTAGAACAAATTTAAAAAACTCACTGATATTGGCTATCAAGGAATTACTGTTAAGTTGTGTGATGGCCTGTGGGTTCATTATACTATTCTCTATGCTTTTCTTTAAAGCTTTTCTAATTAAATTTATTTTTTAACTATTACATAGAAACAAACATTATAATTATTGAAGTAGGTAACATGACATTTTGATGCATGCATACACTATGTAACGTTTAAATCAGTTAAATATATCTACCTCCTCAAACATCATTTCTTTATGGTAAAACTTTCACAATCTTTTCTTCTAGTATTCTAAAATATACAGTATGTTATGGTTACCTATAGTCCCCTACTATTCTCTCTGCTCTTATTTGAAAGTTTCCATGATAAAAATACTAAAAATAATTTTTAAATTAAGATATAACTTCAAATATTTGAAGGATTTCTATGTAGAAAATAATTCAATTTTATAGAGGAAATCATGTGGAGGAAAATTTGGAGTCAATACAAGGATGAACTAGACAACAGAAGAACATATAGCCTTGTAAGAGAGTGACTCATGCTAGGAAATACTGGTGTACAGGCCTCATAACTATTCGTCAGGGCCATAGTAAAGAAAATAATAGCAATGAGTGAGAAACCAGACTAACAGCCTTCCAAGGTTTCTTCTAACACTAAGATTCTGCTAGGATTCCATTGATCAATGAATCTGATTGGTGCACATCTCCCAAACACATCAGAGCCTATTACTCTCCAGTCCTATCAGATATCATACTACTTGTTTAAGATTTTACATTGACTTGTTCATAATTTTTGCATATATTTGTTAAGTCCTTTTCTTAAGGCTTTCAAAAATCACAATCATGCCTTACACCTGTTAGAGTCTTTTAGTCCTCGCACAATGTCCTGTACATACTGGGCCATCAAAATGCCTTTTTGAAATCTCCTTTCAAATCAGTCTCCTAACATTGTGCCTCTTCTTTGCCACTCACGTCTATGTCTTACCTATCACCGTACAATCACTGACCATACCTGCACCACATTCATGTCCCCTGACCTAGACCTAGAGGAGGGCTCTGTGCATACCTAAAAATATGAATAAAGAAATCCTTCCCATATCGTGAGGCTGTTAACTTTCTAAGTGATGCTGATTCATTCTGATAATCAAATTATGACTGTGGAAGACTGCTTTAATCACTGGAAATATAATTATTCTAACTGCCTGGCTCGTATATTCCCCTTACCCAGGTGGCTGCCACCATCATGAACAAACATGGAGCCAACTGAAAAATGATTTGTTTCTCCCCACCACATCTTTTCCACCCTGGTGGTCTTTCCTCCCCAGGTATTCATTGTCTTTATACCACCTTCTGACTGTCTACATGAGAATTAGGGCGTGTGTAGGGGTAAAACCCTTCAAAATGCCTGACACCTCACCAGACATTTTACCTTGTCAAATCATTTAATTCTTATGATTGGAGTAAGCATTATCTACATTTTTCAGATGAGGAAAACTTTTTTCAAAAGTTTAGTTATTTGCCCAAACGTCTAAATGATAACCTTGGGATTTGAAACCAGATCTACCTGGCTTCAAAATCTATACATTTTACAAGGAAAACAACAACATTATCTTTCTTACACAAGCCTTGAAATAACACAACCTACAGGAAACAACTTCAGTTGAGGAGGATTACTGTCACAATGGCCCTAGGACCATCTTATCCTCCAACCTCTAAAAGCTTTCTCATTCCTATAATTAAACTCTAAAAGTCCAATATCAACAAATACCAATAGGGGGGAGGTAAGTCCTAAAATGCTTAGATAAGCTTCTAGACAGTTTAAATGTCTTGTTTGGATCATGATTTTCTTTAGAAAGATCAGCCTTGAGTGACTCTTTCTAAGAAACAGATCTAACCTAATTCCTTTCATTCTTAAAACTTTCTAAGGATCCCCACTATTAATGGTCTAATGCTACTTTGGCTCATGACTTCCTTTAAGATTTGCTGGCCTCTCCAACAGGCCCATCCCCCTCCAACTTCACACTTTACAACACCAACTATTCACATTCTCCTGCCCTCCCCAAATATCCTTTCTTCATGTTTCCATTTCTCTGAACACATTTCTTCTGACTGCCAGCTTCCCCCACCACCCCAGCGTGTCTAATCAACAACAAACCACATGTCAGACTCCTGTTTGCCCTTTGCCTGTGCTTCAAACACATCTCAACCACTTTCTGACCTTACTGATCACCCTTCCAACCATAATAAATGCATTTATGGACAATAATGTTCTACCATCGAATAAATACCTCTCTTTCTGCCATTATCTTATTGTGTTTCAAGTGAATGCTGTTATCTCCCTGCCAGAATGAAAGGTTCTGAAAGGAAGAACAAAGTTTTTACAGGTGTGCAAATGTCCAGCCTTGGTAGACAGCAAATCTTCCTCATGTGCTAAACCAAGTAGCCAATAAAGCCACACCCCTATGGCTTTTGTTTCAGGAGCTATCTACTCAAAGGGTCAAGAGTCATTTTCATAAAGACATTTTAAGTTTTTCACTTCATGACCAGAAGCCACTTAAAAACTAATAAATAATCAACATTCTAACTGAAGAAACTATGTCAAACTTACCATCTTAGACAAATAAAGCAAGAATGAATATAACAAGAAAAGTATGTTGTCCAAAAGGGTGGCATCTGCTGGCTCTTCGACCTTTATCTCTAGTTGGTTTTCTGTATCAGCAGCATCAACAGGAGTACCTCCTGTTATAAGTAGCTCTAAAATTGAAAGGGGAAATGGCTATTTTATTTTATGCTATAGAATAAAAACTGTCTCTCTTCAGTTTCAATATTCATCGAGTGTTTCACTAAATATATGAGTCACAGTGCCTAGTGCAGGTGAGTCACTGGTAGAACACTTGCCTAGTGCAGGTGAGGCACTGGGTTCAATCCTCAGCATCACATAAAAAGAGATTAAATACTAAAAAAAAAGGTTATGCTAGTCACTCCACACCCACATGATCTAGTACAGGTATTTTATGATTAAGAAATTATGTTTAATAAAGCCCTTTTATAATTTTAACATAAAATGTGTACTGTTAACAGGTCTACTTTTGTGCATTAGTTTCTCATTTATATCTTTCTCTTTTGCTTTTTATAAAATTTCTTATTGAACATGCAAACCAATCCCAACTGTCCTAAAGGAAAAAAAGAATAAGCAATATCCTTTCATACTGTAGCCCAAAAGAATGAATAAAGGAACATATGGGGCTCCTGAGTCAGCCTTCTTTCTCCTTTAGGCACATGGAAACTGAACAGAACTTTACAATAATACACGAAAACATCTGGAAGAACAACTCCTTTTCTCCAGCCCAAGCCGCAGGCAGGTATTTACCTTCAGCGTTAGCCCAGATTTCCTCTAGAGGAGGCACTGTTATCAATGGAACAGTCTCCTCCACTGTGGAGTGCTTGTACCTCACAAAATAGATCAAGTCTTGGATATCATCAAGCACTGCAGCCTCTTCAAATATGTTACTTTCCTTTATTCCTGAGTCTGTATTATCATTCATACGATTATCAAGCATTTGCTCTGCTACGCTCAAAATGTGTGACTCAGAGGCACGGAGGACCTTATCTAGAACTTTTTCTAGATAATAGGGCATTAGGTTAAAGGGCAGGCTCTCCTGCTGTGCTGACTTCAGCTTTAAAGACATTTCTTGCAACATGGCTTCCAGTTCTTGGACATTAATGTACTTCAGGAAGTGTTGCAAGGACTTTTGTTCTATAAAGAAGCTGCGGATTATGGGCAAGTCTTCCTCCTGATTGCTAAGCTCTGGCTTTAGGGCTATATGTGGACTCTGTGGGAATATATCATCTTCAAGGTCTGAAGAAGCAGGACCCTGGCTTTTTGCGTCTGTGATATGCCCTATGTCCTCAAGGTCCTCTTTTGAGGTTTCTTTTCCAGTAGCTTTTTCTGTAGACCCTAAAGTGTTCAGATGTTCCTTAGGGTTGTCTTTTTCAAGATCGTCAGAATCTTTATCCTGAAATACTTCACTTATCCCTGAAGTCTGAGTGTTTTCCTCGTCACTTCTGTCAAAGAGTCCCTGGGCTTCCTCATCTGCCAGAGGACTTTCCTCCTTTCCCATTTCCATATCACCTCGTTCCTTGTCCATCATGTCTACCCTTTTGGCTGTGGTTTCAGTTTTCTTTAAAATCTTCCAAATTATACTCATTTCTTGTTTGTTTTCTTTGGTTTCTAGATAAGGATTGATTTCTTTTTTCAAAAGTTGCCAAGGCCAATGTCTCGGCTTGGCACCAGAATCACGAGGCACTCACAGCTTTGTAGGTTCAAACAGCAATTCTTTATTCCAGCTCTCACACCACCTCCACACAGGTCCAGGGGCAAACGCGTTCTGCCGTCTCCCGCACCAACCACCTACCCCACGAGGCTCTCTCCAAATCCCATTTTAATCTCACGAGAACTCAACGGGAACAAGCAGCAGGAACACCCTAATCCCAGCAATAATCTTCAACTTCCAACTTCCCTAAAACCCATTATCTTAAACTGGCAACGCCTTAAACTCAAGGAGCCGGTTACTTCCTCAAACCTGATCAGCTCTAAACCCGAATCCGCCTTGGTCCTTGAGCAAGGTCACCTTATTAAAGCATGCATGCAATGTTCCATCGAATGTCCTCTAAGCAGCATGGGGTACGATTGGCAAGGAAATTTCGATGCGTCATTCCTACTTGGTAATGGCCCTCAGCAAAAAGTTTATAAGCATCAGTCTTCTCCTGTTCGTTTGAGACCTGAGAAATGTTGCTGGTTTTGTTTTTTTCACTTTCTGGCACTTTCAATTTATCTGGTAGTATTTCTTCAAAAAGTTCAAATGAAGTTTGTTCACCCTGAGCATTACCTGTTTGACTATCTGCATGAGGATGGTTCTTCTGAGCCAAAAATTGTTCCTCAAGATCCACAGTGTTTTCTGAGAATGCACTTTCAATTTCTTGTGAGTTTGCTACTACTGGTTTAGGTTCAGGTTCAACATCCTGGGAGACTTCAGGAAATTGTCCCACTTTTTCTATAGCTTTCTCAGAATCTTCATTTGCAGAATCATACAATTCCCAAAATTCTAGAAGTTCTTCTACATTATAATTATCAAAATCATCTCCTCCAACATCAAAACAAACAAAATCTGTCTCCTAAAAGGAAAAGAAAACCATTAATGTGTCAATAACAAAGTATCACAAAAGCAAACTCATCCACGCTCCCAAATTCAGGATTGGTTCTAAAGAATCTTTGAGGTCAACCAGATTACCCTCCTCCAACCCCCACTGCCTAACTCCATCTATGGCTGAGTAAATCTGTCTTTTTCTAGACTACAGTGTTAGAAAGTCTATTCTTTCTTTCTTTCTTTTTTTAACATGGGTCATATTCTTTAAAAAGCATAACGAGTAAAAATGGTGACAATTTGGTCTCCAACTGCCTGACTCTTGGGTCTCTCTCAATTTGCTCTGAACATAAGTAGGGAAAGGCAAGGTATCACTTATAGGATCCTCCAGCTCTTAATATCTACACCTATGTTTCAGAAATTTAACTCTTAATCATTTGCTCAGGAGAAGCTGGAAGATCCTGCAGCCTTGAGAAAGATGAATCAGTTTTAAAGTATCTTACTGAGATACAAGTACATTGGATGGAATAAAGAATGATATTAAGGAGGCTCCTCACATTACTATTACCACAAGAACAAACTGAAAACAAGATTCAACAAGGTATACACCTTTCTCTTCATCAGGGTTTCACAGTCACTAAGATCTCTCAGGATTATGTGTATATTATCTAGTCTTCCTTCTTGCTACTAGTAAGCAAATTGATATAAAAGGAGCCACAGTATGAATGGACATGTTTTTAAAAAATTTCCATTCCTAATTAAATCTCCATAATATTCTGCGGGGGTTCCGGGGGTGGGGGAGGCAGTTCAACGTAGTAGGGATGAGTGATTTCCTCTCCTCATCACATGCATTTCTAAGCCATGAGGGATGCATGTAATGGGAAATACCATAAGAAGGCAGAGTTCAAAACAAATGAGTTCTCTGTAATCAGTGAACTGCTGTCACAGCTTAAATCCCAAGAACTCTCTTTACCAACAATGAAGTCCAACAAGCAACAGAAGTGATTTTATGGCCCCCGAGATTATAAAGAAATTTTAGGAACAGCAACAACAAACAGGATGACTTTATCCATTCAGTCCATCTAATCTAAGAACTGTCCTAGCCTAGCAGCTTGCATATTCTACAGCCACTACAAAGAGCTGTCCAAAGATGTTTCAGTGTTGGTAGGCATCAATTACTATACAATTTAAAACTCTAGAAAATAATCAGCTGAAGTGAGAATTCTAGAACACGAAATCCTTTCAGTCACAAAATCAATTTAAGTCAGAGCACCATACAGGAATGTTGTATAAAGGAAGCAGTTGGGGCCTTAAAAGATCTGAGACTGAACATCACCTGAAATGCTCAGGTCCCCTTTTCCAAATCTATAACATGACTATGATGATCCCATATATGACTAAGAATAAGAAAACCTTTGTAAGTACATATTTCTAACCTAGTATAAAAGTTAGAGTTTATTAATTTAACCTAAATATACTTAAAATGTCTAATAACTATCCAATGAGATTTGCCTGTAAAATGAAATTATTTGCCTCTTAGAATATCTGTTTCAATATATTAGACAACTCTCAGATTATAATATAATCACCCTTGAATGCCTTTCAAACTTTTTTTTTTTTACAGGTAGTCTGATTTCAAATGAAAATCTGACACACAAATGTTAGATTGCCCCCCAAACACATTATAAAACATTCAGAAGCAGTTAACTGAATATAACTGATGGATTTATAAGCCAGTTTACAATTGAGAACAAAAAAGAAATCCATAACTTACATCTGTTGGAATTTGTAGCTCTTCTTTAATATATCCACGAACTACCTTGATGAAATCTTTTGGAAAGTATCCAAACATACGGCCAACCTATAGTGCAAAAGAGACAAATATCAAATAAATTCTGTACAAGGAATATAAATAAGAGATTTCTCAGAAGTGGCAGGAAATATACACATAATAGATAGGTATATGGTATAACCAAGAAAGAAAGTTGCTATAACAATTACACTGAGAATATTATTCCAAATAAAAATTAAGTACAGAACTATTAAAGCAACATTTCCAACCACTGAAGTTTTCTTTTTTACATTTAGCTTAATTCTCAACACAGAGCATATAAAGTTAAGACTTCTGAAGTAAATAAAAGATCTGCATAGAAGATTATTGGATACTATATGGTTAAAACTATGTAAATCAAAGCTGGTTATAAATGCAATTCCAAATAACCTCTAGCAACAATTTACCTGTACATTTTGTAGCATTGCTCATAAACCAATATTTATGTCTTTCTTAACCAATACACAATAGTCATAAAAATTAATATGTAAAAATAATACAAAAATCTCTAGAATGTATTACCACTATAGCAGATGTATTGATAGTATATGCTTTCCTAGCTTTGTCCAAATCTACTTTTACAAGCACTTGGGGAGTGCTGAGGGCCATTGTCAAGTAGGAATGAAGCTTCAAAATTTCCTTGCCAGCGTACCCCATGTTAAATGGATTTCGCTGTTGACATTACATGTAAGGTGACCTTGCTCAAGGACCAAGGCAGATCCGGGTTTAGAGCTGATCAGGTTTGAGGAAGTATCCCACTCCTTAGGGTGTTCCCGGTTTAAGACAAAAGGAGTTTTAGGGAAGTTGGAGGTTGAAGATGATTGCTGTTGGGAGTAGGGCATGCTTGCAGCCTGAGTTCCAGCTGAGTTCTCCTGGAGAAAAAGTTTTTAGGAGATGTATTGTTCGGGAGATTGGATTGCCCCTGAACCTGTGTGGAGGCGGTGTGAGTCGGGAATAAAGAATTGCTGTTTGAATCTACAAGGCTGTGAGTGCCTCCTGATTCTGTGCCCAGCCAAGACTGCAGCATTATGGTGGCCCATACGTGGGATGTCTGAAGCTTGGGGGTAAGTGAATTTGCTCGCTCCTGAAGGAGAGCAAAAAAATGGGTGACCATTTCAAAAAACAATGTGTTCTTGTTTTGATTTATTTTGTTTTCATTTCAAGTGGCCTGTTCCTAAAACTTTCTCAGGAAAACTGGGAAAAATGGTTGACTCAAGGTTTGAAGTTGTTCGCCTCTGAGGAAGAAAAATTGTTAGAGGAAGAAGGTACCCCAGTAAGACCAAGAAAAACTATGGCATATGTTGATACAATACAAAAATGTAGCCCATGGCTTTATAAAGATGAGTTATTAAGTATATCAATGGGACCATTATGGTATCCTGTAGAAGGATTTTTCTTCAACAAGAAAGAGATGGCTAGTTCTGTTCACTATACTTGTCTTAGTTTTTACAGACAGCTGATTTATTTACAAAGCTAAAATGTTAAAATATCAACCACTAAATATGAAATCAAGTACTCTTTACTTATTAAGTTCCATAAGGTAATATATTTAAACATTATGTGTGTTTTCATAAATTGGCAAATGGAAAAATGTTTAATATTGCTTTGGTCTGTGTCTTTGCTGAAACAAGGTTACTAAGTGTTAAGATTCTATCATGTGTAATTTATATACAGAGAGTATAAGAAGTTTCAGCTGGGTTTCAATTACAGTATAACAGTACCTTAAAAAACATGAAAGTATTTCATCTTATTAAAGTGGAGTAATTTTATAAGGGTTGTTTTAGAATGTGAATTTATAAAAAGGGTTAATGGTTAAAAAAGAGATATAAAAAGATTCAAGATGTGGAAATATATTTTAATATAAAAGGTTAAAGGAAAAAGAAATGTTTCTAGTTGAGATAATCTCTGTGTGGTAAAGTGAAAAGTTGTAAAATGTCATTTAAAAAGATTTTCAGGAAACTAGACTTAATTTAAAAGCTTGAGAAAGGTAGAAAGAAAAAAAGGTATTTGTACATGGAAGATTGAGAAAAAGCTTCTTAATGGAGTAAAAAAGAGCCTTTGGTTGAAGGGCAGCCATGTAAACTAATATTAAGCGATTTAAACAAAATCTAAGCCTCGTTTAAAAGAGTGAAGCTGTAGGTGGTGAAAAAGTACATTTAAAAGTACAGTATAGATGATAAATGAAATGCTTTAAAAGGTTAAATTGAAGGTTGTTGAGATACCCTCATGGCGGGAAAAAAAAATTGCTTTACTCATCAAACTATTAAAATGTACTTATTAAACTAAAAAGAGGGAGATGAGATAATCTTTGTTTGTTAAAGTAAAAAGTTATAAAATGCCTAAGTACATTGCAAAAAGCTTTAAAAGGTTAAATTGAAGGTGGTTAAGATGCCTTCATGATGGAGGAAAAAAAAATATAGCCCATGAAAATGGGAAGATAATAAGATAAAAGATTTAGATAAAGAAGATTAAAAATTTGAAGTGGAAAACTTCAAAAACAGAAGTACAAAAAGGTAAAAAAAAAGAGAGAAGATGTAGAAAGGTAAAAAAGATATAGGAAGATAAAAAGATGTAGAAAGACAAGAATTTTATACCCACAAAATAGGAAACAAAAGAAAACTAGGAGAGAAGAAAGCAACTAAGGGTAAATATAAAAACCTTAGAAGAAAACTAGAAGATAGAAATAAAATAGAAAATGGTTAAAAATGTCAAGTAAAGGTATTTCAGATAGAAAATACAAAAGGCTAAGACAACTATGGTTTCAAACCACATCTAAAAATTAAAAGGACTAAAGTAATTCTAAAAACTAAGGCAAAATGCTTTTGAAAGACTTAAATTTAAAAGGATCTTAAAGGGGTATATACCCCCAAAGATGAACTTAAAATAACCCTTTTTTTACTCTAAACTTTTTAAATTTGGATTCATCAGGACTTAATGCTGTGGAAAGACATATGTATCCAAAAAAATGTACATAAGCCTAAGGTACTTTGGAAAGATATTCTAACAGGACATTGGAAAGCTCCTGATCCAGTGTTTGTCTGGAGTCGGGGTTCTGTTTTTGTGTTTCCACAGGGAGAACAGCAGCCGATTTAGATTCCAGAGACACTAACGAAAACAATTTCTACAGACCAAAAAGAAGATAATTTGACTCAAATCCATAACAGCTGATATCCAGAGCTCCAGCTTGGCTATTCTTACATCTGCGACAGTGATTAACCACGGTGCCTTTTTTCAATATCTATTTTATTATTGCATTTTTCCCACATCATAAAGTTCTATTTTATTTTTTGAGCTCATACAAACCTAGGTTAATGTTTTTCTGATCAGCTTTGTTTTTTGACTGTGTTTTATTTTTTGACTGTGGAGTTTTTAAACATTGCAATGGAGATTTTACCTAGGTAAAGCTACAAGGCTGTTATTATTGTCTTATGTGTTGTATGTTCTGTGTGCACTGTTTTGTGTTGCATGTCAGTATGTGTGTATGTCCATATTTTTATATGAGGAGCGCTCATGAAAAAATGGATCCGAATTTTCTTTTTTTTTATTCACGTGATTTAAGTGGTTTAATCTAAATTAGGTAAACAGCTGTTAATGACTGTTTTCAAAGGTGGTTAACAGAACTGTTTGCTTACTATTGTTTTTAAAGGTGATTAACAGATCTGTTTGTTTACTTTCACTTTTCCTTTTCATTATATTTAATAATTCTGTTCAGGATAATGTCTCTTTAACATTATTGCCAGAATTCCCATCTCCATCCCAGTGCCAGTGAAGACTAAGAAAACCAAACTACAGCTTCTATGATAGCTATCACAGTAAACTGTATAAACTGATGCATCAATGAATATAACTCAACAAGTAATGCTCAATCAAGGACTTGATTTACTTTTGGAGGAAATGGACATATTGATAGACTCCTCCGATTTGAACTGCTTGCAGAACTTGCCTGGACTATATATGAGTTGCATGCATTGTGAACTATCGTCTGGTGCAGCGAATTGTGGTACTGCTGGCATATCCTTGCTGATGGTGTCACCAGTGATGCAATTTCCTTGCCAGCGCACCCCATGTTAATTGTGGTAATGCTGGCATCTTTGCTGATGGTGTCACCAGTGACACAATTTTTCCAAAGGAGCCGTCAATTGGCTTGGTGTCGTGGCATTTCTCTATCCTCCTCCCTTCTACTAGTGATAGTCTAAAATTTGGGGGCCAACAGAGGTGAGGCAAGAACCTCACCCCCCCCCACTGGCACCAAGGTTAAATTTGGGGGCCAACAGAGGTGAGGCAAGAACCTCACCCCCCCCACTGGCACCAAGGTTAAATTTGGGGGCCAACAGAGGTGAGGCAAGAACCTCACCCCCCCACACTGGTGCTTAGGCCTATCCACAAGCATGGATGAATGCTGGACTGGTAGTCAGTGACGGGTTGATCTGGTTGCAGTGGATTCAACGCAAGACAGGAAACTGACGTCTAAAGGTCAGTTCTCCCATGACGGGTAAGAACCATATGTTGAATTGAACAACCTACCAGGCACAATCCTTTAGCCACATTGCTTGTTGTTTAATTAATCAGAAGGGGGGAGAAAATTAATGCTGCAGTGTTGGCTGGGCACAGAATCAGGAGGCACTCACAGCCTTGTAGATTCAAACAGCAATTCTTTATTCCCGACTCACACCGCCTCCACACAAGGTTCAGGGGCAATCCAATCTCCCGAACAATTCACCTCCTAAAAACTTTTTCTCCAGGAGAACTCAGCGGGAACTCAGGCTGCAAGCATGCCCTACTCCCAACAGCAATCATCTTCAACCTCCAACTTCCCTAAAACTCCTTTTGTCTTAAACCGGGAACACCCTAAGGAGTGGGATACTTCCTCAAACCTGATCAGCTCTAAACCCGGATCTGCCTTGGTCCTTGAGCAAGGTCACCTTACATGCAATGTCAACAGCGAAATCCATTTAACATGGGGTACGCTGGCAAGGAAATTTTGAAGCTTCATTCCTACTTGACAATGGCCCTCAGCAGGAGAGAAAATAAAATTATAATATAATGCATATGAAACCACATATCAAGCTTCAGTTTCACCCAAAATAAATCCTCTGCAGAAAAGAACCCCATTTATTTTCAGCACCAACTGTTAAATTATATGAAGTTACATAAAGTGTACAAAAGGTATATAAAGTTCTCCTTGAGAAAGACACTCCTATTACTAACTACTGACTAAAAGGAACAGAAGATTCTTGCCAATAATTAAAGGAAACTGATAGGCAAATCAAATGCCCAAAAAAGAAAATTAAAAAAGGCATCTTATCACTACCTCTAAAATATCCCTTTTCATGAATGTTCTTGTTATATCTAGAAACCATCTGAGAGCCAGTATTAGTGGTAGAATACTGCCATGAAGATTAGATAAGACGGAGCAATTAAAAGCTTCATCACTGCAGATAAAGTCTGAGACTCTAGAAAATCAACAACATTGCAGAATAAAAACTAAAAACTCAAAAGGAGAATCATTTTGAAAACTAAAGAGTTTTTAATTTCTTAAGTATAACACTTATGACATGAGAGGCGAGTCTGAGGGGAAATACACTATTCCCTTCTGATGAAAATTCTATTAAGGTTAAATTTGGAAAAGGGAAAGAAACCAGAGATGTATGGAGAAAGGGAACACATTTATCTCTTCTTAATCTGTGTTAAATGAGACCATAGATTATATAAAGCTCCATAATTACACACTGGGTGGTATCCCATTTCTTGTGATATGAAAAAAATGATGCAGAATCATGGAGGCTCATGACTGGAAATAATTTTTATATCTAATTTTGCTTCCATACATCATCCCTGCCAAGGTGTTGTTGATTTGATTTGTGGGTGGGGAGCCAAGAACTGCCACAAGAGAACAAATTCTGCATAAGCTACTATCAGAACAAATGTACTTAAGTGCCACTGCCCTGAAAGGAAATATTCAAAAGGAAGATGGATTAGACAGGGGTCCTTTCCTAACTGAGTTTTTCACTTTATAGGGAGCTCAGATAAAACACAACCTGACTGAAGGCAAAGAAGACAAATGAATGCCAGAGGAGCAATGCAAACAAAGTGCCACCCAAACACTCATTCAGTTGGCAAAGATCCTTTCTGGTCAGGTGCTGAAAGCAGGGCTCCTCAGGAAGACAGGATGAGTGCTGCCACCCAGAATGGCAAGAGTCCTAGGGATGAACAGAGTTAACAGGCTATAATGTGAGAGGAGAAAATGCAAATCAAGCCCATTTATCCAAAAGCCCAAAGAAGGTGAGAAAGATGACTACTACATGAAAAATGCCACTTAGGTACATGGAAAAACAGTTCCAAGTTTAAAGGTTACCAATCCTATTTGGTATACTTGAAAGAAACAATAGATGGTTCTTTATATGGAGTACTGCAACTGGGACTCTGTCTAAATATAAAGTTTGTACCCAGAGGCACCATGTTTCAAGATCATTCCCTAAGAGTCAGAAATGGCAACAAAATGAAACTAGTTTTCCATAGGGATTACTCTTATTTTCTGTCTTATTTTCTGCTGTGTGGTGTTTTATTTAGGGTGAGAACTTTCAAGGATGCAACCCGGAATGTCTCTAAACTGGAACATTCCTACAGTCATCAAAGACCCTTGCTACTATTTTAAGTAAACAATCCACCTATCACATTTTTTTAAATGAAAAGGACAATACTCATAAGCCTCTCAATGAGGTCACTCCTAGTGAATCTCCCCATTTAATATATCAAAGCATGATATAAACAATGTCATGTCTTTCATCAGAAGATCCATACAACTGGCTGGAAGTAGAACCCCTGGGGGAACCTTCAGGCATAGAATATAGGAAAAGCAGGAAATGGATGACCCAGAAGTTGCAAAAAAAAAGGGGGGGGGAGCACACAATGAACATAATATTCTGCTTTTTTAGAGTAAAAACAGCACAAATGATTAGGTAAAATACACAAAAAAATCAACTTTAAATATGCATGCCTGAGTTACTATCTCAGACTTAATTTACAGGATTAACTCTAATGTCCATGAATCCTTCCCTTTTGAAGCAGCAAAGCTAAGAATTGTCAGGTTTTCACCATGACGACCTTTATGATGTGTAGAGCCTTCTGGAACTTGATGTGAGGGGTAGCAACCACAACCAGTTCAGTTCTGTTTCAGAAAGTCTCCTGACTTTCTATGCTGTGCCAGGCCTAAGGTGTGTTAGGAGCACAGGGCCTGGCAAAGAGGTCAGGTTAACTCTACAAAGACCCCAAGAAATCAGTCATTTAAATCTACACTGCTACCCATCAAAAGTAAGAATATAACACCTGTCAAATTTTTACTTACACTTCCGGCCCAAAGTTCTGGTGATACCTCTGCAAGTTTATAGTAGACAAATACAGGGTCACCTTTTTTAAAATTTACAAAACGACAATCTGGTCCTGTGAAATCTTCAACAGCTTCACCTCGATACATTAACACTGTATATGAACATTGAAAAAAGAAAAAACAAACATTAGGATTTGATTTTTCACAGTCCATATTGACTCATCAGGAAATATGAATCCCACTATGAACAAAAATCAAGTTTTTCCAGTACTCTCTGGAATCACTTTTAATTCACCTGCTCAAAGTATCTAAAATCCTTAGAGATTTTATTGCTATAAAATACAATATTCCCTGCAATTAGACGAGGAAAAAGGAAGCTTCTCTATTTTTCTCTGTGCTGAGAAATAAAAAGCAAAGTGGCTACCACCAACCATAGCTGGTTTCAGTGAAACTCTTGGTTCTTGCAGGCCTCCTCAATTTTTTTCTGTTTCATAATCATAGAAAGCTTCATTTTGCAAATATGTAAATCCAAGTGTAGACATGGACAGGCTTAAGTATGGCTTCATGCAGAGGTAATAGGGAAGAGGTTAGAATATCCAGGAACCCCCAAAGGGTTAATTAACTTGAACTAACTGCTAAAAGACATTACCTTTAAGTGGCTGCAAGTGCTACCATGCAGCCAAAAACACTGTCAATTTCATTTGCAGCAGAGTTGCTGTCTCTGGGTTCAGGATCTGGGTAAATAACCAGGAAATATATTTTCTCTGAGCAAATATTGTTGACTATATCCAACATTAAGATTGTTTCAAAACATCCTCATTCGTATTTTTTTTAATAAACAAAATCAAAAATGGGTATCCTATCTGACAAGGAACAAGTTTAACCACGAGAAAAGGTCAGGCAATACCTTCATGCTTAAAATGCAGGACTAGGATCACAATTGATCTAGAAACTGGTAGAAGCAACATTTTTCTTTTGGTTGACCAAATAGACAGTTTCTGATTTAAGATGAAATGGACAATAGATGTATGTAAAAAGCACAAAGAAATGGAAATAACACTTTTTCTAAAAGCCAATTAGCAGTAAAATACACAAGAATGTTTGTTTTATAAAAATATATGTCTGAGGAACAAACACAGATTTGGAGAGGGTAACTTGTTTTTTTGAAGCTAAAATAGGACTATTTTCAGAACTGTCAGCATCCTAATTCATATATAATTAAGAGGCCAAGTTGAAGGTGAGAGACACTTTAAGGTGGGGAATTCTCATCACAAGTGGGAATGGCAATGTTTCTCTTGTTCCCCCTTAGGTCATAGAGGATTTATAAATCAGTAATATATTAGGTGACAACATAATGCATACTATGGAGCACCTATTAAGTTTTTTTTTTGGAGCACTTATTTGGAAGGCACACAAGGACACCTTACATACACACCTCACTACTTCCTACAACACAACACAGACCCACCTGTTGTTTTTGGTCACATCTGTTTGGACACAGGCCATTTCTCAAGTTATGTTACCCCACTGAACCTAACCAACACCATGTCTTAGTACTGACGAAGCATCAGTGATGAGATTGTCCAGGTATCCCACGTAGGATAGCGCTCAATAGCAAAGAATAGCAAAAATGAAAGAAAATATCATGGCAGCTGCTTTGCTTCTCTGAGTGTTTATTTATTCCAGCCTTAGGGTTACCTCTAGGAACTTCTTAACATATATTGGAGACATCTTTTTTCTTTATTGGAGTGGAACAAACAATTCAAATTACAAAATTTGGTTTTGGTAACACCAATTTAGACATAAAGAGCTCAATGGTAAACTTCTTGGCCTTTTTAGCATGAATATTTTAAAATATGTACTGCTTACAATTTATGGACAACACGGTCATCAAGTTGCAAGGTTACTAGAAACCAAGCGGGAGTCCATAAGAAGTATTCTGGGCCAGTAAATATATAGAGGAAAGAGGTTCCAACAACACTAGTGACTGAGTCTAAAACTGAATTGGCTTATAAAAATCTTGGAGTATTTATTATTGTTATTGCAACAAACCTCTTCATCTGAATCTGAATGGCTACATCCTCCCCACTGCCCACCTCCAATCCAGGACTGGGAAGCAATTCTGTCCGATTCCTGCGCACAGAAGAGGCTGCAGTTCCCAGGTGGCTGGTGCAGATCCTTGGCCTCTTTCAAAAGCAAAAGATTATTGGCCCACCTGCTACCCTACCTCAAATATGAAGGGAGGCTTCTATGCACAGAAATGACAGGATTGAAGCAGAGTCGGGGCCGAGACCTCGGAACACATTGCGTGCCTGGACTCGGTGCTCTTCCCAAGCCTAAACTCTAGTCCTTGTTAAAAGGCAAAACCAGACTTTTAACGACGCAAAAGGACGAAGGGGCCAGTGAGCCTTTCCCAAGGAGCCCCACCATCAACCTGCCGTGGGAATTAGGGCCACCGAGCCCTGGAGAGCATCTGCCCTGATACTGCCCAGGTCCCTGTAGAGGGGGCAGAAAAGCGCTCTGCTACAGCGTAGGCACATCCCCATCACCCACTGAGATCCTAGGCGAATCCTGGAAGGGAATAAACTGAGACCTGTCCCTGGGGAATCGTGTTTCCCAACCCCCGCCTCAGTCAGTAGAGAAAAATAAAACGCTGGCAACAAGTGGGAGTCGAAGCCCCCCACAACCTGAGCGGGCTGGCTGGGGCGCCAGCAGAGCCAGAGGGGACACACGCAGGGTCCCGAGGCTCTGACACTCCTGCTCCCCACCCGTCATCCTGCGACCCCCTCACCCAGCCCTCGGGGCTGGGCACCGGGAGATCGGAGCCCCATGCGGCCCCAAAGAGCCACAGTGGAGACCCTGGGCTGCCCGCCCGCCTGCGCACTCACTGCTGCATTTGTCGTCTGCACAGAGTTTGTGTTTCGACCAGCGCTGGCCGGTGTTCGGGTCCGGTTGGCCCGGCACTCGCCAGTTTGGCCGCAGCACGAACAGCCAGAAGAGCACCATGAACAGCCAGAAGACCAGCACCTGCGCCACAGCCATGTTGTGGTCACCTGGGTGAGCCGGTGAAGTAGGCTGCGGCGGGCGTCTGTGGGCGCGTAGGAGGTGGGGCTCAGGGGGCGTGTTGGTAGCCAAGCGCAGAGGGGTGGCGCCAGGGAAGGCTTACGCCTTTCCCGGGTGACACTTCAGCAGGGATATCTGGGGGTCAGTCCACAGACTCTACTGGAGAACACACGGAGCTGGAGCTCCGTCCTTCTCTAGTCCAGACCTTCTCCTCAACTGAAGACCTTCTCCTCTAGTCGCTGCCTTGGCAACTAGGACTCTCCTTCTCATCCAATCACCTGCCTTTGCTTCTGTGCCCTCACAAGCGACCCTCCACATGATTCTAGTAGTCACCCACCCATCCCCCCCCCCTGCCAACTGGTCCTTTCTGGCTTTCCTCAACGTCTCATTTCTGGTTCATCCTGAACTAGCCCACTCCACCATCACTCCCATCCCCCATTCCTGGTCTGGTACCTCCTTTTCTGAACTACCAAATCCCACCCCTGACTTGTCACAGCTAGTCTATGGTTCCAGGCTCCCTCCCCTTCAAACTCCTAGAGGTTCCTTGAAGCCCCACCCCAAGATCCCTCTGATTAGGAAAGGGGAAGGTGAATGGAACTGTGAGTGAGGGTGTAAACTGGAGACAGTGGCCTGCTTTGTTTTTAAGGCGGGGACAGGTGGGGGCAGAGAGATGGACATTAGTCTTCAGGCTAAGATCTTGAGATTCTTATCTTTATCCGTAAGGGAAGAAATTATTTAATTCAAAAGCATATTTTTAACTCTCATTTTGTGCTACCATTCATGCCAGACGCTGGACAAAGCCCTAGCATGGTGTGGGAGTGGATGAAAATCAAAAGACAAGATATCTGGTCCTGGTCCAAAAAAGTCCACAACTTAGTGGGAACCAACTGACAAAACCAATTGTCAGAGAAGAAAGCTAGTAGCTAACATTTCTTGAATGCTTTCTTTATGTCCAGTTGTTATTCTGAAGGTTTTATACATATCAATTCATTTAATCTTCATAACAATAGTACCTTACAGTAGTAGTAGGTCCTATTCCAATCCTTATTTTAGAGTAAATTGAGGCAGTCACACATCCAGTGAGTAATGGAGCTAAGTATCAAGCCCAAGGAGTAGACTCCTTTTCATCACAACCTATCAACTAACAAGCAATTGTACTTTCTGACAAGAGGAGCAAAATCTGATTTAAATCATAATATACCTGAATTACTGATATGTACAGTTAAGGGGGGAAAGGCACAAGCTAGCCAGCCCAAGGAAGAGTGTCTGCAATGCTCCCACCCTGGGTGGAGCCATTCTCGTTTGTCTGTGACCAAGGGCTTGTTACTATAGTCTCTGCTAAGGTTATTCATCAACCTCCAACAATGAACCCATCAGTTGTTTCTCCAAATTAACTGAATCTTTAAAACTTAGATAAAAGAATGTAGTCCACCATGTTCATAATGTTAAATAAAGAAAACGATGGGAAAAAAAGGTGTGCACAAACATTTGTCTACAGGGGCCATGAGAGGTCCCCGTTGGTCCAGTGTACTTCTGCGCTTTCTGGAGAACCAGTGGATCATACAGAGAAACTGTCTGAGTCATTCTTCATTTCTTTTCTACCATGTATTTATTATGTTATAAAATGTATCTAGTAGGCATCTCTAACAACATGTTGAAAACTGAACTCATTTTTCTCTCAAAATCTGCTTTCAGTCTTCCCTATCTCAGAAATAAGAATGACAATTTAATTCCCATTATCCAGGTGCTCAAAGCCCAAAACTTACAAACCACCTTTGATCTCTTTTCTCTCACATTCCAACTCCAGTCCATTAGACAATATTATGTCTTTATTTTTATAATTTTATTGAGATATAGTTGACCTACAATAAATTGCACATTTAAGGTGTACGATTTGATAAGTTTTGACATGAATATACCCATGAGACTATCACCAAAATCAAAAAAGTATTTCATCCTTCTTTGTAATCCCTCCCCTCTCCTTTTCTGGGCTGACTCCAAACATCTCCTGTCATCATAGATTGTTTTGCATTTTCTAGAATTTGATATAAATTATAAAGCATTTTATTTATTTATTTTTCTGACATCCTTCTTTCCAAATAAGCATTTGAAACATGCCCAGAATTTGACCACTCCTCTGCATCTGCTAAGCCAATATACAGGACAAACCCACATCATAAGTCACCTGAATGATTCCCATAGCCTTCTTCTGTCCTTGCTTCTGCCCTCATTTTCCCCAATATCTATTGTCCTGATGGCAACTAGAGTGATATTCTTAAATATAAATTTGATTGTGTCTCTCTGCTCAAAAACTTCCTATAGCTTCCCATTTCCAAATAAAAGGCAATGACTTTAGCCAGGCCTGGTCGTACTCATCTGTAATCCCAGCAGCTCAGGAGGCTGTCAGGAGGATCCTGAGTTCAAAGCCAGCCTCAGAAATGTGGTGAGTCCCTAAGAAACTCAGTGAGACCCTATCTCTAAATAAAATATTTTAAAAAGGACTGTGGGTGTGGCTCAGTGTTTAAGTGCCCCTGGGGGTTCAATCTCTGGTATCAGGAAAAAAAAAAGCCATGACTTGATTATGGATTGCCCTGCCTTATTATGGACTGTTCTTATTCAATGTGACTCCCCTCATCCTTTTCTCCCCATTTCCTAACATTCTTCTCTAGTCTGTTAGTTCCATTTAAATACACCAATCCCACCCCTGCTTCAGAGCATTTATACTTGCAACTTTGCCTCAACCTTAACTGCCCAAATCATCTAACTAGCTAACTAGTTATCACTTTATCATGTCTCTGTAACAGTGGCATTTCATGTGATAAAGACTTTTCCTGGCCATCCTACACAAAATAGAGCCTCTTGTCATGACTATCAAGCCCATTACCCTGCCTTTCTTTCTCTTCAGACTTGCCTTACTACTTTAGACTTCTCTTACCACTTGCCTTACATTTGTTTATCTACTTGAATGCTCTGACCCAACCTCAAACACAATTTCCAACAGGAGCAGGAAATTAGTTGTTTTGTTCACTACTGTTACATCAGTGACTAGGGAAATGCCTAGAATGTATGAGAGAGTTAACAAATGATTTGTTGGATAAACTCATGGTTCCAATAATATTATAAATATACTACACTATTCACCTAAACACATATATTAACTATTAAGCCCCCATATATAAATAGTACTGAGAGGAAATAAGCTATGAGAACAAGGCATTTAAGGTCCACCTCTCAGCAGGATGCATCCTCAACTCCAGGAATGTACCCCTGAATGTGTTTGTTGAATAAAAACATACTTGTGTGGAGAGTAGTTGTTTGGTTACATGATACTGGAATATTTAAGTAGATCTTTTAAAACTAGTTTTAATTTTTTCTTATTTTTCTTATTATAGAATATGGTATGTTGTAGATTTTTTCTTATTGTAGAATAGAAATTAATGATAATTCATTGGTGGAAAAATCAGAAGACCAAAATGATCTAATTGCATATTACCTTCTTGATATTTACTTTGACTCATAATCAGATATACTTTTATATGCATAGTCAGTGCTTCCAGTTACTAAAGAACTAGCTGCTTAGTTTGTAGAGTTTTCAATATTTTGATTTATCAGTATTATTTTTTAAACTTATTGCCTTAAAGACATATTAACTAGTCTGGTGGATAATGAGAAGAAAATTTCTCAACTGGCCACAATAAAGTAGTGGTGGTTCTTTCTACCAGGATACATACAATTAGTGGATGAATCAGCATTCACTTTTACTCATAGCATTTAAATATGTGGCATTGATGTTTAACATGTTTAATATAAGGTTATATTAAAAACCTTCAGAAAAGGAACAGGATAGAATGTGGTGGTGATTGTTGGCATGGAGATAAATAATCTCAAGTGAATTATTCTTTAATACCTCAAAGGGAATTCTTACGGGGTAAGGGTTGAGTAATTGTTAAAGGTAAATGTGACCAGTTTGGGTGGAGGGGACATAAAATTCTAAGATATGAAGGGTTCCTAATGTCAGAGTACAATCTAAATGAGACAAAAACATATCTGAAACAAATAATTGGCAGCATAATAACATATACCATTGGAAATTTGTGAAGGCACTTGCCTAGGAGCATTCAGTAGGCCTACCGCTGCTGTTACCAGGAAGAACCTCATCTATTGTAAATGATGTGCCAGAGAATAGTGTTAAACATTTATGGAAGACTAAATCTCTCCAAGAGGGGCAACAGATTTACCCTCGCATATGAAACATTGGAAAAAAAAGTGGACAAAATACAAACAACAGTTCTCAGATATTAGATAATAAGCAGCATAAGAGTGACCTCTAAGATAAAGTTAGGCATGAGAGATGAGTGCTAGGATTATCCCAATTTACTCCCTGGAAAGAATTTTTCAGGCCACAGCCAGAGAAGGAAAACTCAAATAGAAAATCTCCTGAGTTAAAGAGATGGATTTTAAAGTCTGAAGAGACTGACGCAGCTAGAAGTCCCAGAGCAGAATAAAGGAGAGAGTAGAGAACTGCAGAGGGAGGGAGAGTGTGTACATGCACTAGCTCCCTAGACATCTATGGAGGGTTCCCCTGAAGTCTGTGGCTATGTAACAATGGGCTCACATGTAAGGCCAGAGAAAGAACCTTCACAAAGGAACAGAATGGAAGGTGGTGGTGATTGTTGGCATGCAGATCAATTTTTGTAATCACCAGCTAGAATGGAAAATCTATAATAAAAGGGCATCAAGTAACATAGTCAGTAAAAGGGACAAAATAGCCCAAGATTGAAGGTAACTCCTGTCTAGAAGAATCTTAAAAAGATAAAAATGTTTCCAAGATAGTTCAGAAAAAAAGCTGTACACAGCTCAAGAATATTTAAAAGAATACAAAATGTTTCCAAGATAGTTCAGCAAAAAGCTGTACACAGCTCAAGAATATTTAAAAGAATACAAAATATCCAGTACTGAACAAGGTAAATTCACAATGTTTGGAATCCAATTAAAATGTATGAGGCATGCAAAGAGCGAGGAAAATATAACCCATGTTGAAAAGAAAATTAATAAAAATGATCATTAATTACACTGTGATAGAGTTATTATACAAAGACATTAATACAGTTGTATACCATATGTTCAAGATGCTATGGAAAAGCATAAGCATGTAAAGGAGAAAAAGAAGATATAAAAATGTCTGAATTAGATAAAACAGATAAAATTAGATAAAATCAGATAAAACAATGGCTAAGGTGAAAATTACACTGAATGAGATTAACAGCAGATTCAACATTGAAGAAGTCAATATCAGCAAACTGAATATGCAGTGATAAAGACTCCAAAATCAAACACGGAGAAAGAGACTGAACTGAACAAAGCATCAGTATGCACAGCTTCAACCAGTCCAATATATATGTTATGGTAGTTCCTAAAAGAGGTGGGAAAAACACATTTGAAGAAATAATAAATAAAAATGTTCTATATCTGATGAACACTCAGATTCAAAAAGCTCAATGAATAAGAAAAATGATAAAGATGACACAAATTTACACTAAATGCTTAAAACCAGTGCTAAGAAAAAAATTGAAAAGCATCTACAGAAAACAGATACCATTATGTACAAAGGAGTGAAAGTAAAATGTCAAAATTCATTCAAGAACCATGCAAACCAGAACATCAACATTTTCAAGTTCTGAAAGAAAAAAAAAACTGATATCCTAGAATTGCATTCCAAATGAAAATATTATTTCAAAATTATATAGTCTTTAATGCAAAAGAATTAAGTTAAGCCCTACCCCACATAAAAATTACCTCAAAATGGACCACAGACATAAATGTAAGAATTCAAAATGGACAACACATATATATGTAAGAACAAAAACTAAATGTAAGAAAGCATATGTAAATCTTGGGGTAGACAATAACTTTGTATTTAAGACACCAAAGGCCCAAGCACCAAAATAAAAAATAATAAAGTAATGAACTTCATCAAATTTAAAACTTTTAAAGGCTACCATCGAAGAAAGTGAAAATACAATCATAGAAGAAAACATTTACAATTCATGTAGTTAGAATATATATAACTACCTAGAATATACAAGCAATTCTTATTGTTCAATATGAAAAGACAAATGGCAAGAAATTAGAATAGACATTTCTCCAAAGAAAATATGCAAAAGCAAATAAGCAAATGAAAGGATACCCAGCACCATTAGGGAAATGTACAACCTCAGTGAGATACTACTTCACATCTATCAAGATGGTTATAATCAAAAAGATAATAATAAGTTGGCAAGGATGTGGATCAATGGGAGCCCTCACACACTACTAGTAGGAACAGACTACAGACCTAAATGTAGCAGCTAAACCTATACAACTTCTGGAAGAAAATATAAAAAGCTGCTTGGCAGAGGCTTTTAAAACTAACTAGCTCTCTCTGCCTCATGCTCTCTTTTTTCCTCTCCTCAAAAACTTTGTCTCATGCTGGGTGTGGTGGTGCATACCTGTAATACCAGTGGCTCAAAAGGCTGAGGCAGGGGGATTGCAAGTTCAAAGCCAGCCTCAGCAAAAGTGAGGCACTAAGCAACTCAGTGAGACCCTGTCTCTAAATAAAATACTAAATAGGACTGGGGATGTGGCTCAGTGGTGGTATGACCCTGAGTTCCATCCCCAGTACCAAAAACAACAACAACAACAAACTTTGTCTATTGTATATTCATTGTTATGGAAATGGAAAGGTAAGCTGACAGACTAGGAAATAGGAAAAAGTACTGGCAAAACATATCTCTCTCAAGAGAATGATATCTAGGATATACAAATGATTCTTACAACTTATTAATAAGAAAAATCACCCAATTTGAAAAGATGGGCAGAAGACTTTTTTTCTTCACCAAAGTAGACACAAATATGGTGAATGTGCACATGAAAGGATATCCAACATAAGTTGAAATGTAAAACAAAACTTCAATGTTATTACACATACAGTAGGATGGACAAAATTTAAGACTCATCATAACAAATGTTGACAAAGATGAAGACTATGGTATCTCTCTTAGAACTGCAGACTATAACATGTAGTATAAACAATGGCACAAACTGTTAGAAAACTGTTTGGCAGTTGCTTTACAAATTAAATCAAATCTGTCGAGATATTTACTCCAGAGAAATAAAAGCATACATCCACACTGAGACTTGTGCACAACTATTCATGGTGGTTTTATTTGTAATAGTCAAAAAATCCCCAATGTTGGACTGTGGGAACATGTCTGTCTTACATGCCTCAGAACCCTTATACTCATATTAACCATATAGTAGACATTTGATTAATATTACATGAATGTAGAGATTGATTTTTTTTACTGTTAATAGAGCTTCTCTTTTATTAAATATAACAGACAAAAGAAAATCACGTATAGCACAATGAATTATCACAAAGTAACATATCCACTGAACCCTAACCCAGGTCAAGAAATTGGACATCAAATGCACTTTCATGAGCCCTTTCTCATTGCTCCCCTAATTATTCCCTCCGCTCCCCCAGAGTTAGGCACTATTTTAACTTCTAATAACAAGGATTAGTTTTGCCTGTTTTGTTACTTTATACAGTGTAATCATACACATGTGTTCTTTGGTATGTGGCTTTTTTAGCTCCATATGTATTTTTATAAGATTTATCCAAGTTGTTGAATGTGAATGTACTTCTTATTTTCATTGCTTAATAATTTTCGACTGTATAAATATAACCTGGTTTACTTAAAAAAAATCCCCAATGTATATCAATAGGAAAATAGATAATAAATTTTGGAAACATACTTAGCAAGAATAAAGAACTATTGATAATAGCAAAAACAGGGAGATTCTGAATAAATAAACTAGACAAAAAGTAATATGTATTGAAAATTCTTTTTTTTTGTACTCCCTAGTACAAATATCCAGGGGTGCTCTACTGCTGAGCCACATCCCCAGTCCTTTTTATTTTATTTATTCATTTATTATTAATTTTTTTTGCTATCAGAGATGAAACTCTTGGGAACTAAACCACTGAGCCACATCCCCAGCCCTCTTTTGTATTTTATTTAGAGATAGGTCCCAATGAGTTACTCAGGGCCTCGTTAAGTTGCTAAGGTTGGCTTTGAAATCCCAATTCTCCTGTTTCACCATTCTGAGCCACTGGGATTACAGATGTGTGCCACCATGCCCAGTTTAGTTTTTATTTTGAAACAGAGTCTGGCTCAGTTCCCCAAGTTTACCTCAAACTTGCGATCCTCCAGCCTCAGCCTCCTGAATATCTGGGATTACAGACTCTGCCACCACCTTCCAGCAGATTCAGTTATATTTAAAGGTAGAAAGTTATAAACCAGGTGAATCCTAGTAAAGGTCTTAGTAAAAAAAACTAAAATAATAGCACTATGCTTGGTCACAATATGGTAAGTCAGAAAATGACAAGAAATATCCATTTTCTGTGAGGTTGACCAGAACAGTATCATTTCTCAATGGATTTCAAAGGGTCTCCTTCTTTCTTTCCCC
The DNA here is from genome assembly GCF_052094955.1 of Ictidomys tridecemlineatus. Taxonomy (NCBI): domain Eukaryota; kingdom Metazoa; phylum Chordata; class Mammalia; order Rodentia; family Sciuridae; genus Ictidomys; species Ictidomys tridecemlineatus. The sequence goes on from NW_027526137.1 coordinate 105,552, forward strand.
CCCGCCCGCTCACCTTTCCTTCCCTCCTTCCTTCCCTCCCTCCCTCCCTCCCTTCCTTCCTTCCTGAGTTTTGGCGTGTGTGTGTATGTGTGTGTGTGTGTACATCATCTTCTGTGCCAATGTAAGAGATTTAGGCAATGGATCAACCTTTACACCTGTGCCGAAGGACCCCAATCTTGGATCTATCTCCAAGGGTGGAGATGACTCTAGATCCTCATTATAATCTCGAGAATGGGAACTCCTAAATTATAAACAGGTCTTTCTTGGTAACACCAGTTTCCTCCTTGGTAAAAGTTAGTGTAGTGGGAGGGTGGCAAGGGCCCTACCCTGCCACAAAATAAATTCTAAATTGTATTTTGGTACAAATTGTAAACACTAAAGAGTTAAAAGTAAGAGATGAGTCTTGGGATTTGAGCTAGACCTGGATAAGTACATAGGATTCAGATTCTAAAAAGAGAATAAAAGGCAAGTGAATTAAACGGCATAAAAGACTCAGCAGAAAGAAGTATGTTTAAAGGACAGTAAGGACACCTCATTTTGCTAAGAGGAAAGGATTCTATAAAGGATGATATATTTGTGTGCTTAGGTCAGATTAAGAAATTCCTTGAAAATCAAGCATAAGGATTTAGACTTAATAGAATAAAAATGCATAAAATATTAGACTTTAAGTAAAGGGATCATATAACTTAAGTGGAATTTAAACAAGTATCTTGTCCTTAAATCCAGGGAAGATGGAGGTTTAGGCTGGGCATGATGAGTAGGGCTGAGGCACTCCCCACAATTAAAAAGTCATGTCGAAGTGTACTGTACTAATGGAAGTGAGTCATATACAAGGCAAGGTCTTCTGCCAGCACCTACTGTTTGTCTAGCCCTGACAAATATTATTCCACTTTCAACTGTACAAAGAAAGAAACTCAAACATCTGAAATTGCCACTAATATATGGCATGTATATGAGTTCCTGTTTCTGGTTCTGCCTAATTTACCTTGGCATTCTTTTCACGGAGGTCAAATATTTGGTGTGTTGAAATAAATGCAGAACAGACATTGGGGACTTGTGGCCTGCACATCTCAATTTCCACAGTGCACTATTGGGCTTTATCCATTTAGTTTTCAGAAATATAAATTACTTCCTTACCAGAACAACAGCAGAAGTAAGGAATACAGCCAAAAGGATTGTAGTCAGAAGTCTAATTGTGTGACTATAGGCAAATCATTAACTTTTCTGAGTCTCAGATATTTCATCTATACAAATATGGGTCAAAGTTAAAATTTTATAATTCATTTTAAAGAAGAAATAGAGATAATATATGAAAGATTGCCCATTTATGTGGTTTGAATAATTAAACAGCAAAATCCTGGCGGTTACAGCCAATATAGACAATTGACAAAGCAACAAAAGTCTTGGCAATAAATGCTTTCATTACTAAGGAGACATTTTTAGATAGTTCCTACTATGGAAACTGTTCTCTTCTCACTGAAACAAAGTAAGGCTGATAACATCCTCCCAAAGTGTGCTTGGAAGATCACAAGCACCTCTGGGAGGAGACAGAGAGAGTGGAGGAGAAAATATGTTCTTCGGGATAACATATAGTCTACCAGAGCATACACTGAAGCAAAGCAAACCCTCCTGAATCTTCAGCATTTTAACTGATGCATGCAGTATAAAATTAGAAACAGGACCATAAACACTATTATGAAGACTATACTCAGTGGGGGACGCTGAACAAACATATATGGGAAAGTAAGTTCTCTGTGATTAGTATGAAAGCTCAGTCTTACCCAAATCCACATGAAATTTGAAACGGTTTGGAATACATAAGAAGATCAGTGAATGACATCAAACCCAAATGATGAAATAGAGAATCTGAACATGATCTTTCTCTTATTTCTCACTGATCCCTTAGAACCACCAATAGAAATATAATATTAACTCTACATGTAAATTAAATTTTCTAGAAGTCATATTTTAAAAAATAAGACAGATGAGCTTCATTTAATAACACATTTTACATAATTCAATATATTCAAAATGTCATCCTTTTAACTTGTAATCAAAATAAAAATATAACTGTTATTTTACATTCTTCATAATAAGTCTTTGATATCTGACTTATGGCACATCTCAGTTCAAACTGGGCACATTTAAAGACAGTCGCAGCATAAGAAAGTAGGAATTGTAAATTAACACTAGGCCATATCATATACTTGCACTTATTTTAAAGAAAAGCCAAGTTTAATAGTATGTTTTAGGTTTTAAAATATTTTTAGCCAACCTCTCTTGGTACTTACGCAGAAGTGAGAAAAGATGATTGAAGGTATCTCAACATCCCTCCTTTTTTTTCACTCAGAGGTTAAGATTTCTGTTGCAATAGCTAGGGATTGCATTGTCATTTTAGATGAATCTCAAGTCTATAATCAAAAAGTGTAAGTCATCATTAGGTTCCTACATTTGTCATTCTTTTATTATTTTTCATTGTTATCTTAAATATATTTACTTCTTGACAAACATAAAGAAATAAAGAATTATATTTAAATGGATAATAAAAAAAATTTGACTGCATAAAATCCCTTTTCGTTTTAGGTAGACCTACTGGTACAAACAAGTCACCTGGGTGGTCTATTTTTCTTTGGTAACAGGGATTGAACTCAAGGGCTCTAGACCACTGAGTCACATCTCCAGCCCTATTTTTGTATTTTATTTAGAGATAAGGTCTCACTGAATTGTTTAGGGCCTTACTTTTGCTGAAGCTGGCTTTGAACTCATGATCCTCCTGCCTCAGCCTCCAGAGCCACTGGGATTACAGGCATGCAGCACTGCACCCGGCACCTGCTCTGTTCTCTTACTTAACTGCAACTGTGTTTTCCTTGGTAGATTACTTCTTTGCACCAGGGTTTCTTGATAGAACTCTATTGGTACTTTGGTTTGGACTGTTCCTACTAGCTGAAGGTTATATACTATCTATGGGCCTGGCCAAAAAATGTTAGTAGTTTCCTCAGTGATGGTGAAACAACAACAAAATGCACCCAGGCATTTCTAAACTTCTCTTGATAAGACTAGTATTACTCTCCCAGTTTGAGAGTCACTTGCAGAGTTAGTTAAATTCTGATCAATTAACAAAGCACCTTTAGTTGTAAGTATCCTATATTTTGTAGTTTGCAAGTATTCTGTATTTTGTAATTTCTTTTATCAGCTAAAAAGAAAGGATTATAAAATCAACATTTAAGGCCGGGCTTCATGATGCACACTGTAATCCCAGTGGCTCTGGAGGCTGAGGCAGGAGGATATTGAGTTCAAAGTCACCCTCAGCAATTTAGCAAGGCCTTAAGTAATTTATGGATTTCCTACGTCAAAATAAAAAAAAATATATAAAAAAAGGGCTGGTGATGTGGATCAGTGGTTAAGCACCTAGATTCAATCCCCTGTGCCCATCCTCCACAAATCAACATTTTAAAAACCAGAATCACTAAAACATCAAAGAAACTCAAGGTCCTTGTAAACACAACTGACTTTGCTTCAAAGGATTTTTGCTTTTTGTTTTCCACTTCAAGTTAACACTACCTTTAAAAAATAAAATCACATTTTTTAATTTATTTTTTCTGACCTCTAAGAGGGATCTTACATTTTTCTACTTCCCTTTCCAAGACTATTCCCTCTTTTGCACTGTGTAATCTTGAATTTAAATCTGAATTAGTTGCATTGATTTTCCCTTGTGTTAATAGTCAAATTATGATACAATTTGAATTATTGAAATGCATATGGAGGGGTTTCTTTTCTTATTTTTAATGAAAACTCATATCTTTAAAATTAGCACCTAGGGGACTATAGGTGGAGACTTAATATGTAGAGTCATCAGCATGATAATTGTAATTAAATAAACACAAATCAGTTCATGATAACTGATTTCATTACTATTATAATCAGCTTTCTCCTCTATAAAACAGCACAATTAGTCCTAAATTGACATTCACTAATTGTATATTAGAGTTTCAAGGAAAACAATGAAGAGTTAGTGACTATCATAATGATTGAGATGTGTTTTGACATCAGTAATTATTATTATTTTTAAGATGGGGGTCTTGCTATTTTGCCTGATCTCCAACTCCTGGACTCAAGCAATCCTCCTGGCTTGGCCTTCTGAGTAGTTAGGACTACAAGTCACCATACCAGCCCAGTAATTATTGTTTAGTAGATCTCTTTTTGGACACTAAAATCACTACTAATATGATTGTATATGTTTGAAATTGGTTTTATGAGCAACATACAGATTTGATGCAACTCCCATCAAAATACCCACGAATTGGTGTGAATATACTTTGTATACAAAGAGAAATATAAAAAATTGTGCTCTATATATGTAATATAAATTGTAATGCATTCTGTTGTCATATATAAATTTAAAATAATAATAATAATAATAAATGTCATTTTTCCAGACCTAGAAAAAACAGTCCTGAAATCCATTTGGAAGAATAAAATATTCAGAATAGCCAAAACAATTCTAATTCAATAAGCAAGCTGGAGGCATCATCACAATACCTGACTTCAAATTATACTACAAAGCTATTGAAATAACCACTGCATGGCTCTGTCATAAAACCAGATACATAGACCAATGGGAAAGAAGAGAAGACACAGAAAAAAATCCAACACAGTTAACAGTCATCTGATTCTTGACAAAGATGCCAAAAATATATTGGGAGAAAAGACAGGCTTTAAACAAATGGTGCCAGGAAAATTGGTTATCTATATGTAGACAAATAAGACTAGACCCTGTACAAACTTGAAAGAGATCAAAAGCCCAGGAATTAGACCAGAAACTATGCAAATCCTTGGAAGAAAATATAGGTTTGAGACTCCAGCATATAGGTACAGGCAATGACTTTCTTATTAGAACTCCTAAAGCTCAGAAAATAATGACAAAAGTTAATAAACAGAATGGCATCAAATTAAAAAGCTTCTGCACAGCAAAGGAAACAATTAGTAACATGAAGAAAGAACCTACGGAATGGGAGAAAATATATTTGCTAACTACTCTTTTTTTAAAAAAAAGAGAGAGAGACAATTTTTTAATATTTATTTTTTAGTTTTCGGCGGACACAACATCTTTGTTTGTATGTGGTGCTGAGGGTTGAACCTGCACTGCATGCATGCCAGGCGAGCGTGCTACCACTTGAGCCACATGCCCAGCCCTGCTAACTACTCTTTGACACAGGATTAATATCCAGACTATATAAGAAACTTTAAAAAAATTAATACCAAAACCTCAAATAACCTAGCTTAATTGGGCAAATGAATTAAACAGATTCTTCTCAAAAGAAGAAATAAGAATGGACAACAAATCTATGAAAATGTTCAACATCATTAGCAATTAGGGAAATGCAAATCAAAACTACAGTGAGCTTTCATCTCACTCTACTCAGAATAGCAGCCACCAAGAATATGAATAATATGGGGCTGGGGTTGTGGCTCAACAGCAGATTGCTGGGGCTGGGGATGTGGCTCAGGTGGTAGCGCGCCCTTCTGGCATGCGCGAGGCCCAGGTTCGACGATCCTCAGCACCACATACAAACAAAGATGTTGTGTCTGCCGAAAACTAAGAAATAAAAAAAATGTTAAAATTCTCTCTCTCTCTCTCTCTCTCTCTCTCTCTCTCTCTCTCTCTCTCTCTCTCTCTCTCTCCCCCCCCCCGCCCTTTAAAAAAAAAAAACAGCGGATTGCTTGTCTAGCACATTCGAGGCCCTGGGTTTGATCCTCAGCACCACATTAAAAATAAATACATAAAAATAAAGGTATTGTGTCCAACTACTTAAAAAAAAGAATATGAACAATAATAAATGCTAGAGAAAATGTGGAGAAGAAGGGACACTTTTTTCTCTGTTGATAGGATTGTAAATGAATATAACCACTATTGAAATCAGTATGGAGGTTCCTCAAAAGACTAGGCAGGAAACCACCATATAACCCAGCTATACAACTAATCAATGTTTATCCTAAAGAATTAAAGTCATAATACTAGAGTAGTACATGCATACCCATGTTTATAGCAGCACAATTCACAGTTGCCAAACTAGGTGCTTATCAAGGATGAATAAATAAAGAAAATGTGGCATATACACACAATGGAGCTTTATTCAGCCATAAAGATGAATTATGTCATTTGCTGGAAAACGGATGAAACTTGAGAACATTCTGTTACACAAAATAAGCTAAGCTCATAAGATCAAGGGAGCATATGTTTTCTCTCGGATGTGGAAGCAAGAGAGGAAAAAGGAAAAGAAAGTGAAAATCAAAAGGAGATCAGTAGAGTGTAGGAAAGGGACCAGGAGATGGAGGAGTGAAGGGAAAATACTAGGGAATGATATAGGCCAAACTGGAGTGTTATATTGTGCATGTGGAAATATGTAACAACAAATACTGCCATGATTTACAACTATAATGTATCAACAAAAAAATGGAGAAAATAAAAGAAAGCAAACAAAAGAACAGAATTGCTTTCATGTATGCATGTATGTATGTATGTATACAGCCTAGCCAAACATCTATTGTGAGCATAAACATTAATACTCTGGAACAGTGATGATCCTGACACTGTTTTTTTTTTAATTGTTCTCTTTATTCCTTTTTTCCCTCCCTCCCTCCCTTCTTTCCTTCCTTCTTTCATTCTTTCCCCTCTCTCTCTCTCTCCCTCCCTCTCTCTCCTCTCTCTTCTCTCCCCTCCCTCCCCCCCCTCTCTCTTATTTCCCAGGCTGGCCTACACTCCTAGGCTCAAGTAATCTTCCTGCCTCAGCTTTCTGAGTAGTTGTGACTGTTGGAGCACACCACGATGTCCAACAATAACACTTACTTTTGTAAACAAAGTTTTATTAGAACACAGAAACTTATTTACCCACAGTCTAGGCTGTTTTGTGCTACACTGGCACTTGAGTGGCAATGAAGACTTGCCTACAAAGTCTAATATATTTATTATCAGTCTCTTTTCAAGAAAAGTTTGTTGATCCCTGATTAGATTATAGATTAAAGTCAGCAGAATAAATACATAAACATTTCTTTTCTTACGACTAAAATTGGCTGTATGAAATGAGATAAATGATCTATTAAATGCCAAGATAAAAGTCTCTTCCCTATAGAAAGTGTGTATTCAGGACTAGAAATCTTGGCACTGTGTCATGTCAAATGTAGGAAAAAACCTGGCAGTTCATTTTGATGAGACTTAAGAAATTACTTTTCCAGGGCATTTTGAGGTTTATCTAAACTTTGTAGATAATACAGGGAAGAACATTTTAATCTGCAAATAGATTATGTTCATTATTAGTTTGTAATCATTTCACAACTATCATATAATATTAAAGCATCATAAGAGACTGCCTATCATAATAGAAACTTTTATGACTCTAGCCATTAACATGTATTTTTCTAGTTATTGTAGACTCATACTTTTAAGCTAGTGCTATTGGTAAAATATATGATTATATAAGTCTGATTGCCTTACTAATTTTGACCAGTTTATTTTTCAGATATCCATTTTGGGGTTTACTCTTTCAATTAATTTTTCGTTCCATGGACAATGAAATTGTTGTTGAGTATATAAGATGTTGCAGTTTCTATGTAAGTTGACCTAAGTGTCTACCACTATTGATTGGCAAAGATATAAGTAAGTTAGTATTTTTACTTGAAACTGTTATAGATCTAATGTACTTGATTTGTTTTCCTGACACAAAAGAGTATAAAACTAGAAAAACTAAACATTTTCAGGTATTAATTTCAGACATGACTGTAGGCCTGCTGCACAAAACACAATTAGGGAGATGAAGCTCAAGTAAGATGGTGGTCATACTGAGTTAAGGAGAAAATTATCAAAGTGCAAGATTATCATAGTGGTTGGAATTTTGTGGACAAGAATGTCTGAGCTATTTATGGTGGGTGCAATGTAATTATGTGTGTGTTAGAGAGAGAATACTAAAAGCCTGGAGGAAATTCATTTTTTATATGAATGTACCAGATGAGACTCTTTAAGGCTTAGCAGAGTTTGACTACTATAAAGGAGACTGAAGATGATGCTAAATGGCAATGTTGGAAGAAATGGTTTCCAGCAGAGTCAGGTTGCAGCAGCTTCATTAATATATCAGGTACTTACTTAAGAGTTCAGGAATAAACCTTAGCAAAAAGAACCACACACAAAAGAGTAAAGGAAAAATGGTAGACCTAAATTTGAAATCAAAATTGATTCATGCTGAAAATGTATGTGGCAGCCAGAAAGAAAAAAGGAAAAGAAAGGTGTGTGTGTGTGAAAGGAATCTGATGACAATCAAAGGGAGATCAGTAGAATAGAGGACAGGGATCAGGGGAGAGAGGAAAGCAGGCAAAAGAGAAATACTCGAGAATGATATTGGCTAAGTTTTATCACTATATTGTACATATGTATGAAAACATAACAACAAATCCCACCATTATGTACAAGTATAATGCACCATGAAATATGGAAATAAAGAAAAATACCAAACCTAGTAAGGTGAGGTGGAATATGCTTATAATCCCAGTGACTCAGGTAGATGAAGCAAGAGGATCACGAGCTCAAAGCCAGCCTTAGTAAATCGAGGTGCTAAAGCAGCTCAGCAAGACCTTGTCTCTCAATAAAATACAAAACAGGTCTGGGGATGTGGCTCAGTAATTGAGTACCCTGAGTTCAATCTCTGGTACCAAATAATAATAATAATAATAATAATAATAATAATAATACCAAATCTAATATGATCAAAACAATTCACCAGTAATTAGCCTGCATGAGACATAAAACAGAATATCCTTTATAGGAAGACAATATAATCCAGACTTCCTATGATGTATCATCTATAAATGACCAGAATATAATTTAAATTTTTTTTTTTTTTGGTACCAGGGATTGAACCCAGGGGTGCTTAACCATTGAGCCACAACCTCAGCCCTTTTTTTGCATTTTATTTAGATATAGGCTCTCATTGAGTTGCTAAGTGCATCCCTTAGTTGCTGAGGCTAGCTTTGAACTCTTTTTTTTTTTAACAATTTCAATTTTTTAATAATGGAAACATTTTGCTATTCCAGAAAAAAATTCAGGGGAGAAAAATCTTCCCTATAAAAATAAACTCATCAAAATTATAAATATTATAACTTTTTTACTTCTGCAATTTAAAATGCTCCCCTGCAATATCACCCCTTCATATAACACCTTTCCTGTACCATCACATTTTGAAGAGAAAACAGTATTACAGCAAAGCTCAGTTTTAATTTAACGTAACATTTGTAAAATGACTTTTTAAAATCTTTGGCCTTCAGAGCCCTTATTCTTATTTTACAACATTAAAAATGCTGCTGTAGTAACCAGTGTTTGGGAGAGAATATCACTCTTCTAGAACCATGAACAGACAGAATTTTAATACAGTAACTTACAAATTGTAACTTGTAGTGCACATGACAGGGAGGTTTGGATAAACACAGAGGAGAATATGCCTATTTCAGACAATCTACTTCAAGTAAAAAAAAAAAAATAATTCACAGATACCCATCAGCTACTACTTCAGGTTCTAACAGTGTCATGAATCTGAGAAACAAATGCTTCACAAACTATAAATTTACTGGGACGAGTAATTAAAAGACCAGGTGGTTGATAACAGTATATTCAAACCCAATCCACAGTCTGAATAGGAAAACCAGTATTAAAATCATGAAGGCATTCCCTGAACAACAAAGGCCAAATGTTGGGTGACAATGTCACTGAAACCTCATTGACACACTAAAAAGAAGTTACATGCAAAATTAAACAATGTGTGCCATGCATAATTTATTAGCTTTGAACTCTTGATCCTCCTGCCTTAGCCTCCTGAGTCGATGGGATTATAGGCATGTAGAATATCATTAAATTTTGCCAGAATGCAAAGAAGATAGAAAAATGAGAACCACAAGAGAAAATGTCACATATAAAAAAAAGTTCCGTGAACTGACAGGATTAGCAGAAAAAAAATTTAAAAAGTTTTTATAACTAATTTCAAGGAATTAAAGAAAAGCTTAATCATAATGAATAAGTAGATATGGGTGTCAACATATAAATGAAAAAAATTTTTTAAAAGAAATAAAAAGTATAGTATTCGAAATGAAAAATTCATGAAACAAATCTATCATCAGATTATATAGTGCAAAAACAGCAAAAAGTTAACTTGGAGATAGACCAATAAAAATTATCTGGTCTAAAAATCAGAAAGAAAAAAAATAGAGACTTGGTTACTATCATTACAAAGTGACCTAACATACATATAATTAGATTTCTAGATGAATAAAGGCATAAATTGTACAGAAAAAATATTTAAGACAATGATGGCTAAAATTATCTCAAATTAACAAAAAAGATGTTAACAGATTTAGGAAACTCAGTGAATACTAAAGTTAGTTACAAAGCAAATCACATCTAGATGCATCAGAGTCAACTGTAAATAATCAATTAGGAGGAAAAAGGTCTTGAAGGCAATTAGAAAAAAGTGGTGTGTTACGCATAGGTAAAAATGACTAAAATGATAGCTGACTTCTTATCAGAAATGAGAGATTTAAGTTAATGGAAAGGTTTAAGGTGCTAGAAGACAAAAACTGCTAATCCAGGATAAGTACTCTTCAAAACTGAAAGCAGAATAGACATTTTCAAATAAATAAAAAGTAAGAAAATTCAATACCAATAGATCTCTACTATTAACAATGCTAAAAGAACCTCTTCAGGATAAAAGGAGATGATCCATCAGGTAGAAACAGATGCACTGTGTGTTTTAGTTTACTGTGTAATAAACTTAATGGTTTAAAATAAAAATTCTTTGTTATTTCTCCTTATTCTATGATTTGGCTTTACGTAACCTGATGGGTCCTTTGCTCTAGGTATTTATTAGTGCTTATGTGGTTTCCTTTAGCAGGGATTGTTTAACCAAAGGTAGAACTGACAAAATAGCTTTCTTTACATGTCTGCTAGCTCAACTGGTTGGGTCAGCTTATCTCCTCAAATGCTTTTAGTCATTCAGTCATTCTAAAATTTTTTATTTGTTGATTAGATTTCTAGAGGATAAAAGTAGAAGGTATATACCTTCCCAAGGTGTTAGGTCTAGGATTGGCATGGCATCACTTTCACCAAAAATATATTTTGTTCATTAAAACAAGACAAAAGACCAGCCCAGACTCAGCAGGTGGGAAATAGATATTACTTCATAATGAGAGAAGCAACATGATACAGGAATGTGGAGAATTTGGGGTAGATATTTTTAAAGACAATGCACCATAAACAGAAATGAAAAGTACTAGAAGTACTAAAATGTAGGTAAATATAAAAGGCAATATGTATACATATTTATTCTTTTAATTTCTTGGAAACATGACTAAGGTAAAAAACATAGAGTATACAGCTGTAATATGTATGACGACAAAGCACAAAGGACTTGGGGAGATGTGAGAAAGTATCACAATTTAAATTATGAAAACTGTGATAAATTAAAGAATGCATTTCATAATTCCTGGAAACATTGCTAAAACAATAATGTAAAGCAATAAAGCTAAATGCTAATGGATAAATTAAATAAAATTTAATTTTTATTTAATGTAATTTTATTTAATTACATTAAATAAAAATATGAATAGAACGAAAACAAGAAATAGATAAAAATACATCATGAAAAGTAAGCCAAGAAGAATGCAGAGGCTATACTAACATCAGATGAATTTAATTCAAGATAAAGAGTTTTATAAGAGATAAGAAAGACATTTCATAATACCATAATGTGTTTTTAAGAACACAGAAACATGACACCATACAACCAAACATTTATATGCCCCAAATATATGAAAGCTGACAAAACTGAAGAGACAAATCTATACTTTGAATTTTTAACACCCTTTTAACAACTGATAGTAACACTATAAAAAAACACTAATGATACACAAGAGTCTGAACAAAACTATCAACCACCTTAACATTATTGACATTGACTGACAATGCCCAACAACTCCAGAATATATATTCTTTTCTAGTCCTCATGGAAACTTGCAAGATAGGTTATATTCTTGGCAAAAAATTTTAAATATTGAATTTCAGTTTGTTTGCTGATCACAGTAGAAATAAATGGGGTATTCTTTAATAAAACTGGTCATTAAATAAAAGCCCTACAAATCATCAATAAACAGTGTTTTAGTTATCTATTGTTATATTTTTAAAAATTCCAAAATTTAGTGGCTTTAAAAAATAACCATTTGCCAGGAGTGGTGGTGCACACCTGTAATTCCAGTGGCTCAGGAGGCTGAGGTAGGAGGATCGAGAGTTCAAAGCCAGCCTCAGTAATGGCGAGACACTAAGCAACTCAGTGACACCCTGTCTCTAAATAAAATACAAAATAGGGCTAGGGATGTGGCTCAGTGGTCGAGAGCCTCTGAGTTCAATCCCCACTACCAAACAAACAACCATTTTATTTCTCATAATTTTGTAAGTCAAGACTTTAACCAAGGTTCTGCTCCAGTGTCACCTAGGCTCACCCATACAGCACATGCCTGATTTAGACTACAAGGTCTGAGATGTCTTTGTATGTCCGGAACTAAGGTGCTGACTGTTGGCTTTATGTAGTCTCCCTTTCCATGTGGTCTTTCATATGTCAGGGGCTTTCTTCAAAAGGACTCTCCCTCCAGCAAGATAGCCTGGGCTTCTTTACAGTGTGGCACAGGGTACCACAGAGAAGAAAAAATGAGTTTGTGCCTTTAAAGGATACAGTCAGTCCTTCCTCAAGTCTCAATCTTGGGTAGGATATTGGTCCATGCATTTTGGGGGAATTTATAGTTGGATGACATTTTAATCTACATTACTATGTGAAATGTCTTTGTTTTCATGATTTCATTTTTGCTACATTGTTTCTTTTCCATACAATTAACTACAATATAGGATAATCTATTGACGATAATGTCTCTTCAATTGGTTGTGTGAAGCTTGCTCTACAATAATTTATATAGAAAAAACTTATGGGAATAATATTCTCTAAATGACAATTTCCTGATTTAAAAACATATAATTTGTAGCCAGTACAATAGTGCATGCCTATAATCCTAGCTACTCAGGGGGTTGACAAGTAGGAGAATGGTAAGTTTGAGGAGAGCCTGGGCAACTTGGTGAGACTCTGTCTCAAGAAAAATAAAAACAAAACAAACATTAATGACTGCAGATGTAGCTCAGTGGTAGAGCACTCCTCAGTTCAATCCTCAGTGCTGGGGGTTAAAAAAGGTCATTCATCACCATACTAAGACACTCCGTAGAGAAAAGTAATTGCAAGAACATTGTTCTCCTTCCTTGGGATATGTTTTTTTTTTTCTAGATTGGAATCTAGAAAGCCTTTTGTGTGCTTTGTGCTCTCATTATGGTTATGTGGCTTTTTAAATCTTGTTCATGCCATTGGATGTAATATCAGATTTTGGGTTTTTTTTTTGGTGGTGCTGGGGATTGAACCCAGAGCCTTGTGCGTGTGAGGCAAGTACTCTTCCAACTAAGCTATATCCCCAGCCCCAGTGGATTTTTTTTTTTTGGAGGGGAATCTCTTCTCAACACATTTTGTGCCAGATTGTACTTGAGAAAGGGAAGTGATATGTACAGCATGGAACGATATTAGTTTCTGATTTTCCCACTTTTTAAAATCTTTTTAAAAAAATTATTTTTAATTCTAATTTGTTATATATGACAGCAGAATGCACTATAATTCATATTACACATATGGTACACAATTTTTCATATCTCTGGTTGTATACAGAGTCACATCAGTTGTGTTTTTTTGAAGAGAGAGAGAGAGGGGGGGGAGAGGGACAGGGAGAGGAAGGGAGGGAGGGAGGGAGGGAGGGAGGGAGGGGAGAGAGAGATTTTTAAATATTTATTTTTTAGTTCTCGGCGGACACAACATCTTTTTTTGTATGTGGTGTTGAGCATCGAACCCGGGCTGCATGCATGCCAGACAAGCGCGCTACTGCTTGAGCCACATCCCCAGCCCCTAGTTGTGTCTTTATATGTGTACTTAGGGTAATGATGGTAATCTCATTCCACTGTCTTTTCTATCTACTATTTAGATGTATTTGAGAACTTTAAGAAAAATCAGAAATACTCTTTCCTATTTTCATGAAATCATGAATTTTTAGCCATATAAAATCTGTCCTGATGGGTTTTGGTTATATTTTTATACCTCATGAAAAGAGAAGAAATGTTTGCCAGGACAAGCCTCTAAACTGGAAGCTAATAGCCATGTTATCTTGTGTGCTTTCTTCCTCCACATCATCACTTAGGTTTGAGTAAGGCCAAGAACTAATGACACAAAGAACAGAAGGAACTTTTCTTGTGATTACTGTATATTGTTTAAAGACAGCAAAGAATCAACTATTTGTAGCATTTTGAAAAATCCACATATAAATTTTTACTAGACTTTAAAATTTCTTCTTTGATACTCTGGTTCTACTCAAATGATCCACTCTCAGAGGGGAAATTCAGAGAATCCTGGGAGAGTCATTATTTGTGAAGTCATAGTTATGAACAAAATCCTTTCTTGCAAAGACTTTCAAGCTGCCTCCCTTTAGCTTTCACTCATTAGTGCTGGTTGATACCTGATGCTATTTAAAAAAAAATCTGATCCTTATCTCACACATCCCTCTCACAAATATTGTAGAAGTACATTGTGATCCCACGAATCTTTGTCCATGGCCATCTTTCCCAGAATTCCCCAACTGTCTCTCATTTCACAGGGTTTAATCAACCTCCTTCCATCCTATTTCATATAAAGTAATCAACATTCCTTATAAAAGCTGACAGCACTTGGGTCCCCAGAACAATCCTTGTTGAGAAGGAAAAAAAGAAATTCATGACCAAATAGTAGAGAAGGCAGCCGAGTCACTTAAAAGCTAAAATTGTAATAAAAGAGAAAAGAATGATCAAGGAACCAATTAAAAGACTATTCATGTATTTTTCTCCTAAGAACCATCAGCCATGCTTCTGTTTGCACAGGACGTTGGAAAGCGAAGCAAAATCCAAAGGACCACCAGGAAAAGTAACATCTTACTCCCCTAGTCCAGCTGCTGACCCCTCTCCACAATCTCTATTTGCAATGGAAATCTTACACCTTCTGGATGAGACAGAATGATGTAAATCGCTGGCCAAACAAATGAAAAGGCAGCAGCCTATTGTTAGTTCCTGGTTCACTTCCATTAACCAGTACCGGCTCAAGGGGCAGGCAACTCCATTTCCACCTTCAAAGGAGGAGTTGGGCGGGGCTAGGTTTTGCACATGCTCCCAAGGCAGGTTTCTGGGCATGCTCACCTTACCATATAACTGTGCTGTTTAAAAAACTTGGCATTAAAGATAAAGCAACCTTACTTTATACTTAATTGTGAATGGGCTGCTCTAACTACTCCTCTTTCATATTCATTTGTTATTTTTAACCATGCTTTATGTCTTCACTCTGTTTCGAAGAGGCAGCTGGAGCCCACAGGTCTAGACCCTCATCTGGGTCCTGCCAGAGGAACCATCTACCACAAAGAGAATCAAGACAGTCATCGAAGACAACATTCCAAATTTTTATCCAAGTAGAGAATCCAACAGTTAAACTGTCTGCAAAAATGTAATTTTTTTTTGTAGGTAGACTGAGATATATAATTATCTTTCTGAAAACACTGCAATTTTATTTTGTTCTAGTAAATAAAGTCAATCTAGATGAGTACAGAAAAGGGTGGAAATTTGGTACTAAGGTAATCAAATACAACTTAAAAATATGACCACACACATCTATTTTTTCTCTCACCCAAAACAGCTAAAGGACAATACACAGATTTCTAAAAAGATATATGAGGCAATGGTAGATGAAACAGTGCACAAATTCTTTGGAAGATAAAAAGTGGATAAGAAGAGGACAACAGATTCAAAAGAGCTGTGGAACCAAAACACTGGTATCTAGCTGGGGCTGACTGCAGGAACTGAAACCCTTTCAGTTCTCCAAAAACTCAGATGCACAAGCACAG
The DNA here is from genome assembly GCF_052094955.1 of Ictidomys tridecemlineatus. Lineage (NCBI taxonomy): Eukaryota > Metazoa > Chordata > Mammalia > Rodentia > Sciuridae > Ictidomys > Ictidomys tridecemlineatus. The sequence goes on from NW_027526137.1 coordinate 121,584, forward strand.
GCACCACAGTATGGAGGAACTGAGAGGATCCGCACACCAAACACCAAGAGCATCATGTGCCCTCAGCTCTCTGTCTTTCCAATTTAAACCACCAATTTCACTGTAATGGTATAGGACTCGTCTTAGGATACAATGAGTTGTCCAGTGAAATCTTCAAATCTGACTCCCTCAGTGCAAAAGCTGGCTTGCCAACCAGTGCTGTTGGCATGAGGCCCAAAGGCCACCCACCTGTTCACAACAGAGCTGCCTGTCAGCTTTGGGGAATTTCACCAGCACGATGATCAGAGGACACCAGATGTTTCAGATAAACTGCTAACAAGAATGAGAGACTCCAAAACAAAACTTTTAAAAAGAGGAGGAAGAAGGAAAAGCAAATAGAGGAAAAAGAGATAATACAGTGGGCAGGGTAACACTTTCTGAAAAGATATAATAAATATCCTCCCTGAGATATATTTTAAAAAGCTATAATAAATGTCCTCGGGGAGGATATTATATCCTTGAAATGGGAATAGGATACGATTAAAACAACAAGCTGAGAACAAGAAAAAGTTCTTGAAGAATATAAATTCCTTTTAAGAAGGGAATGTGTAGATCTTTCCATCTTCTAAGATCTTCTTTGATTTCTCTCTTTAGGGTTCTGTAGTTTTCATTGTATAGATCTTTGACTTCTTTCATTGATTCTCAAGTATCATTTTTTTTTGAGGTTATTGTGAATGGAGTAGTTTTCCTCATTTCCTTCTCAGAGGCTTTGTCACTGATATACAGAAATACCTTTGATTTATGGGTATTGATTTATATCCTGCTCCTTTGCTGAATTCATTTACTATTTCTGGAAAGATCGACCTTGTTCTTGGATAGGCAGAATTAATATTATCAAAATGACCATACTACCAAAAGCGCTATATAGATTGAATGCAATTCCAATCAAAATCTCAATGGCATTCCTCATAGAAATAGAAAAAGCAATCATGAAATTCATCTGGAAAAATAAGAGATCCAGAATAGCTAAAGCAATCCTTAGCAAGAAGAGTGAAGCAGGGGGCATCACTATATCAGACCTTAAACTATACTACAGAGCAACAGTAACAAAAACAGCATGGTATTGACACCAAAACAGACTAATAGACCAATGGTACACAACAGAGGATACAGAGACTAACCCACAAAACTACAATTATCTTATATTAGACAAAGGTACCAAAAACATGCACTAGAGAAAAGATAGCATCTTCAACAAATGGTGCTGGGAGAACTGGAAATCCATATGCAACAATATGAAATTAAACCCCTATCTCTCACCATGCACAAAACTCAACTCAAAATGGATCAAGGACCTGGGAATAAAACCAGAGACTCTGCGTTTAATAGAAGAAAAAGTAGACCCTAATCTCCATCATGTGAGATTAGGCTCCAACTTCCTTAATAAGACTCTTTTGGTGCCAGAATTAAAATCAAGAATCAATAAATGGGATGGACTCAAACTAAAAAGTTTCTTTCTTCTCAGCAAAAGAAACAATCTGTGAGGTGAATAGAAAGCCTACATCTTGGGAGCAAATCTTTACCCCTCACACATCAGATATAGCACTAATCTCTAGGGTATATAAAAAACCTCAAAAGCTAAACACCAAAAAAAAAAAAAATAACCCAGTCAATAAATGGGCCAAGGACCTGAACAGACACTTCTCAGAAGATAATATACAATCAGTCAACAAATACATCAAAAAATGTTCATCATTACTAGCTATTAGAGAAATGCAAATCAAAACCACTCTAAGATTTCATCTCACTCGTCAGAATGGCAGCTATTATGGATACAAACCACAATAAGTGTTGGCTAGAATGTGGGAGAAAAAGGCACTCATACACTGCTAATAGGACTGGAAATTGGTGCAGCCAATATGGAATGCAGTATGGAGATTACTTGGAAAATTGAGAATGGAACCACCATCTGACCCAGCTGTCCATCTCCTCAATCTATATCCAAAGGACTTAAAAACAGTATACTACAGGACACAGATGCATCAATGTTTACAGCAGCACAATTCACAATAGCTAAACTGTGGGACCAACCTAGATGCCCTTCGATAGATGAATGGATTAAAAACTGTGGGGTGTGTGTGTGTATGTGTGTGTATGCATACACACATACACACACACACATACAATGGAATATTACTCAGCAATAGAAGAAAATAAAATCATGGCATTTGCAGGTAAATGGATGGAGTTAGAAAAGATAATGCTAAGTTAGCCAATCCCAAAAAACCAAATGCTGAATGTTTTATTTGATATAAGGAGGCTGATTCATAGTGGGATAGAGAGTGGGAGATGGGAGGAACAACAAGCTCTAGATAGGGCAGAGGGGTTGGAGGGGAAGGGAGGAGGCATGAGGTTATTAATGATGGTGGAATGTGATAATTATTATCCAAAGTACAGGTTTGAATACAGGAACTGGGTGTGAATATACTGTGTATACAATCAGAGATATGAAAAATTGTGCTCTATATGTATAAGAATTATAATGCTTTCTGCTGTCATATATGAATAAAAATTTTTAAAAAAGGTCAGTAAAACCCTCTCACACCAGCCCAGATTGACTCCCTCTTGCTGATACAGGAGAACAGTCATTTTAAAAATAATCATGAGGAAAAAAAAAAACCCTTTCAAGTCTGAAATTCAAATATTTCACAACAGAAAATGGACAAAAAGATAAATATTGGGGCTAGGGTTGTAGTTCAGTGGCAGAGTGCTTCCTCAGCATGTGTGAGGCACTGGGCTCGATCCTTAGCCACCACATTAAAAAAAATAAAATAAGGGCATGCTGTCTATCTACAACTATATATATATATATATATATATATATATATATATATATATATATATAGAGAGAGAGAGAGAGAGAGAGAAGGGGGGGCCACCAAATTTGAGAAAAAAGAAAAAGGAAGACAAAATGATCTCCTACACCTCATGGGTCTTTTTTTTTAATATGTATTTTTTTAGTTGAAGTTGGACACAATGCCTTTATTTTTACTTTTGTTTTTATGTGGTGCTGAGGATTGAACCCAGGCCCTTGCACGTGCAAGGTGAGTGCTCTACCGCTGAGCCACCACCCCAGCCCCCCACCTCATGGGTCTTAAACGACCTAAAGCACATGACATAGTCAGTACTGTTTATGAACACAATAAATGTCCATAAATATCAGTTGCAATTTAAAAAACATTCTACTATTGAGAAGAGGAATCACTGTGCAAAGCACCACCATAAAGATAGGAGGTTTACCAAATAAACTCCAGAGAAGATTTCTGTGTCAAGGGAGAAAAGGTTCAAATTTAATCCTTGAGACTGACAGGACCATAAACATTAATATCATCACTTGGATTCAAAGTCCAGCTTCAAGGGAACAAGGATTACTCTGGTAGTTCTTGGACCAGGAATCCTTAAGAATGTCATCAGATAACTACAGGGCTGGGTAGGAAAGAAAGGTCCCAGAGCAGGACACAGGACTTCTCGTGGGGACGCATCTCACTCACACCCTACCTTGAGGTGATGAAGTCACTGGCTCACCTAACCCCAACTCACTTCCTTCCTCCTGTTCTCTGATCCCTCCTCCAGCTGCAGGCAGGGCATCAGAGGCCCACTGGCTATTCTCTGTCTCTCCCAGGATGGACTCCAGGTCTACCTCCTCCAGGGTGCTCCCCTCAGAGGACAGCAGTTTATCCAAGCCAAATTTCAGTATGTCACTCAACTTGAATGAAGAAAACGAGAGATCCAGTTAGTTCTCATGAAAACACAGATGAGGATGTGTGACTTGCTAAGTGTCTAAATGATACCAGGTAATTCTTTCCCTGATGGACTTTCTTCTCTTCCATCACAAATGACACCTGCCAGGCTGTTTTCAAGTTGGATGAGGAATAAGCAGAGAGGTGATAAATGATGATCAGAGATGTTGACTTTGACAATTATTTACAATACCAAAAAAAATTTGGGCCTCCAATTTTTTTGAGGAGTGGGGGCAGATAAAATGATTCCAGCATCTTCTATAGCACTTCTCACCAGCATTTTTTACAGGCACTTCCAGCAGTCCTGAGAGAACTCAGAGAACCTGTTGGCTACCTTCTTACCTCTCCCACTGCCAAACTCTTATAAAGAGAAGGTGCCACTGAATACCTCATCTCACCATGAGCTGCCACCTGTCCTTGCCAAGCCGCTTTGCTACTACAGTGGTTTATGGGACCCACTTTGGCAAAACCATAACCACCCTGATCACCAGACCCAAAAGCCCTTTCTCAATTTCAATCTCCCTGGATAGTCCTGCGGCACTCCCCATCCTGCCCTCTTGCTCCCCCTAGGGGATATACTCAGCCTACTTCCTATGGCTACAGGAACCAGAATCTTAGATAGTGTTACCTGGCTTTCATTTGCTACTTGCAACTCTCCACCTCCCTAAGTACTATCTCTTAGGAATTCTGAACCAATTGGGATCCACATCATGGGACTTCATTTTCATTTTGCCCTTTTAGATTTGGTTAATTATCTCTAGATTGCCTATTCTGTAACTTGGAAACTTTAGCTTGAAAATACCTGAGATGAAAACTATGACAAAAACTAAGCAAAACCATACCTGTTATATTTATATTTAACTTTGGTGTACATATATATAACCAAGCCAAATGGCTTTGGCATTTAGTACCCAAAACAGAAGAAAGCCAAGTATTTATGATGAGGCTCAGTCCATACTGGGACCCTTCCCTCTTCCACTCCTTGGACTATGTCTCCTGGTTTCCCTCGCTACTGCTCACTCACAACATGTCTTTAAGGAACTACCCATTTTTTAAATGAAAACCACTTTATTATAGTAACTAAGAGCATGTAGTTGGAAGTTAAAGAGTGCTCGGATTAGAGTCATGAATCTGATGTTTGGAAAATTTCTTAAGATGGAGGTAAAGACAACGTCTATCTCATTTTTTTGTTATTCTTCTTCTGAAACAACTGGAAAAAGTGCATGTCACACAATGCTTAGCACACAGTACGAATTCAATAAGTGTTCACCGCATCTGTATCTGTTCTCTGTTTCTGTTGTGTTCTCCTTCTAAGACAAGGAACCTGCTTTCCTTTATCAGGACTTCACTGCTCTATACTGCTTAGATTTATCAAACCAGAACCACGTCTTTTACTATTAGATTCTTTTAATAACTTAAAAAATGTCCTGCTGTATTTTGAGACAAGGCAGTGAGTTATCACCCTTGTTCCTGGCAACCATAAATAACTCACAGTCTGGTGGGGAGGAAAGAATCAAGACAGAACCAGAGTGTGATTTCTTGCCATGGCTTGGGCAGGAAGTCCCACCGAGGTCCTCTCCACCAGCCCATAGTTTGTACTGGCCCCAGGATCTGGTCCCATGGCAGAGTTTTTGCCTGTGCATTTCACAATGATGTGCTAGCAGCCAATGCCACAGGGAAACCCCTGACTGAATGCCTGGAGCTCCCTCCACTGGGGAAGCATCTCCTCTAACTCCTGACGCCTGTGCCTTCACAACAGCCCATGATGAGCTCCTCTCCCAAGGTCCTGTGAAGAAGTATATTTAGACACCTACAGTGTACACGCACCTCTCTCTCAAGCTTTCACCTTCCATTTGAAATTGCCTCTTCAATAGTGTGAAAATAAAATGCACAGCCTGCCCGGCCACCATGACAGATGAGCATGCAGAAGACTCAAAACACAAAAGGCCAAAGACTCCAGTTACTCTCTAAGATAAACTAAAGTCAAGCAAACAAACAAAACCTAGGGTTCTTCTTTCGAGTTCTAGTACCCCCAAATCTGTGACCCTTTCCTGCAGGTGAGTGACTCCCTAACAAAAACAGCACCTTCCCTGTCTGTAATGCTGATGAGTAAAGATACAGATGTGAGAAAACTGCCATTTTTAAACTCATGCTTGGGCTAGTTGTAAATTTGATGATTCTGCTTGTAATACTGTGTAATTTTTTCCCTTTCATATACCTCTTGAATTTTTTTGTTTGATAAGCTGATCCTTTTAAAGCCTGGTTTTTCTTGCAAATTTTTCTAATTCCTTTCTTTTCTGAGTCTCCCTCTAACAATAATGTATATTGATTTTTACTACAAATTCTGTTGACTAAAGCCTACATTATCTTCATCTTTCTAATTTCTATCGCTGTCTTCCTACTTTCTACTCTCATCTTTCAGGCTTAAAGGCTTAAAGCCATCTTGGAACTTGCTCTCTCACACTGCCTGCCTCAAAACAATAGCCAACTCCTGTCATTTTTCTGCAGTTTCCTACAGCAGACTTTCCCACAGCTACTACCTTTTCTCAGACATTTATTACTCTCTTCATGCTTGAATCATACTAGATAATAGGGGTTGATCTCTCTGCATCTAATCCCTCAGAAGGACTTGGGGTATATTATAATATAGGTTCAATTTTATCTCAAAGGCTTCTGCTAAGGAATAACTCTAAACCTCCTACCAAAAGAGAGCTCTCTAGGATATTCTAAGCCAGCAATTGACTCCCATCTAATTTTTCCTTCTTCAACAAATTAACTCTAGTGCTTTCATCCCTATATCCTATGGCATAATTTTGAATTCCTAATCTTGTTCACTCATCTCTGAGTATGGAATGAGTACTGTAAGTCACTACTCAAAGCGTCTGGGATTAAGGAGGAGCTATGGAACTAATCATCACTGATTTAAAAAAAAAGGAAGAAAAAAAAGAACTTAAACAAATTCTCTCTGAGGTAACTCGTGGCACACTCATCTTTAGAAGCCATAAAGAGATTAGATCCTTGATGTTCAGTTACATGCTCAAAGTCATGCATCCAGTAAGGGATAAGATGTGAATTTCAATCCAAGTTAGATGGTTAAAAGCTCATTCTCTTTATTCTATTTTCTCTGCCTTTAAATGCCACCCTCATTTTTAGCTTGTATGGCACCTTGCATGTAGTTAGGTACTGAGAGGGTAAGAATTAGGCCAATGAAAAAAATGTGTAATTTGCAACAATGGGTGGTTAATGCTGGTCCTTTTTATTTGCATTCTCATCCAAAGATAGTACTGGTTATAAATCATGAGACTCTAAAAGGAACACATTTTACCTGGAGGTCAGGATCAGCCAAAGGTTTCTGGGCTCCCAGAGTAAAATGGTCTCTTTCTATGATCGTGTTGGTGAGCTGCAGTTTGGAGGCTGCTTTCCTATAAACTATTTCTTAAACAGTGTCTCGGCCAATCAGCCAGATCACTTTCACAGCCCTGTACGGGAGTCAAATGAGAGCAGTGTTAGAAGTCTGCAAAGCTGGGGAAAAAAGCATGCCAGGAAAATACACCCAAAAGGAAGCAAAACCAAATGCCACATTCAGGAAACAATGAAAAGGACACTGCTCATTGGGACCTGAGCATTTGTTAGAGAAATCTGGCCTCAACTTCTTCCTGAACTTTTCCCCAAAAGAGAAAGAGGAAGGAAGATGAAGTGACCACTATTGGGCCTTCATCTGTAGCCAGGATAACCCCTGGCAGGCATGTTACCTCAAGTCAAAGGGTAGCTGAACACAACTTTGTTTCCTCTTTGTGATACTGGGAACCCAATCCAGGAGAGCTTTACCATGAAGTTATAATCCTAGCCTTAAAAAAAAAAAGTTTTGAGACAGGGTTTAGGTAAGTTGCAAGGTTGGCTTTAAACTTGATCTTCCTGCTTGAGTCTCCCATGCTGATAATGATTACAGGCATGTGCACCCACTGGCTTTAACTTCATTTTTAAACTGAATTAGGATCTAACGTGAGAAACATGAACTAAATAAATTCTAAGTTTCTTCTAATCATTTTGGAATTTAACTCTTCTTTTCAACAAAGTGAGTCTGAACTGATCATGGGACCACTGATCCCCCAACATTGCTCTACAAGCCAGCAGCACAACGGGGTTCAAACCCAGTGGACTCTAACTCCAACGTGGCACTGTTGTCAGCACTACACGGTCCACCTTCCTCCCCAATCCACAGCTGCAAGCCACCAGAGCAGAAAGGTGCCAATGACTAACTCACTCACTTGTTCTGGCCAATTCAGTGAGCTCTGGCAGCTGCCCGCAAGTCATTTTGAGGATTAAAATCACTGTCAGAAAAAATAACAGTATCTGCTGCTTTTAAGTTCATGCCAACTCCACCTGAAAACCATACAAAAAAGGAGCATGATCAGCAACACACAAATAAGGAACTAGAAAACACACAAGGCAGGACTAGGTCCTACTGAAAATCTGAAATCAGTCCAACTGACTGGTTTCATCCTTCAAACTGAAATTTCTGCCCCAAACTTCAGGTTTTGACCACCCTACAGTGGTCAAAAGTGCTACCTCACCTTTCATTGCGTGAACTGGGAAAATTTAATTATCAAATATAACAGAATGAGAGGTAAGCAGAAGAAAAGGATGCTTAAGTTAATTGCACGAAGACATTTAATATTTGTTTGAAAACCTTGATTGGATTTTGCTTCAAACAGTCTGTGAATAAGGACACAAGTTCTTTCAGAAAACAGCTCCAAAAATAAGAGGTCTGGGGGCTGCAGTTGTAGCTCATACAATATGATAGGTCCTAGCTTAAGTAAGTTCTCTCGACTTTGTGATCTTTCATCCAATTTTAAAAAAATTACAGAAATGTCTTAGATGCCAAGGGCAAGGGTGGGAAAAAACAGAAGGTGTTAGACTCTACGGGGGAAAGGGGTAGATTCTCAACTTTCTTCAAAGGAATTCTCAAGAAATTTTATTCTAAGAAGAAACCAGGAAGAAAGGAGAAAAAGGCACAGGTGGAAAACAGTTTGATTTTTTTTCCTGAAAGGGTAGGTGTATCAGGAAGCCTATGGGCACACAGTTTCAGGGAAGGGAAGAACCAGTCTCACATCATACCATGGGAAGACGCTGAGAGCTAAGGTTCTAGAAGGAAACTAGAGAGTTCCCACTGATCTTTGACTAGGTTCTGAACACACACCCATTTTCTCCTTATTTTTCCATTAAAATGGTGAAATGTTTCATTTGTAAATGGCAAACACAGTAAAATGTTTGCTTTGGCATATGAGGGAAGAAAACTTCATTTGACAAAGAAAAGAAAATACTTTGAAAATGCTTTGAGATTTAATTAGCAAGTGACCTCACTCAGCACAGCACAGTCATTTGTCAGAAGCTTCCCTGGCTGTCCTTCACCACCCCATCGCCACCCCTCCAATGCACACACTCTGTGTTATAGTGTGTTTTATGTTACCGAAAGGGCTCTTATATATAAATGTTTCCTTTCAAATACAAATAACTCTGACATGGTTACAGATGTTTAGTTTCCAATTAGCAGTAACCCTACACTCAAGAATGCCCCTCCTTTTGCTCCTGACCTTTAGCAAATGATGATTTCCCAAAGGAATCTGGCATCCATACAGGAGAAAGAATGGAAAGTGGGAAAAGTGCCAGAACTTTCTGCTTTCAGATACCCTATACTAGGGTACTCTCTAAACCCCATAACCAGGTTAAAAAGCAAAACAGAACTGCTCAAAAGGTAATGTAATTGCCAAAGAAGAAGCCATTTTTTAAAGTAATATTTAATTAAATGACATTAATTATAAAGCAATGATTAAATGTAATTTCAAATTTCCTTCTAGTACAAATTGTTTAAATGAAAGGTTAGATGATAGTTGGATTTACATATATATATATATATATATATATATATATACATACTAAGCAAAAACACATTTCCAGGTTACCATTTTGCAAGCTATTGAGAGGAGGGAGCTGGAGTAGTGAGAAAATTTAGAACCTAGTGACTACCAGGATAAAAAATTGGAACATCTGGGTTTTCACTCTGCTTTGGACACTGAGTTTTTTGAGTTGGCAAGTCCCAGTAACCTCTGAGTCTCAGTCCAGTTGAGAGGCGTGCAGTAATCTACATCCAGCCCTTTGATGTGCTCTCCGGGAAGCGCTCCAAGAAGGTGCTTTGGAAACACAAAGTTGTTTCGATGCACTGTGCCCATGGCTTGCCAAGTGCTCACACTGTTGAACTGCTGGCCTCTAGGTAGCCCCAAAGAGAGATTTAAAATCATGGGGTAATTCTACACTGTTTTAAAAAGATATGATAATAAACTGATGACATGAAGACAAACAGGTTCTTTCTTTGTCCTCTATTAACAATGATGAGGAAGAGTTTCCAGCCTCTGTTTGTGCTGCACTGCTGGGGGTTGAACTCAGGACCTCACACCTGCCAGGCAAGTACCACTGAGCTATATCCCCTGCCCATCTACAGCCTTTCTGAAAAAAAGAATACCCTCCATCTCCCAGACTCCACTTCTTCTGTAAAGTAAAGCAAACAAATTGAGGTCTTGAAGGTCTTATAAACTTTTATCATTGTCTGAAAATCATTTCCTCAATAGCCCTGTGTGTACTCTAAGACTGTTCTGGGCATCTACAAAGCCTAAAAGACATGCAGATACTAATGCCTTTCAACTTCTAGTCTCTCACTCCAATAAATTCATTCCATGTTCACTTTATGTATTTATTTAAGATGTGGTTTTGCTATGTTGCCCAGTTTGGACTTGACCTTCTGGGCTCAAGTGATCCTCTTGCCTCTAGCCGGGAACACAGGCCTGTGCAACCACACCTGGCCCAATGTTCATTTTAATCACATATTTGTTATCCTGGCATTGTGTGACAAGAAAAATGATGTATTTTTAATTACAATACTTGTATTCTGCAATTGTATAGTTCTTGGCAGTTTATGAGATGCCTGTATACCTGTAATCTCTTTACTATGCAACATTCCTGTAGGACAAGAGGGAATTAACAGGTGAAAAATAAGATAAAACTCAGGAAGGTTAGGTAGACCCCCTGTCAGGATGTGTAAGCAGCAGTGACCAGGACAGAATTGTGATCCATGGCTCCAAGGGAGAGTTCCTTGGCTACCCTAAGCTGTTGTTCACAACAGGAAGTTAAGGAAGCATAAAAGTATCTACCAGATATAAAAACACACGCTCATGCCAGGGGCAGTGGCACTCATCTATAATCCCAGCAGCTTGGGAGGCTGAGGCAGGAGGATCCAAGTTCAAAGCCAGCCTCATCAACAGCAAGGGACTAAGCAACTCAGTGAGACCCTGTCTCTAAATAAAATACAAAATAGGGCTGGGGATGTGACTCAGTGGTCGAGTGCCCCTGAGTTCAATCCACCTTCCCAAACACATACACACACATTCATTTACAAGAATATGGAAAATCTCCAAATAAGTTCAGTTTTTTATAAACATTTTCAGGATTATGAAAACACACTGGAGCCTAATATAAACTATGGACTTCCTCAAAAGAGAGACTTATGAACATGTATATGTACACACACACACACACACACACACACACACACACACACACACACACACTTTCCCATATAGTTTATCCAGGTCAAGAATCCCCAGATTCTTTGGCACACACTGGATGGCCACACAGTGTGGCAGTCAGGTGTGTGCTCTATTTCATGTGATATAAAAATGGAATTAGGACACTGCTCACGGGGAACCACTAGCTCAGGGAATACATGCTGGTCACAAATCTGTGGTACCCACAGAGACACACATGCTATGGAGAAGGATAACAAAGGGAAGTGGGAGAGAGAGTTGGAATGGCTTTCTGGAGGAGAGAGTACCAAGGTATATATCATCCTTCCAACCTTTGTACCTAACACTTCAGATACCAGGCAAGTTTAGAATGCAGTATACTGAGCACAGGAGAACTATTCTGCCGAGACCATTCTAATTTCCCCTTTCACAGGGCGCAGCGGAGTACTTATAAGGTGTTTCCCCTTGTACATTCACCCTTTGAATTGTTCCTTTCCTAAAGAATTCAAAGGTTAAGTGGCTGCAGAGCACCAAAAGTGTTTCTGCCCACCCAACCTATAGGGAGATCCGCTAAGTACCCACAGCAACCTCAGTCTTTGAAAGTCTTAGTTGGTTTCAGGCTCTAGCCAATATCCTCTTCGACTCTTCCTCACTAACATAATTATTAATGCTCCCCTGGTTCCTCCTTAATCCAAGACCCTACCTCCAGTGCTGAGCTTTGATTTTTAGGCTATACTCTCTATATAGTAGAGGTCCCCAAAGTTCAGATGATGATGGACAGGAGCCCCGACTTAATCAAAGTTAGCACTTTGGGAGCTGAGCTGAGTTCAAATAAGCTGTGTCTGACTATCCTCACGATACCTACTGAGGGAATTCAAGAATGCCTGACCATTAATATTTCTCATATGGTATGGCTGCCTGGTTTTGGAAAATGGTCACCCACTGGCAACCCACAATTGGGATTACCCTTTTGCTGAAGGTAGGGTAAGACTAAGCAGCCTCCTGGTCATACTGCTCATTTTGGTTTTTGTTTGTTTTTTAAAAAAACTTTCTTCCTATATTTATTTTGTCAAGCCAACTACCATTTAATCTGTAATTCCCTGAACACTTGCAATGAATGTCTTTTCACCCTTGCATCCTTGGGAAACATCTCATCTGAACTCTGCTAAGGAATGACCTCAGAGTCAATCACTGTGCAGGTACTGCACTTGAACAGTTGGCTTTCAGAGCAGGGGAGGACTCATCTACCTTTCCCACAGTATCCCTCGGGCCATCATGTCTACTAGAATGAAATGATCTTGAGAGCAGAAACAGGATCTTCATAGAGCACACAGGACAGGTGTCAAGAACATTTTCTGGAATCCAGCAGACCTAAGTTTAAAGCCAAGTCCTACCACTTACTACTGTGTGACCCTGTACAAGCGAGTAAACTTTCTAAATTCTTCATATACCACATAGGGCCTTGTAAAAATTAAATGAGATAAAGCATGTAAAACACAATGCCTATCAGACAGTGATAAAAAAGTGGTAGCTATTATCAAATCTAGTAAGTGGAATAATGTGAAAACTTAAAACCTCCATTAACATATATACACTCTCTCTATTTTTCTCCAGTGTTCTGTCTCAACAACTGTCCAGGAAACAGCCCTGCCTGTACCAAAGAGGCTCTTCATGCTTACTACACCTACCCTTCTCCCTCCTCACCAAATGAGCTGCAACAAGGGGCAGGAAGCTGGGGTTTCTTTGGCACCTACTGACTATTCTCTGGGTTCAGAGTCCAAATCTATTTTCTGTTGATTCTGGTGATATTCCACCAGACTTCTTTTTCATGTGGTTTAAATCTTGCACTGAGGAAAGCATGTGCTTTTAAAAGCATGTGTATATACATATACATGTATAAAAAAGAGAAATACTAAAAAAAATAAGTTTGTATCTAGTGAATGTGAAAAGGCAGTCATTCTCTGTGTTTTGGTACTATTAACCATGTTGCAATTCCAGGCATCCCTAAAACCATTCTCTGCATTCTTGGAGAATACAGCAATGGTCAAGGTTGCCAGATTCTCTACTTGTCCTTCCTAGACCCATTTTCAAGTCATCAAAAGATCTACCACCACCTGAACTAATTGCTCCTTTCCTGTAACTCAAAAAAGTTGCATTTACTGTAATTGTGCACTCTGCACAGCTCATGAATTTCTTTATTTAAATATATTTCTTAGAAAAGCAGTGGATTCAGAACTTTTCAAGTTTGATTTTCTAAAGTCCTTCATTTGGGTATTAAGGGGAAAGTAAGAACAGTAGAGAGTACTGAGCTAAAAACTGTACATCTCCAGAAGTCTGGGTGGAAAGCCTTCTAGATCTAACAAACAAAATAAAGCAAAAATTATTATGCTTTTGGGGCTGGGATTGTGTCTCAGTGGTAGAGCGTTTGCCTAGCACAGGCGGGACCTGGGTTCGATCCCCAGAACCACATAAAAATAAAGGCATTGTGTTGTGTTTATCTACACCTAAAAAAATAAATATTAAAAAACAAAACAAAACAAAAAAAAACTATTATGCTTTTGAGGTAGAATGTTTAGTGTAAATCTCTGGACCTACCAAGTAGATCAAAAGTAATACTGCTCTTTAAAAATTAAGACTCTTCATCATGTTAAAACCTTTCTAAAGTATACTTTTATGGCAGTGACATTTTATGCTGACAATAATAAGCCATGATAGAATATTTTAAAACTTCAGTGCATGACCAATTGGGACAAGCTAAACAGCAGCCTGGGCCTTAGCAGATGCATGATTTTGAGGCCACCTTGACTCTGGCTCTCAGTTACCAAGGCTTTTGTCCAGGCTGATCTGCCACAGAATATAAATTCTAGGCTATGAAAATGGGAGCTGCCAGGAGCTGGGGAGTGGTTTCCATCACCTTGATATATCTCTCTCTTTTTTAAAAATTAATTTATTTTAATTGGATATATATGACAGAAGAATGCATTTGGATTCATTGTACACAATTGCAACACAACTTCACATTTCTATGGTTATACATAATGTAGCAAGAACTGGGCACAGCACTCAGCCACATAATGTGGCAAGGACACAAGGTCACAGAGATAGTGGCTGCTAGCATTCATGACATTCCTTTTAGTGCAAGAAAATAAAGTAAGGGAATTTTTCCACCAAAGAAAGGGAAAGGTTTACAGTGTGGTAGTTATTTTTAAAAGCTTTTGGAAGAATGTGTTTTAATTATTTAGAATTACAGCCAGGGGCTGGGGGTGTAGCTCAGGAGGTAGAGCACTTGCCTTGTATGTGCAAGGCCATGGGTTTAATCCCCAGTATGGGGGCTGGATAAAAAGCCACAAAACAGAATTACAACCAGGTATAGTGAAACATACCTGTAATCCTATCTATTCAGGAGAATTATGCAGGAGGATAGCAAATTCAAGAGCAGCTGAGGGAACATAGAGAAACCTGTGTCAAGCTCAGTGGAAGAGCACTTGCCTAGTATGCCAAGGCTCTGGTTTCAACCCCCAGTACCCACCCCACACACAGAAAATCGGAATTACTAACATTCCTTCTCCTCCTTCTTCTTCCTTTTTCTTTGTGCAGAATTGGGAATTGAACCCAGGGGCACTCTACCACTGAGCTGCATCCCCAACACTCTTTGTTGTGTTGTTATTGTTGTTTTGCAGTAAGGGAGATTGAACCCAGGTATGTCTTACCTCTGAGCTACTCCCCTGCTCCTTTTTACTTTATATTTTGAGACAAGATCTCACCAAATAGCCCAGGTTGGCCTTGTACTTGTGAACTTCCCACCTCAACCTCCAGAGATCCTGAGATTATAGGCATGTGCCTAGCATGATGCCCACTGTGTCAAATATTTCTTAAATAAATGAAAGGATGCATGATTTCTGTATATTAATCCCTTATTACTTATTCTTATCAAAACAGAGATGAAGTATGAAAATTATGTTTCATTTAAATTTTTTCATCATTTTTTGCCTAGACAACAACAAATGCAATTTTGAAAATAAATCCATTGGTTATCATGGGGTGATACTTTTAAGTATTTTATCCCACTTTTATACTCAGATAAACCCTATACAACAAGTACACAACATTATATAAATATATGTTGGTTTTTCACTTTAGTGGGAATATGTACAAAATGATGAGTCCAAATAAAACATAACCACAACCAAATAAAAGGCCTTATACTGATTTCTTTCTGTCATGACTGTGGATGTGGAATCCTTTACAAGCAATTTAGCCCACTAATTCCAATGGTTAGAATTCGTATTTGCAGACCCCATTCACAATGAATTGACAGCCTAAATATGTTTTCTACCAATCCAATTAGTCTTTAACAAAACAAAGTCTTACAGCTTTATAAAGTACTACCTTTTAAAAGGCAAATCAGTCACAGGACTTTGAGCCAAAGGCATCCACCAAATTGTAATCTTTCTTCAAAATATAGAACCCATATCATACTGGGCTAGGTTCCACAAAGGATTTGGCAATGTCCCCTGCTCTCCTCTATCATCATTGATCACTTCAGGTCAAATTACCCTTCAGTCACTTGAAGTATCATATTTATTTAGAGAGAAGTTCAAAATGCCTGAATAAAAATCTTTAATATTTTTAATGACAAGCAAAGATAAACATAGGTCAGAATCTTCATGGGCTTAGGAAAAAATAATAAGTCATCAGCTTTAAGGGACTATTTTGGTCATGTGAAACCTTCTCATGAAGCAGAAACACATGGTTTCCTTTGTGTCTCTTTTAAGTGAGATTACTTTTGCAACATCCTAAAATTAAAATATTAGTATCTAACAATGTAGTCAGAGGCAAGTTACATAATGTCCTCTCATATTCCCTTCTGTAAAAGGTTATTTTAGGAGAAGTGATCTCTACAGTTTCCTTCAATAACAAGATCCTATAAATCAATGGGCATTTAAACAGTCCAGGCAGATGGCTATCTTTTTTTTATTATTATTATTCTCACATATCTTCATGGTCTCTCTTGACTTGTTCCATTGCTTAATCTCATAATAATATTGATGCTGATAATAAAAATTTTATGCCTAACACTAACCATACTCAATCTCCTTATAGTTGGAGCCAACATCCTCCAGTTTGGGCAATCTGTGGAGTTGGAGAATAAATGACCAGTGTTTTCTACATACAGGAAAATCTTTCATTAGCTCTACTGAAATCCTGTCATTAAAGCACCCCTGACTCTTCCCATCCAAGGGCCACAACAACCCAAGTCCTTTAATCACAGAAAACCTCCTCTCTAGAATCTAGTTAATTATTTTACCTCTACAGAGAGTTGAATTAATCTGTCCAATACCATCAGCAAAAACAATGATTGGTGCTACTGCTGGATGAGAGAAATTTGAGCATTTCTTTTAATATGATTGCTCTGTAGAGATTGCAATTGTTTTTGCTGAAGTTAATTAATGCCCCGAATGACCTTCCTCATATTTCGTAGCAATACTTCAAGCTAAAATCAGAAAGAATGACTTTTTAAAAATCATAAAGTACAGGAAAAGTCTTGAAAAATCCCAAGAAATTGCACTTTTTTTGCCTGGAAAAAATAGCACAAAAGAGCAAGGGATACTAAGATGTTAGCAAGAGACCCATCCCAGGGAAGATATCTTCTCTCAAATGAAAACTTCAGTTAGGTAAACTGAGTCATACTTCTGCATGCCTACAGTATCCCAAATAGACTACAGCCAGCCCTTTTTAAAATAAGTCCAGGGAAAGTTTTACATCCTCCTTTGGTTGACCCATGCCCATGTTTAGACTGCCACAGTCAAAAAGTACTTCCTTCTGTGTAAGTAGACTCCTTCTTGCTATAATTTAATTTTGTTTTTCTGGTTCTACATGCCAGAGAAATAAATGAATCTATGCCTAAAAGATTTGGTCCCAGAATACACTCGAAATAACAAAACAAACAACCCAGTTAAAAAAAATGGGTCAGGGGCTGGGGATGTGGCTCAAGCGGTAGCATGCTCACCTGGCATGCGTGCGGCCCGGGTTCAATCCTCAGCACCACATACCAACAAAGATGTTGTGTCCACCGAGAACTGAAAAATAAATAGTAAAAATTCTCTCTCTCTCTCTCTCTCCTCTCTCACTCTCTCTTTAAAAAAAATGGGTCAAAGCTCTGAACAGACACTTCAACAAAGAAGATATATGGATGGCACATAAACACATGTAAAAGATGGTCAAGATCCCCAGTTGTTTGGGAAGTTCAAATTAATACCCCAAGTAGACATAACTACATACTCACTAGAAAGGCTAAAATGAAAAACATCGAGCACACGAAGTGTTGGCTAGGACATGTAACAACTGGAACTCTCATACTCTGTTGGTGGGAATGTAAAATAATACAATCACCTTGGAAAACAAATTGTTCAATTTCTTAAAGTTAAACATACACCAACCATATAGTTGAATGGGTATTCCACTTCTGTATGTTTACTCTAGAGAAATGAAAGCACGTCTAGAATATGACTTGTACATGAAATCTTCATAGCAACTCATTTATAATGGTCCCAAATTGGATACAAGATAAATGTCTAAAATGGTTGAGTACATAAATAAACAGTTGCCTACATAAATAAATATATGGTAGATCAATATGATGGAATTCTATTTGATGATAAAAAGGAAAAAAAATCATGGGTATGTGTAACAAATGGCTGAATCTCAAAATAATTAGGCTGAGTGAAAAAGTCAGACAAAATAGAACGCGTACTGTATGATTTAATTTACATGAAATACAAAGAAGTGCAAATTAACTTAGAGTGACAGAACCCGGAACAGCCAATGCCAGCAATGGAGTGGCTGTGTAAGGACTACAAAGGGTGAAGGATATGTTCACTATCTTGACGATGGTGATGGTTTTAGATTGTATATAAACTTATCAAACTATACATTTTAAACATGTGCAGTTTATGTCAGACCTCACTGAAACTGTTCTTAAAGAAAATCCTATCATATCCACTAGAAAAGTTGAGGTATAATCCTGTCTTCTTTTCTCTTCTCTTCCTCTAGCCCTATCTCTGGAACATCCTGTATTCTCTCCCTCAGATTAAACAACTCCAGTTATTTCTTTTAAACTTTTCCAACCAGAATTAACTTTTCCTTGTGCTCTCTTAAAAAATCAAATCAATAAATACTTAAGTCCTAATAATCACATAAGAACTAAAAACCAAAAATGTTTTTAGGACAATGTTCTGAAGCTTCCACATGCTCTCTTCTAGACAATCTCAGAGAGATTAAGTAACTTGCCCAAGCTCATAAAGGAAGTGAGTGAACAAGCTGGATTCAAAGTCAGGTGCCTCTAACTCAAAAGCCTACACTAGGAGCTGGGGTTGTGGCTTAGCGGTAGAGCGCCCGCCTAGTACATGTGAGGCCCTGGTTTCTATCCTTAGCACCACACAAAAATAAATAAATAAAATAAAGGTATTATGTACAACTAAAGAAAGAAAGAAAGAAAAAAAGCCTACACTAATATTGAAACTGATGCACTCCAATTCTAAGGCATTTTTACCATCAAAGAATTGAGCAATAATATATATTAAAAGAAATTCAGCTGTATTACTTTTAAGTGTACATACAACTCAAATTATTCAACCAAGAGATGCCAAATCTGATGGACCGTCTTCAATAAACTCATCTGCATTTGGTGGTACAATTTTCTATGTGAGCTATTAAGGTAAAACAGATTTTCTCTTCTTCTTGAGTAGATTAAACCAGTTTTATATATTAAATACCCCCCAAAGTTGCCTTTTCCATAGCAAAAAGGTAACTTTGATTCAAACCAGTTTGAATCATTCCAAATTCTGAAAAAACCAAGCCAAATCAGTGACTGTCCTCACTGGATATAGTCCAAATGAATGCACAATGGAAACAGCTGTGCAAAGTCCAAAGATGAAACAAAAATGAGCACACACACGTACCCTGCCACTAATTAAAAATGTACTAGTGTTACAAGTATACAGTTTCAGTGGTGGTGTTATCTTTGTTCAGAAGCATGGTACATTATTGTAAAGCTGAAGCTATCTAGCATTTAATTAGGTTACTGATTATGGGGAGACTCATATTACCTTCAAGTCTTTTCCTGGATTGTGACCATGCCTTAATGTATTAATTTCATGATGACATTTTAAGATGGGGCACATTTAAATGCAGAGTACTGGTCACATTCTCCAAAATGTCCACATGATAAGATTTTAGCTATGTATAGTTTGAGACATTTATTAGAAAAAAAATCACTGTTAATTCTCACTCCTAATTTTAATAGTCAAGAGATATTTTATTTTGCATTTTAAGTATAAGTTAGCATTTCACAGTCTTCACCCAAAGTATAAATACAAATATCAACAGAAACAAAAAAATCATTAAGTGACATTCTGTATTTCCATTTGTGTCCAATCAACTAATAAATTCAGCCTTAATGCACTATCATCTTACTCCCTAGCTCTCCTTTATGCCTATCAGAAATAAAATAAAGTCAGTGTAAAATGTATGAGTCATTATTCTTCAGTCATGCCAAAGCCATAACCTTTAACCTAAGATTACAAATAAAGTGCTATGTGTGAAATTCAATACTGTTTTAACTTTTGGGTGTTGAGGTCTAATAAATATAACATTTCGGAAGAAAATTAAAACATTCTGGATCAATTCCATTCATTTTCATGATTTCCTCAATAGATTTCTACGGCTTTGACTAAGCTTGCTAGTGTGCAGATCTGGGATGAACTGATGAAGTTTGGCATCATTTAGTTTATAATCTGTATCACCAGTTAGTACAAGGCACAGAAATGTTCATTCCCCTATGCACTTCAAAGTACTTCATTTATTATCTAAACAGTTATTCTGACAAAACCATTAGTCAAGAAGAAAGTAAAGATATATTATTTTTTAAACGATGCAACTTTCACACCAGACTCCTTTAACCACCCATGCTATTTCTGGCAAAGTTTTTATTTCCTAAAGAATACATCCCCTGTCGCCATTCCAATTTTTTCTTGCCTATGAAAAGGCCAGGGCTAGTTTTTAATTAGTTTTCACTCAAAGTGAGCTTTTATATATTTCAAGATTTACCTTAACTTTTCCCTAAGTCCCTCATTTTTCTAGCCTCTTCTAAGGAAATACTAAATTAAATATGAGCAAGCGCCTGCAAAAATCAAATTGACTTTATCAGCTAACTTCAAGTGATGACAGCGATGAACCAGGAGACATGCACACAAGGTAAAAACAAGACACTTTACATTGGAGCTCTGAGCGAGGGCTTTTGGAGTTAATAAGAACTAAGTTTCATGATTTAGAATGAGGTATATTCTCTTATTCGCTTTTTCTTTCTTTTATTCTTCAAATTCGTACTGCAGGTATATTACCAGATAACATGCTTGTAGGATTTTGTCTTATGAAAAACACAATGTTCTGGTCTTCAGAAGCCCACATCACCAGTGAGCTGAGAGGGTGGGTTGAATTATGTCCATAGTCTTGTTAGCTAAGATGGGTTGCGCTGCAGACCAAACCGAATAAAACAACATGAGGTCAGATATGAACTTGTTTAGTAAAGAAACATAACTTTGTCAACCATTTTAGCCATTTTTAGGAATACAGTTCAGTGGCATCAAGTATATTTACTAAAACTACCAAGTAGTATTACTTTAGATTCAACTGGACTCCAGCCTCAATGTCTGGATATACAATCACTGCTTGATGCTCATGGCTTCACAGAGATAAATGCCATTCTATTTCCAGGTAACTTCCTCAATATTTAGAGCCAGAGCTCAATCAGCACAGTATAGTTGTCTACTGAGGAGAGGAATAGGCTGCCCAAACCAAGCATTTGTCTATTTCCTTCCAGATGAAGATAGAAACTTTGATCTTCTCTTCCTTGCCATTAAGCAAAGAAGGAACCCACTATTTCCTGACCTTTGGGAGTTTTGCAAACTTCAGACTGCAGTTCAGAACACAGATAAGAAACTGTCCAAGAAAAACATGCCCCAAATGAACAGGATATAAACAAAGCTGTAATGAGGTAATTAATGGTAGGGACTTGACTCCCCTCACTTTGCTTCTCTGATAACAATCTGGCATTTTATCAGCATCCTCTTTATCTGGAAGGATTCACTATGTTCTGCTGCCTCAACTATTCTGGGAGGGGACAAAGACATGCTTTCATCTTGGAAAGGAAATGGAACTACATCTAGAAGGGGTAAGGAAGAGTCAAAGCCGTAAAAAGACCTCCAAGTCTTTGTTTGACAGAAGGGAGAAGTAAATGGAAAATAGGATGCCCTGTTTCCCTGAAAGCATAGAAGCAAGTTCTAATGGGAAAGAAGTCACAGAGTCCTCAGCCAGGCCACAAGAGTGATGACTGTGCTTCCTGCCTTTGTTCCAATTCTGCACCTTCTCCCCATTGTCATCTAATTATCTTTCTTTCAAAACCAAAGAAACTTAAACTAATTTATATCATGGCATAAGTGACTATAATAACATAAAAGTCATTTACCTCCCACTGTGATGTCCATTTTCTTAGAAGGGATGAAATCCAAATACTAAAAGAATAAAAGTCTACCTGAGTCTTTAAGACCTGGCTTAAGATGAAGGCTGCATTTGAGATATCTGGGTGGGGAGAGGGCACTGCCTAAGATTTCTCAAGTCATTTCACACAGGTTGTTACTACATTGGGCAGGGTGTGTGATAAAGTTGGCCCTGGTCAATGACTAGAGTGGGTTTGATCTGGCCCCTCTAATGGTTTCACTTCTAAGAGAAAAGGGAACTGTATGGGAGAATTAATTTATAGTAAAGAATGACGCCTTGTTTCCCCTCCAAAACATGGCCTCTCCACTTAAATCTCACAACAAGCAGCCATGGATTGGTTATGGAAGAACTTGGGAAAAATAGGGCTTTGAATTCCCTATCCTATTTAGGCCTCAGGAATATTTATTCAAGGTTGAGCCAGGGTATCTGGCCAATGCCAAACCCACAGCCTGGGGTTTCTAAATCAGAGTGTGGATTGCCCAGTGACACTAGTTCCCTTCTGTCAGGCTGAGTAGCAATCCTGTGGAGTAACCTATGTTCATACTCAGGGCCCTGGTGACAATTCACAGTGCTTCAGGTAAGGAGTAGGGCATAAAGAAGTGGCTCTGCTGGCTGGCTTTCAATAGGGAGTTCTACCAGGACATGGTATTCTAAGGCTGCCACTTTAGAGATGTGTTCAACCAGGTAGCAGAATGCTGATCCTTCTCTAGTCTTTCTCCTATGTCCAGTTTCAATCTCTTATGAATTAAATTCTTAAATATCTTAAATCATGTAGTTTTTAAAAAAAGGTTAAAGAAAATAATTGTATTATATTAATTATATAATACTGAAGCTTAGCAAGAAAACCTGTTTCTCTTCACTAGATTTATACAAGTTATAGTAAGTATAAATGAATTCTACTTCACCGAAATGGAGCTGCACCTTCAACTCTCATTTCACAGGAAAGAAGGAATCTTTGTGGGAAAATAAATAAATAAGAAGCCCAGCAAGAACCAAACCAATACTACTCACCCATCACCCACACAGACAGCTCAAGGGACTCCCTAGATTCATGTTTGAAAAGTTTCCAGCCACTGCTTTGAAAATTATTTCTTTTCTGTGTGACACATCCTTCAGTAACAATTCAGTTTTTCCTTGGCTACCTAGATATATTTCCATAGTTTATGCCAAAACAGATGACTTCTTCCTGTACAGTTCTAATAATCAAAAAAGAGCAGATTTATTTGTAGAGCAGCACCTTTCATACAAATATATACTTTATTAATGCTCTCACTTTATATACTGAGCAGAAAAATCTCACTACTGGGGTCATGCCTAATTTTCTTTCTAAGGCTGAACTAAAGTTTCCCTATGGGGGCTGGGGTAGTGGCTCAGTAGTAGAGTGCTTGCCTAGTGTGAGGCCCTGGGTTTGATCCTCAGCACCACATAAAAACAAAAGCATTGTTTCCATCTACAACTATATATATACATACACACACACACACACACACACACACATATGATATTTATATAGAAATATAAAGTTTTCCTATGTGTCTAAGAGTTTTCATCTACAGCTGAGAGAAATCTTTGATTTCTTGTAGCTGGTAGTCGGGGCACAAATGGCCTAGCCAAGTGTTCTCCCTGCTGCCAAAAGCCTCAGAGGAGCCTACCTCGCCCTCAGTGTGCCCTCACCTCAAGTTGGTGAAGGAGGGAAGTGGGACTAAGCACAAGGAAAACTCAAAACTAAGGAACCAAAGGAGGTTTTAACCACTTCATAGACCTTACGATCAGCCAAATGCTCCTGTTATGTATCTGTCAGAGAAGTTCCCCAAAGTTACTACCTGCAATTTGGAGTAACATTAGTAATTTAAACACATCACTGATTCAGATTTGAGTTTTTCCAAATCAGTTCAGAATTACCATATAAGAAAACATAGGTAATTTTATAAATTTTCATTGAAAGCCTTGTGATTCTATTTTCTAAGAGAATAAAAACAGGGATGATCAGAAAGGTTACTGTATGTGAAAGTACTTTGTAAATTTCAAATTCTACATAAATTTTTGTTACTATTGCTTTTTTCTTTCCTTTTAGCAACTCTGAAGATTCTCAAAAATTATGTAAGATTTCAACAGTGGAAACTTAACATGACACACTGAAGACAGGAAACATTTTTTAATGGTTTAAAAGATATGCATAAATAGCAACCCACAAATAATCTCATTAAGATTTTATGCTTCTTAGCCTCAAGCCACATTTTCTATTTACTAAGACACTTATAACTGCAATGACCCATGATTTCCTATACTAAGGAAATTTTCTTTTGTAAGAAATTCTCAGAACTTCAGTTAAGCCAGTTTTATTTAGCAACCTGTCAAAACCACTTGGACCTAACTGCAACTTTTTCTTTTTTTTCTGTGGATTTCAGATTAGAAAAAGAGACCACTGCCAATGCAATGCCCAAGGGGGCAAGTGTTTCAAGAAAGAAAAGTCTAAATATTTGTTATTCAAAACCACAGGTTAACTCTGGCACGTGGAGAACTAGCTTCTCTTACATCACAGAGCATCATGGATAGCTAGTGGAAGGACTTGCTATGGGGTGAGGAGTTAGGATAGCCAAGACAGTGGCAGATGGGTTCTGGAGTCAGATCACCTGGATTCAAATCCATGCCTTATCACTTACCAGCAGACTGAGGTAGGGCATATTTCTAAATTTTCTTCTGCCCAGCCTTTGCCCTCCCTCAGTAATAATAACAATGATAATAAGCTCACAGTGACTTTTGTGATGATTAAATGAGTTAGTATGTGTAAGGTTCTAAAACAGTGCCTGGCCCATGGTAAACATTTGCTAATTGTTTTCATTAATCACTAATTAGGATGAAAAAAATCAGAGTACAAAAGATAGGGACAAGAAGTGTCACAGCACATCATGACAGAACCCTGGGTCTGACTCAACACTGCATTTTTCTAGTGCCTGACACTTTGATGTTCCCAATAAATATCTGTTGAGTGAGTGACTCATAGTCCCTGACTCCTTCCACAGTCATTTTTTTCACTGTGGACACATTAGATTTATTCCTTCTGGACTCTGGAGTGTCATCTTTTTTTTTTATCTCCAAAGAAAGTTACCAATGCCTGCCACTTGCTACCTCAAACTGATGATAATCAATATAAGAAAAAAAAATCATTTCACACTCCCTAAAGGGCTTTGGGAAGAAAGTGATATATATATTTTTAAAGACAAATGTTCCTTTGTTATTGAGTAGGCAGGAGGGCTGGGCGTGTAGCTCAGTGGTGGAGTGCCCCTGAGAGGTACAGTGCCAAGCAGGCATCAGGTCTGGGTTCCATTCCCAGCACTAGAGGGACAAAAAAAATGAAGAGAAAGAAGAAGGAGGAGGAAGAGAAGGAAGAGAATAAAAGAAAAGAAAACCAAGCAAGCATGAGCAGTCAGTTACGGTGGAGAAGCCTCTGTGAGTCCAGATTCCATCATTTTCTTTGGAGAAGGGAACTTCTGCCAGGTGGATGGAGTGTGATGTCAGGCATTACATGTGACGAGGAGAGGACTGGATGTTCAGCCCTCAGTGTGCCAAGGTAACTGAAACTGCTAACTTATGGGTGCCTGTGGCACAGGCAGAAGAAGCTGTCCAATAGGTGGTACATCACTATAACCCCAGTGATTTGGGAGACTGAGGTAATAGGATTTCAAGTTTGAGGCCAGCCTCAGCAACTTTGTAAGATCCTAAGCAACTCAGTGAGATCCTGTCTCAAAAAAATAAATAAATAAAATAAAAGGGCCGGGGATGTGGTTCAGTGGTAGAGTACCCCTGGTTTAATTCCCAGTTGGTGGGGGGCAGGGGGGGTGGGCAAGCTTCATTTGATTCTATGAGTTCCAGATCTAGAATTGACTTATCAGTGTAGGTGTGTGGCAACTCCAGAGTGCATAAGATCGAAAAAGAAGTGGGCTGAGGGCAGGACAAAGAGGTGCATCAATGTCTGAAAGGCAACAGGAGGAAGCAGAAAGAAGTGGCCAGAGAAGGTCACTGAGGAAAGAGTATCATATGAAAGGAAGTTTGCAATAGTGTCAACTCCAGATACAAACCAAAAAAGATGACTGCAAAGCATCCAATGGCTTTTTTAACTAGGAGGTCACTACAATTTCATCTTTCTAGATACAGTTTCAGCGCAGTGGTAGAAGGAGTTGGCTGCAGTAGTCTGAGGAATGATTAGGAGGGGAGGAAGTAGGAGCCTATGAACACAGAACTTTTTCTAACATCTGACCACAGAAGATGGACTGCAGACCTCTCTTCTCTTTCAAACAAGAGATGAGACCCAGGATGTTAGACAAGGGCACAGAACAGGCCCTCAGTAAATATATTTAATGGTGATGAAGAATTGTCACAAATTCAAGTAATATGAGAACACATGGTGAAACAAATGCTTATTAATGCTGACCTATGACCATTTACTCTTTTCTCTCTTTCATGAGAGGGGCCCATCCAATTTCATATATATTTTACATATTTTCAATTCATGTAGTCATGCAATAGTGCAAACATTCTCCAATGCCAATAAATAAACTTCTTGATCATAAACATAAAAAAGAGAACATATACTATAAAAAAGAGGATGTCTGTAACTGGCTTGGAGAGAGACAAGCAGCGGAATGTCTCAATGTTCCAGGTGAGTGAGAAAAATAAGCTAAGGAGGAACAAGCAAAAGCATGCAGGTCACAATGCATCTAGTCCAGCCAATGTGACTAATGAAGCTTGTTTTAACTAGATTATAAATGAAGGAGTCCCTGCTTAGCTGAGGTTTTGCTTTCTGCAATTTCAGTTACCCATGGCCCAAAAATACCACATGGAAAATTCCAGGAATAAACAATTGATACGTTTTAGTTTGTGTACCATTTTGAATAGCATGAATAAATTTCATTCGACCCTGCTCTGTTCCACCAGAGACGTGAGTCAGCCCTTTGTGCAGCATATCCACAATATAGATGCTACCCACCTGTGAACAGCCAGCCACCTCACTTATCAGACTGACCATGGCAGTAATGAGTGCTTGTGTTCAAGTCATAACAACAGTGATGCTTGAAATTCAGATATGCCCAAGATAAGATGATTCCTAAAAAGTAGAAGTTCTCAACTTAATAAGGAAAGAGAATAATCAGGTTGGTGGTAAGATTTATGATAAGAACAAATGAAGTAGTCCCTGTGAAACTGTAAAGAGAGAAAAAAGAAATTCATGCTAGTTTTTCTGCCACAATTCAAGTTACAGCTATAGTGTGTGGTATTATAGTAACAAACATAGTACACGTAGGATCTGGTACTTTATAGTTTCAGGCACCAGTGGGGGTTTTGAACTTGTCCCCTGAGAATGAGGTTGGGCAGGAGGGTGTACTATAGTCTAGCAAGGGTCAAGACTCAGAAGCAGAGTAGAAAAAAACTATGCCAGTCAGGGAAAGATAACCAAAACATACTATAATGTTATTTTTCCATGTCTTCATTTGAAGCCTACTATAATTAATCTTTGCCTATTTATTCCCTAATTCATATCTGTTTGAAAAGAAAAATATACATATATACTTCTGGACTTAAAATGATCCCTACTACATAGGATAAAAAAACTGCATATTGTCAGCATTTGGAACTTGGTACTGTGAAATCCTTAAGTTAGAATTTAAAATGCCTGCTGAGCACCTTGTCTACTATTTTTGAAAAAATATTTATGGCCAAGAAAATGACAGTTCCTTTTGGAAAAATATTGCTAAAGCATTTAAAAATTTTAATATTACTAAATTTAAACTTTCCCCCATTACTATTCAGTATTCCCACAAGAGTAAAATGCCATCTTTGGGGCAAATACTGTTCTTATTCCATATCAATGGTTTCTCCTGTTAAACAATAAGCCATTTATTTTTGTGAATTTCTTGGGTCACCCATGGTTCAAGTGGAAGCAAAGCTCTTTATGATGACTTCCAAGTTATGAATCATAAAGCTCTATCACAATCTCCCCCTTGTTGGGCCCCACTGTCTGCAGAGTGCATGGCCTGACTTTGTTCTCACATGAAATCACCATGAGTGACTTCTAAAAGTCCTCGAGATGGCAAGCTGAATTTCCTTTTTTCCCCTGCTCTGCTACTTGAGGAAGCTTTCTGGACTTTCTGGAACCCACTAAGCCTTATCCTTAGGATAGATATCCTATAAGGAAGTGGTTAATATACATGGTCAGGCCTATAGGCTGTTGTTCTATCTCACCAGCTAGACTGGATATTCTTTTTGAGGATGAAGACCTTTTTCTTTACTTAGCATTTTGCCCAAGAGCTAACACCACTAAGTACACAAGAAATGTTTAGCCAACAATCAACTGATTGGATTCTAAGTTTTAGAGTGAATGGCAGCAATAGGCCACAGATTATCATCATTGTCAGAAATTTCACCTAAGAATGAGATTGTTTGCAGATCAAATAACTTGTTCTAACATGACCTGAATTGGCCTGTTAAAGTAACAGATAACATTTAAGAAAAGCTCTTCCCTACAAGTTTTGTTTTTCTAGCTTGCTTTGTCAATGCATTCCATAAGAGGTGAACTCCTCATTCCTCTTGCTCAAAGACATACTTAGAAAAAGGTCTTAAAGAGATCTGTCAGAGATGAAATTGGCTGGGCCCTCTTTAGGAACCGAGAGGGGAAAAAAAATGGTGTCAGACAACAGAGTATATTTTTATGCAAACAGCCATAGAATACAAAAAACATGATTTCATTTCACATGCTGAACCTCAGCTACTGCTACATAGAATTCGGAAGGCCACAAGCACAGCTCTCCCAATAAAAACTAGGCAGAGCCACAGTAAGGAGGCAGAGTAGACAGTTGCCCAGAGTGATTCCACCAGAACTGGGAAAGAACCTTCCAAACGCTGCTTCTATGTCTTCTTTATTTAAGTCCTAAAATGCCATCACCAAAGTCTCATGGCTTTATTTCAAATATATGTCCCTGTGATACAATCAGCCTCAAAGAAACTAACACTGGGGTCATTGACATGTCTGTGGAAAAAAAAAAGAGTGGGCACAATTTAGTCTATAGGCAAAGAGGAAGAGTGAGCAACTGAAAACCCCTTGAGCAGAAATGAACATCTCACCTTGACATCTGGCCCAAAGCCTGGCCTGGTGTCACACAGTCACACTACTTAAACCAAGAGGTCAGGGTTTCCAGACTGATGAGGTAGCAGGTTCCTTCTTTCACCAACAACTCTTAGCAAATGAGGATGGTGTAGAGAGACTCATTTCCTGTACCCTGTTTCCCTAAGCCTCCTGGAAATCAGTGGTAACCACAGGAAGGGTGGAGTCTGGGAATTCTATGCTGGGGGAAGAGGATATTCTACATTAACAGTACTGGGAAAGCCCTATTCTTGGGTGTTTCTACTTTTGTAATGGGCAAGGCTTGAGGACTCTGCTACTCTCTCTGCAGGGATCTCCGTTCAAAAAGTTCCTCTGGTAAGTTTGGACCACAAAGAGTTATCTATTTCAATCAATTCAGAAAAGCATCTCTAACTTCTCAAAGACTCAGATGTTTCTTATGCTTCTCAGAAAACAAATGTGGCTTAAGCCAACATCTGGAATAGAGAAAAATATAGCAACCACACACACAAAAAAAGATAATTAAATTAATAAGGAATGCTTTTCAGACATAACATCACATAGGCCAAAAAATGTTTTCAGAACAAAGTTATAGAAGTTATTTAGAAGCTAAATTTAGGTGAATTAATTCCTGGAGGGCACCATTTAGGAGCAGATCACCATAACCTTGCAGGCCACGTTAAAAACTGCACCCCTTTCTTTGGGAAACTGAAGATCCATTTAAAAATCTGCAAATATGCATCAAATATGCTTCCATTAAAGGAAGATTCTAACATGTAATTCACTGCCCATTTAGAATCTACTAAATTCTGAGTGGTTCCACTGTTTTGAAATAAGACATCCCAAATAGATGCCTTGGATAGTCATCTAACCCAAATACAGACACACTGCAGAAACCCTTCAGAAAATATTCTCAACGTATGATCAGTTTTCCTCAAACACTATGGACAGCTCAGCATTAGGAAAATTTTTATGTCCTTGATGGAGAAGGCTGACTTTCACAGAACTCTTTTTTATATTAAAAGCTGAAATCTCCAACTATTTTATCGAGAAGGAAAAAAAAAAAGAAAGAAATTGTGTGCCTTCTGCCCTCAAGTATGTAAAGACAATCAAGTATGTAAAGACAATCACCACGTTGCCTCTAAGTCTTCTCCATTCTAATGATTTCCAGATGTTTAGCTTCCTCCTTATGTTGGTCACCTCGCCTGGATAAATATTAGTTTATCAATGACCCTTCTAAAATGGGGATCCCAGAGCAGAATAATAAACAGAATAATGTGGGGTTTAGTTTAAGCAACGGAGTTCAGGGGGATTATTGCCTCAGCTATCAAAAAGTGGCAATTATCACACTACAATTGTCACAGGTCACAAGGAAATCCCATTCCACAAGACTTTTTTGTTGTTTTTCATAAAACTTCCATGAAGCCAGATATCCCTCATTTTGCATGTGTATGATTTTTTAATTGAAAAAATCAGAATATGATACATATCTCTATTAAATGTTATCTTGATAGTCTCAGCCCATCAATCTAAAGCTATTTTGAATATTACTTTTCAATTATGGACTATATCAGACATATAAACAATCAAACAAAAACAACACATCACAAATTAAATGGAAACTAGAGTATATGGCTTTCAACTGAACCCTTCCCTTCCAGCCACACAGAAGTAATAGCCACACAGAGGTAACGGCCACAAGGCTGAAATTGTGTTTGTCATGCCTATGCTTGAAAACTATTTTGATTTTCTATTCCCTTGCCTGTAATGTTTACTTCACACACAAATTTGATAAACATGCAATCTAGTCTGTTTTCATTTAAGTAAATCAAATATTAAATAAAGCTGCACTATCTATATCCACCATCCTAGTAATCCCATTAACAATGAGGTGACTCAGGCATGACTTACTCTTTGGGAATCCTTACTAGTTCTCAGCAAGTGATACATTTAATGATCCAGTCTGATATCAACACAACTGGTTTGGTCATTAATAAAATATTTTCCTTTCTATTGAAAAATCCTTCTGTAGGCCCCAGGCATAACATTCCCATCCTACACTTTCCTCAAATTACTGACATGATTCTGGGCTCACTTGCACATCATTTATCTGGGTACAGGTATGTGGTCTCACTCATAGGCCACAATGTCTCTTTTCTAGCCTCAGGAGTTTCTAGTTTATTAGCAGAGACATGCCAAAGCAGGATGAAAAAGTCTGTTCTCAGATTTTAAATGTTACCAACACAAAGAAACATAAGGTGGTGGATACGCCACTTACCCTGATCTGATTATTAACTCTGTATACATGTATACATGTATTGAAAGGATACATTGTTGCCCTTTGTAAATTACATATACACATTTATCAACTGAATATTGAAGAAATATATTTAAGGAAGTGCCCTCTCTCTCCATTATACTACCAACTCCTTCCTCTCTCTAAAATTTTTCTTAATAAGCAAACTTAGGAGCACTATTTCATAAGCAGAATTATTTATTCCCATCACACTGATCTATAGCCTGAAGCACACAGGGCTCTCCTGCATGAGTCTTCCATTCAAGCTGCATTAATCTGAGAGGATTTTCCCACCTGTTTTGGCTTACTTATAATTCTATGATTTTAAACAGAAAAAATACCCCCTCTCCTACTCTTATCAATCCAGGCTTCTCTCATATGGCTCTTAAACATGCAGCAGGGGACAGAAAGATGGGCTTCCACAGGAGTCCCTAAAAAGCAATAAGGGGAGAGAAGTTTACAGTCCAGGAAGGTCTGAGGTCACAGGCTCATGAGGCCAGAGAAGACCTAGGTAACAACAAGGCCAATATCTTAATTTGACAGAAAAGGAAACAGGGTCAAAGAGGGGAAGTCACAATATAAACAAAATGTCAGAGCTTATATTAGAACATAATACTCCTCAAAAGCTAGGTAAAATATGAAACTTATCAGGGCCTCTTTTCTACATAACTAGTAACCAGTGAGATACAAAATGTGGCTCTAATATAGTAGGACTAGGAATCCCTTGTGTACTTCAGAGATACACAACTGCTCAGACAAAAAGTCACAATTTCAAAATTTGATTCATTTTTACGTGACTCTGTCTAGCTCTGCATCCAAACCTGAACAAATTATAGAAAAGTACCACAACCCACAAAAAAACACAGAAACCCCACAACTATTTCTGTGTGCAAAGAGATTAAGATTTACTTGGGGAGACTGAGCATGATAGCACATTACAGTTGTGATGAATGGCAAGAAAAGAGGTTTAATGACAAAGGCTATAGAGGAGGGGAGGTGATCCGGAGCTGAGATGGACAGAAAATGAGGACTTTTCTGACTTCCAGCTCAGCAGTGCTGTAGCCACTCTGCTTCTTTATTTCTCTGTAAAAAAAAAAAATCTTGTCCTTTATTTATCTACAAGGATGCTGGGAATATGGCCGGTAGAAATGTGATGTGCAATCTTGAAGGAGAGTTTCCAGTGTTACAATCACAAATAGAAGAAGAAGTCAGCTACTGCCTCCTGCAAAAGCCCCAACACACTACCGTGGAAAATGAGCTGTTTCACTTCATAGCCTGGGTAAGGACTAAAGTGGTAATACCTGAATTATATAACTTTCAAAGAAAACAAAACAAGAGTCAATATTACTTCCCAATGACACAATCTTAAAAAAAATCAACTATTTTATTTTTTTTGGGGGGAGGGTTGTAATCTTGCAGAGGATTTTTTTTAACCATACGATTCATTTTTATTTTTTTTTAGTCATACATGACAGCAGAATGTAATTTGACACATAATACATACATGGAATGTACATACATCAATCATAATGTCTATTCTATTCTGCTGCCCTTCCTATCCCCACTACACCTCCCCTCCTCTCCCATCCTTTCTCTCAATTTTTATATTCCCACCTTCCTCTCTTATAAGAGAGGAAGTTTCCATGAAATATTTTAAAAATACATAAAACATGTATTTTTCCATTCTTTGTCAGCTAGATTTTCATATTTCATCTAAACAAGTTTCTACTACATAGGTCCCTATAGGTAATTCCTATACCATGTGTTTAAGACTGTATTGCTATTTGTACTTTAGTGTTTGTCAGAAAAAGAGTAGATTTCACTGAAAACTTCTTTAAGAGAACAATGACTAAAATGGATTGGGAAAAAGAGGTGCTGAAAGTCATTTGTAATGAAAATAAGCCCAAAGGTGTAGTGCTGAGGGTGGGAGGGAAGACCTTTTAAAAGCAACCACAAAAGCAAATGAAAGGCAACGACAGAGTTTCTCCACAGATATTAATCAGATGCTCCAATTTCAGTTTTCAGCAACAGAGCCACTTTCCCAACTGCCCCAGCTCCCTCAAACAGATCACCAGGCTGTTGCAGAGAATAAAGAGCTTTGTCCAAGTGTCACAACTAGTAAATGGCAGAACCTGGACAGAACCCAGTCTTTTGAGTCCTGGGTCTTTGCTCTGTTCAAGACTCCAGGATCCTAGGTTTGGGGCATATGTGGTTTCTTACAGTTCTTCAAGGGAAACTTGAAACTTGCCTGTGAAAAGGAATTCAAAGATGCATGTCAGGAGACATTTTAGTCTCTGAAAAGACTTCTAGTGTCTAGAAAGCCCCAGACAGTGGGCACTAGTGAGCGTGTCACAAAGCCAGACACATTTCCTTTGAAAACATGAATTACTATGCTCTGTGGTATTTCAACTGAAGGGTGAATAGTCCTAAATCGGAGTTATCATATCAATATATTAAAGGACTGCGGACCTGGATCCAGCAAAACATCAGGCACATAAAATACACTGGATTAAAGAAAATTTGTAAACAAGATGTTGGGATTAATATTATTATTTCTATCCTAAGATGTTGCAACAATTATAACTGTGTGCACGCAAGCACATACACGCAACTAGAAAATCCAAACCAGAGATTTCTAAGATTTCAGTCAACAACAACAAAAACCTTAAGCTTGGATATATTCTTAAATGTGGAACAAAGGACTAAAAATACAAATGGTACTTAGCAATGCAGAGAGGATAGAAATAGCAGGTAAGCATACATAAATCAAGGAAAATAAAAGCTGTTGTTAGGCTTTTAATCGTCTTTGCATTGTAGGATTCACTTTAGTATGGTCAAAGCAACTGTGCAACTCCCACTACCTGAAAATTTTCTCTTTAGCTAGATTCAGAGTATCCTTGGGTCTAATGAGAGCTCTTCTAAGTACTTATGTTCCCATTAAGGATGCTATCAAGATAAAACACCACCTATTTCCCATGTGTACATCCATATTTTCAACAGCTACCCCAAATCAAAACTGCTCAGTCTTCATCAGAACCACAAACATTGCTTTGGAATAATAGGATTCATAATCAATCTTTTACATTCTTAATGAGTAATGTTCTCTGAGGTCATTAAATCAAATATGTGCAGTTTTATCAAATTTGCTATTTTTTAAAGATCCACTTATAGTTCATCTCCCCAGTGAACATTTTGGGGTAGCATAGGTTGTTGCTATAGCAAATTGATGCTACTCAGAACTGGATATTCTAATTTTAATCTAGGCTCCTTCCATTTACCACAGTAGATGGTCAAGGGACAAGAGTGTATTTGGCCATGGACCACCATCCCACAGATGTGTGTCTGATTACATATGGCTGATAAACCCAATCAACTAACCTTTAGTACTGGAAAAGCAAAATGATGCGCAATCCCACCAATGGATACACCCTGAAAACAACCTGTATTCAGATGCAGTGACTGGAGACATAGTCTTCACTCTCTCTTCATTGCGTAACATTCAAGCCTCACAGGCACATTCAATGTGGCTTAAGTGCATGGCAACTCAAAAGGGAGCTGGTTATTTTGGTGTAATAGAAAGAGTACATATAATACTCCTGAAAAGCCCTGCACTCTTGAGTTCAAATTTCAACTCTGCAACTGGCTCACTCTCTGAACCTCAATTTCCTCAATGGGAAAAATAGGAGTGAAAACTCCTCCTCTAGAAGTCATGGTAAACAAAAAAAAAAAAAACAAAAAGCAGGCTTTTTTCTAATGACCTCTCTGCTCAGAATACATCTTTGCTTATTCTACACTCCTGAGTCAAAATCTACTTTTATAAAACTCCTTAAATAGCCTAACCAAGTACATCCAAGTGTGACCCTACTCCTGTCTAGTTTATTAAATGTCTCTGTGTACATGACACTGATGATGTTTAATATCCCAAATGTAATCCCGCTACTCAAAGTGTGGTCCTTAGACCAGCAGGATCATATTACCTGGAAGTCTGTTTGAAAGGCAGATTTTCAGGCCCATCCCAGAATCTACTGAATCAGAATTCATGAGATTCCCAAGTGGTATCTTTATAACTTAAAATTTGAGAAACATTGCTTTATGACACACGTACCCTCAATGAATCCCAGCCTACTGACCAACTAAGGAATCCACTGCAGAGCTTCTCCTCTGGTGGTGCACTATAAATCTGTATTCAGGCAGAAAGCAACTATTGACTACAACATTTTCATCAGGACAATATGATTAAAAACTTCTTACTTTGTGTCTTTTTAGTTTTTGTTTTTTTAAAAAACACACTAAGTACAGTAGCTCCAAAGTAGTATTTAAATTTTCTATATTAATGCAATTTTGTTGTATATAATATTTGCTTTTAAGATAATAAGTAGTATGTGCATTCTGATTATATGTAAACAAATAAGTTTAGAAAGATATTTTTAATGCAGTAATTTGTGGCTTCCAGGATCCAACACATCATAGTCTGATAGAAAAAAGAAAAAAAAAAAAAACAAAAAAAACTCCTGCAAACAATGTTTTCAACACAGACTGATGACCAAGTTCCATGGCATATTTTTTTTTAAGAGAGAATGAGAGAGGGGGAGAGAGAGAGAGAGAGAATTTTTAATATTTATTTTTTAGTTCTCGGCAGACACAACATCTTTGTTGGTATGTGGTGCTGAGGATCGAACCCGGGCCGCACACATGCCAGGCAAGCACGCTACCACTTGAGCCACATCTCCAGCCCTCCATGGCATATTTTTGTTTGTAATGTACACTGGGATTCTCTGTGTTTCTCCCTTACATTAACTTTCTAAAACTATATCTTGGGTTTTTTCCCCCAGATAGTCATAAAAGGGAACCTGAAAGTAAAACTGACCACCCAAATTCCTAAAATGAATCACCAAATGCTGAATGAAGGAGACTGGTAACTTTGTGTATCAGGAAACAAAACCAGCTTGAGTGAGTCATCTCTGTGATCAAAGATAACAGAGCCACAGCCAGGACTTGTTGCAAGCAAATGGCCACAGCTAGCAC
This sequence comes from Ictidomys tridecemlineatus, assembly GCF_052094955.1. Taxonomy (NCBI): domain Eukaryota; kingdom Metazoa; phylum Chordata; class Mammalia; order Rodentia; family Sciuridae; genus Ictidomys; species Ictidomys tridecemlineatus. The sequence goes on from NW_027526137.1 coordinate 157,932, forward strand.
ACATCAGAATCTCATGTTTAATGGTTTCTCACAATAAACTGCATAAGTCGGCTCTGTGAAACCAGAAGTAGAACCCAGAGCACCACATAAATAATAAACACACTCTCTTGAGTTTGGTATTCTTATCCTTCTGCTCCAAGTCCATTTCAATTTTCAGTGGATACAATAAAATGAAGTTGCCGTTTTGTCAAGAAGTAAGCATAAAGGTAAAAGTTAACCAGTACTATAGGCTTCCAGAGTGTTTCTCAAGAAAATGTGAATACTTTTTGAAGGCCTGCTTATTGTGGTGTTTAATCCAAAATGAAAACTGGGGCCACGGGCTCCCGAAGCAGGAAAGCCTGTTTCTGAATTCCATGCATATTCTATGTTCATGTTTCATTTTTTAGGCACTCCAAACTTGAAGGAGATGAGTGGGAACTTGTACTACATGGCATTGCCATCAACAAGCCACCCCTGCATGCCCTAGCACATTCCTCCAAGTGAAGAACCAGGTGTCCTGATGTCCTCTTGAACTGCTCAACAGGGGCTATATGCCAGGAGCAAGTCTGCACCATGCTGGGTGAGCTCAACACAGGGATAATGCAAATACCCAGGCTATGTTTTTCAAAAGAGTACCTTGTATCAGTACCACACACCCATTAGCAGGCAGGTCTCCAAGGAAAACACTACTTACACAGTGGGTGCACCCATGAGAGAAGAACCTTCCACTAAAACACTGGAGGGTGGTCTGGGACAGGGGCAATAAGCCTCCTGCTCCTGTATATACAAGATCCCTCCCAAGGAAAAACATAAACTAATTAATTAACATCTCTTATTATATAATAATTTCTGAAATAAAAACAAACTAAAATATCCTCACAAAATTCCCATGACCACCCCCAGTATTTTCACTTAGGATGATACTACCTCATAATGAAGGGAACAAAAGGTACAATGCTGAGAGCAGAAGAGGTGCCATCCATCAGGGAGGGATACAGTCTCTCCAGCACCAAAAGTAACAGGAACATGCTTGGGTGATGGTCCAATTGCCCCAGATCACTGAAAAAAAAGTGGATGTACACAAAAGATCTGAACTTTAATAATTGAGGCACTATCTTCAAACCCTTTCTCATTAAGTAATTAATTAATTCTGTATATGAAGTGAGACTCTTTTGAGTTTTCCTTTTTTTTTCACTTTTTTCTCCATTCATTTCATATCTTCCTAGTATTCATCAAAAGGGAAAAAACTCTAGGAAAAATCAGGGATTGGGCTCTTGCACATGATTTTCTTCTCAAAGTCAGTCATTTGCTTAAGCAGAGTCTATTACTCTTGAGTATGAAATGTGAAACTTTTGGTGTCCAAATGTATTTAAGGCATGAACATACTAGGGCCAAAGTCTGTCTGCACAAACTACTAATATGAGGAAATGTATCATAAACAGAAGAAAAACTAATTGATATAATTTTATTTTCCTATTATAGACTATCCACATATATTCACACAATATGCAAATACCCCTGGCAGAATATAATGGCACATGTTCTAATGTCCATACTGAAAATCCCACTACCAGTGATAGGGTGTGGTTGAAAGGGCAACGATGAACTTCTCTAAATGCCCTGATGAGACTGGAAGCCCTCTTTTTTGGGGGATTCTGGGGGGTGGTACTAGGGGTTGAACTCAGGGGCACTGGACCACTGAGCCATATCCCCAGCCCTGTTTTGTATTTTATTTAAAGGCAGGGTCTCACTGAGTTACTTAGCACCTCACTTTTGCTGAGGGTGGCTTTGAACTCGAAATCCTCCTGCCTCAGCCTCCTGAGCTGCTGGGATTATAGGCCTGTACCACCGCACCTGGCAGAAAATAACTCTTAACAGAAGAAATCATCATGGGCTTCTGAAAAACTTTTTACCTGTCCACTGTACTGGCTACAGCTTCCAGCTGTTTGAGAAGGGATAGAGTTCTGGGAAACGAGAGAAAAACTCTCTGCCTGTCATTCTGTGGAGAAAGAAAAAAGATCAATTACTATCATGTGTTTCCCCTGATCCATTCCCCTCACATACACTTTAAAGAACAGTGACAAAGGTCATTTGTTTGGATACTTAGTGCAAGTTAAAAACAAAACCTATAGCAACTTAAATTTAACAGAAATGATACATATAATTTTGACTTTGGACATGTTTGGATTTGTGGACTTTTAACTCCAAATTTAAGATTACATTTATTTATTTATTTATTTGTTTATTTATTTATTTATTTATTTATTTATTTATTTTGAGAGAGAGAGAGAGAGAGAATTTTTTAATATTTATTTTTCAGTTATCGGCAGACACAACATCTTTGTTTGTATGTGGTGTTGAGGATCGAACCTAGGCCACAAACATGCCAGGTGAGCGCGCTACACTTGAGCCACATCCCCAGCCCAGATTACATATATTTATGAAAATTTGATACTAAGTCTGTCAGGAAGAAATACTTAACATGTGAAAATGCCAAGTCTGAGCAATTGATTTGGACTATGCGTACAGTCAAAAATCTGATTGATGCTGACTCAGCTTTGGTGATAAGGGTACGTTCTAGAACAAGGTTTCCCAACCTTGGTACTAATCATTTTGGACCAAATAACCCTATGTTTTGGTGGGCAGTGCGGAGCAACATCCTGTGCACTGCAGGCTATTTATGTCCTGTGCCCTGCAGCCTCTGTGGCCTCTACCAAATAGATGCCAATAGCATGACACTCCTCCTTCCAATCATGACAATCAAAATATTTCCAGACATTGCCAAATGTAGTCAGTGAAATAAAATGGTCCCTGACTGAATGGCAATTATCAAGAATATAAGTAACAATAAATGTTGGTGAAGATATAGAGAAAAAGGTACACTCATACACTGCTGGTGGCACTGCAAATTGGTGCAACCACTATTGGAAACAGTATGGAGATTCCTCAGAAAACTTACAGTGGAACCACCATTTGACCCAGTCATCCCACTCTTCAGCATATATCCAAAAGACTTAAAATCAGCATACCATAGTGACACAGCCATATCAATGTTTACAGAAACTCAATTCATAATAGCTAAGCTATGGAACCAACCTAGGTATCCTTCAACAGATGAATGGATAAAGAAAATGTGTTACATATACACAATGGAATATTAGTCATAAAGAAGAATGAAATTATGGCATTTGCTGGTATATGGATAGAAATGGATATTATCATGCTAAATGAAATAAGCCAATTCACCCAAACCAAATGTCAAATGTTCTCTCTGATATATAGATGATGACTAACATTATTCAAGATTTTTGTCCATTTTAAAAACAGGTTGCCTCTTTCCTTTCTTATATAGTCATAATTATGCACTGCATATACTTTCTCCTAGTTTGTAGTTTGCTAACTTATTTTCTTCCTAAAATCTTTTGATAAGCAGAGGTTTTTAGATATTTGGTAAAGTCTAATACTTTACCTTCTTTTCCTCCCTTTATGTCTCATGCTTTTCATGGCCTAAGAAATCTCTGCCTACTTCAAAGTAAAACATTTCTTGTTTTCTTCTAGAACCTTTATGAATTTAGCTTTTATGTTGAGGTCTATGATCCATCTAAAATTAACTTTTGTGTATAGGGTGACAGAGAAGTCAGGTTCTCCCCCCACCCCCTGCACTGGTATATCATGTTTTTAAGGAGATGTTCCTCAAACAGGAGAGATGTGCTGTGCTCATGGCTTAAAAGATTTAATATTATAAAGATGAAATTCTCCCCAAGTTGGTTATAAAGACAATGCAATTCCAATATAAACAGTAATGGGTGTGTGTGTGTGTGTGTGTGTGTGAGAGAGAGAGAGAGAGAGAGAGAGAGAGAGAGAGAGAGAGAGAAAGTGATCTAACAAAAGCAGATTCCAAAATTAATATAGACACACCAAGTGATAAGAATTAAGAAAAGCAAAGATAATTTTAAAAAACAAGGTTGGAAGACTCACCAATCAGATAGCCAGAAATATTAGAAAAGTTTAGTAATTAGGACAGTGTGGGGACAATTATTAAGCCAATAAAAAAGGATCAAGAGCACAAGGACAGACACATACATGGAAACTTGATTAACAGAAAAGCTGATACTGCAGATTATAGAAAAGGATGGTATGGTAATAGATTATCTAACAAAATTAAAATTGGATCCTGCCCTCTTACTATATATAAAATTAAATTCCATTGAATTGAAGACTCAAAAACAGCCATAAAGTAAAATAACAAATAATAAATAAAGTTTTTCCCTATTTTGGAAATTTATGGCTCTGTCCTGATTATTCCTGGCCTGCTTCTTTTTTTCCAGTAAGGATATCCTGAGACAGCCTAGTTGGTACATCCTCTGCATACTCTAGCCAAAGGGTGTACAGAAGACTCAAACTTCATTCTGTTCAACCACATCTGAATTCTCCCGAGGCTGAGTTTTGTATCATAAGATAATAACCACTTTTTTGAGTACGCTGCTGATTCACTCCTTGATCCTTTGGTAGCCCTAGTGGGATAAAGTGGAGTTTTATAAAAGTTTCTTGCCCCTCTTGTACATGACCATTCCAGACAAAAAGCCTTGCTGCAGTAGAGAATGATGGAGGAAAGGTGATGCTACGAAGTGGGGCAGTTGATTCTCTGGAGGTAGAGGGAGAACAACTTGGACACCTGGGAGGGGAACATCCCTGACCCTAGAAGATACAACAGAAGGAAGAATGCCAATGTTCTGTGTCATTTGAAACTGCTTCAGGAGGAAAAAAAATCAGTTTCCAAAAAGAGGAAAAGCAGAAAACAGACATTGTGGAAGAAAAATTTTAAACAGAAGCAGCAAAAAGAAGCATCCTCTATAAAGTCAACTGTGTTACACCATATAAATTCCTTGCTGGATTTAGATTAGCAGGTACGGACACAGACTGTAATGAGAAGAAAGTGTAGGGTTCTCATACATATAACTCAGAGCACAAAACAGAAACTCTGTAGCTGGCACTTATACCTATATTATGCAATCAGGAATAATAAATATCTCTTTTAATTTTTTTAGTTGTAATTGAACATAATACCTTTATATTATTTTATTTATTTATTTTTATGTGGTGCTAAGGATCAAACCTGAGCCTCACACATGCTAGGCGAGAGTCTTAAAGCTGAGCCACAACCCTAGACCATAAATATCTTTAATAATTAAAAAAAATAAGAAAGAAACTGCCCCTACAGTCTTCCTCACCTAGGAAAATGCTCTGCTATGTCTCTCCCAAACTGTTGTAACCACTTTAAATTCACCTGCTGGGTCTGTCATCCTCCATCTGCTCACAATTTGACTTCCTTTCCCCTTAACCTTACTGAAAAATCTATCAAAAACTGTACATAATGGCCCTGCCTCCAATGGCTGACCCTTCTATGCAAAACACCTGTCAAAAACTCCGGATGTCTTCCCCTTTTCTGAGGCCACCACTCAAGCACTGTCTGAGGGAGGTGAATGCCTCTCAGCTGGTGGTATAACAAAACAACTTAGACATACCACCTACAAGCAGTATCTCCAAATCCAAAGACTAGAATTAATTACTTGGACTCACTGATAAACTCTAAAGTTTTTTGTTATTTAGAGCTTGTTGTTAGGTAATGTTGGAAGGATCCTGCAGAGCTCCAAAAAGTCCAAATGCTATCTTTTTACAGGGGCATCATTCGTGTCCTGGGATTGTATTTCTTTTTTGAAAGCAGGCATTAACTTGCCTCACTCCTCAAAATATGCACTTAGGCGCAGTTGTAAAAGACTTTCAAATGTTTAAGGGAATGCCACCAGTTGATCATGTGCCCTCCAATGATTGTTAAAATGACTTCAAAACAAGGCCATGCTGGTTATTCACAGAAGCTTCCTAAAGATGTAAGTCACTCAATTTTTACACATACTACTATGAGAGTCCTCCAATTAAAAAACATATTTTTTTAAAAAATTAAAAAACAACATATTTATCATCTGACTTCAACTGAAGTCTTCATTGTACCTCAACTGAGGTCACTCAGGTTTGCTTCAAATCATGAACAGGGTTCTTATGGATGAAAAACTGTCCTTGACTTCCAATTTACACGTTAAGACAAACCCTGTGCAATCACTAATACATTTTAAGCTATCTGGATTAATGCCTTGGGCTAAGTGGAAAGGTCAATATAGAAAATTCAAGAGAAAACCAAAGACTCTATTGGCTAATTAAATTTGTGCAACTGATTGGATCTGAGATGCCGGTGGGCATGGTTGATGTTATACTGAAAGTTATACTTATCCGGCTGCTTGGATCCCTGTTGACAGTAACCTAAACTAAATGTTGTATGAGATAAAATAAATGGGCTTAGTCCCAATTTGTCAGTCAAATTAATCAAAAGAGCTGACAGCATGACGTACTCAAGGGAAAATTCTGCAAAAATCAAGATAGTATAGAAATGAGGGATGGATAAAATTGAGAGAAAATTCTCCTTACTACACATCTTGAAAAGTAAGGCAATGGCTACTTATGTTTTGGACTCTATTCAAGGATGTTTATGTAATGAATAGCCTTAGGAGACAGAATATCTCCATCTGGAGCAAAGGGCAGACATGTATACTACCCATTATAAAAGATTTTGGTTCCTTAACTCTGAGATCCACTCCTGTGATGCAACCTACTGAGCATACAGGTATTTTCTGTCTCTCTTCATACTTCCTGTGGTTACTGGAGTTCAGGACACTAACATAAAATTGCTGACCATATGGTTACTAGAGGCTGCTAAGACAGCAACTTAATATTATGAAAGTTAAAATGAAGAAAATTAGTAATAAAAGCATTTTCCTACATTCCCTAAAAAACCTGCATTATATACGAACAAGTAATTGATGAAAAATAGTTTCTTTATAAAAGAATTCTGCCAGGTGCAGTGGCCCATTCCTATATTCCCAGCAACTGAGGCAGGATTTCAATTCCAATGCCAGCCTGGACAACTTAGTGAGATTCTGAAAAGAAAAAATGAAAAAGGTCTACAGAAGTAGGTCAGTGGTAGAGCACCCAGTACTGGGAGAATATGGGTAGAGGGGCATCCAGCTAATACATGTTGAAAGAAAATACAATTATACAATCATCATTTTACAACACCTGATAAAAGAAAAAAAACAAACTAATGAGTCTAGGCAGAGATTACTGATGGACGCTAAAACTATTAAGTGAAAGGAATTTTGTAAAAAGATCAAGATGACACAATCTGCAATAAATCCACTGATCAACCTCAGCATTACTAAAAATGACATGCATCTAAAGGGTTCATGAATTAGGAAGCATACATACTATCTATAAAATATTTTGGGTACAGTGGTGCACATCTGTAATCTAGCTGCTCCTGAGGATGAGAAAGAAAGATCTACACGTTCAAGGCCATCCTCAGCAATGTATTAAGACCCTGTCTCAAAATAAAAATTTTTAAAAGGCTGAGGATATAGTTTAGTGGTAGAATGCCTCTGGGTTCAAACCCCAGTACAGTGAAGAAAAGAAAAAAATTTTTAAAGACTAAAAGCGATGTGTGGAAGTTGTTTCGGTTCCTCCTCATCCCAATAAATCAACTGTAAAAAGATATTTATAGAACAAAAGGGAAATTTTGAATATTAATAAATTATTAACTTCGTTAGGCATGATCATAGGATGGTGGTATTTCTTCTTAAACTTCTTTATCACTCATTAATACATAATGAGTAAATTTATAGGAAAAAAAATGACATGGATCTGCAATCTCCTTTATGGGAAGGTAAAAAACGGGGGAAATAAGATTGGCAAAATGTTGCTAACTGCTGAAGCCAAGTGATGAGTATGTAAGGGTCAATTATACTACTCTCTTCATTTTTACATATGTTGAAAATTCTCATAATAAAACTGTTTTTAATTAAAAATAAAAGTCAGGTCACAATTAAGGAGATAATTTATAATAAATGTATCTAAGAGTTACATAATCAATACCCAAAATATATAAAGAACTTTAATGAATCAATAAGCAAAAGATGAACTCAATGTAAAGATGGACATACCTATCGAAATCACAACTCACAGAAGGATCTCTAAATGCACTTGCCCAATAGAAACTCTTCATATACAACTAAAAAGGTCAGTGGACATGTCCTCTTGAGGACTCAATTATTAATGTCTAAGGGAATAAGCCACTTCTTAGTTGCCTGGTATCTCTTGATTGAGAGAGAGAAAAATAAGCAATTGTACATGTGCAGATCATATGATTCTCGCACTTTGATTAAGAAAGTGTCCTGATAGGTAACTAGCTCTGTTGACCACAATACTGCCATGAAAAAGAGCTGCAGAACTACTATTGAAGATTGAAGTCATTAAAACAACTAAAACAACTAACTCAACTAAAACAGTTGAATTAAAGCTAACTGTCCCAAATAGTAAATTACTTCATTCAGATACCTTATCAAATATTTACCAACTAGTTTATCTTGAAAGATATATATATATAAATAAGGTATACTACTCAAAGGTAAACATTTGGTGGATATTTTAATTATTTTAGAAGCTAAGTAGGATTTTGACAACATCTTTTCAAAAGTACACAGTTGTATCTCAGTATTCATGGTGGATAGGTTTATTTCAGGACCCCCACAGGTCCCAAATGCATAGATGCCTTATATAAAATGGCATAGTATTTACATATAACCCATGTACATCTTTCTGTATTCTTTAATTCATTTCTAGATGATTAATAATACCTCATACAATATAAATGCTATGTAAATAGTTGTTACACTGTATTGTTTAGGGGCTAATAGGAAGAAAAACCTGAACATGTTCAGCACAGATGTATTTTTCCCCAAAATATTTTCATTTTATCCTTGGTTGAATACATGAATGCAGAACTTGTATATACAGAGAACCGAGTATATACTGTTAAAATCACTGTCACCATGCTAGATGGCATAGGACTTTCAAGAATTAACTATGCACTTATCAGTGTTTAAGGAAAACCAAAATTATTTTCTAAAGTGAATTTTAACTTCACCTGAGCACTCTGAGAACATAGGAGGTGTTCTTCAAGACTACCATTCTTAGGTTCCTCCATCCTGTAAGAAAATGTTGACCCTATTTCTGGTTCGGCTCACTTGAAAGACCAGGATTCCATTTTACTACAAACAAAAGAGCTGAGCTCTGTGTGCTTGCCAGGGAGCATCATCTCAACTCTGTATCTGCCAAAAGCTCCTAAAGACTTGGCTAAATATTTACATACTGTGCCTGAAAGATATGTAATATTAACAGTTATGTGTATTATAAAAAGCCCCAAGAGGTAGAGGACAGGGAGATATTGTTATCTTAGGGACTTAATTCAAACTTCACTCATCTATAACTTTCAAATCCAAAAGTCTACAGCACCTTGAATACAGAGCTTAGAATGATAATCTGCTAATAACAGATTCCAAGTAACAATGGCTATATTTGTTTTTATGGCCACACTGAATGCAAAGTCACTACTTACAATAGTGCTTCTTTGTGGAAGTAGTTCAAAGGTTTGGGGGTGTCTATGAGTCTGCCCTTTTTTTTGTACAAGGAATTAAAACCTGGAAAGATTACCACCAAGGGACATTCTCATCCCCTTCTTATTTTTTATTTTGAGATAAGGTATCAATATGTTATTGAGGCTGTCTGCAAACTTGCAATCTTCCTGCCTTTTCCTCCCAGAGAAGCTGGAATTATAGGCAGTGTGACCATACCTGGATACAGGTCTGTAATACAGTCTTACTTTAAAAGGCTAAGATCATGGTACCATTTTAGGTCATATACGAATCTTTCTCCTCTGAATCCTGACTGTTGTTTTTCACTTGCTACTTAATTAAAATTATCATTAGATTGTAATTTTCTCACAAAGGTAGTAAATATTTTTTAAAAGTACCTACAAGCTTCCTATTGAGCACTGTACTAGATCCTGTGGGAGATAACTAACAATATAAGATAGTTACTGCTCTTGGAGCTTAAAATCTGTTTAGAAAACAAGATATGTATGTCAGGGTCAAATGAATGATGTTTATAATAAGAGTTCAGAGTTGGAAAACATATCATTGGGGGTAAAAAGGTTAGGGAAAGTTTTGTGGGAAAGAGGGAAAACAAGATGAGTCTTGAAATACTAGTAACACTGAATTAAAAACAAGATAAAACAGAGTGGGTAGGCCCAGCTGGATGTAAGACAAAAGGACTTTGTGACAAGAGAAGGTAGAAAAGGTAGACTGGCAAAAGTTTCTTAAAAATGTGAATGCCAAGCTAAGCAGCTTCACTTATGTTTTACTGGATTTGAAAGTTTCACTTGTAAAAAAAAGTCTAGTTGACACAAGAGTTGTACAAATTTATGGGATACAATGCAGTGATTCATTACATGTGTACACTATGTAATGATCAAATCAGGATGATTAGCATATCTACCCATCACTCCAAACAAGTTATTTCTTTATGATGAAACATTCAAATCCTCTCTTCTAGCTATTTCGAAATATGTATACATTATTTTAACTATAGTCATCTTACTGTGCGATCACATACCAGGACTTATTTCTCCCATCTAAATGTAAATCTGTGCCTGGCCTGAAAAGTTTATGAGCAGGACATAGAGAAACAAAGAAGATGGACGAGGCAGGGAGATAGACTGCTGACCCAACAGTCACTCACTAAATGTTTACCTTGCTACCTCAACTATGGCTGAATTTCTGAAGACTGGAACTCACACTTCTTCACGTCCCTCCTGATACACAACACAATATTACATAAATGCCACTGGGCCAGAAAATATTTTGGCAATAAATGAATAAATAAACTTAGAGAAGAAAAATTTTCTAATATGGTTGATCTCAAACCTATCCTTCAATGCCCTTTTATTTCTCTCAGTGACTGTTACCCACCCAGTAGCCATCTGACTCCCCAAGTCAGAAACGAAACACCCCATGCACAATCAACCAGCAAATCTTGCTGCTTCTACCTCCAGAAGGTCTGTTGAGTCAACCTCTCTCCATCCTTACTGCTACTGCCCCAGATGCTATAATACCCTTTTTGCTTCCCACCACCGGCTTCAATCTAACTCTGTTGTGATAAGAGGTCTTTCTCTAAAACACCAGGAAGGAAGCCAGAGAGTGATTTGGGGGTCATATTCACTCTTACAACAACTCACTCTTTGGAGAATGACCTCAATCCTTTTTGAGGGCAGTACCCCCAAATGATTTCACTCTAAGCTCTACCTCTTAAAGGTCCTACCACCTGTAAACACTGCTGCAGTGAGGTCCAAGCTCCCCACACATGAACCCCTAGAGGACATGCTCAAACCACATCCAAACCATAGCATCTGGGTTAGGTACCTGTCCTTGGTTTTGCACTGCAACCTGTGCTCTCCCCATCACAGAACTTGCAGCATGTCATACACTGAACTTCCTCTTTGTTTGTGTATTTATCCCACCAGATGATAAATTGGGCCTAGGCAGAGATTCTAACTAATGTTTTTTCCACAGTCTCTCTGATACTAAGTATGATGTCCAGTTCACAACTGTATCCAATGCAAACTTACTGCATGAAGCAAACAAAAGGACAGAGTCCTTAAGACAGACCAAGAGAAAGAAATTAGGATGAAGATGGGAACAGAATAATTTCATGAAGCTCACAATTAGCCACACCTAATGGCATTCAGAATCATCATTCGGGTCAATAAACTGAGTATCCTGCCAGGGCTTGACATTTTCTTAAACACAAATAGATAAAGCTTGTCTCACTGGTTTATAAACAGTTCAATTTGATTTCATCCAAACAAGCAAACAGACTGATGTTACCACCACAAGCCCTGGGGGTGAATACTCCAGTGACAGCCATTTAAAACCTGTTTATTTATATGGTCAAAACTAGTTCAGCAGCTTCATGAAAACAATAGAAGTGATAACCAAAAGGGAAAAGCTCTGTAAGTTCAAGCTCCCAGAAGAGAAAAGACAACCAAAAATTGTAAATGGGATAAACAGGCAGACATAGGTGAAAACACACAAGCCAGGACACAGGGTGAGAATAAGGCAGCTTTAAGTTGAGGATGCCAGACTGTGAAAGAGAGGTGCACAAACCCCTAGCCCCCCAGGGAGGATACACAGGTACAACGGGAGGGAGGACTGCTGGGCCCAGGGAATCCCACCCAAGAGTATGACTATACGTATGAGGACAGATCAGACACCCCACACCACATACGCTTCACTGCCATATTTTCATCTGGTTATTCAGAGAAACTACAGTCACAGGAATAACTTTAAAAAGCTTTCATAAAATAATTTCTGTCCATAAAGGAAATCTACGTTAGTGAAAGGATCTATTTCAGGAAGAGGGCTGCTCAGAGACAATTTTTATTACCTGAGACACTGCTGATCTGCACACAAGACAGTCTTTATTCACTATATAATTTCTCCTCTCACCTTGCTATATTTGTTCCCATCTCCCCAGAATCCCTGATCCCTGTTCCTCTCTGGAGCTTGGGAAACTTCATAAGTGTCGGTCATCTGGCCCAGTCTCATATTTTGTGGGACTCTCCTATGTATATGCACATAATTAAAATAGCATTTGTCCTGCTAATCTGTCTTATGTAAATTTAATTCATAACCCAGTCAAAGAACCTAGATTGGCCATAAACAGAAAAAGTTAAAATGCCAGAAGTATATGCTTCATAACAAAAGCATTATTATGATGAAAATAATTATGTAATGAAAAAAACAAAGAATTTGCAAAATGTGTTAAGGAAAAAGAAGGTATATTCACCCCTAGTCCCTATATATATATACATCCCACATCATTCTCAATCATCCCAGGAACCAAGATCAATGGAGCAACTCACAAAGATATAAAAGGAAAAAAACTAGAGAAGGCAAACAAAACCCCGCAGGCTCGAGGAACTGCTGGGCAACAGCAGCAAAGGCATAGGTGATGCCCAGCTTTGAAAAGGACAGGACTTATTCACAGGCCATGGAGCAAACACTATAAATCTAGTCATTAGATGGAAACAATGGCTAAAGGCAAAAACCTAGAGCTTTTCAGTTGGTGTTTCAAATAGAAACCAAATAAACTATTAAAACGGAGCAACTCCCTAGATTTGGGCTAATAAAACCAACTCAGAGGACAGAAATCAGCAAAAGGGCCTGTCTCCTTGCCACACTGATTGCTGATAAAATAGCAAGCTCATCTTAAGAAAAACAACATCCTCCAAGTGGAAACAAACGTACAAAGGAAGACAAAGCACACACAAGCATTTCAAAGGATATGATCAAATGCAAAATAAAAAAATAGAAACAACTCATAAAAGAGAAATTTGGCTTTGGAAACTCTCCAGGAGGAACATCTCTGACTCTGTTCTTGGAATCCTATCCCTACCTCCTACTAGGCAACACCATCACATATTCCCCAGAGCAGCAATGAGTAAAAGAAGGAGTGAATAACAATTACATAAGAATTTTCTTTTAAATGAAATGAAATGAAACTGAAAAGAATGATTAGAAAGAAATCAGGAGTCTCACAGTCAGAATCTCATACTCAACAAAGCCCTTGGGCTAGAGACATAGCTCAGGAGTAAAGAGCATTGCACACAAGGTCCTAGGTTTCAACCCTAGCAATAAAAAAGCAAAAGAAAAACCAAGCCCTTGTACCCAAGCAGTGGTTCTACCAGGAAGTCCCTTTATTCAGCTACAGGCAAACCATGCAGGAAGCCCAGGAAAGGATCTGCCCCAGGGTCTCTAAGTGCTGATGGATTAGCTATCCTCCCAGTCTCTTCATTTCCCTTCTAATCCTCTGCAGACGACAGAGAAATTGCTGGACTTGGTGAATGCTTTTGTAACCCTTCCCTTTCAGAAGCTGCTCTCAAGATGGGGAATTTCCAAATGGCTAAACTGGCTATCACAATACCATATCCAGGGAGGGAGTGAAAGGTTTAGTTCTGGAAGTGCTCCGCCATTTGCCAAGGAAGTCACTGGTCCAGAAGTAGTCCTAGAAACATATTTGCACTCACTTCACTGGTAGCTGTTAATTTTGATACAGGTTCTTGCTAAATTGCTGAGGCTAGCCTCAAACTTTGTAATCCTCCAGCCTCAGCCTCCAAGTCACAGGGATTACAGGTAAACACCACTGCACCCAGAGAAAACATGCATCTCTTAAACGCCTCATGTGTGCAGGTTTCTATTTAGGCAGTTTCTATGGATTTGTTTTCACACCAGAAATTATTTCTTAGAAAATGCTTCTTGCTGAAGGGGCTGGGGTTATGGCTCAGTGGTAGAGCACTTGTCTCACATGTGCAAAGCCCTGGGTATTCAATGCTCACCACCACATAGAAAGAAAGAAAGAAAGAGAGAAAGAGAGAGAAAAATAGAGAAGGAGAGAAAGAGAGAGAAAGGAAGAAAGAGAGAAAGACAGAGAGAAAGAGAGAGAGAGAAAGAGAGAAAGAGAGAAAGAAAGAAAGAAAGAAAGAAAGAAAGAGAGAAAGAAAGAAAGAAAGAAAGAAAGAAAGAAAGAAAGAAAGAAAGAAAGAAAGAAAGAAAGAAAGAAAGGTATTGTGTTCAACTACCAAAAAATATTTTAAAAAAAGAAAGAAAGAAAAAAAATGTTTCTTGCTGAAGTCCATTTTCTAAACAGTCTGTTGTATACTTTCTGGAGATGACTGGCAAATTCCTACCTTCCCTTGTGTAAAACTCCTTATTTATTTATTTATTATTTTTACTCATGCTGGGGATTGAACCCAGGGCCTTGGGCATTTGAGGCAAGCACTCTGCCAACTGAGCTATATCCCCAGCCCCACAATCCTCCTTTCTGTATGTTTGTTTCATCCCTGTTCCTCAACTTGGGATGCCTTGTGATCTGCTCTAATCAACAGAAAGCAGCAGAAGTGACACTGTGTTAGTTCTGGCTTAGGACTTAATAAGCATGGCAACTTCCGTGTTTATCCTCTTAAAGCCCGGTCAGTCCCCAGTCACTGATGCCTGCAATTCCAGTTGCAGCCACATAAGTGTGAAGTCATCTTGGTCTTTCCAACCTTGGTTGAGGTCTCAAATGAATGCAGCTTCTGAGTGATTCCATAGGACATCACACAGTGAAGAAACCACCACCACCCCCAGCTGAATCTAGTCAGCCAAGAAAAATATAGAAATCATAAATTGTTGCTATTTTAAGCCATTAAACTCAGGGATGGTTTGTTATGCAGCAATATGTAAGTGAAATAGTCATAAAACTGAAAGCATTGTGTTAAACTTCAGGGAAAAGTAATAATAAATAAAAGAAAAGCTGATAATAAGGAACACAACTCCAGAGGCCAGCAGTCAATGGTATGAAAATCAAGGTGTCAGCATGACACCTCTGGAGGCTCTACTGGAGAATCTTATCTTTACCTCTTCCAGCTTCTAGTATCTGCCAGCACTTTTTGGCTTATAGCTATGTTAATCAGATTTCATTTGCTGAACAAAAACCTAACCAGAACAACTTACAGGAGAAAACATTTATTTTTGGCTTATGGTTTCAAAGTTTTAGTCCACAGTCAACTCAATTGTTCTGATCCCAAGGTGAGGAAGAGTATTATGGCAGAGAGGTGTATCAGAAGGACACTGCTCAGCTGATGGCAGCCAGAAAGCAGGGAGAGAGCAGGAGCCAGGGACAGAATACATAATCCCTATGGGCACACCTCTAGTGACCCACCCTCTCCAACTTTACCTGCCTTTAGCTACCACCTAGTAACCCATTCAAATGATTAATCCATTGATTAGCACACAACTCTCATAATCTGATCATTTTACCTCTGAACATTCCAGGATCACAAGCTTTTGGGGAACACCTCATATCCAAACCATAAGAAGTCACATTGTTTCAATCTCTGCCTCTGCAATCATGCCATTTTTTCCTCTTCTCTCTCTGAAGTCTCCCTCTACCTCATGTCTATAAGTGATTACATTAGGGCCCATCCAAATTATACAAAAGAGTCACCTGCTATGGCTTGGATATAGTTTTAAAATATTACCCTCCAAAGGTTCACGTGTTGGAGATTTGGTCCCAATGTGGCAAGGTGGGAGCTGAGAGACACTATTTAAGAGGTGGGGGCTCTAATGGAAGGTCCTAAGGATATTAATATTAAGTAGCTGCTCCCAGAATTCATAAAACCCTGAACTCTCCCGAGAGTTGTTATAAGAGCAAGCCCAATCTCTAGACCCCTAATCACTCTCTGGCTTCCTGTTTGGTGATGTGATCTCTGGCTCCCACAAATGTTCCCTACCATTTCATGCTGTCCATGATTAAGCCCTCATCAGAAGCAGAACCAACTGGGCCACCTGAACTTGGACTTTCAGCCTCCCAAATATTAGTCTGCCTTAGGTATTTCTTTGTAGTAACAAAAAAAAATAGACTAATACATCACCCTATCTCAAGGCCCTTAAGTTAGTTACATTAACAAACACCCCACTCCATCTATTCCGTACAAGGTAACGTTTACAGGTTCCAGGAATTTAGACTTGGTCTCTTTAGGGGCCATTACTCTGCCTGTCACAACTGCTCAGACAAGAGTTAAGCACAAGAATGAACATACTAGTTTAGTCCAAGGCTGTTATTTTCTAAAGCTTTAAAGCAATAGACTACTTTACTCAAATATAATCCCAATAGTTAAAAATAAAAATGAAATAATAAAAAAAATAAAAAATAAAACTCTTTAAAAAAATGAAGAGAGGATTCTGGGAAGATAGCTAAGTAAGAAACACCAGGAACTTGTTTCCTCAGACAACAAATGCACTGGCAGAATGTATCAAATGTAAGTATTTTGAAACTCTGGAGTCAACCTTAAGATTTGGAGAGTAGTAAATTTTGGCCAATTTCAGTTCACAGCATTGTAGCACCTGCCTATGCACCAGTCTCACGACAGGTAACTACAGATCTTCTCTGGGAGAGCCTGCACAAATTTATAGGACAAGAAGAACTCTGTCCAAAAATTGAGGATCTACATACTGATTACTGACAGATACAACTCTGATTTTAGAGACACAAACCCATGGGCAGGCAGCCATTGTTGTAATCCTCCCCCAAGTTCCTCCTCCTCTGATTGAAGAAAAATCTAGGAGATTTAATGAGCCAGAGACCTTTTTCTTTCTTTTATTAACCTACCCATTCATTTTTTCTACCCATTCATTTTTTACTTCTTACCCTATTGAAAGTCAGACATTTTTAAAAAAGCAACTACATATACAAGGAAATTTAAAAAGTCACCACACACATCCAATAAAAGGTGCAGGTTGAAAAAGAACTGAAAAGAACTTAAACTTATACTTCAGGCTAATCTCCAGCACAGCAACAATAAAAAAAAAAATCAACACATTCTGGAGAAAAGACAGAATCTGATTTCTAGAGCTACATTATTAGATTTAAATGTCCAGATTTTAAAAAAAAGAAAAATCCCAAGAAACAGGAGAGTGTGGCCCATTCAAAGGAAAACAACATCATCACAACAGAAACTTTCCCTGAGAAAGACCATATAGATGGTGGGTTTGCTAGAAAAACCTTAAAACAACTGACTTAAAGATACTCAAAGAAGGGCTGGAACTGTAGCTCACAGGCAGACTACTTGCCTAGCATGTGTGAGGCACTGGCTTCGATCCTAAGCACCACATAAAAATAAATAAAGGCATTCTATCCATCTACAACTACAAAAAAAAAATTTAAAAAGATGCTCAAAGAATCAGTTTATCCTGCTAAGCGAATTAAGCCAATCCTCAAAAAATCAAAGGCTAAATCTACTCTCTGATAAGTGGATGCTGATCCATATGGGGGTATGTAAAAAATGGAGAAACTTTGGGTAAAGAGAAGGGAAGGGAGGGTGGGAAGGAAATATGGGGGTGGGAAAGATGATAGAATGGGATGGACTTTATTATCCTAGGGACATGTGACAATACATCATGTATATATATGTATATATATGATGTGAATATATATATATATATATAAAACATATATATGATGTGATAATATATCATGTACAATCAAAAAACTGAAAGTTGTGCTGCAATTGTGTACAATGCATTCTATACAATCAAAATGGATTCTGCTGTCATATATACCTAATGAAAATAAATAAATTTTAAAAAATGTTAAAAGGACTGGGAATGTGGCTCAAAAAATAAAAAGATGCTCCAAGAATTAAAGGAAGACATGAGCAAAGACAAGAAAATGATACACTAACAAAATGGAAATATTAACTAAGTTATAGTAACCAAAATGAAAAATACATTACAGGGATTCAAAGACATATTTGAATAGGAGGAAGAAAGATCAATGAAACTGAAGTTATGACAATTGAAAGTATTAAGTCTGAGAAGCAAAAAGAAAAAAGATTCTCTATGTTGATCTTCAAAATTAAAAAAAAATACTGATGCACAAAATTTCAAAATCTGGGTATCTTACTCAATACTGTTCTAACAAAACCATCCAAGTAAACAAATGGATGTCCCCAGTCTTCAACTTTTACTTCTCATCCAGCTACAGTGTATCATCCATGCAGCCGTCAAAATTATTATACTAAACAAAGCTAATCCTGTTATACCTGTGCTTTGAAATACTTTCTTTGCTCTCAGCTGGCTAACAAGGTCCTCTGTTCACCTCGGGCTGTCCCTCCTTGCATTGTGCACACTTCATCCCCAGGCTTTTACACAGAAGCGGTCACCCTCACCTTCACTCTCTCCCAGGCAAACATTTCCTGGCCTTCCTCTCTGCCATTATCTACTTCTTTCTCTGGGTGTTTTCCTTGATGCCCCAGACCATTCCCATGTGCTCTAACATACATTCCCACATGCTCTCATGGCAACACTTAAATCCTTCCTTGAAGACCTTCATTCATACATTTGACAAATACTGAGCTTCTGCTCTGTCAGACCCGGCCCTTGGTGCTTGAGATACAACAGGGAATAAGACAAAGAACTCCTCCCCATGGAGCTGATGACATTCTAGTAAGAGGAAGCAGACTAGAAATTAACGTCAAAATAATAGCAAAGAAGTAGAATATTTGGTGATTGCTCATCATTATATCCCAGGAACCTAGGACAATGCCTCGCTCCTAGCCAGTGCTCAAAAAATACTTACTGAATGAATAAATACAGCAGTGTGAAAAGATGCTATGTGAATGTGAATTATTGTCTACTGCCTATGAAAACCTCTTCTCAGAATCTGTCTAAGCTTTCAGAGGCCTAAAGCATGTTGTGTTAGTCATACCAGGCCATTCACTACTTAGACTTGGTTTTACAGTTGGCAAAAGTCATAATTTTACCAGTAATTTTCAGATCAAATGAGTTAAGCACTGAAGTCTCGAAAGTCCCAACTTGGCATACTGTGCATCTTCCTCAAACTCAAAACACAAAATTAAAAGAAAGCCAGTTCCTTATATGGTTTGGACACCAGAATGCTGGCTTCGTGCTATATATAAAAGGTTAATACTGGAAAAGTCAATAACTACCATGAACAAGGACCCTGTCATATCACTGTCAAGGCCTAATCCTACCTAAGTTATCACCTGCTGAAGTAAATTAAAGTCAAGAAAGTAAACATTTAATGAATATTCACTTGCCTTTGGTCCAAGAAAGTCTTAGAAATAAGCTTTCCTTTAATTAAAAATAAAAATAACCCAGAAAGCTGAAATAAGATCTGAGGAACACTCAACACAGGTCAGCCAGTCAGCGTAAGTAAGAGTTGGCAGTGCCCAGGTGAAACTGCTCCAGGATGTGACTGTAACACCATTCTGTTCATGAAAAAATTTGGAAAACAGATTTTCTGGGCAGAACTGGGGACTAACATCTCCACTACCAAGTTCAAAGCCAAAAAATAAACCTGGTACAAAGGTACCCGTGGTTCTGAAAATAGCTCACTATCTTTACAGACAGCAAATACATCAAGCCTTGGGACTGAGACACGCACCAATCCATCAACCAACTGACAAGCCAGTATTATGTACTAAGTGCTCTGAAGCATAGTCACACATATAAGAAAGACATAATTCTAGGCCTTAAGGAACTTTAAATCAAGTTTAAAAAATAAGACAGAAATGAATGGAAAAACAAAAAAAAAATGCAAACCAGATTGAAAGGCTGGCATTCTAAGAGCCAGAGAAGTAGTAGATTGTTGCTCTGGAGGCCAAATCAATTGGGGAGAGCCCAAAGAGGGATGCTCAGCAAGGCTGGTTTCACAAGGAGTGGGACTCACCAGGATGTTTGGAGACTGAGAAAAGCAGAGAAGAGCCCTACACTGTTCTAGGTGCCCTTCAGTCTTGAAGGACAGATGGGAATCACCTCTCCCTGGGCCATGCGAGGCTGAAGGAGGAAGAAGAGAATGTGTGGAGAAGGAAGAGACTGACACACTGCTAAGGCAGAGATGTGTAAGGCAGCCATGGTGGGGAAGGCTACAGCAAAAGGCTCTGGTGTAGAGCAGGCCAGACTGTGGAGACCTCAAACTCAAAACTAATGAATTATTTCCAATTACTGGTAAGACACTTGATGATGTGGCCCAGAAGTATCACAATGAACTGTGTTTGGGTCTTCCCTAAACAGTTTCATGTAAGTCTACACTGTCCACACAAAAGAAGTAGAGCAAATTTTTTTAATGTGTTAAAAGTTGAAAAACCAACATATTTTCATAGATATTTAAATAAAGTCATATCACTGTGACTAAGTTTTAGATCATGCAGTAAATCATATATATCTGAATAAGAGCTATAACTACTGAAAGATCCATTTTAAACAGCACTAAAAAATGACTTCTGAAAGGCAAATCTAATCCTCCTACACCTACTCCATCACTTCACCCTCCCCCACAAACCTGACTAGGGTCTTTATTTTCCTTTAATTCATTACAGGTTTCTTTATGTATCTAGAAGGAAGAGCTGTTAGTCATCAGTCTGGATGGTGTGGGTTAATAGGGTCTTTGTTCAGAAAATTTAATTATAGGTTTGAACCTTGGATGAATGCAAAAGGAAAACACTGGAGGGGACTCTCAGCTAATCTGCCAACTAAGTGGACCCATGCGACTTCAGGAGCGTCCCTGGGTGCATTGTAGAGGCAGTTTCTTCCCTGTTGTCTGTAGCATGGCCTGCCCTAGTTTACTCCTAATTTGCTTCTCTGGCCTGATCTCTGACTGTCCTACAACAACCATTTCTGACAAAGGGCTCTGCAACCAAAGGCCCAAAGATGCTAAACCATAATTTTGGCAGTTTTATACCCTTTAAAGTTTTATATACCCTTCTGCCTCAATGCAGGCAGCACAACTAAGACTGCGCCCCTGTGCACTGGCTCCAGGAAACCTCAGAGCTTTCCCACCTTTGACCCCAAAGGCTTTGCAGAGGAAACAAGAGTTTAAAACCTGGCTTTAAGGGGCTGGGGATGTGGCTCAAGCGGTAGTTTACTCGCCTGGCATGCGTGCGGCCCGGGTTTGATCCTCAGCACCACATACCAACAAAGATGTTGTGTCCGCCAAGAACTAAAAAGAATAAATATTAAAAATTCTCTCTCTATCTCTCTCTCTCTCCTCTCTCACTCTCTCTTAAAAAAAATAAATAAAACCTGGCTTTAACATACCTCTACATTCACCAAATACTTTGACTCTGGCAAGTGATTATCTGAGGAAAGCTGCTGAACCAAGGGTATTTGGGGCTGCATTTTATTCTTTGTTATCCTAGAGATACCAGTATTTAAAAAATATAAACTAGAAACAAAATAAAATGCAATAACTGTTAAAAGACTAGAGTTTGAAAGTTTTCTGAGCAAGAAAGGAGAAAACTGATTAATAAAAAACCTGCTTTTTACTTCCACAGTAAATCTAAAATTGATGACAGTATTACAAAAGGATAAAAGTGCTGACCAAAAAATGTCAGCGAAATCAACACAAAATGCATAAAGAGAACCTCCCAAAGTAGTGGAGCTCTGAATGCCTGGAAATCTCGTTTCCTCCTAAAGCTCAGTTAAGTGATGATAAAATTCCTAGTTTAAAAAAAAAAGTAAGGGAAACTGTTTTAATCAAACTAAAATAATCAAATTAACATGTCCAAACATTCAGATTCCTAAAGAAAAGTAATATGTGAATATAATGCATAGGAATTGTTAGGGCTACAATTAATTGAAAGGTGAATAGGTTATTCTGGAACCAAGAACTCTGGTTTCTCTTTATTTCCATCATTCTTTCATTCACTGACTAATATGTATGGAATTCTGAAGGATTAAAAAAAATTGAATCAAGCATTCAATACCCTCAAGTGCTGGGGAAGTCAAAAATCAAAATCTTAAAACAACTAATCCAAAGCTCTCCTGTTTTGAAATCTCCCTTATTAAAAGGCATTTCCAGTTCAAAATGCAAAGGTAATGATTCCCACTGAGCAATGATTATTTGGATAGAGACATGTGGTAAACATTTCCTAGGGAAATGAAAAAAGGTCAAAGGTAAAAGACAACTGAGAAGAGCTGCAACATCTCGGCAAGTTACAAATTTAAGGGGTAAGGGACACACATAACCTCCATCCATTAGAAGCTGAGATTTAAAAGAAAAGCTGAGGCTTCTCTGGGGTGAATATCATGACATCTGTTCTCTTCTCATAATAGCAACTAAGTTGATTTAAGAAAATATTCTCTCTCTCTTTTCTAGAGCTGTTGGTTCATAATTACATGATTTTTCTTGAGCTTTGGTTTCCTTAAGATGTGTTTATTCTGCACATCTGCTCTCCCCATACCTGATTACACAAAGGTATCATAAAGAGCAAACCAACAGGTATAAAGAGACCAGCCCTCAAAACAAATCAAAGCAAACAGCCCATGGAGTCCTTTGGAAATCTTGGCTGGCAGCTCTTGTAAATAAAAGTGCTTCTAAAGCAGAAAACATTAAACTACCGTATTTATATAGGGCGTGATTGACAGGTCAGTTATTAACTTCATAAAAACACAGGCAATGTTAACTAGCAAGAATGTTTGTTCTAGCTGTTCTATCTGAAGGAAAATGAAATCCAAGATAGAATGGCTTGTTCTCTGTTTAAGTATTTATTTTAGAACTGTGCAGTATAAAAGAATGTTTTTTCAAGTCAGTGAACTTAAGCTATTTTGCTTACTGTTCTGGAATTTAAGTATGTTGTTATAATTCTTTAGAAAACAAATGTTACATTTACTAAAGTCAAATTCCAATGGTGCACCATGATCTTTTCAAGCCCTCAACAATTTTTTACTCTTCTGAGTTACTAAAACTAAAGAAATTTACATTAATTCATCTTTCTTCCAGTAACTAACGTGTATCAAATCAGGGAATCAAAGTGCAGGCAGACTTCCTCCCAGTGCTCTGGATGCAAGCATGTGTTCCTTGAACTGCTTATGGCAACAGGCCTAAAATCTGCCAAAAGGAGAAAAGAATGAAGGGTCTGTATTTTATTAATATTATTTTGAGGGCTTATTTTTATCTATACATTCTATCATGTGTGATCACTTATTGCAATATTACAAGGCAGTATATTTTATTTTAAAAATTCTCTCAGAAAATAATGTCAGCTGCAGGTAAATATACAGTCAGGAAATCCTGTAGAAGAACTCAAGTCCATTTCTGCAAGCAATAACTTTTATCTTGAAACTTACTTAACATGGTTAGCGCCCACACCCATCCCAGTGGGTACTGACAAAAAAAAAGAAAATGTCATCTAACTTAAAAAAATGTTTCTCCAATTTGAAAAGTGACTTCTCTAGTAGTTGTTTTGAGCAACTATATAGCAAGGAAGTATACAAAACTTCTATTTACCCAGTCTATGCTCTTATTCATTTATATGATGATTTTTTTAAAGTAACAAGGAAAAGGTAGATGGAAAAGTTAGAAGGGAAAACAAGGTTTTGCTTTTTAGAATCAATCAACAAATACTTTTAAGATTGGAGTTACATAAATTTGGCATTTCCTAGCCAAATAAATGCTTATGAAGTGGACTGGTGTTTATGTGCATGTTTGTTTATGTGTGTTTAATATTCTCAAGCCTCAGAGTTTTTCCATGTAAACAAAAGTTTTGTTAAATGCCTCTTGAATTAAATTTAAAAGGCTATTTGTTATCAAAATGTTTCGCTCATAGTAAAGGCTGTCATCATATGAGCTGCACACTAAACACAAGAGCAAACCCCAAATCCCAGAAAAACTATCCGTGCTCATCAGTACATTTAATGCAGCACAATCCTGATTCCTCCAGAGTTCCTACAAACAACAGTCCTTCAGAACACAGAATTCTTATGAAATAAATACTCAATCTTAGAACATGCCCTGGCCTCCTCCACTACCCACACATCCCCGCCCCTCCTGCAGGACTATATTTTCAAACTAGAATATTTGTTTTGACACACTTCTGCTTGCTTAATTCTCTGGCAAAGGATTTCTTGTGCACTCCTAGCCAGTAATGAACGTTTTGCCAGAAAATATGCAACTCTTAGCATGACAAGAATAAGGGGGTAAAAAACCCTTCCATCGAAACTTCCAGAATTGAAGATAAAAGCAGGTACACTGGATGAAGAGAACCCTTTCCCCTAACATTATAACTTCCTCTTGTTTTCCCTGCTTCACACCACTGTGAGGAGGAAAACCTTCATTTGGCAGTTTCACATATCTTCTCTACACTATTTAAAGCAAGGAGAAACTATTACTCCAATCTTGCTTTCTAATTAAAGAACTACTTATCCAAATGAAAAATGTAGGTTAGCTAATCCTACTCAGGGAGTAAATCTCCAAAACAATTTCTTAATAACAGTTTATTGAGAAAATTAAAATCCATTGAATTCATTTAATCCAGTGGAATACTTACTTCTCTTTCATTATTTCTCCAGTTACATTTAAGGAACCCAACACTCAAAAACTTAACAATGCAAGATGTTTCCACCTTTCCCACTGAATTCAGAAGGGCTGGGTGGGAATCACACTGTGCTCCTTGGCGAGCTTAGGGTGTGGGTGAAGAACCTCCTCCACGACTACCCTGAATCTTGAGAGGGCAAATCCACAGAATAGACTTCCTTCATGGGTGGATTCAGGCACTCTGTAACAAAATAAAACACAACTGATGGATCTTGAAACAGAAAAGTATATCCCAAACAATTTTAGATTATTGAAATGCTTGTGAGCTGACAGATCTTCTTCCTGCACACATCACTTACTTACTGATGTCTCCTGGCATCTATCCTCACCCCACTGGTGATCTCATTCACTCCTGGTACGGTATATCATCTCCACACAGATGACTCCTTCATCTAGCCCAAACTCCACTCACATATCTAACTGCCAAATGGATATGACCCACTCCACATGCCTCAGCATCTCAAAACATAGTTGCAAAACTGAACTTGAAATCTTCCCTCAACAATCTGTTCTTTCTAAATCTTCACCTTTACAAATGGTCCCAGAAACTATCCAAGCCAAAACACCACTATCTTTCCTCTTCCCTGGTCCCCTCATTTTCCATCAAGTCCTATCAAATCTACTATTATACTCTCTCTTGTAATCAATATCCCTCTCCATCCTCCTTGCCTGCCTCAATTTTCCCCAAAGCACAACTTTCTTTTCTCACCACTTGGTCCATCCAGTTTTCCAAAATGGGTTCATTAAAACACAGTTCTTTGCAAAATATCCCACAAGAAGAATTCCATGACTCAATATTTTAAATGAGTATCACATTAAAGTGCTCAAGAAAGCCTGGGTTGAAGATACACATTCACACCAACCCATCTATGCCACACCTGTTCTCCTGGCTCCCTTTCTCCACACAGTTTTTCTTCATCTAGCTAATCTCTACTCATCTTTCAAGCTCAGACCCTGACTCTTATAGGAAGCCTGTCTGAGAGATACCATTTATCTCCATTTCAAGCTTTTAAATTTCTTCTTGCCATCTCTATACCGTACTATGGTCATGTAGTTTGGAACATATCTACTCTGCTGGATTCTGAGATGCTTAAGAGCAAAGATTTTCCACTTATGTGCCTTTTAATGCTTAGCACATTGTTGGTACACAGGAGTACGTCAATAAACCTACATGAGCAAATGAATGCTAACATGCATTTGCTCATGCCAACTCCTAACTTACTCAAACAAAAGCCCTACAGGTAGTTTCCCAATTCTGTACATGAAGCAACTAAAGGAGAAAAAAATGGATAAGTTTCATTATTCCTCTAATATGACACTTTTTTTTTTTATCTCCTGCAGGGTATACATGAGTAATTCTACTCAACTTCTCAGGAAAGAGGACATGATTAAACCACTGGAAAACTGCTTGGCAAAACTCTTGTTACTTTTAGAAATACTATATATTATTGAACAAAAAAAACTTTGATGTAATGGAAAATTAACTGGGTTAGGAGTCACATTTGAATTCAAACACCAGCTCTGCTTCACACTAGGTATGAGGCATGTAGCAAATTAATCATCTAAACTCCAAGTGTGTCATCTAGAATGAGGACAATAATACTTTCCATATTGAACATTCCTATTAGGAATACATAAGATAAGTATAAAAAAAAAAGCCCTCTGCAGGCTTTGTTATAAAGTTGGATACGCCAATGCTGTTTCCACCTTGAACAATATAATGGAATGATGTTTACCTCCCCATCTAGCAATATTTATGATTGATTACTATATATTTCTATTTTTACTTCCCTTGATGATAACTAGTCCAAATAACTGGAAAAGTTTTTAAATCTGCATACTGAAAGTTAATAAACTTTCTACAAAATTGAACCAATCAAAGCACATCTGCTTTGAGGCTTGGAGTATAAACTGGGAAATAAGAAAAACCATTGAGTATTTAATAAAAAGCTCGACAACAGTCTTAAAAATTTCAACAAAATCATGACCAGTACAACTGGCTAGACTATCTACACTGCAGAGACTGTCCACACTCTTCTGTCACTAATGGAATCTTATATAATATAGTCAATGCTCCCAGCCCTACAAACTATGAACAGCTCAGTAGATAAATCTCAATAAGCCTCCACATCAAACAGACTGGAAGAAATCAAAAGACCACTGAGCTAAGCCAGACCAGGCTGATATTTTGGTTTATTGGTTAACTGTTATGCTTGGAAAGGCATAAAGCTTAATTACAAGGCTTGAGGTGTATGTAAAAAATGCCTGACTTAAGTAGAAATACTGATCAGAGCATCTGTCACTAGTTAAAATACGAGATCTTTACCTGGGATATTTTTTGTTATTTTTATTTTAAATAAATGAAAATAGCCATTTACACAGTGACTAAACATGAATCATTGTTTCAGCTTTTTGAGAATGCTAGGAAATACCAGGTGTAAATGAGGGAGTAACATTGCTGTTAATCCAGGGCATGTGAAAGTTAAAAGGGGAAAGAATCTGGTTTAGTTTATGGCTTCTTGTGGTATTAACTGAAAGGGTAAAGTTTCTAAGCTGGAAGGCTTGAATTAAAATGTAAAAGATTAGGTATTATTGAGTTCCTCGGTTACACCCAGCTTCCTGAGTTAGTTGAGACAACACCCTACTAGCCATTTAGCCTAGGGCCCTATGCAGTTTGTCACAGGGCCCGAACCAATCAGTTTGAATGTGTACCCCGCTTAGGAATGACCATTCACCCCTGCCCGAGCTGTTCCCGCCAATGGATTTGCCAATCACGTCTCAGAGTTGTTGTTCAATTTCCCCGTGCCTCACGATGATTTGTTCTGATGTATGCAAAGCCCACCGCCCTCTCCAAAAAGTGTACTTAAGCTCTGCTTGACCTTTGCTCTGGGCTCTGAGCTGCTCTCCCTCCTTGAGTGAGCACAGAGCCCCAGCGCGCTGGAATGGATCCCCAATAAATCTCCTTTTGTCAATTGCATGGAGTAAGTCTCTTATGTGGTCTCTCCCTCCGATGATCTGCCGGACCCCCTTTACATTAACCATAGGTTTATCACAATTTTTTTTAAAGAGAGAGTGAGAGAGGAGAGAGAGAGAGAGAGAATTTTTTTTAATATTTATTTTTTAGTTCTCGGCAGACACAACATCTTTGTTGGTATGTGGTGCTGAGGATCGAACCTGGGCCACACACATGCCAGGCGAGCGCGCTACCGCTTGAGCCACATCCCAAGCCCTCTCACAAATACTAATGAATACAACACTTTGAAACACTGTATGGAAAAGTGAAATCTGGTGGTATAATCTGGATCTCTTAAACATTTTCTACTGAGTAACTCCGTTGGCTGAATAAGCAACAAAAGCTAACATTTTTTAAAAGGCCCTAGGAGAAAGTTCTCCTAGTAAAGGTCTTATGAAAAGCTGAAAATGAGGTCCTCATCACTGCCTTCCTCTAATTTCCACCACTACCAAAGCTACCCAACTATACTCAAGCAGCATAGTGCATTAGGACATGCAAAGACTTAAAATGCAATCCCTCCCCTTTAGAACCTTGTGTTCACTTGAGAGTACATAACTAATTTACAAGAAAGAGACAGTACACAGCCTCTGGGGTGGTACAGGAGAGTCCTATGGAACAAAAAAAAACAACAAATGCTGAGATGACAATTAAAACAATGGGCACTAAAGGAGAGTTTCCTATATACTAAGCACCAGCCTTAGGCCCTCTACACCAGCCTTAGGCCCTCTTAGCTTTATCACATTTGCTCCTCACAATTCCAGAGGCAGACTCTATTGTCATTCACATTTTATAAGGATGCTGAGACAAAGAAATGGAGGCTCAGGGGACTAAGTCACTTACACCAGAAATCAAATGTAGACATGCCTATTTCTACATTCATCTTCTTTGCCTGCTCCTAGGGCAGAGCCTGAAGAAGGCAGTATGGTCTACTACAGAGCTGCAGCCCCAGAGTCTGTTCTCCAGAAAACCAGTTTTAGGAAGACCATTGGGCTGAACCCAAGGATGGAAATCAGCATAGCTTAAGAAGAAGGGAGAGGCAGGCATTTAGGAGCAGAAAAACCATGAACAAAAGCACTCAAAGTAAAAGCTTAACATTCAAAGGAACAATAGGGAGATTAGCTTGATTAGTGTGTGGGTATATGTTTGGAATGGGAGAAGGTAGTTGGCAGGCTTTAATAAATATTTGTAAGTTTGAATAATGCAAGATAAGGTGAAAAGGGCCTTGAAAGCAAAGCTGAAGAAAATTCAATTAACCAACAAATAACTTGAGCAAATGTTCAGCCTCCCCAGTAATAAAAGCAATGTAAATTGAAACACCAAGGTCTTTTTCTTCTCACATTCCCTGAAATTTGCATAAAAAAAATACTTATTTCTGGGGCTAGGGTTGTGGCTCAATGGTAGAGTGCTCTCCTAGCATGCATGAGGCACTGGTTCGATCCTCAGTACCACATAAATGTGAAACAAAAATACTGTGTCCACCTAAAACTAAAAAATAAATATTTTTTAAAAATGCTTACTCTTAGTACTAGGAAGATTGCACATGCTGGTAAATGTGTTGATTGGTATCAGTTAAAAGAAACTTGGCTATTAGTTTCATGGAATGTTTATATTCTTCAGTCCAGCAATCTCCCTTTCAATAATCATAAAAACATGGACAGGGGCTGGGGTTATGGCTCAGTGGTAGAGTGCTCACCTCACACGTGCGAGGTCCTAGGTTCGATCCTTAGCACCACATAAAGATAAATAAATAAAATAACGGTATTGTATCTAACTACAAACTAAAAAAACAAATTTTTTAAAAAAAGGACAAAGATAAAATTCATGAGAGAATATTCCTTGCATCACTATCTATAGTGGGGAAAAATCAGATAAAATGCTCAAGATTGTTGATTAAAATAAAAATAACTCTTTTAAAAAGAAAAAAGGCCAATTAGAGCAATAAACTTTATACTATGTGAAATGCTAAGTGAAACGTGTGACTGGAAGTGAAATGGAACCTGTTTTTTCAAGAAAATTAATTTATTAAGAAATATGACGGGCTGGTGATGTGGCTCAAGAGGTAGCGTGCTTGCCTGGCATGCGTGCGGCTCGGGTTCGATCCTCAGCACCACATACAAAGATGTTGTGTCCGCCAAAAACTAAAAAATTTTTAAAAAATTCTCTCTCTCTCTCCCCTCCCTCTCTCTCTCTCTCTCTCTCTCAAGAAAAAAAAAAGAAATATGACAACTTGTGGGTTGGGGTGTGGCTCAGTGGCAGAGCCCTTGCCTAGCAGAAGTGAGGCTTTGGGTTCGATCCTCGGCACCACATTAAAAAATAAATAAATTATAAAATAAAGAACTCTGAAAAAAAAGGAAGAAAGAAAAGAAATATGACAATATGTAAAACCTAACAGTATAGAATGCAACAACAAGTCATGTCCTGTGACCTAGAAATCACACACAGGAGACTCTACTTGCAGAAAGAGGCTTACACATTAAAACACTTTATAAACAAAGATACACAGCAGTCTGTTAATTTTTTTAAAACTAGGAGGATTATAAATTATCAAACAAAAATGAAAAGTGATTCCTACCAGTGAAAAAAGAAGGGTGTGTGTAGAATAACTACAAATACATTTTATAAAAACTAAATACTCATGAATTAAAAAAAAGGTCCAGAAAACACAGCAAAATGACAACTGCAATGCAATAGCCTAGGTGAAGACAATAAAACTGTGTAACTTTTTCATATTTTTCTTAATAAGCACATATTACTTTCAACATACAAAGAGAGAAGAAGAGTGAAACAGAAGAGTAGGAGTGAATTCCTGGAAACCACAGCGTCATTCCCCCCCCCCAACGTTCTGCCCATACTTAACTACCCCATGTCAAATCGACACACTGGCCACAAAGAGGAGAGATGCTAGTTGGAAAGCAAACCTTTTGACTATAAGGAAAGAAAACTCAGCCATGGCACTGAAACCAGGAAGTACCTGAAGGACCAAAAAACAAGGCTGAATGTTGGAAAAGAAAGAGTGTAGGAAAAGATTTGGGAGTCCAAAGACCTACTGAAAATGTACCAGTGTTTTCTTTTAATTCACAAATGCACCCAGGTCTCTGAAGATTCAAGATTTTTCTAAGTAAACGGATCAAAAAATACAGAACAAGGAGAAGAGAAAATACTCTGACATATCATTTATTGTTCCCCATAGAGAATAAGATATTGCCAATTACAGAGTACCTCTGATTATAAAGAATACACACTAGAAATCAGGGAGTCCCTCTGAGAAATCTCCTTAAAGAGCTGGCCTACCTCTAAGCACTTCCTACCACATGAGCTATATCACATATACCATAGAGAAAAACGGGAAGAATCCTCAGATGCTCGCCTCTTGGATTATACCAGAACAATGGTATAATATTTGATTCCTCTCTCTTCTTCTTTATCATTGCTGTCACTTCACAATAAGACTGACCTGTTCCTTGATTGTGTTTTAGTTTATTTCATTGTAAGCACACTATATGTTCCGTGAGAATAGGCTGTTCTTAGATCTTTTTTGGTGTCACCTAGTACTAAGCCCTGTATACAGTTGATAGTTAATACATATTTATTGATAGATATCAGGCTAGGTGCTCAAAGTCATTCCAGACTAAGGTAAATTGAGAAACATGATTCCTTCTGCTACTGTGATTTTTTAAAATAATTCTATGAAGAGTGACATTACTCCAGGTGTCACTATACATGACTGTAATCCCAGCTACTTGGAAGGCTGAGGCAGGAGGATCCCAGCCTTGGCAACTTAATAAGACCTTATCTCAAAATAAAAAATAAAGAAGGCTGGGGATACAGCTAAGTGGTAGAGCACTTGCCTAGCAGGCATGAAGCCCAGGTGTAGTCCTTAGGACTACCAAAAAAAAAAAAAAAAAAAAAAAAAAAGAAAGAAAGGAAGAAAGAAAGAAAGAAAAGAGGGTTATTATACAGAAGGCCCTAAAAAACCATTAAAAATTCTATTTAATGGGAGCAGGAAGAAACGTCCACAGAAAATGCCAGGGATTCCATGGGATTCAATTTTCATGGACAAGCCAACCAGTTTGGCAATGCATGAGGGCATAATTTTAAATGCAGTCATAGCTGAAAACAGGAAGGATATACACAATCAAGTATTTAGGGACAGTATGTTCCTTGGTGGAAGGCCACAACTTATAGTCATATGGCAAATGAAATACATGATATTATAAATGGTGGCATTGCAGGTAGCCCACAGAAGTTATTTACTTCACCACTGGAACAATATACTTTTATAATGATAAATAATTGAAAACTAGTTCATTGAAATATTGGAAAGCAATCAAGGAGAACACCACTAAAAGAACTTCTTTTCTCTGAAATATAGAAGCTTCAGGGAAAGTTCTCAATTAAAGCATTAAGGAGTTGGAGATGTCCTGTGCTGGGTTTCTGGGGGAAACTAGGCACTTGTGACCCTTAGAAGTCAGTGACACAGTATTTTTAATACACATAATTCCATTCCCAAATGCAGGTAGGGGAGGCAGAGCACCAATATTGCTCTTCGTTGACCACATTTTCTAGCAGCAATATAAACAAAAGGTGAGGGAAGATTTTCCCACATTAATGGAAGAACTGGAAGAGACACAGGGAGAAAGTGTGTTTAAAAGACATTAGCAAGAGCTCTGCTACAGCCACGTCTGCACAGTGCAGCGGGAGTGAGGCTCTTCCCATGAGGGAGAGCAAAGTCCACAGTTACCTTCAGCATTCCACCTTGCTTTATAAGTAACTTTACAGTTGAGTACAAGTCTTGCCTCTCCTCTTCCATTGTTCTTCAGAGATTTGCATCCTATTTTATAAATGTGTGTCATCCCCTCATCCCCTCAGTGCTTGAACCTACCTCGTATCCTTGCTGAATGAATGATGAAGAAAAAAAATGTCAGAATGCCTAACCTGGACACCAGTTACACAGAAATGGAACCACAGGCATAGGAAAGCTTTGATTAAAGGGGTGACAGAGGGAATCAAGTGAATTACGGGACAGGGGTATGTAGCTGACCATTAGATGGATCTAAGTCAATTATTCAGATTTGAGAGGTTGTAGAAATAGATACAACTAAGATGAAGATGTCTTATGAGCAAAAGAAAGGCAAGATGTCATGAAATTGTGCTTATAGAATGGAAAATTCTAGTCTTCCAAGATTTAGCAACTGGATCAGACGTACTGATCCTTGTCAAATGAAGCTAATCTAACCCTAACTTCTGTCAAGCCCAGCTGGTTTGCCCTGACCCAGACAGCCTCATGTTCCAATTCTATAGAGGCAGTTTGTAGAGAACAAAGCAGTTAGAGTTCAGAGGACAGAAAAGAAAGAAACTTGGCAGAAAAAGAAAGAGAGATTATTCAGAACAATTGGCCTAATTTGAGTTCAGAGGCAAAAAAAGTCACATCAGAATACCACATTCAATTGAAATAGAACAGGGATTTTTGACACAGAAACAAAAATAATTAAATGCCAATTCCCATAAATTTAGAAAGATCATTTGACTTCACACTATTTGGCCTTATGATAAGAAAACCAATATATGGGTCAAATTCCAAAAGTAAACCAGAGTTTGTGATAACAAACATGTTAACACTGTTAGCTTATTAGAGATTAGCTGTGAACCAGGAAGATAATTCATAATGTCAAAGAGCATTTTCAAGCTTGGATTCAGAATCTCTATTTTAATGTTTTACAAAACTTGGTTCATGTGTGAAGACATACATATACTTTGTTTCTGGGTGCTATGGTTTTGGATATGGTTTATCCCTCAAAAGGACATATGCTGGAAGATTGGTATCCAATAAAATGATGTTGGAGTAGTCAAACTTTTAAGGGGTAGGGCCTCATGGAAGGTAACTAGGTTACAGGGTTACTTATACCCTCATGAATGGATTCATGATGTCTTGGAATAGGTCAAACCTCATGGGACTGAATTAGTTCTTGATAAACTGGGCTATTGGAAAGCAAAGCCACACCATGCAATTGGCCCTTCTACGCAGTCCATTGGTTTCCTTTCTACTTCCTGACCATGTTGTGATAGCCATGGGTGTGGGGGAGGGAACTTTTCCAGAATACTAGCACCATGCTGTTTGGACCACCTTCCACCACCAGAATCATGAGCCAAATAAATCTCTTTTCTTTATGCACTACCTAGCATCACGTGTTCTGTTACAGCAACATGAAATGGACTAAGGTATTACATGAAAATTTTTTAAATGCAAGCTATTTACAAGAATGAATTATAGCCACATCAGTGTTTATATCAGCTCAATTCAAAATAGCTAAGCTATGGAACCAACCTAGGTACCTTTCCACAGATGAATGGATAAAGAAAATGTGGTATATATACAAAATGGAATGTTAGTAAGCCATAAAGAAGAGTGAAATTATGGCATTGGCTGGTAAATGGTTGGAACTGAAGAATGTCGTGCTAAGTGAAATAAGCCAGTCCCCCAAAAAACCAATGGTTGAATGTTATCTCTAATACGTGGATGCTAACACACAGTGAAGGAAAGTGGAGAGGAGAAGAATAGAAGTTCAATTGGATTAGATAAAGGAGAATGAAGAGAAGGGAGTGGAGAGGAGAATAAGAAAGATAGTACAATGAACTGAACATAACTTTCCTATGTTCATATGCGAATACATGACCAGTATAATTCCACATCATTTACAACCACAAGAATGGGATCCTAATTAGAATAAGCTATACACCATGTATGTATAGTGTTAAAATACACTCTACTGTCATATAAAAAGAATAAAAAAAATTAAAAAGAATGAATTATACAGAACCGTATATCTAGACCCTTGTACTATTTCATATTTCTTTAAACTACATGTAGGAAATATGTAAAGAAAATAAATTTTCATATTAGGCTAAAATATATTTATTATCTTCCTATATTTAAATCACTGTTCCTAATGAAAACATTTTCAATGCTTCTGAGATGACCTTGAACATCAGACATCAATGTAGTAACACACATTGCTTAATTCATTCTTTCCCCGACCTTGTCCTTCCTTTTAATGGAACTTGACTTTTAGAATTTACCATTCTCAGACTAGTCATGTGCTTCAGGAAGAGCTAACATATATTCCAGGCCCAACTGAAGAATCCTGATTTGTCTAAGCTAATTATGGCAGATCTATTTCCCCCACCCGGGTTAAGTTGGGACATGTTAAAAATTAACTTTGGTCAATAATATGTGAATAAAAATCTGTAGGATGTGGAGGTGGGGACATAGAAACACACACAGGAGGAAGTGTCATTGTTTTCAAAAAGAAATAAGAAACACAAGGCTTCTAAATATTGTGTTTCAACTCTAACATCTGGAGGATGGCTCCAACATCTACATAATAGCAGCCATCTTGTAACCATCCAGAAAGCCCCCTGGGTCCATGCCTTCACGTCTAGGATGGCACAGTAGAAACACAGAGAAAACACATGCTTCAACCTGAAAAAAATGAATCCCCCTTAAAACATCCTGGTTACATATGTAATAACTTTTCCCTGTTTAAATTCTGATTTGGGTTTTTTATTAGTTGTATCCAAAAGCATTCTAAATACTATTAAGTCTGAACTATTTCAAACTTACATTTAAATATTAAAAAATGGAGCTATTATTTGAGGGATGAAAAATGACAATGACAAGAGTATGCTACTTAATTTTTTTAACCACACAAATATAAAATAAAGATATTGTGTCCACCTATAGCTACTTAATTTTTTACTAGGACATCTAGCCCAAGGTACAGAACTCAGTACTTCTAGTGAATCCTAAAGACTATTATATTTCAAAGGTGTTTACTACTCTATTCCCCCTTCACTACTTGCCTCCCCTCCTTCCCCACTTACAAGCAAACACATAAGTACACATACCACAGTCTGACAGATTAGGTCCTCAGCCTGCTGACCAGTTCATCATCCAGACTGGCGGTGCTACTTTCCCCATGTCATGACTTTAGGAAAATGGAAAGTATCTTCTTCTAATAACGGTAAAGACAAACACCAAAAAAGTAATATACTGCTCATGACAGGCTCTGTGTACTGGTGAATAAATGCTTTGTACATGAAAATAATTTGTGTTCCAGTCCTGCCACTTTCCAGCTATATGACAGCAGGCAAATAACTAAAATTCACTCCCTGTCGTTTTACTCCATTGTGAGGTGATGATGATATTACTCACCTTGCAAGGATCTCGTGAAGGTTAAATTAGACACACATAAAAAATTTTATTGATCATATTTTTATCAAAAATAGTTTTGTGTGTAACAACAATAGTTGGAAATTTCTGGAATTTCAAAACTATATGTTACTAAAATCAATAGTTACTAGGACTGAATTCTGAACAAATTATAAATGTTATCTTAAGTTCTAAGGAAACCATTCCCTCTGGCCTTAAGTTCTTTGACTCCATTTTCTCATTTGGAAAACAGCTCTGTGGTGTTTCTCTACAGGTAGTGAATGAGCAACAAATACAGCTTGTAAACTTCCTGATAAATGAATACTTTATCTCATAGCCCTGGAAGCAACCCTGACGTCTTAAATTATGTAATCCTGGTATTACATTATATTAGTCTGGCTCATATAAAATGTAAGCTACAAAAATATCAAAGCTAAGAAAAAATATTTACTCATGCTTTTACATGCAGAAAGAGGATGCATGCATTGCCAAGATTCCATAGAACAAGCTCAAACGAGAGCAACAATGCCTCAGTTATTAGAGAGGGCAATGGCCTGAAGCAGTCCTAAGGAACAAAGATTACTTGGTCCATGCAAGAGTCAATATTTAAGCATACAATGAGTAATTCCCACTTTAAGTTCATGAACATATTTCTTTTCAAGAACTTCTTTTTGGTTACAAATTTCATTTGTGGTCTCCCTACCTATAATCCATGAACCTATGAATGAACAAAACGTTGAAACATGAAACTCTCCAGTAAACAAAAATGTCAGTACAGACTTAATTCTGACTAGACCATCTCAACAAGGTTATACAAGACTTGTACTGTACTTCTCAGTCTCCAAAAATACTCATTTATCTACCCTGGCTAAAGCAACAGATTGAATGTTCTACAAAGATTTGTGGTAAATGCATGAATGACACCTCCAGACTGTATCAAATCATGGGGCTCTTAACTTTAAATCATTATTATTTAAAATCCTCTGACAAGTAAAGTGCCTCTTTGGGAGAATGAACCTCATATTCCACATTAGAATCATTTAAATTCAAATGAATATTATTGTTGCTAATAGAAACTTCATTTCTAAATATTTTTTTCAAATGTTCTAGTCATGCTATAAGCTAAAAATAACCATTAAATTATATTAATGCTAGCTTTGTGATCTTGAGCAAATCACTTAATTTTCTGCACCTTAATTTTCTTATCTGTTAAATGAAAATGGGATTGGGTGACTTTTTAGGTCCTTTAGAAAATAAAGACAAATAATAATTGTTAGCATTTATGTCATTTTAATTAAAGATGTGAAAAATGTAACCAAAGATTCTGTAAAACATTAAGTCTAAAAGAAATTGAACCACAGCCAAGAATTTTTGTAAACCCCAAATCCCCTCTCGATAGCACCAAACAATTGAGTTTTACAGAGTTAACTATGAAAAAGGTAAATTTCTTATTAGTAAAACTGATAACCTCCTGGGCTAATTTAATTCATTCCCTACTTGCCAACCAGAAATGTATGATTTTTACCTTTCTGGTTTAACAGCATAATGTTAGAAACTTTAAGGCCTACTCTTGCCTCATCTCTTATATACATGAAAACAGTGAGGCTCACTCAAAAAAAGAATACTTATGGGCATTCTCATCCATAGCCTACCTGCCTGCCCCTCTATAGGGTATACTGTATTTTCTCTTGCCTTTGTCTTACTTGCAATAAACTGCTCTAATAACTTCCCCACCAAAAACATAAAATCCACGAACGAAAAAAACTACATAATTCATATTGTCTTCCAACACCCACAGAAAGGGTCTTAGAGTCAACTCAAGCAAACTTCTCCCCTGCGCCCCACCCCCACTGAAATCAACATACCATATTAAAAATGTGTGATTATTGGTCCACATTCAGACTTTGAATGAACGAATGAAGTGGCTGTCTCCCACAGTTAGGGCAATGTAAAATCTAAAGACATACACCAAAAAAGTAATATACTACTCATGACAGGCTCTATGTATTGATAAATAAGTGCCCTGTACATGAAAATAATTTGTGTTCCAGTCCTGCCACTTTCTGGCTATACGACAACAGGCAAATAACTAAAATTCACTCCCTGTGGTTTTACGCCACTGTAAGGTGATGATGATATTGTTCACCTTGCAGGGATCTCGTGAAAGTTAAATTAGACACATAAAAATGGCCTGGCACAAGCCAACCATGGAATAGGCAAAAGACACTAAAAGACATGCCATCTGCCTTACAAATCTTCTCCCTTCCCTCAAGGTAAGTTGAACAGAATCCAATGCAACAGATAGCTGCCATATTTTTCACTGGGCTGTCAGTTCCCCTTAGGCACAGAATATTTCTGATTCATCTCTGCATGCTAGTACCCAGCAGATTGAAAACATAATGAACGTTATTCAATGGGGAAAATGAGAAATTCTTTGGGTCTGAGGATGTTAATATTATCCCAGACCCAGTGAAAGAAAGTTCCAATTTTCAGTTTGGCCAAATAGGTAAGTGTTTACTACAAGCTTCTATGTGGTTCAAAGCAAATAAGCTATTCTGAATTCTAATAATTACATTCTCTAAAATATAAAAAACTCAATTGCCCTAAAGCTCTCAATTTTAGTTTTGAAAAACCAATTCTTTCCTAAACAATGGAGTGGGTAACCACAGAAACTTGTGGAATCTCTTTTCCTAGAAAACACGAAGAACAGGAAAGAAGCCAGTCAGTCTGGAAATGGCTTCAAAATCTGCCGATAAGCAAGAAGTTGGGCTGAGTTAGATGCCCCTTGAAGGGTTCCTCTAGACCTATGCCACTAAGAAAAATAATTCTAATAATTCTGTCATTTATGTCCAAGAAAATAAAATAAATCTAACATCTCTCAATACAGTCATTGGAAATTATTTTATCTGGATCTAGTGATGCTTTTACAAACCCATTTTCTTCTTAAATTATAGTAAACTGTACTAAGCTCTTAATTTGAATATGAGCTCCTTAATAATACAGAATAGAAATTGCACTTAACACAGTAAACAAAATTATTTATTCATTTCTCTTTTTCAGTCTATTTCATGACCTTAAATCTACTCATCCCCAAAGCCTTATAAGAAATACTATTTCCTCAAAAATACATCACTCTATTTTTTCCATTTACAGATGTCCAAGGCATTCATTACCCAAATCACAATGCACAGGTGATTAGTGATATCTTCTATTTTCATCTGATTCACAAGTAACAGTTTATTTCTCCCCAGTTGAACTGTAAGCTCAAAAGCCCAAGTTTTGGAGCCCTCATGTTTAAACTGAATTCAAGGTAAGTACTTATTCATCATTAAGTTCTTATTGGCTCACAGGTTGAGTTTAAGCAAAAGGAAAATGTAAAAGCAATACTATTTAACTCTGCACAGTGAGCACCTGTATGAAGTTTTGGCAAAGCAGACACTCCACAAAGTCAAAAATAAAGCTTCTCAGACTACTATATATTGGCACTTGCCACTTAGCTGCAACTAACATAGTTGAAGGTTAAGACACACAAGGGACCCAGAGTTAAAGATGCAATTGGTTTAGCTGCTACCCTATAAAGAATGAGCAGCTATCAAGGACGGTCCATTCACATACAGATGGCAGCTACTATAGAAAAGCAGAAAGCACAGCACCTTCCCCAGAAAACAGGGCTATGCATGTTCCGATTTTACATGGAATCCATTATTCATTCTGTCAGACTAAGTCAGTTAAATGACAACAAACAGAAAGGAAAGGAGTGTTAGAAAATTACAGTGTAATAACATGACTGTAAAACTTGTATTTTCTCACTATTCATAATTCAAAGAACACATCTAGATCAGACCAATGGGCTCAAAAGCTCAATCTTAAGTGCATTCCACACACTCATACAGAGAGGCAGACCCCTGGTCCTTTCTCCACATATTAAATGAAAACTTCTGGTCCCTACTATGTGTCAAGTACTGTCTAAGGCATTGGCACTTTATCAAACATGCAATTCTAGTAACATTATATAAAGTCTCAGCTTCATATTTTAGAGGGAAGACACCTCAGGCTTGGCCCAACCTCTTATTTGAGCAAGAAGAAACTCAAGGAACAGAGAGGATAACCTCGTTGGTTATTGTGGCTTTATGAGAACAAAGGCAGGAGTAGAAAACAAACTTTTTATCCCCCCCTCCCCAGTAATAAAATTTACTTTTTCTACTAAGCAAGTATTTCTATATGCTTCCTACACACCAGACAGTATACAAGGTACCAGATACACAGGATTCTGACCCTGGTGCTGTCCTCAAAAGGCACAGTCTAACAGCAAGGCAACAGACAGAAACAGCAAACCATATCTCTAATTGTTTAGGACTTCAATTTTAAAAAAAATAATAATAAAGTTGTAATAGTTTGTTGTAGACTCTTAATAACCCCATGAAGATAAAATCTAGATCTTACTACTCCTGTCATATAGATTGAGAAACTGAAGTATGGAGTGAATAAGGGACTCTACTAAGGTCATCTCCAGTGGCAGCAAAATGCCTAGAAACCAAGTTTATTTACTCCAAGGTAGACATTCTTTTCACACTAGATGGAAAAAAAGCAGATGTTCTTTTTATGTTCAGTTCCTTTCTGACCAAGAGCACACATTTGCAAGACTGCATGCAGAACAACCTGTGGTTGTGAAAGCAAATTTAACTGGCTGTGAGGTGTCATCAGCTGAGGTTAGTTATTTGATGACTGAGTAATCACCCAACAAGACATTGTAAGTAGCATTCTTAAAGTGCCCTTTATATATACAAAGAATAGATGGAAACGGTCCTATCCTTCGGGGAATTAATATGTAGAAAATGGGTATATAAATATTTCAACAAAAAGTGACAAAATTAAATAAACTACAAAAGTAGAATAATCACAAACAATTGCAAATTTAACAAACTAAATGTTTTGCAGAACTTCTAAGAAGACCTGCCAAGAAACTGATAATTCAAGAGTTAAATAGAAAAGAGAAGCCTGTATAGGAGATGACACATGCCAGTCTTCTGATTATTGAAATACAGGCTCTTACTAAAAAATGTTCACCACACTTAAGTAAAATATCAACTTCCTAATTCCTTCATTTCACTTTCCACCATTAGTCAAAATAATTATACAAATATTCCATTTCTCTTCTTCTAGGAAAGTTATTAATTTTGTAATCTTCTCTATTCAAAAGAAATGAATTTCCATCAGTGTGACTTTAGCTAAAAGGGTAAAACTGTGTGATCTCATCGCCCTTTTATTCTTCTATCCTCTTTCAGTTGCAACCTAAATGAAATTAATGATCATTTTTCTCTGGTGCACAGTAAAATTTATATACACATTCAAGAAGAGCAATTTTAACATTAACTTTAATTGTTACTTAATATCATATTTTATTCATACTACTAAACATCATCATGGTCTCATAAAAAGATACAACTATTTTAAACTTAAGCACACTGTAGAATTATTAACAAATTAGACAAAGTTAAAAAGAAACAAATACTAGTAATTTTCAGTTAATGACAGGAAAAATTACTTTAAGAATGAGCTAAAGGGGCTGGTGTCATGGCTTGGTGGTAGAGCAGTTGCCTACCATGCATAAGACACTGAGTTCAATCCTCAGCACCACCTAAAAATAAATAAATAAAGGTATTGTGTCCATCTACAACTAAAAATATTTAAAAAAAATAACAGGCTATAAAGTAAAAATTATAATCATGCTACCAAAGTAGTAATATTTATTTTAAAAATACAACGCAGGGGAGAAAAAAAAATCTCTTAGTATTCCTGCATTTACTCAGGGGATTCAAACTTAGAGCCAGTTACCTTTCTTTGAAATATTTGGTGAATTTTACAGGCTGATAAGCAGCAATTTTCAGAACCACCACAGCAGGTTTCACTAGAATTACCACAAGCATATCAAAAAATTATTTCATCATATCTTTTAGTTCTTAAAACTTAATTTCATCACAAGAAGACATATTTTAATAAATACCAGTTTAAAATCTAAATTTGAAGCAAAAGCATAGTAACTTGTTTAGGGAAGAGAGAAGCTGGGCTTGAATTCATGTTTAGGTCCTTAAGACAATGACTTGTATGTCAAATTGGATTCTAAAAGTTTAAGGGAGTAATTAAACATGCAGCGACAGTGACATCTAGTGTTAACAGCTGCAAGCCAACTACACTACTATTAAATCCTCAAATGCTGAAGAACTATCCAAAGCTTCTCTTTAAGAACAAACAGAACTTGTGCATTATATTAAATAATAATAATAACCAAAATGGTTCCATAGATTTCCTTCCAGACATTAAAAAGCCTTACTGAAAAAAACAGAGTAAATTAAAGACCAAAAAGTAAATGCATTATTTATTTCACACAGTCAACATCTCCAACTTTCTCCCTTCGTTTAGGAGAGTAATGAATGCACAGGTAGTCTGGAAGGTGTTCTGATAAGAGTTTCACAATCTTTTAAACTTTCGCCTATATGATTAAAGATACTGCACAGATAGTAAATACTCGATAACACATCAGGAAAAAAGAATGTAGGACATTTCAGGAATACTTGAAGAAGACACAAAGAAAAAAGAATAGTTACTGCAGTGAGAAACAAGTCTATATTTCAGCCCTGGCTTCCTTGCTTTATATTTGTTGATTTGAAAGGTCAACTTTGTAATCAGTTGATATTTTTGCCCAAGGATTTAGAATTTGGCAGCACAGGTTAATTCATTATACCATTTTTATAGTTTTATGCTACAGATGAATCTGTAAAAGTAAGCAAAATTTCGACAATTATTTTTGGCCAGGACAATTTTGTGTAAAAAGAAAAGTTAGCATTAGATGAAGCTTACTTACCTATTTGTTTTGGAAAGTTCGTCCTTTCCCCTTTTAACTCCAAAAATTCTTGTGATCAAGGAACTAAAGAGAAGAGTGGATGAATTTCTCACCTATTATAAAAATAAACACACAATATGGGTCAAGGAATATTTATGGCATGAAATCAACATGTATAATGGTCAACTAGGTATTCCAATCATTATACCATTGGCTAGTGTAGGACTAAAGAAAACATGGTTTGTTTTCACAAAATGAGACAACTTTTTTAAAAAAAACTTAATAGTAATTGACTCAATGAACTCTTAAATTAAGCCCTAACTCCAAACACAATATAGTTTTTTCCTATTCTAATATTATCAATTGATTTCATTTTGTCCTTGAATTGAATCACCAAACAGTACTTTAAGAAAAAAAAACTATTTTTCATATCCTTCCTGACAATGATTATTCTAGACCTCAACTCTTTTCACTTATTTTTCTGTACTTACCTACCTGTGAGAAAATACTTGTAAGACTTAATTTCAAAGAATCCATGTAATAAATAGTCAAGAAAATACTTAATATTCCAAATGCCATTAACTTCACAATGCCAATAATATAGCCAAGGGATATTAACCCTAAAATTATATGATAGAACTGATTAATAAAAACAAGAGGCAAGAATAATGTTAATAAACTTGGATCATTTCTCCAAGACACTACAGAGTATGTTTTCCAAGCCAATGCATCAAGATACTTTGGAATTTCACGACAATGTCTTGAATATTCTAGCATTATTGGTCTTCCTCAATCACCTTGCCAAATCAGAGTAGAGAGGTTTAAGTATGTACTGCCTTCCTTATGGTGTGCAAGGCAATATATCAGCACCACAGAGAATATCTAGAAATAGAAGACACACAATTGCTGCCATCATAGAGCTTATTTTCTAATTAGGTAAGTGATCATATGGTATGTTAAGTAGCAATATAATCAGAAAAGTCATTAAAAGTAATAATGCAGGCTGGAGCCATAGCTCAGTGGTAGAGCCCTTGCCTCGCACATGTGAGGCACTGGGTTTGATCCTCAGCACCACACAAAAATAAATTAATAAACAAAGATTTTTTTAAAAAAAGTAATAACTTGAGATTTAGAAAACCACTTCCTGAAACCATTGCATAAGGGTCACAAACTCAAACGCCCAGTAGAAGCAGGGAGCAACAGAGGCAGCAGTGGACTGTGTCTAATTTAGTCCCTGCTCAGCTTCAGCTGACTAGCTGCCATGAAGGAATGCAAGCCTAATGTTGCCAGATCTTCTGCTTTTTTAACAGAAGCCAGAAACATGATTTTTATGT
Source organism: Ictidomys tridecemlineatus (assembly GCF_052094955.1). Lineage (NCBI taxonomy): Eukaryota > Metazoa > Chordata > Mammalia > Rodentia > Sciuridae > Ictidomys > Ictidomys tridecemlineatus. The sequence continues at coordinate 202,184 of NW_027526137.1, forward strand.
GAAATCTCACTATTTTGAAATGTTGGCAACAAATTAAAGAAAAGGGGTGGTGGAAAAATGACCATAGAGTCCAAATAAAATTCATACCAAAATTGCAATGAAACCCTAATCTTGGACAGATCTACTTAGGTCCATTCAATAGTCAGCAAACATTAATGGAGTCCCTACTACATGCCCTGCCTAATATGCCCAAACTGTAACAAATAGATCCATCCTGTCAATATCAGTATCACCTCTGCCTATCACAGGTCTTGATTATCTTACTCAGTCTCAGAAGGCTTGGTAAGGACATTTAGGACACCATTACTTCCCTCAAATCATAACAATGATAAAACACAAAAAGAAAGGTTAAAAGTAGGGCTCAGTGATAGAGTGCTTGCCCAGCACCACAAGTAATAACAAAAAAATAAACAAAACACAACAGAAACACAAATTCCATTTTGCCCTAAACCAAACTCTCTGACAAAGGCTGCCAGATGCACTAAAGTTAAACATCTGGAGATGTTGAGAATACACACTTTAAACAAAACCATAGGGTTTTTTTTTCACTTTGTGAAACAGGCACAACCCAGAAATAAAATTCTTTTTTTTAATCAATAGACTGAGGGCAAGAGACAGATAATGCATTTTAGTAATATTAATATGGACAAATGGAGCCGGGTGCAGTGACACACGCCTGTAATCCCAGAAAGGCCGGGGGACCACAAGTTCAAAGGCTGAGGCAGGGGGACCACAAGTTCAAAGCCAGCCTCAGCAACTTACTGAGGCCTGAGCAGCTTAGTAAGACCCTGTCTCTAAATTAAAAAAAAAAAAAAAAGATGAACCAATGGGTATCAATACTATCAGCTTGATCCATCCTGCATAGGCTGAATGTTTGTGCCTCCTTCCCCAAATACATATGTAGAAATCCTAACCTTCAAAGTGATGGCTTTGGGAGGTGGGGTACTTAGGATATGATTAGGTTATGAAATCTTTACACTTATAAATGGGATATTAAATGCTCATATTAAAGAGACCAGAGAGAGAGAGAGAGAGAGAGAGAGAGAGAGAGAGAGAGAGAGAGAGAGAGATCCATTGCCCCCTTTAACCTTTTACAAGATAAGGCAACTTCTATGAACCAAAAAGCAGGCCCTCATGAGACACTGAATCTGCTGGCACATCTATCTTGGATTTCCCAGCCTCCAGAACTATGAGAAATAAATTTTTGCTGCTTATAAGTCACCCATTCTGTGGCATTTTGTTATAGCAGCTCAAACAGACCAAGAAATCCATTATAAAATTCCTCCATTTAGTAGCCAATTATGATCAATACCTATTCTGATACATATAGCAAAACGGTGATACTCTATCAGAACTTCTGCATTAATTACTTAACATTCCCAGAAAAAATTTTAAAAACTTTCCCTAATCATCTATTTGGTTACCCTGTTCACTCAATACAGAATTATTTGCATGTATTAACCAATTTTCCATTCAGGGCAGAGCAAACCTCCAAAAGTAATCAATTGATGATACTTGGTTTTATTTATTTTTTTTTTTTAAAGAGAGAATGGGGGGCGCAGAGAGAGAGAGAATTTTAACATTTATTTATTTTTTCTTAGTTCTCGGCGGACACAACATCTTTGTTGGTATGTGGTGCTGCTGAGGATCGAACCCGGGTCGTACGCACGCTAGGCGAGCGCACTACCGCTTGAGCCACATCCCCAGCCCCCAATACTTGGTTTTAATATTTTAAAAATGACTTTCCCTTCTTTGAGATACAATACACATACTGTAAAATTCACCATTTTGAAGTATACAAGTCAGTGGTTTTTACTATATTTCTAAAGTGGGAGACTATCACCACTAAATCAACAATATTTTCACAGCCCCAAAATGAAACCCTGCACACATTAGTCATCATTTTCCCTCCACCCATAGTAGGAAAGCACTGATCTATTTCTGTCTCTAAATATTTGCCTATTCCAGACATTTCATATACATAGGATCATGAAACAGATGGCCTTTTATGTAAGCCTTCTTTCACTCAGCACAATATCCTCAAGATTCACCCATATTCTAACATTTTTTGATATGTTCTTCCTTTTTATGGTAATATCCCATAATAGAGATATATCACATTTTTTAAATCTGTTCAGCATTTGATGGGACATTTGGCTTGTTTCCCATTTTTTGGCTATTATGGATAATGCTACTGAAAACATCTGTGCACAAATTTTTGTATCAACATGTTTTCACTTCTCTTAGGTATACATCCAGAAGTAGTATGGTAAATTATTACAGTAACTCTGCTTGTAGGAACTGCCAAAATGGTGGTACCATTTTATATTCTGATTAGCAATATATTAGGGCTTCAATTTCACCAATTCTGTGATTCTGCACATCTTCCTCAATACTTTTATTGTCCATCTTTTTAATCTTAGTGAGTACAAAATGGTATCTCATTGTGGCTATGATTTGCATTTCCCTAATGATGCTAAACATCTTTTTATGTACTTATTGACCATCTGAATATCTTTTGGGGGGAAATATATTCAAATGAATTGTCCATTTTTTTAATTGGGTTATCTTTTTATTATTATTGAGTTCTAAGAGTTTTCTGTATATTCTTAATTTTGATCAAGTCTAATTTACCTATGTTATTTTCTGTTGCTTGTACCTTAGGTGTTGTATCTAAGACACTGTTAACCCACTCCAAGGTAGAAAAACTTACACAAGTTTTCTTCTAAAATTTTTATAGCTCTTACATTTAGATTTTTGATCCATTTTTAGTTCCTCAAACATGAAATTCATTCCCTTGCATTATAGCTATCTAATGGTACTAGTACTATTGGTTGAAAGAACTATTCTTTCTCCATTGATCTTTGAGCACTATTTTTTAAATTTTTTGTGGAGATTTATTTCTGGACAATCAATCCTATTCCATGATTTATATGTCTATCCTGATGTCAAATCCATAATCAAATTTACTACTGCTTAGTAGTAATTTTTGAAATTGGGGCCTATGAGCCCTTTGACTTTTTTTCAAGATTGTTTTGTCTAGTATGGGACCCTTGTATTTTTTTAACATATATTAGGACCAAAATATTAATTTATGCCAAAAAATATTCAGATGGAATTTTAACAGAAATTATGTTGAATCTGTAGATCAATTTGGGGAATATTATCATCTTAATGATAGAACGTCTTCCAATAATGAACATGGGATATCTGGTCCTCTTGCATTTCTCTGAATAATGTTTTCAGATTTTCAGTGTGAAAGGTTGCACTTTTTCTGTTAAATTAATTTCCTTTTAAAAAATATTTTTATTAGTTATTGATGGGCCTTTATTTATTTGTTTATATGTGGTGCTGAGAATAGAACCAGTTTCTCACACATGCTGGGCAAGCACTCTACCACTGAGCCACAACCCCAGCCTCATCTTCTGTTAAATTTATTTCTAAAGTATTTTATTCTTCTTTATATTTTTATTAGTGCATTATAGTTATACATAATAGTGGTATTCTTTGTGACATGTACATACATGCATATATTGTAATTTACTCCATTTCATTCTCTAGACTTCCCCTTTCCCTCCCTTCCTCCTTTCCTGAATCCCCTTTCTCTACTGATCTTTCTTCTATTTATTTTATTACCTTTATTTATTTAATTTTTAATAGGTGCATTATAATTATACATAAAACTGTGACTCATTGTGATATATGCATACAGCACATAGCATAATTTAGTCCATTTAGTCTTCCTCCACTCCACCCTGCCCTTCAATGACTTTCTTCTATTATACTATTCTCCCTTCTGTTTTCATCAGATTCCCTTTTATTATTCCTTATTTCTCTTCACTTCCACACAGGAGAGAAAAGATTTGACCCTCGTCTCCCTGAGTCTGGCTTATTCACTTAGCATGTTGTTCTCTAGTTCTATCCATTTATCAGCAAATGATATAATTTCATTCTTCTTGATGGCTGAGTAGAACTCTATTGTGTACTGCCAGTGTCTCGGCTGGCACTGAATCACGAGCCACTACACAGCTTTGTAGATTCAAATAGCAATTCTTTATTCCAGAACTCACACCGGCCTCCAGCTAACATGTTCTGATCCAATCTCCAAAATCCCGCCGCCCCCAATCACCTACTCCACAGAGGCTTTTTCCAAATCCAATTTGAATCTCAACAGGAACACGCAGCAGGAACACCCTAATCCCAGCAGCAATAATCTTCAACCTCCAACTTCCCTAAAACCCCTATTGTCTTAAAGTGGGAATGCCTTAAACCCAAATTATCTTAAGCCCGGATACTTCCTCAAACCTGGATCCACCCTCATTCACCTTGAGCAGGGTCGCCTTTCTCAAACACACATGCAAGGTCACAGCGGATTTCAAAGGCAAGTCCATTTAACATGGGGTACGCTGGCAAGGATTTTGAATCGTCATTTCTACTTGGCAATGGCCCTCAGCAGTGTACATATGCCATACATTTTCTTCTCTTCTTTTATTCTTTTTTAAAAATTCTTTTTGAATTAATGTTTGGACTATTCATTGCTCAAGTAAAAATGATTTTGATACTTTTATCTTGTATTCAGCCACCTCATTGAACTTGTTTATTAGCTCTAATTTATGTGAGTGTGTTCCTTAGGATTTTCTACATAAAAGATCATGGCATCAGAAAATAAAAACAGTTACACATTCCTTTATTACATCTTATTTTGGCCTGATTGCCCTAGTTAGGAGTTCTAATGTAATGCTGAACATAAGTGGCAAGAGTGTATACCCTTGACCTTTTACTGATCTTAAGGGAGAGCTTTCAGTTTTTCACCAGTAAGTATATGCTATGTTTTCCACTGCTGTTCTTGATCAGGTTGAGAAAATTCCATTCCTAGTTCATTGAGTGTTTTTAATCATGAAATGGAATTAGATTATTGTCAAATGCTTTTTCTACATCTGCTTAAACATCATTTAATTTTTGCCCTTTATTCATTACATGTTACATTAGCTGATTTCCTATGCTGAGATGTATACTGTTTTAAAACTGTAGAAGTTAAAAAACAGACCACTAAATAGTTATTATAAAGGGTCAGTTGGTCCCATTATTTTTGAGACTGTGGCAAGGCAAACCATCATGGCAGGGAGCATGTAGTAGAGAACAACTGTTTACCTTATGGGAGTCAGAAAGCAAAAGAAAAGAGAGGAGGGATGTAGGTCCCAACAGGATTTTCGAGAGCACGCCTCCATGACCTAACTTCCTCCCACTAGGCCCCACCTCCCAAAGGTTCTATTACTTCCCAATAGTACCACAGGATGGTGATCAAGCCTTTCACACATGGGCCTCTGGGGAAATTCTTAGATCCAAACTATAGCAACAGTAATACAATAAAAGCAAATTCCTTTGGGGAAAAATGAATGAAGGAGTAGGCAAGTTAAAAAAAGATTAAAAACAGAATTAGTGGTAAAGTTGAAAATGCAGAGATTAGAACAACTGTCAAGTAATTCTACCTATAAACAATTCTTTTTATCAGGGAAAACCAGAATACTTCCTGCTCTCTACCTCTTTCTTCACTGAGTCTCCAACATATGGTTGGCAGGGACTTGGTAGTCAGCTGCAAAGTGACAACTGTTACCAAAGTATTTCTCTTCTATTCATTGAATAGATAATTTTTTTCTTTCTTTCTTGGCATAAGAAAGCTTCTATATATAGACTTGTATAAGAGAAGAATTTATTAGCTCTAATTTATTAGAAAATTAGGTTACACCAGGTTGTATGCGTGTGTACAAGCACATATGTACACTCATTTTTTAATTACATAACATATAAACTCCCTTAACAAATATTCAAAAAATATGAAAGGGGAGCCCACCCTGTGCAATTGCTATGTAGCATGATCACTGACACACCATACACCCCTAGTAGGCAGTCAAGGATAGGGTCAAGATACAACATTTTAATATTCTGTCCAGGGTATGTGATACAGGTTTAGAGCAGAAAGAGACATTTTTTGAAAAAAATTAAATGAGATTTGAGTTCTAAGCCATGTGACTTTGAAGAAATCCTACACCTATAATCCAGAAAAACCATGCCATATTTTCTGGGCTTCTAAGGAGAAGACCAGCAATACTTGAGTTCTTGGTAACTGTCTTCCAAAGCTGTAAGATACTTCTCCCATGAGAGGTCAAAAGTAAAGAAAGGGTTTCCACTAATCCATACAGCATCTATAAGTGAATTAGAAAAAATGTACCTCTTCCTCTGAGTAAATGAAGCTCCATTCCAAGGCACATAGCATGATGAGTGGAGCACAGCTGGATTTCAAGACTACACAGCCCTAAGCCTGGAACCTTCATAGCAACTTCACAACTGCCAGAGGGCAGAGTCATTGGTGCCAACAAGACACAAAGTAACCGTGGCAGTGCTGCCAGGAAGATCTGAAAGTGTCTTTTTTGTATATTCCTCTGATATCCCCTGCATGCTGTGAATCAGAACTGACTTGAGAGAAGCAAGATAAAACTGTTCTAGATGAAAATATAACCTCAGGATGGGTCATAGGAGGACCCTAGTTGGGTTGCTAGGCAAGCTCTATTGGAAAGGCTGAGAGTTGCCTAGGGAAAGGCAATCAGGTGTCCAACAGTCACTAAACATAATAAAGAGAATCAGATGCTATTTTAAAAGAACAACTGCCCAGAAAACTCTAAGGATCTATGCATATGTATCTATAAGTCATTTTATGTAACTTAAATTTTGACTAAACTAACTTCATCTACAAAACGTACATCAAACATAATCATTTCTTACCATCTTTACTAACATTTCTCTATTCTAGGCCATCATCACCTTTTGGCAGAACTATTATAATAGCTTCCTGATTGGTCTTCCTCCTTCCTTCTTGCCACCTTAGAATCAAGTCCCCATTTATCTAGATTAATAAAAAACCCATCATTCCCTGCTATAAAACCCCCTTGTGAAGGATTTTTCAATAGGCTTTTCAATAGCAGAAGGAATCACAGTTGCATTTCAAGTATTTATGCCAACACTTGTCCAAGTTGGGTTAATGCCCCAAGGGGTAAACTCTGACCAACAAGAAACAAGCAATGGGACTCTTCTAAGAGGTGGTAGTTTCACATAGAAGATGTACCATGTGACAAGACAACCAGCTCAGTTTTCTTGCAAGGTTAGGGCCTACTTGGTAGCATCTTTCCTCCTTTCTTGCCTTATTTATTGTTTTCTTTCATTCTTGCTGCTCTGGGTTTGTACCACTCAATAAAACCTTACCTCCAGTTGCTTTCTGAGGACACAGGGCCCAAGCCCTACAAATCAGCTAAAATGACCTTTTCTGCAATCCTATCACACACAAAACTGCTTTACCACACTTCAGATTCTGAAGTCAGACAGATAATAGTTGCACATTCTTAGACAAAGGTATTTCACGTCTCTTAGCCTTATTTTATTTATATATAAAATATGAAGTATAATAAAGTTTACTGAAATTAATCAATGTAATATAAATGATGCCAGGTACATTATTTATATTAGTATTTCCAGTGCTTAATATGTCATCTACTACACTGTAGGTATGCCTAATGCCTACAATGTTTACAATAGTACATTTTCTCTGTATTTAAAAAATTCCAACCAAGTAGCAAAGATTGAAAGACCTGTAAGGTCTCAATACAAATAGTCAGTAATCTGTAAAAACACATTAAATCTATACATGAATGCTCTCTGAAAAATGGCCCTTTACTGCAAATAATTCACTTTACCTGGGTTTTTGCCTCTCCAACTTATCAGGAAAAACAATTAAGTCAAAAGTACAGATGTCGCCAGCTTTAGGCACAATATATTCCTGAGAGGATGCACACAAATCAAATTTCTGTAAATCAAACCATATTTCACAAGCACTAGGGGAAAAACACCCTTTAAAATGACTTCAACAAATAATGCTATAGTAAACTGTTACTGTAAAATGAAGGTTTCTTCATAGCCGGTGATTATGTTGACATATAATTTCATTAGGTTTTCATAAGAAAGGAAATACAGCAATCAGCATATGGCAACATGAGCTCCCTCCCACCCCACATGAAGTCCCATGCTTGCTCAGGACTCTACAAGCAAGAAGATCATCACCAGAACTGAACACAGCCAATGCTATGCCTGGAGTCTGTGAAACTGTTGTTATAAAGTTAAAAAAATTTATGGCAACAGTATAGATTGTCACAGGTATGATGTTACTTTGTCTGACAAAGCAAGAACAGCAAATAGAAACAAAATATTCCTATACAACCAGTGTTCAAAAGGAAGATTCCAGTTAATAAAATTATCATAAGCATTTATATTATTACAAGCTTTTGTGGATATATATATGGATATTGATAGTATTCATGCATAAAACTCACAGGATAAAAAATATGCATCAGAATCATGATAACTCTGTGGTGGCTTAACAGGTAACTCATTTTAAAGGTTTCTCTTATGTTTTCCTTTATTTTAAAAAATTTTTCAGGCATATGCATTACTGTTTTGGGTCTCACAAATGGACTTCCACAAAGGAATCATTTGTTTCTGACACTTTTGGCTTTGGCAAAAAGTTGGGAAAATCACCACATTTCACACTGCTAAAGCCCTTTCACAGAAAATATTTCTTGTATTATCTGGATTAGACTTGAAGAAAACAATATTAATATTGTTGGCAATCAGTTTTACCATCTCTAATTTTCCTGATGATCAAGCCACATTCCTACATCTCTGATTACATTGATGGTATACGGGTATTGTTCTACTTCCTATAAATGTAAAAGGTAAAAGCTGTGCCTTCAAGGGCAGTTATGCAATGCTCCTAGACAGAATTCCAAAAGTCTGCATCTCTTACAAGAAGATGCCCAATTGTCTAGGCAAATGTTGGCAACCTTGAGGAGTGTTCCTCACACTGGGAGTCTGTGCCTTTGGCAGCCACTGCAACAGACTGAATCTCAATTAGAGGCTTATCATATTGGTACGGAATGGTTTGTGCAGCCTACTAATTGGAACGCCTGCCTGTCTAGTAAATACTCCACTCTGTGGATTTTGTTTTGTTTGTGGGAGTTGTGGGTGGGGAGTTACAAAGGATTGAACTCAGGGGGACTTAACCACTTGAGCCACATCCCCAGCCCTACTTTGCATTTTATTTAGAGACAGGGTCTCACTGAGATGCTTATGCCTCACTGTTGCTGAGGCTGGCTTTGAACTCATAATCCTCCTGCCTCAGATCTCCGAAGCTGCTGGGATCACAGGCATGGGCCACCACACCCCACCACTCTGTGGGTTTAAGACCTAGGTTCTTTGCTCCTCCCCTCCCCTTTGCCAAGCATTTTTGTAAAGCCACATGTCAAGCGCCTATGAATCATAGGTTATTGTCCTTTACTCTAGAAGACACAATGACATAGGAGAAAAAAAAATAAGGGTTTCTCCAAGGAATCATGAAAAAAGACATATGAAAGTTTCCTTTCTTAAATCTAAGAAGTACACTAGGTACTGCTCACAGTCTTTACAGAGTTCTAAGTCAAATGGTTTCTGGACAGTGTTATATTGAAAAAAAAGTGATTCAATATTTAGACTTCTATTTAATGTTTTGTGCTTGATTTTTCAACTTTTGATAGAATATATTGGTACCACTCACTCAACATATTATATACAGAATCTACAACATCCAAAAAGAGATACATTAAGATACTAAGAAAGAGTTGGTCTGTTTCTAGATCAATATTACTAATCAGTAGGGAAATGCAAAGCAAAATCATAAAGGGATACCACTTCACACCCATCAGGAAGAACTATCATTTTAAAAAATGAAAATCCTAAGTGAAGACTTAAACAAATTGGAACTCTTGTGCATTGCTGATATGAACGTAAAATGATACTGTCTCTATGGAAGAGTTTGATGGTTCCTCAAAAAGTTAAAACATAGAATTACCCTATAATACACCCAAATTAACTGAAAACAGGGACTCAGATAACTTGTATGCTAATGCTCACTGCTGAATTACCATAATAAGTAAAATGTGGAAACAATCTATCAACAGATGAGTGGATAAAGAAAATAAAGTACACACATACAATGAAATGTTATGCAAACTTAAAAAGGAATAAAATTCTGACATGTTACAACTTGGTTGAAACTTAAAGACATTATATTAAATGAAATAAGCCAAATATAAATTAATAAATATTGTTATGATTCCACTTATAAGAGATATTAGGTCAGGTAAATTCATAGAATCCAAAGGTATTACAGAGGTTACCGGGGATAAGAAAATACAGGAAGTCAAAACTTAATGAGTATAGAGCTTTTGTTGGGGATGACAAAAAGGTTCTGAAAATGTGTAATGTGATGAATATTGTATACACTTATGCCAAGTTAAATGGTTAAAATGGCAAATTTAAAAAAAAAGATAACTGACTTTAAACAAAAGTAATAACAACCTAGGGCAGGCTTACAACACAAAAAAAGTAAAATGTATAACAATAGCAGCATCAAGATAGGAAGAAGAAAAGGGAAGCAAAATATTAAGTTCTTATACTTTAAGTGGCACAGCAAAACATCACTCAAGGGTAGACTGTGATAAGTTAAAGTTATAGCTTACTGCACTAAAATAAAAGACTTAAGTCTAATAAACCAACAAAAGAGATAAAATGAAGCCATAAAACATCAAGAATCAAAATATAGTCTGATCCAAGAATTTATTCCCTAGAGAAATTCCTTGATAAAATGCAATATATATTTTTTTATCATCCAGTGAAAGGTTTATTAAAACTTAATCAGAGGTACAATTAAATCAATGAAAGTAAATGGCAAAAGCACTCACTGCCCAGACTGGTGAGGTAAAACCCAGAATTGCAGCCTTAGCTCCATCGGCAACATACGGAATGATATTTTCTCCTAGAGGTGTATCTCTAAACAAGGCTCTGAGGATATTCAAAGCATGAACCTAGGACAAGAAGTTCAAAATTAGCTGTGGGTTAATAACTATGGTGATTCTAAATCTGTATATAAAATTACAAGAAGAAAGTAATAATATGCAAATGAAACAGTAGATTTAATAAAATAATAATTGATAAAAATAATTTTTAGACATTAGTAAGAACAACGTAATAAAAAAAATTTGATCCAACGAACCTATAAGGAATCCTGAATCTAACAAACACATTCTTTTCAAGGAACATTTATTCTTTAAAATGGCCTCAAACAAGGAACATTTATTTTTTAAAATGGCCTCAAATATAGGATTTCATTTTTATAACATTAAAGTAAAAGGTAAAACTAAAGTGTTAGAAATTAGGATTTTGGTTACTGTCAGGGGAACAGTGCTGATTAGAAGAGAACATGAAGGGCCCTTGGTGTCCTAGAAAAGTTCTGCTTCTTTCTTGTTACACAAATGTGATAATTTTGTGAAGCTGTAATGACTTGCACACTGTATATTATAATTAAATCTAAAAATGCATATAAAATATGACAGGGACAGCATGAGAAAGGAAGAACATAAGCCAATCTCAATTATGAACCCAGTGAGAAGCATAAATGTATATCCTTTCTAAAGAAAATTTAATAATGTATAAAAACATGTCAAAGTTGAGTTCATTCTCAGTATGCAAATATATTATATTTAAAAATCAGCATAAGTGCTGGGAATGTAGTTCAGTGGTAGAGCAATTGCCTAGCGTGTACAAGGCCCTTCAATCCCCAGCATTGAAAACTACAACAAAAAGAATAACATGTAATTCATGATATTTGAAAATTCTAGGGAAAAACAAAACGTATTTATCTCAAATGATGCAGGAAAGCACTCAACAATTGGTTTTTTTTTAATCAGATAAAGGACAGATTAAAAATTTCAACAAATAACAACAACATAAAGATGCCTGCTATCTCTATTTCTAGCAAAATTGTGCTACAGGTTCCAGCAGCAAAATAAGATAAATAAAAATTTTTAAAAGACTAAGCATTAGAAAGCTAACAAACTTAGGATTACCTACTAGGGATACAATTATCTATAAAGAAAATCCTAAGAATTTATAGACAAGTCATTAGTTGTATTATAGCAGTGCAGGTAAGTTGCTAAACATAAGTACAACAATTACCAAAAAATCAATTTCATTCTCACAGAGAACAACACATAATATAAAATTTAGAAATATCATTTATAAGAAAAATATATAGAAATAAATCTCATAAAAGATTCATAAGACTTTTATGAGGAAAATATATGCATTCCTACCCACAAGGTATGAGAATTTCTGTTGCTTACCAGCACCTTGGTATTATGAGACCTTTACAGTTTTTACTTTTCTGTATGAAATGGCTCGGACTCGGGGGCCAGAGGCGGCACGACGCTGCGGGGGAGTGGGCAGCGCGGGCGGGCCAGGGGTCGGCGGGACCCGGGGACGGGGGACCGGGGAACCGGAGACCCGGCGCGGGAGCGCGGCTCGGGCGGGCAGGGGGCTCCGGCGCCGGGGGAGGATGCGCGGGCGGCGGGGCTCTGCCGCCGGCGCCAGGTCTGTGCGCGGAATGCCGGGAGCCGCGCCGGGGCGGGGGGAAGGGGTCGGCGGGGAGGGGGGGAAGGGGTCGGCGGGGAGGGGGGGAAGGGGTGGGGGGGGGGGAAGGGGTCGGCGGGGGGGGGGGGGGGAAGGGGTCGGCGGGGGAAGGGGTCGGCGGGGGGGGGGGGGGGGGAAGGGGTCGGCGGGGGGTGGGGGGGAAGGGGTCCGCGGGGCGGGGGGGCGGGGGAAGGAGTCCGCGGGGCAGGGGGGAAGGGGTCCGCGGAGCGGCGGGGGGGAAGGGGTCCGCGGGGCGGGGGGGGAAGGGGTCCGCGGGCCGTGGGGGAGGGGAAGGGGTCCGCGGGGCGGCAGGCGGCGCCCCGGGGCCGGGCGCAACGGGCGGGAAGGTGCGGCGGCCTCAGGCGCGCCGGGCCGGGTGGGGGTCGGGTCCTGGGAGGCCCCCTTCTACCTATGCCGGGGGCCACACAGACGGAGTAGAGCAGCGAGGACGAGAGGGAGAAGAAGAAGATCGCAGCGAGCAGCGAGCGGCGCGGCAGCCACAGCAGCCCCCGGCGGGAGCACATGCTGCAGCCGGGCGGCCGCTCGAGGGCCCGGCCTGCTCCTGCCGCTCCTGTGCGCCGCCGCCTGGGCCTCGGCCGCCGTCTCCGGAGCCTCGCGGGCCGCAGCCGCCGCTGCCGCCTCGCGGATCCCAGGCAACGGCCGCCTCGCGGATCCCAGCCAACGGCCGCCGCAGGACGGGCCACATGAAGCGGGCGGGGCCGCGCGGCCCGGAGCCAGCGCAGCGACGGGGGCGGGGCGGGCGGTCGCACAGGGGCGGAGGGGCGGGACCAGCGCCGCCGGGCACCGTCGCAAAAGACCCGCGCGCTCGCCACCCGACCCCAGTAGCCCCCGCGGCCGCGCAGCGGCTTTAGGGAGCGTCACTAAATGACGACAGCCCCTCTCCCCGCGGGGCCACCGCCCAGGCTTGCAGGGAGCGTGTCTCAAGAGCCAGCCGGCTTGCGCTCAGGCTCCTCGAGAAGGGGGCCAAGGGGCCATCTGCAAAGTCTGACGGTCTGATAGCCCACTGCAGCAGAAGAACTGGGATTGTAATGCTTGGGGGGCTCGGCTTTCATTCATTCGTTTATTTATTCAGTCAATCAATTCATTATTTATTTATTGGATGCCAGATGCAGTTGTTGGTGCTGAGAACAAAACAGATTAAATCTCTTGTCTTATTTGAACTTATATTCATGTGGAGGAGAATAAACGCAAGTCAATCAATAATTATCTGGTACTAATAACAGATATGAGCAAAATAAAACAGGAGGATGTGTTGGCAGCAGGCTACAGTAGACAAGGAAGGTCTCCCTAAGCAGCTGACATCAGCTGAGACCAAGGGTGAGAAAGAGCCAGCCACAAGTGAGGACAGAACAGTGCCACCAGGGGGAACAGCAGGGCAAAGGCCCTGAGGTGGAGAAAGCCCACTCTGGCCCCAGGTTGAACCCAAGGCCAGCAAGTGAAGTAGGAGACCTGTAGACAGGTGCACATCCCACGGAACAGGGAACCAAAGAGGAAACTGACATTGCTATAAGGAGAAGCAAGTCACGCCCTTCCACGCAAAACTGGCCTGACTCTGAAGGCAGGCCCTTGACTACTGAGCCGTAAACTGCCTCAGTGGTCTCTCTGCACCCTGCAGCTCATTCTGTAGGCAAATTGGTGTCCTATCCCATCACTTTAGCACGGGACCATATCTAAAGACCAGCCTTGATCCAGAGCACCTCAGAAGGCAGTGAGCAATAGCTAGAGACCCATGGGGAGTGACAGTCGCACCCCACCATCTTCAAGAAGCTCCCAGATGAATCCAAGAGGCAAGTGTCCCCCATGTGGGAACATCTGAAACCAGAGCCCTGTCTTGGAATATGTCAGAAGCCAGGAGTGGGCAACTTTTCAGGGATTCTGTGAGAACCAAAATTAATCCTACTCTATATTCCTAAAGCAATTTGAACATTTTCCACTGTTAACTTGACCCTTTTAAGGGGAGGCTATAGAGCCAGACTGCCGGGGTTCTTTAACTCCCAGCTCTTCCATTCTTAGCTTGTGACCTTAAGCAAGTTAGTTAAACTCTCTGTACCTTAATACAATGGGAATGTCATTAGTAATGACCATATGAGATTGTTATGAGGATTTGACGGATACATGCAATGCCTGACACATGGTAAATGCACATGGGTCTCGCCTTATCCAACAGCCCTGGGAAATGGGATGGGAGAGAAGAGGCTTTAAAAAGAGAAGCAGAGAATTTTGATTTGGATAGATGTGGGTTCAACTCTCGGCTTGGCCTAAACTTTACTGTGTGACCTTGAGAAAACCTCTTATCTCTGTTCATTTGTGAAATGCACCCCACCCCGTGCCACCTACCCCACAGGGATGTGATGTAGATTATGTGAGGTTACTGTGGAAAGGCCCTGAACCAAACTCTCTAAACTAATCTGATTTTGAATACTTTTTCTTTAGCCAATATAATAACCCTTTTAAACACCCATGTCTAAGAAATATTTTTAGATGCACAGAAAAGTTTTAACTTTTAAGAAGAATACAAGGGCTGGGGATGTGGCTCAAGCGGTAGCGCGCTCGCCTGGCATGCATTCGGCCCGGGTTCGATCCTCAGCACCACATACAAACAAAGATGTTGTGTCTGCCGAAAACTAAAAAATAAATATTAAAATTCTCTGTGTGTGTGTGTGTGTGTCTCTCTCTCTTTAAAAAAAAAAAGAAAAAAAAAAGAACAATACAACACATTTGTACACTCTCCACCTGAATTCAACAATTGTTATCCTTGCTGGCTGCGATGGCACATGCCTATAATCCCAGCAAGTCTGGAGGCTGAGACAGGAGGATCACAAATTTGAGGCCAACCTAGGCAATTTAGCAAGACCCTGTCTCAAAATTTAAAAATAAATAAATAAAAAGGATAAAGCTTGGTGGTACAGTGCCTGCCCCTGGGTTCAATTTTCAGTGGGGGAAGGGGGGCAGCAAGAACAAGTAAATTAGCAATCGTATCATATCCTTATAATTTCTGGTCTATTCTGTAGTCCTTGACAAGGAGGCCTTGCTACATCCAGACTAAATACTGATGACCAACCTCTGTTACATCTCTCCCTCTTTTTCTTCCTGTTTGGCAGTACTGGGGACTGATCCAGGAGCTGAACTGTATCCCTAGCTCTTTTTATCTTATTTTATTTTATTTTGAGCCAGGGTCTGACTGACCTCAAACTTGCAATCCTCCTGCCTCTGTCTCCTGAGTAGCTAGGATTACAGGTTACTTTTTTTCTTTAATGGAAGAAGGGAGAAAAAAGATATCGGGGTCCCTGTCTCAATTCCCCCCATCATGCTCCTTTTTCATCTCCAAGTTAAGTTTCCAGCTCACCTGGGTATTCGTTTTTCATTCATTCCTTCCCTGGACTGCTCAATCCCTCTGTCAAACAGACTTGAATTCTGCTTCCTGCTCGAGTGTTACCTCTCCCAATACTTTCCTCCAAGGGAGCTTCCCTGTCCCCAGCCTCTCTGTCCATCCCTGGCCCGTCTGTGGCATTTTTCATCCCCTGGCATCGTATGGTCCATGCATGTATTCACTTGTTCGTTTTTCTGTCTCCCAGATCAGAAACTACATTCCCCAAGGGCAGGGATTTTGTTTCATTTTCTGCCATATTCTTGCATGTTACACAGTGTCCAGGGCCAGTAGGTGCTCAATAATTGTTGAACAAATGCTGGAAAGACACCAGATGTGTTTTGAGCGCATGCTGGGCCTGACAGGGGCAGAGATGACTAAGTGAAGGTTCCTGTAGTCCTGCTGTGGGATGACAGGGAGGTGAGCAAGCTGGGACAAGGAGGTGAAGGCAGGACTCATTGTAGCTGGCCTTAGGGAAGGCAACCTGAGAAATTCTAGACTGACTTTGAAGGGACATGAGACAGATTTGCTCAAGGGGCAGTGACGCAGGCACCTGGCTGGCTGCAGCAGCTGGTTCCTGCAAGAAACAGGAAAAGGTGAGGACTGAGACTGGAAGACCTTGACCTTGGAGCTCAGCAGGCCCCTGGAGCCAGCCATATCTGGTGATCAACTGGTCCTACCTCCTCCTGGCCTTCCTCTTTCATTCACACCAGTTGCTTCATCTCCTGGACCTTCATTTGCACAACTGTAAAATGGAGGTCCTATAGTTCCTTGCCTTAGAGTTGCCAAGAGGATTCGGGAAAGAGTCCCTCCAGTTCCTGGCATGTAACAGTGCTCAATCCACGAGAGCCTTGCTGTTCTTACACTGTTTCCTGTGAGCTGTACAGAGCCCTTGGAGGTTCTGGAGCAGGGGAATGGCCTAAAGAAAGGGAGGCCCCTGAGTAGATCTCAGGCAAGCACACTACCGCTTGATCCACATTCCCAACCCTGTTCTTAGTTTTCTATAGCTCTGTAGCCAAGTTCTTTTGTAAAAGGCAGATAGTAAATGTTGTTGGTTTTAACAAGCTGTACAATCCCTGGCACAACTACTTGAATCTGCTATTGTAGCATAAAAGCCACCATAGACAGTAAATGAACAAATGTGCATGGCTGTTCTGATAAAATTTTATTTACAAAGACAAGTGGTGGGCCAGATTTGCCCAGAGGTGATTGTTTGCTGAGCCTCGCTTTAGAGGATGAGCCTTTATTTCATGAAAGTATTTACAATAGGTTATTGTACTTAGTAAATATCGATTTTCTGTTTTGTCTTTAAAATTATTTTTATAAACTACCACCCTTCAGTTTATTTGATCTATTTCTCTTACCAGATTAAGCTTCTTCAAATATAATTTGTTTGTTTTGTTTTTGTTTTGGATCGAACCCAAGGCCTTGTGCATGCAAGGCTAGCACTCTACCAACGGAGCTAGCCAGCCCCAAGCTTCTTCAAATATAATTTGCATCACATCATTCTTCTACCTCAAAACATTGGTGGCTCTTTATAGTCTGTAGAACTATTCCTAACCTTCATTTGGTCTTTAAGACCCTCCATGATCTGGCCACGCACTTTGTATCCTCTGCTTCTCTCCAACATGTAATCGAGCACAGCCATGGCCCATGTCTGCTCTCTTCCTCCAGCCCTCCTGAGGACTTCAAGATTTTATACTGAAGAATGTCCTTAAGTAACAGCCTGTGATTCTACACCACCAGGAGACCAGTCAGCATTTTGGGAGTCTCTCCATGGTTGGGGGCTCAGTCAGCATTTCAGGAGTTCCTACAGGGTTGGGGGCTCAGTCAGGGTTCCCGGAGCACATATGTGGGAGAGAGCTCAATCAGCCTCCCATAATTCCACACAGAAGGGGTTTCTGCTAACATTCCAAGTCCACACAGATGAGGAAGCTCTGAAGATGTTCCATCATGATAAGGAAAGCGGTTCTGTGGACGTTCCATGATTTCCTACCCAGGCAGGCGGTCTGCAAACAGAACAAAACTCAAGGAACAAGAAGGGGCTCTGGGGCTGGGGATGTGGCTCAAGCGGTAGCGCGCTCGCCTGGCATGTGTGCAGCCCGGGTTCGATCCTCAGCACCACATACCAACAAAGATGTTGTGTCCGCAGAGAACTAAAAAATAAATATTAAAAATTCTCTCTCTCTCTCCTCTCACTCTCTCTTTAAAAAAAAAGAAGGGGCTCTGCAAACATCCCATGATTAACTGTTCTTCAAAATTCTATATACAAGAAGAAGAAGTTGTTTTACGACCCCCAAATTCTATCCTCAGGAAGTACTCAGGAATGTTTCGTGATTTCATAATGAGGAGGCTTTATTGTATTTCATAGTTCTACAGACAGAGACCGGCTGTGGAGACCTTTTGTCAAAACAGATTCCACACTGGCGATCCTAAGACAGGAGAGAACTCCTCACAATGAACAACTCTGCCAAGAGGAAGGGGTTCATTTGCTCGACTCTTTTAGATCTGGGATCCCATGGTATGAACCTGGGGGACTCTGTGTGCGTTCAGGATGCGAGAGATAGGAGGCCATTCTCTAAATATGCCCCTCACCAGAGGAGGAGGCTAGCCAACAGGCCACGGCTGTACTCACAATCTGAAAGTCTACAAATATCCTGTGGTTTTATCCATACGTAGAAGGGGATTCAGACCCCATTCCAAGATCTTACACAGATGAAGGGGTCCAGCAAGATTCCTTGATTTTGCCAAGGGGAGAAAGAATCTCTGCAATATCCACTTACTCTGTATAAAGGGTTTTGGAAGCAGCCCATGATTTTAAACCCAGGAAGGTGCTTGGGGAATCCTTGGCGTTTCTGTGGCTATCAGGATCTTGGTCAGTCTGGTCTGATGAACATTGGTGGCTGGACCGTTTCACCATCAGACTCCATAAGTCAGAGCCTGACTGTGTGAACATTTCAAGGACACATAAAGATATGGGAGACCTGGAGACCAAGACTGACTCAAAAAAAAAAAAAACCAAAACACTGTAAAATTGAAACTAACCAATGTTTAATTAAAATGTCTACAAAATGTAGTATCAATCAACTGCCTCTGGATTCAGATGATTGTATCTAATTGCACCTATTGACAACGTGAAGAGGCAATTTTCTTAGGCTTAATAGGATGTGGTAGGGACTTAAAAGTAATGCAAGGGGCCCAGGAAGATCCTGAAATGGCCCTAGAGGAGGAAGCTGCGGGCAAGTTTCCATGGGAAGTTCCCATTTTGAAGCCACCCATGGCCCCTTCTACAACCCAGTCCCTGAGAGCTGACAACCCAAAGCCAAGCCCAGTTCATTCACCACCGAGTGACTCTCGGGAGATGGACCGAGCTCCAGATAGCACCCAGCTTCGAGGAAAGGCCATCCCTGTGGCCACAGTGGAAGCCGATTGGCCAAGGACAGTATGCTGTGGCAGGTGTCTGAAGGAATCAGATATTGTCACGGTCTCAGGAAGGAGCAACAGCTGTTTCAGCTTCTCTTTCCCTTTCCCCACAAGTGTCCCACGAGTCCCAGGGGAGGGCTCTGAGCCAGCCAGAGCATTGAAATGGGGCCAGAGCGGGGAATTATGGCCCAACTAAGCCCCAGGGTCACAAGCGGGAATGAAGGCTGTTGATCAAAGGCAGGGAAAGAGAATCGAGTCCAGGGTCTTAACATCCCAGAGCCCAGCCACCATCCATCAAACCCACATGACAGCGAATACAATTCTGGCCTTAGCTCGAGGTCTGTAGAGAAGAAAGCTTTTCCTCTACCCATCTGAGGCTCCTCACTGGACGCTTTAAACTAGACCAGTCAAGATGAACTAACAAGAAGCAGGAACACAAGTTCATTAACGTGGGCATCCATCACGTGTACGCAGGAGCTCCCAGTGCTGTTGACCTCAGGGGTGAGTGGAACTTGGGCTTCAGTGACAACATGTGCTAAACATAGAACAAAGGGCTTGGGGGCTACTGGGGGGGTGAGGGGAGGCAATTTACAGGAAAGTGACTAAATTTCCTCTATCGATGTAAATTTCCTCTACAAAAGGAAAATGTGGTTCCTATTTTTAAGCTTTTCTGATGGTTCTCAGTGAACATCAGAATATCCATATGCCAAAGAAGCACATTTCAAGTGGCGTATTCTGGTACCCCCCAGGCCCGAGGATGGGAAGAGGCGATCACTGTTGCTTCTCAAGTTTTTAAACCATGCGCCCTTTTATGGAATATAAGAGCATCTTACAGATTCCTCTGGCATCATTAATGCGATTTTATTGTCTAGCCAGGGTTATGCTAAATTGCCCAGGAGGGTCTTGAACTTACCTCCTGCCTGGGCCTCCCAAGTAGCTGGGATTATAGGCACACACGCCACCAAGCCCACCACATTATACTTTTAAAAATTTTGTCTTCAAAAGCTCTTAGATGATTTAAGGAAGGCAAATCCAGAATATCTTTAAATTAACTGAGACAGAAAGAAATTTGTTTGTTTTTGTTTGTTCGTGGTGCTGGAGCTAAGCAAGTGCTATACCCCTGAGCTGTACCCCACTCCAAGAAAGGAATTTCTTAAACCAGGCACAAAGAACATAAACTATGAGGGGAAGAATAGTACACTTGCCTACATCAGAGTTCAATATTCCAGCCAGGTGAGGTGGCACAAGTCTGTAACAGCTACTCAGGAGGCTGAGGCAGGAGAATCGCAAGTTCTAGGCCAACCTGGGTAATTTAGGGAGACCTGTCCCAAAATAAAAAATATAAAAAGAGCTGGGATGTAGTTCGGTGGTAAAGCACTCATAGATTCAATCTCCAGTACCTACCCCTTCCAAAAAAGAGAGAGAGAGAGAGAGAGAGAGAGAGAGAGAGACATGAAGAGAAAGCATCAGTCCAATCACAATAATAAAGGATTTCAAAAGGCATTTTGTTGAGACTAGGAAACCCAAAGGGCTCATCATTGTATAAAAAGTTGCTACCACTCAGAAGTATTCAGAGAAATGTGCTTAAAAACATAATGAGATACCAGCTCACATCTAGAGATTGACAGAAACTCTGCTTCTAGAAATGTGCTCCAAAGAAACTCTGGCCAAGTGAGCAGAGAAGAGCCATAGAGTGGGGCTGGGGGTGTGGCTCAAGTGTGGCTTTCCTGGCATGCGTGCGGCCCGGCCCGGGTTCAATCCTCAGCACCACATACCAACAAAGATGTTGTGTCCGCCAAGAACTAAAAAATAAATATTAAAAATTCTCTCTCACTCTCTTTTTTTTTTTTTTTAGAGAGAGAGAGAGAATTTTTTTTTTAATATTTATTTTTTAGTTCTCGGCAGACACAACATCTTTGTTGGTATGTGGTGCTGAGGATCGAACCAGGGCCGCACGCATGCCAGGCGAGTGTGCTACTGCTTGAGCCACATCCCCAGCCCTCTCTCTCACTCTCTCTTTAAAAAAAAAAAAAGAGCCATAGAGGGCTGCCCCCCCCTCCTCACCCCACCCCCCCTCCTCACTCCACCCCCCCCTCCTCACCCCACCCCCCCTCCTCACCCCACCCCCCTCCTCACCCCACCCCCCCTCCTCACCCCACCCCCCCTCCTCACCCCACCCCCCCTTCCCGGCATAGGGTTGAGCTCAGCAGTAAAAACTGCAGGCAGCTGAAATCCCATCCCTGGGGAATGGTGAATGAAATATGGGTTGGTCACTTGGTGGCACACCACGCAGCAGTTACAATGAATGAATTAGAACTTCCTGTGTGTCAGTAATTGATATTTATAATGTTATGAGAAAAGAGGGGGCTCAAAACGAGACATGAGATGCACAGCGGGGTGACATTGGCTGGCCTGGCACACACCAACAATGGAACCATCAATATTAGAGGAAAAAATGAAAGAAGGCCCAGCCCTAGCCTTGCCTGGCTTGCCTGCCTGCACCTCTTCCACACCTTGTTCACACAGCGATGCTGTGCACAAAGGAATGCAGGGCCCGGGTTGGGAGGCAGTTCAGGGGTAGAGCTCATGCTTACCATGCCAGGGCTGCCGCAACCCCAGCAGGACACCAGAAACTAAAGTAAAAAGTATCAAAAAATTAGAACCTTCCTGCCCTGCTGGGGGGAAATGTAACAACATCATGGAGCTACTTTGGAAAATAAACTAGTGCTTGTCAAACAATTAAAATCAGCTACCCTGACTGCCATTCTGCTCCTAGGTGTAGACCCAAGAGAAATGGAAACTCACATCCACAGAAAAACCATACATGAGAGTTGAGAGTAGCATTGGATATCACAGCCAAAAAGTGGAAGCAAGTCAAATATCTATTGACTTCAGGCACCGTGGCCGAGGCCTGTGATCCCAGCGACTCAGGAGGCTGAGGCAGGAGGATTGAAAGTTCAAAGCCAGCCTCAGCAAAAAGCAAGGTGCTAAGCAACTCAGTGAGACCCTGTCTCTAAATAAAATACAAAATAGGGCTGGGGGTGTGGCTCAGTGGTCGGGGTGCCCCTGAGTTCAATCCCTAGTACCAAAAAACAAAACAAAAACATAAAACCAAATATCCATTGACTGATGAACAGATAAATGTGTTATGTCAGTGTAAAGAAATAATATTCAGCCAAAAAAAAAAAGAAAGAAAAATAGAAGAAGAAAAAGAAAGAAAAGAAAGAAAGAAAGAAAGAAAGAAAGAAAGAAAGAAAGAAAGAAAGAAAGAAAGAAGGAAAGAAAGAAAGAAAGAAAGAAAGAACTGACACATGCTACTATGGGAATGATCTTGGAAGCTTTATGCTGGGTGAAAAAAGACACAGATTGTGTGAGTCCATTTAAGGCAATGTACAGAATCTGCAAATCTATAGATAGTAGTCGTCTAGGGATGGGGGATGCAGGGAGGTGGGGGGGCTGCTAACGGGTGTGGGGTTTCTTGGGGGGGGGTGATGCAAATGTTCTAAACTTGATTGTTCTAAACTTGATGGTGGTTGCACAACTCTGTGAATTCACTAAAAAGCATTGAATCCTATGTTTATTTATTTTTTAATTGTATATTTTAAATGGATTCATTGTATGCTATAGGTAATGTTTCTCAATAACATTTATATATATATATATATATGTGTGTGTGTGTGTGTGTGTGTGTGTATAGATAGAGAGAGAAAGAGAGAGAGAGATTGTGTGTGTTAAATCCAGTTTAAATAAATCAACTTCCACACTTATTTTTTAGTTGTTGATGGATCTTTATTTTATTTGCTTATTTATGTGTGGTGCTATGAACCGAACCCAGTGCCTCACACGTATAAGGCAAGTGCTCTATTGCTGAGCTTCAACTCCTGCCCCATCCCATACTTATTTTTTATTGAACTGATTCCTATCTCTACAAGTCTCTCATGACACACACACACACCCACCCCCCCCCCACACACACACACATACACACACAGCTCACCACTATTGTTCATTTCTCTTTTTTTAATTTCTTTTTAGTTGTTGGTGGACACAATATCTTTATTTCATTTTTTTAATGTGGTGCTAAGTTTCGAACCCAATGCCTCACATGTGCTAAGTGAGCACTCTACCACTGAGCCACAGCCCCACCCCACTATTGTTCATTTCTTGTCGATTTTTCCAGAGTTTTCATGCATATAAAAGTAAATATAAGAGCTGGGGCTGGGGCTCAGCAGTAGAGCTCTCACCTAGCACGTGTGAGGCCCTGGGCTCCATCCTCAGCACCACATAAAAATAAATAAATAAAATAAAGGTATTGTGTCCAACTACAACTAAAAAATGAATATTTTTTTAAAAAGTAAATATAAATATAGATTCTCCTCTCTCACCCTGGTACACAAGAAGCATCATCTTGCTTTGCCCTTCCTATAATGTGCCAGTGCATTTACACTTTCCTGATTCCTCTTATAGCCATGTAGCATTCAATTTTATGGATAAACCGTAATTCGTTTAACTAGTCTTGGGATAGACATTTGGGTTGTTCCTAACTCTGTTCTGGTGCTGGGGATAGAACTGGTGGCCTAGTGCTCTACAGCAGAGCTATACCCCCAGCCTCTACTCCACCCCCAGCCTCTAACCCACCCCCAGCCTCTAACCCACCCCCAGCCTCTACCCCACCTCTTTTTACCTTAACAATGTTACAAAGCATAGCTGTTCTATGCTTTGTAGCATATCCTGCAGGATAAATGACCAGAAATGGACTTTCTGAATCAACAAGTGCATCTCCGTAGTGGTGATTGACACTGCCAGATGGTGCCACACTGGCCCTACCATGCACTTCCCCAGCAGCAAAGTGCGTGGTGCCTGATTTCACCAGCTTCGCTGAGGGAGGCAGCGTCTCTGTAGTTTAGTTTGCATTTCGTTTTCTGTGAGCATTCTTTCGACATGTTCAGGAGCCATGTGTATTTTTCTGGTCATTCTCTCTGTCGCTTCCCCACAGGATGCACACTTTTCTTTCTATTTCTGACAAGAAGATGCTCTCTACTAGGAGAACTCAGCCTTTTGTAGTGAGCGGATGGTGCTTCTCCGTCCCTGTACTTGGGTTTCTTGGCCTGCTTAGCTCCTCTTTCCTGTTCCCTAGACCTCCACCCGCCTGCCCGCCCGCTGTCTTCATCCAGGCGGTGCTATAACCAATTACCATAAACTGGACTGCTTATAAACCACAGAGGTGTATTTTTCACAGTTCTGGAGACTGAGAAGTTCAAGATCAAGACACTGGCGGATTCAGTGTGTAGCCAGGCCTTGCCTTCTGGTTAGCTGGGGTCTTCTCACAGTGCTCTCAAGGGTGGAAGAGCGGGGAGGCAGCTGCCTGGGGCCCCTTATAAGGACACTGATCACAAATTCCATCCAGGTGGGCTCCATCCTCATGACCTACCACTTTGCAAGGTCTGGTCTCCTAATACCTGATATGATTGCCCTGCCTATGAAGAATTCGGTCCTATATGATTACCTGAAGGGCTGCTGTATTGGCGTCTGATTCCTGGGAGTGATGTCATTCCCACTCCTTCTCGGCCATGAAAAGTTGGACTAAGTTGTTGGCTGTAACTTAAATCACTATAGTAATAAGAAACCTGAGGAAACACTTTTAAAAGTTCTGTGTGTAGATGCCGTACCGAGATCACGACACACCGGATCCAAAGTGCCCTGACTTGGAACCCAGGAGAGCAGGTCGCCCTGGGAAGTCCCTCACATGCCCCTGACCCGCCACTGTCTTGTCTCTGGGTTTTCTCTGTTTCCCAAAGTGCTGGGAGGGGCTTCCTCTGAGGTCCCTTTCCCAGAAGGACTGCAACAATTATGAAATTTCATTAATCAGGTAAGATTAACCAGAGAGAAAAGACTAAAGATCTCCACACCAGGACACCTGCCTATCTGGACAGACGTCTCATCTATTCTTCTGAGAGACTTTACCTATAATGAAACAAACTTTGTTACCAGGTATCTCTCCCCTCTCCTCTGCCATCCCTGGTCACCAGCACCTCCAGATCCCCCAAAAACCTCCCTATTCAAAACTATTCATTAAGGTAGCTCAGAAAGTTACTTAAGCTGGCTGCTGGAGAGTCTCATGTTTTGTGTGAGTCCTGTCTCTGATTTTTTCCACATTCATGTTAATAAATGTGTGTATCTTTTCTCCTATTTAATCTGCCTAATGTCAATTCACTCCAGTAAAATTTCAGAGGGTGGACGGGAAATCTCCCTCCAGCCTCCAGTGTCTACCTATGGACTCTGGAGAATTCGGCTTTCAGGCAAGATCACCCCCTCCCAGAGGCCGCTCCCAGCCCTCTGATTCCTATTTGTCTCTCATGCAAAATACATTTGTTCTGTCCCAACAGCCTCAACGTCTGAACTCACTCCTTGAACTTTAAAGTCTAAGTCCAAAGTCTCATCTAAAGATTATCTAAATTAGATTTGGGAAGGACTGGATGACTCACAGGAGGCAGATTGCTCAGCGGAGACATTCCTGAGGAACTGGGAGGAAGTAGGGGTAACAGGTCCGAGAGCAGCTCCAACCCCCGAGGCCTGAGAATGGTCTTGGACTCAAGTCTCTGTCCCCAGGCTCTCTGGGTTGGCTGTGGCCTTCCAGACCCCCTAGGGTGGAGGTCCTGCCCCCACGGTCCTGCCCCCACAGCCCGACTCCCAGGACAGACTCCCAGAACAGCCCGACTCCAAGGCTTTGCTGCTGCAGCTTCTGCACACTCTGGTGGTTAGAGTCGGAGCCTGGGGCTCTCCGGGGCTGGACTTGTGCTTTGGGGGCTCCAAAGCAGCCCTGCCCCAGAGCCCTGCTGGAGTTTCCCTTGGGGGATTCTCTGCTGTCCCTGCAGCTACTCTCTGCCTGAGCCCCAGAGCTTGTGGCCATTCTTGGAAACCTAGGTGTGAAGCCAGATTTAAAGTTAGGCAGTCAGTGTGGTCAGGTAAACCGGGTCTAATATCCAGTAAGATCCAAAAGGGAGGCCAGGTTGAGAACGAATTCCCGGAACAGTGGAACAACTGGAATGTTAATGTACCCAAGGCCCAGAGCCCATCCCAAAGAAATGTTAATGAAGATTTCTTCTTTGGCCCACCTGTGCCCCACCCCTCGGGCCTTCCCACCTACATTCCATCACCGAAAGAACTATAAAAAGGGGAGACAACCGCAGGTCCACGGATTCCACCTCTTGGGTCTCCTTCTTGAGAAGTCTTTCCTGCTGTCCTTTAATAAACTTCTAATTTCTACTCTGACCTCGCCTCGGCATGCTTCTCTGTGTTATTCTTCAACATTGGGGTCAACAGCGGTAACAGGTGGACGCAGCCGTACCCCCCTCCCCAGATTTGGGGGCACAGCGTGTGCCATACCGGGACTCCCTGGGGCTGTAACTGGGTGGTTGAGGAGACAGAATGGAGGTGAGGAGCCTTGGGGCGACACTGGCAGCCAAGGCCCCACAGCACCCACACCTCCTTTGAAATTGCCGGGGTCTGGCAATCCGGGCTTGTGATGGGAGGGGCAGGCCAGTGACCCCCTGCAATGCCTTCAGTCATTCTCCAGTTCTCTAGGACAACAGACCCACACTAACCTTATCAGAATGTCCTCTGGTGACACCTTTATTCTCTCCTGAGCAGCATTTCATTTTTCCCCAGTATTCCAGGGCTCAGACCTTTTGATTAACACTTCTGTCTTCTCCCATTTACTGTAAGCACTTAGGAAAGAGCTATCTACACCTACAACACTGCTTAAAAACATACTTCTTTCTTTCTTTCTTTTTATTTTTTTTGTGTGTGTGTGTATGTGAGAGATACCAGAGATTGGACCCAGGGGTGCTCTACCACTGAGCTATATCCCTAGCCCTTTCTTTTTTTTTAAAGACAGAGTGAGAGAGAGAGAGAGAGAGAGAGAGAGAGAGAGAGAGAGAGAGAGAGAGAGAGAGAATTTTTTAATATTTATTTTTTAGTTCTCGGCAGACACAACATCATTGTTTGTATGTGGTGCAGAGGATCGAACCCGGGCCGCAAGCATGCCAGGTGAGCTCGCTACCGCTTGAGCCACATCCCCAGCCCAAGCCCTTTCTACTTTTTATTTCAAGACAGGTTCTCAATAAGTTGCTGAGACTAGCCTCTGACTTGCAATCCTACTGCCTCAGCCTCCCAAATCACTGGGGTTACAGGTGTGCACCACCATGCCCTGCAATATTCAATTTTACTGCTCACAAGGTTCCATCTTCATGAAGCACCATGACATACAACTGAGTCAAATTTGGTGCCACTTTATAACAAGGGTTGCCTCTCCCCCAGTTCCCAATAACATTCCTCATCAGAATAGCTTACTCTTCATAACCCCTCAGCATTCTGTTCCTGGCCTCAAAAGTGTTCTCTTTGATGGTCAGAAGGGCAAGCTCTCTCTGCAGCTTCCTCTTTCCTTTCTGGGCTTTTACAAGAACCACCCTTAATATATATATTTTTCACCCTTAATATTAATAGTCTGTTCATGGCAATGTAGGTTTCTCTTGGCATGCACCTCAAAACTCCTCTAGTTCCAAAGTTTCTTCCACACTATGAATATTTGCAACAGCAGCTCCTCCCCCACTTGTGGGTGCCAACTTTCAGGCTTTGTCTTTTGGGGTGGCTCAGGTGGCTTATAAGCAACAGAAACTTATCTAGGTTTGTGCCAGGGACCAGGATCTCTGTGGAACTCCCAAGCTTGTAATTTAACATCTCCGTTATGCTTGAAAGGGTGGAAAAGTTTTTTTTTTGCTAGTGAAGATTGGGCTTCCTGGACTTATTTAAGAAACAAGGCTGGAGTACAGCTCAGTGGTAGAGCATGAGCTTAGTATGCACAAGGCCCTGGTTTTGATTCCCAGCACTGCAAAATCAGAAGAAAAAGAAAGAGAGAAGGATCAAAGAGCTAGGCATGGTGGCTCACACCTGCAATCCCAGCATCTCAGGAGGCTGAGGCAGGAGGATCACAAGTTCCAGGCAGACTCAGCAAATCAGTGAGGCCCTAAGCAAATTAGCGAGACCCTGTCTCCAGGACCAGCTGGAAGAAAGAAAGAAAACAGCAGCAGCAATTATCAAAACAGCTGGTATTTATTAAGTTCTTATTCTGTGTCAGACACAACACCAAGTATGTCACTCATATTAACTTAGCTAATCCACTCAACAACCCTATTAATTAGTAACCTTTCCAGCCCCATTTGCAGAAATAGGGACTGAAGCCAGGTATAGTGGTACACACCAATAATCCTGGCAATTCTGGAGGCTGAGACAGAAGGATTGCAGGTTTGAGGCCAGCATCAGAAACTTAGTGAGGCCCTGTTTCAAAAAATAAGAACTGGGGATGTAGCTCAGCTATAAAGTGTCCTTGGTTTCAATCCCCAGTACAAGAAGATGAAGAGGAGGAGGAGGAGGAGGAAGATGAGGGAAAGGGAAGGAGGGGAAGAGTAGGAGGAGGAAGAGGAATAGATTAAGGCACAGATTTACCCAATTCCCATAGCTGGTAAATGGCAAAATGGGTACTGCAACCAAGTAGCCGTAGCTACAAGAGGAAGGCTGAGTTGCAGCTCCAGTGAGAATGGCTGAGTCAGGTGGAGATCCCAGTGAAATGTACAGGGGAGTCCAGAGAGCAGGCTGAGAACGAGCTTGAAGACATTCTCCCAGGACTCTGCACTGGGGAGTCAGGTGGGGCCCAGGAGGGGGACCCCAGTCTCCCCACCAAGCCTCCCTTGGGCAGAACCAGGACTGCCCAGCCAATCCTGCTCTCCAAGTCCTTCCCATCTTTATTCAGAATAAAAGCTGAAGGCCTCCCGTGGCCCACAAGCCCTTGCTCCTGCAGCTGGCACTGGCTTTGGGTCCCTTGGGTATCCAGAGAATATCTTGGCAAAGGAGAAGCAGGGAGACTCCAGAAACCTCCCTCAGAGCTCCTCCCCACTTGGTCTGTGCCCCCCAAACACAAGCAGACACTGCTTTCAACAAGCAAAGCCTCGATTTCTTCTGTTTTCTATCCTAGTTGGCTGTATGCAGCAGGTGCTGAGGCACAGTGGTTAAGACTCAGGGCTTTGGAGGCTGCCCTCTGAGTTGAAGTCCAGCCCCCCCACTTAATAATCTGGTGTTAGGTTGGTGCAGTGGCACACGCCTGTAATCCCAGCAGCTCAGGATGCTGAGACAGGAGGATGGGGAGTCCAGAGGCAGCCTGAATAACTCAGGGAGACCCTGTCTCTAAATAAAATACAAAAAGTGGCTGAGACTATAGCTCAGTGGTTAAGTGCCCTTGGGTTCAATCCCTAGTACCCCCCCAAAATAATAATCAGGTGTTAGGTAGTAGTTGAGATCTCAGTTTCCCCATCTGTAAATTGGAGGTGATATATTGTGCTGACCTGGCAGAGTTGTCCTCAAGATTAAATAAATTAGTCTGGGTAAAGGTGCCCAGGGGAAGGTAGGCGCTGCTAAATGTCATTAGGAAGGGCCTGCAGGGCCGTCTTCGCTGCTGGAGCTGCTGTCTCAGGAGCTTGGATCACTTTAACCCAGGTGCCCAGAGGCACTTTGCAGGATTTTCAAGCCTCTGGGGTTGCAGAGGCCTCCTGTGCTGCCTTCTCCGTGTGTGTGTGTGTGTGTGTGTGTGTGTGTGTGTGTGTGTGTGTGTTTGCAATTCTCGCAATAGGTTCCCATAGAAGCTTGCCATGTTAACACCTCCCAAGGCTCCACGGGTCTCCTGGGCAGGTAGAGAGGATCACAGATGCAGCCAACCCCAGGAGGGCAGGCGGGTGGCCCAGAGCTCCTGCTCAATGCACAAGGGAGGTAAATAAAAGTCCCAGAAGGGTTAGGCCATGAGGTGCACATTAGGGTGAGAATCAGATGAGAATCCAGTCTTCCTCTCTCAGCAACTGGGGGCTTTCATTTCTTTTTTTTTAAATATTTTTTAGTTGTCAATGGACCTTTTTATCTTATTTACTTATTTATATGCAGTGCTGAGAATCAAACCCACTGTCTCACATACACTAGGCAAGTGCTCTACCCCTGAGCCACAACCCCAGCCCCTTGTTTCCTTTACAAAGTGTAAATTATACAAGTAAGGAGTCTCCTCATCTGAAAAACATGCAGGTAAGTGAAAACAATGTGTCATGGCCACCCTGTGTCACTGGCCCGCACTCTGTACCCAGGCCCTGGCCCTGCTTTTCCACTTGACAAACCACCCTCCAGCATAGTGGCTCCCCGGGCAGCCATGGGTCTGTTTATGCATCCGGGTAGCCCCAGTGCTGAGGACAGCGGCCACAGTGAAGGCAATAAATATGCATTCGATCCCTGTCCCCACCATGCCAAGGTAACTGCCATTATCAGTTGGCCTTTCTTTCCTTCCAGATCAGCATCATCCAATAGAAAGTTCTGCAACAACAGAAATGTCATCATTAGCCACTGCTGCACTTCAAGTTCGGCTGATGGCTTTGAGGAACTCTAAATTTAATCCTATTTAATTTGTATCTAAATGTAAATAGCCAGCCACCAGTGGCTAGAGACAACTGCCCCAACCCTGACACCACACCTTCAGAATCAGTCAAAAAGCTCACTCTTGAGGAGTGGACCTGTGATTATGGGTCACAGGCCCTCCCTGCTGAAACTGGAAAACAACCAGTCTTTGGATTATCCAGCAGGAAAAGCAGCAGCAGGAATCCTGATATATAGACCCAGAGAGAAATTGTAGCCAGGGTTATTCCTATTGTCATGTTTTGCCACAGCCACTCAGTATAAAGGAAACAAAGGGATTTGCTTTGAGTTCAGGGACTGCTCAGGGCAAGGCTACAATCTGTCAAAACCAGCCTTTAATGGGAACAGGCAAATCCTTCCCCTGGCCTCTTGCTGCTATTGTCCACCATAAAGGCTTTGCTTATTCCTCTGCTGTGCCATAGGGCAGTGGGCATCAGGCACTGTTCCCTGTGTGACTTTCACACTCATCTGCGCTTTTGTGAACAGATTTCATGCCTGTGGAAATCAGATTTGTTTCTCAGATCTATTGAGAGCAGTGCCAAGGAAGTCCTAAAACCTGCAGAAAAGGACACTTCAGAAATCCAGCCCCAGGGAACCACTGGGGCGGGTGGGGGTGTACTCACCATCCTCTTCCTTTTAGTCCCCTGCACATTCCATACTGATGTGGTGTCTGATACCACACATCACACAGCACCTTGCAGTGTGTCTGTGTCAAAGGCAGCCTGAAACAAACAGAATCTACCCACCATCACCTCTGAGGCTTAGAGAAACCATTATTAGCTTTCCAAGTCTTCTACCCCCAGTCGAGGCATTTGCCCTGACTCCAAAACCAGAAACAACAAGTGGCAGACTATTATCTAAAGTTTCAAAAAAAAAAAAAAAACTAACACTTGCCCCAAGTAAGTCACAATTTATTTCCTGGGATTAAAAATAAGGAAAATGGATTATCAGAAGTCTTCCTCTAACACCATTAGAATGCTTTTCAAAGAAAGTTATAAGAATCACTTAAGACTCACAGAAAAAGTCAGATCTGTTTTTTGTTGTTTTTTTTCCAGAACATTCCTTACCCTAGATATAAAGCACCCATATCACATCCCAGAAAAGAGAGAGACTTGAAGAAACAGTCATGCCAGGATCTCTGGCTCCAAGTATCCCAGGAAAACATCAAAAAACTCTTTTACATAAATTCAACATATATCTTGGGAATAAATGCAAATATTCTCCCTCTGAACTACAGTACAAAAATTCACTCACCAGCCATAAAAATAACATTGTCTTCTATACACAAATATAATAATATGTAAAACAAATTTGGAACACATGGATGGGGAGAGCTACAGAATCTCTTGGGATCTGAGCTATTTAAAGTCATTTTTGTTTGGGTTATCCCTCTGCTGGGTATAGGAAGCTGGCTAAAATACATTCAACTCACAGCGCTCACCATTTCAACAGCTCCTGTGTCATGGAATGTGGTACTTTTTAAAAATAGGCGACCCTTGGTGTCATGGAAAAAAAAGAGGGAAAGTGGGGAGTTAGAGGGTAGGAGGAAGAGAAAAACAGGCTTCAGTAACAAGGTGGACTTGGAATACTCTGTGGTATAAAGTAAATCTCCAGCTTCAGAGGCCACCCCTGTTCCCCAATCTGCTGCCTCCCTTTACAAGTCAGTTTCCCAGCTGCTGTCCAGACAGAGGGCATACAGAGATCTCCGCAAGTCAACATTGCTCTTGGCCTTGAGATTACACTTCTCCAGGGGGCAGCTGCCCCTTCGGTTACTGTCAGAATTCTCCAGGGACCCCCCAGCCTTGCAGAGGGAAGCCTTACTCCAGCTGGACTTCCTTTGTCCTCCGGAGTCTAGTCCAGACCCCCGTCTCTGGTTGCCTTGCTCTTCCTTCAGGGCTCCCTGCTCTTCATGGTCTGTCTCCTGGTGACAGAAGTAGTTAAAGTTGGATACAATGACGGGCACAGGCAGGGCAATGGTGAGGACCCCAGCAATGGCACACAGAGAGCCCACAATCTTACCACCCACGGTGATGGGCCTCATGTCCCATAGCCCATGGTGGTCATAGTGACTACTGCCCACCAGAAGGCATCAGGGATGCTGGAGAAGTGGGACCCCTGGTTGTCTGCTTCTGCAAAGTAGACGGCACTGGAAAAGAGGATGACTCCAAGGAAAAGGAAGAAGATGAGCAGCCCCAGCTCCCTCATGGAGGCCTGCAAGGTCTTCCCCAGAATCTGCAGCCCTTGGAGGGTCTCGAGAGCTTGAAGATGCGGAACACCCGGACCAGGCGGATCACCCTGAGGATGGCCAAGGACATGGCCTGCTGCCCGTTCTGGCCACCCCCTCCTCCACCTCCTGGCTGTTGTTCTGCCAGTTCAGTGCCCAGGGTGATGAAGTAGGGAAAGATGGCCACAATATCAATGATGTTCATGGTGTTCCTGGAGAACTCTGCCTTGCTGGGACAGGCAAAGAAGCACACAAGCAGCTCAAAAGTGAACCAGATGACACACGTGGTCTCTACAATGAAGAAAGGGTCTGCCAATGTCATAGGCAGGAGTGGAGCCACTGTCGGCCAGAGGGAGGTGCCATGGCCCCACTGCCATTTGTCCCTGAGGCGGGGGCAGAAGGCTGGTAAGGCACCGGGGGATGTTGAAGATGCTCATGTTCATCCCTGAACTCAGGCAGGGTCTCCAAGCAGAAGGTGATGATAGAAATGAGAATGACTAAGACGGAGATGATGGCGATGGCCCGTGCAGCCCCAGAGCTTTCCGGGTATTCAAAGATCAGCCACACCTGACCTTGGAACTAGTTACGGGGCAGGGGTTTCTCCTCTTCTTTAATGAAGCCCTCGTCCTCCCGAAAGCACTCCATGGCCTCGTCCCCCAGCTGGTAAAAGCAGATCTCATCTGCGAACACTTCCAGGGAGACATTGACCAGCCTCCACAGGCGCCCTCCAGACTGGTAGTGGTAGAGGATACCATCGAAGCTGGGCCAATTGCGGTCGAAGAAGTACTCATTTCTCAGAAGGTCAAAGTAGGGCAGACGCTTGGCTGGGTCCCCCAGGAGGGTATTGGGGAACTGAGCTAAGGTGCCCAGCTGCGTCTCGAAGTGCAGCCCAAAGATGTTTATGAGAACTCGCTGGTGGTGAAGGGACCCCGGTCCCAGTACTGGTACCTGGTCCTCCACCATGCCCAAGCTGGGGTTGCCTTCTCCCTCCTCATCCTCTGGAGTGGGCCGTCTAGGCTGAGGCAGTTCCTGAGGCAGCGGAGTCAAAGGTCCCCCTCCTGGGTCCATGCCCCTCTGTGTGCTGCACCCCCTTGGAGCCTGCTCCTTTTGCCCATCGCTAAGCCCAGCTGTCGGAGGATACTGAAGCTCTTCTCCCATGGTCTGACCACAGCCTGGTCTTGCCTCACCTTCTCCTCTGATGGTCATGGCACCTCCGTTCTCCAGGGGCACCAGGGTGATCTCCATGGCCCTGGAGCAGGGGGCATGCTGCGCGCTAGCCAAGGGCTCTTGTGCCCCCCACTCAGGTTCTGCCTACACCTCTTGTCGGGCTCCTCTCCCGCAGTCCGCTTGTCTGGCTTTGGGGCGGGCTGGGGTTGCTGGCATGATCCTCTCCCTTGGTCCTGACATCAAGAGCTGCTGCCCTGCTCTATGCTCCTCTCCCTCTCTCTCCCTTACTCTCTGTTCTGGCAGCCGGTTACCAGGCAGCCAAAAAGCCTCCTTCCAGCAGATGCAACCTTCAGCCGCCCCTCTGGCTGCGCTGCTGCTGCAAGGCCTCCACCCTTTGTGCCTCCCCCGCCTTCTTCTCCAGCTTCCCTTCCCGAGTATGTGGCAGCGGGTTTCTCCCAAGAGGACTCAGCTGGGGCCCTGGGCTAGAGAAAGGAGGGGGGCGAGAAGGTCCCCACACCTCGGAGGGTGGAAGAGAGGGAGGGAGCTGCGCGAGAGAGAAACAGGTTGTACTGAGACCATAGAAACTCCAGGAGCAACCAGATGAGAACAGCTCTGCTTTTCAGTTCACCTGGGAACCCGCTGAAAGCCGAATGGACCCGAGGGGAAATCAACTATCATGCTATGAAAGCACTAAGCTTTGCGCTGAGTTGAAGCAGGAGAAAGGAGACAACAGTTGCGTGTGTATGTGTGTGTGTGTGTGTGTGTGTGTGTGTGTGTGTGTGTGTGTATACATATTTCCCTTTGGAGGAATAATGATATTTTTTTGGGAAGAATTACAGACAGGAGGGGGCATGGCAGAGCTATGGACCTTGAAATATATATATGGAGACGCATCTGTCTTCCCATTTCTCTATAAACCCACAAAAAGATACTAGGCTGAACCTTGTAGCACCCCCTGCCCTTGACCTGGGAAAAGTCCTATCCCCAGCTCAGACAGCAGTGGTGAACCAGTGTGGTGAGCCGTTCCTGCGGACTGTGGTCGCCATTACATGATGGCGCTGGCTCCGCTGTGGTCTGTGAAGGACAACTCCTTATCAGAGAGAGTTGGCGTATTGTCAACTCCTTATCAGAGAAAGTTGGCTTGTCGTTTTCTAGCACCCTGTGAGAAGGGTCCACGTGGCAGCTTCGCATTGGGGTTCGCGGTGCTTTATTAAGGCTGGGAGGGGCATCCAATGATTATTCCGGGGATTAGAAGAATTATTAGAAGAATGTCAAGGGCCTGAATAAACTGCTGAAAGAAGATTCCTGAGTCGCGTCTTCCTTGCGGGCAAGGGGGTCGTGACAAACCAGGACAGATCCAAAGGCAGCCCCAGGCTGGCAGCCTCATCATGAGATTGGCTGTCTGGTCCCATAACCCTGCCACAACCCATCAGCCCTCTCAACCAAATCTTATTTACAAAAATCATAACAGGAGGGGAAGGAAGGACTTAAAAATCTTGGTGAGGACTGATTCTGCCTGGTGAACCTTATAGTTAGCAACTGCATGGGGCATGGTGTAGGGAGATGGGGTGAAGGGTGGATGATTAGAGGGAATTACTTTGCTCTTACTATGTATCAGCCAACTCTTGGTGCTTTACAAATATTAACTCACGTATTCTTACAGCAATCTATTTTGCGAGTATTATTTTTGTTCCCATCTTATAAATGAAGAAACAGAAGTACAGAGAGATTGGCTAATTTGCCCAGCATCTCAAAAGTAGAAAGTGGCAAAGCTGGGGATTCAAACCAAGGGAAATCTTTCCAGGAATGTCTGGCTGTTCCAGACACAGCCTACAGATTCTTGACTTTAAATGACCATAGTCACTAAATTCTTGAATATCTCATTAGATTGTCTATTTTTGTTCCTGTAATTGTTTGGGGATTTATAGCTGTGGATGTTACAGCCTCTGGTCTATGAATTTATCTACACAGGGGGATGATCAGAAACTTGGTTCTGGGTGTACAAATTTTTGTTGAAATAGCAGAGTGTAGATATACAAGCTTGTGCCAGAGTTGCTGTGAATCTGGTTCATGTAAATGTTTTTTGTTGTGTATGACTCTGCTGTCTTTGCAGATGTGCATAAATGAAGAAGGGGAATGAGTGTGAAAATCAGTATGTGGAGACATCACTGGCTAACCACAGGGACTTGTATTCTCCTCTCCCAAACTGTTTCATCTCCACTGGGCTTTTATTCTTTGGGCGGGTCGGGGGGGGGGGGGAGTGCTGAGGATTGAACTCAGGTCCTTAAGGATTGGCCTTGTGCATGCTAGGCAATTGCTCTACCTCTGAGCAAGCCCTGAGCCCCTTTTGTTTTCTGTGGCTCTTTAAAGTTGCCAGTCAGCATCAGGTCTGCCCCTGCTGAGCTTGTGGAGGATGAGGTCAGACACTCATGACCATGGTGTCCTGTTTACTAACTCAAGCATCTTGTAAATGCCATATTAATCCCCTTTGGATTCCCCAAGGGAAAGAGTCTCTGGAGTCCCTTGTCTTCTAGGCACCTTGGGAAAGACTGTTCTCTGAAGAATCAGAATACAACATAAAAAGTCCTGCACTTAAGTCAGGCCTCTTTTAATGTGGTATTTTCTTAAATTGGCTTCCTGTGCTTTTACTATCTCTCCCAAGTTTCTTGCAAAATTACCTTCAGATGTCATAATTGGCAGCCATGGAAATCTCCCTTAAAAAAGAACTTGGTTATCAGCTGCAGGAGTGCAGTTAGTTGTCAACTCCCATCTGTTAGCACCTTCTCACTCTGTCTCAGCTTTCCAGCAGAGGTCTTGCTCCCCCCCCCAACTCCCCCCCCACCAACCCCCAGGCAGCCCTCTGCCAATGACTGTGCACAGAAGAGTTGCAAGGACCTGGCCACTTCTGCCCAATGCAAAATTCCCCTAACAGTAACCTTTGCTCTGGAGGTCCCCATTGAGTCGGCCAAGACTGAGATCTGTGTTGTATTCTGAGATTCACCCTTTCCAACCTGTCTTTGTCTTCTCTTTCCTTTCCCAAGTTTTGGATCAGCATCATTGTTTGAATGCTTTACCTAAGGAATTCTGCTTCCTATCACTTTTGTCTTTTATCATCTTCCAATAAACCTCTTGCATTCCATCTCTTATCTTCTCCCCAGAAGACACATCACATAACTGAAACCTGCCTTCTTTTCTACACATCTAGTCCTAGAAAAATATGTTCTTTTATAGTAGTGTTAAAAGGTGGACCATCACCTCAGGATCTTGTTAAAATGCAGAGTCTGCTCTGGTGTGCATTTTAGACTAATTTCAAACACACTTCCAGGTGATACTGTTGTTCCTATCTACAGATCTGACCATCAGCCTCTTCTCAGACAAGATCCAAACAAAGTTTCTAGCATTTTTTCCATTTCTAGATATGTTCCTAGAATGACATGCACCGAGGAGAAAAAATGGGAGTTCTTCTGTTAATTCATTGGGCTGGTCCTATCATATAATAGGAGGACTTGGAAGGAATACAGAACCAAAGAGAAAAAGAGTGATTTTAAGACAGGTATTGAAGGGAGAGAGTGCTGGGCTGGAGGAGAAGGAAAGGAAGAAGAGGAAGAGGATAAGGAATCCTAAATGTCAAGTTTATTATCCATTCCAAATGTATTTACAGAGTACCTGATATGTACAAGCCTTTGATGACCAAGATATATGTGATTCATTTCCCTAGATGGTACATCTGAGGGAAAGCAAAAGACACAGAGCATCTAATCTTAAATTAATTGTTTGATTACAGTTTTGATGATTGGCACCAACTAGAATATGGAGTACTATGAGAATAGTGGGGATCCTGACTCTACCTAGGGCTCAGGGAAGATTTCCTGAGGTTGTGATGGAAAAGACAAGCTATTTCAGGTGGAAGGAAGAGTGTGTCCTGAGACACCAGTAAAGGAAGGGACAGGGTTGTCTTGAGGAACAAAAGAAAGCTAATGTCGTTGACACAGAGGGCCAAGGAAGAGTTTTGTGAGATTGAGTCAGAGAGAAAGATGAATATAAAGTCGTGAAAAGCCTGCTCCATCACATTTCACCATGTCCCCAGCAAGATGGCATAATAGTTTCTTTCTTATATTCAGATTCTTTGCTTGTTTCTCTGTTAAATAAAACCATATGGTTTTATTTTAGCTTCCAGTTGCTCATTTTGTACCCTATTTCTTTCATTCCTATTAGAATATATCTTTGGTTTAATCTTTGTGGATATGTATGTATCTATCTTATCTATAACTGGTACCTTCCACACCATTAATCCATCTGTCTACCTGCTGACCTATTTATCTATCATCTATTTGTGTATCAATAGATAAATGGACAGTAGGCGACAGATACACAAAGACAGAGATCATAAAATCAGGAACTACTCTTTACTTATCTGATTTTCCTTCCAACACCAAACATGGTGCTGAATTAACATCATGCATTTCAATAAATATGTGCTGAATGCAATTGAACTAAGAGAAAGAAATTCACCTGTTGCAGCAAGGAGGAAGGGGAAACTGAGGGACAGGAATGAAGGGTAATTTCTGAAATCACTTAAATAATGAAGACTCATTTGAATGGCCAAATAGGCTAAGTGGTAAATTAAATTTTCTCTGGCCCTTTGTTCATATATATATATATCACTGTATTATCTACTGTTGCATAAGCCACCTCAATTGTGTAGATAAAAACAGCTGTGTGGGTAAAACAATAATTTAGTATATTGGGTTGTGCAATTTAATTCCTAGTGTTTATAAGGCCTAAAGTTACTGTAGCTCTGTTTGTTATATCAGAATCAAACAAAAACATGAAGACCTGTTGGATTTTCACCCAGTTCAACCAGAAACCTTTCATTTCTAGACAGAATTTAAAGAGTCAAGGAGGAGGCAAAAATAATATTTGTTTTTAATTATGCCATTCATCTCTTACCTGTCAAACATGAATTTTGCCCCTCCTCCTTGAAGTGATTGACAGCCATGGGAGCCACATTGGTGCTGCCCTGGGATTCTGGAGAGAGTCCTGGTAATAACCTGCACTGAAATGCTACAAGCCAACTAACACTACGAACTACACAGTCTAAGTCTCAGGACTCAGCCTACTTCTCCTTTCACTTAAGAAGATGGACAAATGGGTGCTGTTGCAAGAACCACACCTGTAATATATATCCAGCCATCTCTGGGGGCTACCCCAACCAAACCCCAGGTACCATGGAGGGAGGTCAGATTTCATAAAGTAAGAGAAGCACACTCTACAATGAGCCCTCACTTTTCTAAGATCCTGGTAAACTAATTATTCCAAATAACCTGATCACACATCTACTCTGGGTCCCAGGATCCCCTTTCCATTAAAAAGGAAAACTAGTCAGACCACCATTGTATCTCCTTCCTCAAGGACCTGTCAACCCCAGACTGGGAAGATTTGTTTTCTCTAACCTCCCCAACACCATCTTTCTAAGGGAAAATAGAGGTGTCATTAGCTGGGGGAGCAGGTTCAGGACTTCTCAGGCTGGACTAGGGAGAGCCAAAGAGAAGGCAGTGTCAAAATTAAAAAATTGAACCTCTTCTCAACTTAAAAAAAAAGGAAAACTTGATTAATAGATCCTTGGTAGGCTGGGTCTCACTGCTGTTATGAAGCATGCAATTCTATGGTATATTACTATTAAATAGCACACTGCAAGGATATCTGATCAGCAATAATTGGTAATAGAGTATCAATCAGCAAAATAGTAAAGTTCTTTCATTGAATCCTCTATCCCAGATGCATTTACTTCTAAGATCTGTAGCAAAAAAAAAAAGCAAACATTTTAACAAGGGGAGCAGATGTTCTTCCTTTCCCTCCACTTCCCTTCTCACTTGCCCCTCAGTCTAACACCTTGGGAAGGAAGCCCTGAAAATGACTTTCCTTTGCTGTTTGGTGGAAACCCAAAGGTGGAGTGGAGCAGAACAAGTGTATAAAAAATATACATGTGCTAGGGACTGGAGATCGTTTAATTACTGCAAGAAGTAGGAGCAGGTAGGCGGGAAGAGCCATCCAAGAGGGAGAGGGAAGAGGAGCAGAGAGATTATACTTCCATGGACCCAGATCCTGAGAGAGACCTCCCAGTCACCCCAGTTACAGAAACAGAGCCCTGTTACCCTAGGTACAGAAACAATATCCCATTAGGTAGTTCTGTGTTCTTAAAGGTTTCTATAGCAAAAGGAAAAGAACATCTTGCTCCAGTCATGACTCTTCTTGGCATGGTTGTTTTACAAAATGAAATCACAAAACAAAATGGAGTCACTTTTGCTTTTACTATCACAGTTCATGCAGGCCATATCTTTGCATCTATTTTTTCTCAATGACCCTCTGAAAATAAATCCTCTGTATTCTGATTTGGCAAAACGTTGGTTTAGTCATGGAACACAATTAAGGCTCACCTATGGCATCAATGTGGCTGGCTGGTTCTAGAGATGAAGGCTGAGATAGGATGGCTTTTAGGGCCTGGTTACTCTAAGTGTGGTCCATGGACTTGCCGTGTTGAGATCACCTAGAAACTTACTAGGAAAATAATTTCCCAAGCCCCTCCCCACGCACACTGAATTAGAGTATCTATGTGGCCCAGGAATCCATTTTAACAAGCTCTTGACATGATTCTGATACCCACCAAAGTTGGGAAACACTGTCCCATGTGAGATTCTGGTCCTTTTACTGGATACTATGGTGCATAAGGAATCTGGAAGCTGGGAAATGAACTCTGGAAAATGGCTTGGGGCCTGGATTGACATAGGCCTGTACAGAGTCCCCACAGCTCATGATGACACTAAGCTTTGCTAGGCCCATTTCTTCATCTATAATGAAGTATTACATGTCTAGCAAATCATAAGCACTCAATAAATAGAAGTTCATTTGTTTATGTTAGGTGGTCTATGTACTTAATAGCTGGAAAATGCATATATGGGCCCTAAATTATACACATTAGTTGTCTAGAGTGACCACAAAGGTAATTAATGGCCTTTCTTTTTGTTGATCTTCCAGGTTAGTGAAAATGAGACAAATGGATCCCTGGGTATTAGCCTCAGCAGATGCCTTGATGCTGGTATCAGGGCAAGAGATACCAGGGCCTGAACCTTCCTGGTGGTAGTAGTTTCCTATTGTTGCTATAACAAACTTCCAAACAAACCACATAAAATTACTATCTTGCAATTCTGGAGGTTAGCAGTCCAAAATGGCTGTGTGCTAGAATCAAACTGTTGGCAGGGATGGTTAGAAGGAAAAATGGAGGAAAATTCATTTTCTTTTTCCAGCTTCTAGAGGATTCAACACTCCTTGGCTCATCAAAGTGAACAATCATTTTCCTTCATCCAACCTCTGCTCCTTTGTCATGTCTCCTCCTCTGGCGCTTCTATTTCACTCTTCTATCTTTTAAGGACCCTTGTGGTGACATTGGCCCCATGCAGTATAGGTTCCAGGGACCGGACAAGGACATTTGGGGGAGATAATTATTGTGCTTACTGTATTGTTCTTAACCCTATGAAGCATTCAAGGAGATTCCCAGGATGGATTTTGGAGTACTGCAAAGGATCCAGGAGTTTAACTAATCAAATCATCTTCTTTTGCAGTTAACAAACATTTGGAGATTTGCTCTGGAGATTCATCAGAAGCTAAGCAACCCGAGACCTTGGTTTTAAACCTAGATTTATGGAATCTAGCTCCATGGTGCCACCCAGATTTCCTCGAAAATAAAAGGTGACCCCAAAGGCTGAATCATCCCAAGGATTCTTCTCTAAAACTGTCTCTCTACTCCTTAAAGTCCCTGTGCATGGATGGAATATTTGCAAATCAAAAGCCTGGTCTCTCATTAGTCACTGCCACTTCTCATGAAGCAGGAGACAGCGAGATTTCTCACACACAGCAATCATTTCTTTCTCTGGTAAAGACAGTGATCTTGGGAAGAGCAATTATCTCAGCAGAATTACCAACCTTGCAGTGTGACCTTATCGACTGTTTGAAATTACATGGTGTTCATTTGCTGCTATTTTAACGTCTGCCTTCTTCTGTTTCCCCCTGCCCTAGCCCAGTGCTGAATCCCCCACACTCCCACCCTCTTTCTTTTTTTTTAATCTTGGGAAATAACTTTCTTATTTTTAGTGGTTTGA
Source organism: Ictidomys tridecemlineatus (assembly GCF_052094955.1). Lineage (NCBI taxonomy): Eukaryota > Metazoa > Chordata > Mammalia > Rodentia > Sciuridae > Ictidomys > Ictidomys tridecemlineatus. Next base: position 244,593 of record NW_027526137.1, read on the forward strand.
TGCCACTTGTGAGAATATGATAATGAGGATCAGAGTAAGGATTGTCACACTGAGCTGGGGCTCAGCCATCACCCACTGGATTTTTCAACTGAGTGTTAGAGCTTTTGTCTCTGCAACAAAGACATGGATGATGAAAGCCCCCAAGGCTGCTGGCTTCATGAACTGCCTGGCTATTCTCAGCTCCCCAATATTGTTCAACTAGACTGAGTGATCTTGAAAGTCAATTATCAAATGGTATGGGCTGATATTCTAGAGCTCAAGAGTAAGACAAAATTGGAATGAGAGAGAGAGAGAGAGAGAGAGAGAGAGAGAGAGAGAGAGAGAGAGAGAGATGAGAGCTTCTGAATGGCTGAACCCATGAAATTTAGAGTCTGCCCCCAGGAGAGTCTGGAAGCTCCGTGTCCCCTCCCCCAATCATCACGCTGTTCATTACTTCATCTGTATCATTTGTAATATCTTTTATAATAAGCCAGTGAATGTGACTAAGTATTTCCCCAAGCTCTGGGAACTCTGAGTCAGAAACACAGGTGAAACAAACTGGGGCTGGTGATTGGCATCTGGAGTAGGGGTGGAGTGACAAGTTTGGGGAACTGAGCCATCCACCTGTGGGATCTAATGTTGTCTCCCAGTAGACGGTGTCAGAATTAAATTCCGGTATTGCAGCCTTGATTGCTAGCTGGATGAGCAAAACCCCACCACACTCAGTGTCATATGCATGTTGTGAAAGATAAGACTGAGTTTGGTTCTTTTCCTTATATTTTCAGAATTATGTTATCATAGTAGTTAATGATAGATCGCAGACAGACATGAGCAATGGGAACATCAGGTTAATGGATGATTTTACAGATTGGGCTATTGGGAGCTGCCACATAGGGGTGAGCGTGGACCCTTACCTTTGAGCAATGGAGGTTTGAGACTGGTTTCCTGCATGCAGAAACAGGTGAATCTCACCTCACTCTGAAGGGGAATAAAGCTCTGGGAGTAGGCGTCACACAATGAGACTGGGCTATACCCCCCACAAACCCAATCTCTTGCTTCATTTGGGTGGAACTTTCTTGAGTGTCTTTCCCCTCAATAAATAGGGCTTCAGGTGTGCTTGCTCTCTCTTTTGCCAGCTTCCCTTGACTCCCTTGTGGGAGCTGGGGCAGAGGAGCCATGGCTAAACTACAAGAAAAAGGTACTTTCTGTCCCTGAGTGATTATTTCGTGCCAGCCCAATTCACCTGGAGTGACCCTGACTAATTTAGTCACATGTCACGGCACTGGGCCTACTGTGCTGACCCCCCCCACCCCACCCCCCCACACACATGATTTTTTTTGTAAAAAGCACTTTACCGGACACCACTCTGGACCCTAGCTGACTTAAGTCAATAGGATATGTTGCCTTCCTCAGCAAACAACCTGTTATCTGCAGGAGAAATGCAGACCAAACACTCTTCCAAGACAGTAAGAAGAACAGAGAGTACTCTAAAGGGAGACTTTTGTGACCTTTACACAGACCAGATTCCAGGACTCAAGGAGATGGGATAATTAGAAGCAAAGTCTCCAACCATAAAAATCTGTAAGGACAAGTTCCAATTAGAACAAGTCATCATGGGCCCAGCTGACTCAGAGTTGCCTTGAGTTTTCAGCAGATCTTATAATATCAAAATCTCCCCTTCATGGGATGAGACCCTATGCAATGGGAACTTGAAGTTCTGACTCGATCCTGCTGTCAGTCAAAAATTACATGGTACTCCTGGGAGGGAGTCTCTGGAAACTTCCCTGAGACCCCCAATAAAACTGACCTATCAGAGAGACACACTCTCCCTCTCTTTGAGAGGAAATGCTCTCTCCCTTTCACCCTTGAGTGTCCCTTTATCCCTTTTCCTTTCCCTTCAAATAAACTCCTGCCTACTATTATGTACAACTTGCTCAAAATTCCTCAGACAAGATTAAGAACTGATGGTTGGTGGTTGCAGACCCCGATGGTCAATTCAGCTTTGCAGGCACAGGCAGATCTTGCTGTATATTGGTTAACATTTCTTGAGCTGTTATCGTATGCCCGAACTTTTACATACACGGTGACATTTAATCCCCCCAAACAATACTGGATGATAGTTGCCATTATCAATCCTCATCTTTAGATATAGAAACTGACAGCTCATTAAGTTAAGGAGACTGTTGAAGATCTATTGAGCAGTAATGGCAGAGCTCTTCTAACTGCAGATTACTGTGCATTATTGGGACATCCCTTTGAAGAGCTGTAGGGGAGAGGACCTTTTCCACTGGGTTTCCCTTCCTGTCCCTCCGTGGTCTTCCAATATGCCCTTGGTTTCCTCAAGTCCCTGACACAGTTGGAGAAAAACCAGGGCAAGGTGTGAAGGACAGCTCCAGGTCTCTGCTTTTTATCACACAACAACCTCTAAAAGGAGGGAGGTCCAGCATCTTGTCAAAACGAAGTGACTCAAAGAGGTGGAGATCTTTTATCTGGTTTTCTGTGACTTCTGATGTTGGGGCAGCCACATTGCTTCTCCAGGACAGAATTCTTCCCACCTGATGGCTTCTCTCTCGCACAGTCAGATCCATGCACATGGCTGAGATCAGAGGAAGTGAGGTGAGAAGGAAGCTATCAGGAATCATGGTGGGCATGGTGGCATGTGCCTGTAACCCCAGTGACTCTAGAGGTTGAGCAGGATTGCAAGTTGAAGGCCAACCTCAGCAATTTAATGAGACCCTCTTTCAAAGTAAAAAACAAAAGGGGTGAGTGGGGCCATCGCTCTGTGGTGAGTTGCACCTGAGTTCAATCCTAATACAAGAAAAAAAAAAGACTCTCATGAATTTGGTTTTCAATCTCAAAAGAAGGATCCTCCTAGAGGCTGTGATCATTGTTTTAGAGAAAAAATTCAGTGGCCAGGAGCTATAGATGGACCATGTTAGCTTTCCCCTCATGATGAACTTTATAAAGACTTATTGTTTTTCAGGACCTTCCTTTGGGGAAACTCTGGATCCTTGACCCCATCACCCTCTCATCATTGAACAGGAAGTAGGAGATGGGCTAGGATGGGAAGTTCAAATATTTGAAGGAAAGAGACCTGTGTGCATGGCTATAAGTGTGAAACCTGACTTTGCAGAATGTAATGGTTGTGTGATTTTGGGTGAGTCACTTAACTTCTCTGTGCTTTAATTTTCTGTATCTGTAAAATGAGAGGAATTATGATGGCTTCTTAACCTGTGGGGTTTTTGGAAATATTAAATAAGTTAATATTTGTAAATTGCTTAGACCAGTGTCTGACACACAGCAGGCACTATGTATAAGTTTATTAATAATGACACTTTAGGGTGGAGGTACCTTCCATACCAGGAGAAGAACCCAACACATTCCTCCTTAGGAAGGCTATAATTAGAGCCAACCAAAGACATAAAAGTTTCCTGTGAATTAGGGAACCATGGTAGCTAAGCAGTAAGTCAGAATGTAAATATATATACTCTAGGATAAGATAAGTCTGAGTTTAAATCACACTTCACCACTTACTGTCTGTGTTACCTTGAGCAAGTTACTTTACCTCTCTGAGCGTCACTTCTCTCATTTGTAAGAGGAGACGAGGATACCTCGTGTACACGGTTATCCCCCAGATGGTGATATATGTATGAAAGTAACTATGACTCAGCCAGCCCTCAATCAGGGGGTGCTGTTGTCACCACTGTCCTCATCTTTTCTGCCTAGAAATAAGAAGAAAAACACAGTAAGAATTAAGAGTGTGAGTGTAAGCAAAGACTCCAGGTAGCACATCAACATTAAAGGGCTGGGGGTGAACTTGAAGGTTGAAAACTGCATTCAATATCATAATATAGATTAATAGTTAGAAAGAGAAAAAATCACTATTATTTTTAAAAAATAGACCAAATAAAGTGATGAACTTATCTCTCTGCAGAAAATGACTCCTTGGAAAATTGCCAGATAGGAAAGTCAAGGTGAGGGGACGGGCTGGGAAGAGTTTAATTTTCAAAAGGTGTCATATCTCTCTGAAGCAGGCACTTAAAAAGATCAAAAACTAAGGCATATGGTGTCTATGATTTTGTTTTAAATCTCAATAAATTTTTAAGGCCAAAGTATTTAATGGATTAAAGAGGGACATTTTCTGATTCAATGTAGAATACATGAAAAAAAATGAATATGATCAGTTTTATTTATTTATTTATTTATTCATTCATTCATTCATTCATTCATTCATTCTAATTTGTTATACATGACAGAAGAATGCATTTAAGTTCATATTACACATATAGAGGACAATTTTTCACATCTCTGGTTGTACACAAATTAGAGTCACAGCCATACATGTACTTAAGGTAATGATGTCCATCTCACTCCACCATCTTTCCTACCCCTGTACCCCCTCCTTCCCTTCCCTTCCACTCCCTCCCTTTTGCCCAATCCAAAGTTCCTCCATTCCTCCCATGCTCCGCACCCCACCCCCCATCATGGATCAGCATTATGCATCAGAGAAAACATTCAGCCTTTGGTTTCTGGGGATTGGCTTGCTTCATTATTGCATTTTCAGGTATATTATGATAATATTCACTTAGCATAATATTAGCATAATATACCTGAAAATGCAATAATTTTATTCTCTTTTAATGCTGAGTAATATTCTATTGTGTATATATACCAGTTTCTTTATCTATTCATCTGTTGAAGGACATCTAGGTTGGCTCCTCAATTTAGCTATTGTGAATTGTGCTGCTATAAAAATTGATGTGGCTGTGTTACTGTAGTATGCTGTTTTTAAGTCCTTTGGGTATAAACTGAGGAATGAGATAGTTGGGTGAAATGGTGGTTTCATTCCAAGTTTTCCAAGGAATCTCCATACTGCTTTCCAAATTGAAAACCTCAATAGATTTATATGTAAAAATATTAATTTCTGATCATTATATATATTTAAATATTGAGTGTTCATTTACAGAGGCAGAAAATGAACCCAGTCATTGGTAGGTAAAACTAGTCAAATTCAGCAGTGTTGACATGATCCCCCTAGAAGTTTTAAAATTTCATTACAGGTTGACTGCTCAGTGGTTTTCAGTACATTTCTCCCATTTGCTTTCCTTCCTTCTGAAGTTGATGCCAATCTTGAACAGGGTGGCAAACGGTGCTAATGCTAAGGTAGATGTAGCATTCATGAGGAACAGGCATGTAGACCCACATAAGCTTGGGCCTTAGACTGCTGTCTAAAGAGATCGTCATTTCTCCAGTGGTTCTTGGACAGGTTCCTTCTACCCTGGCAATCTGTTGATACATCTATGTCCTCAACCAATCCCTGGGAGGGCTATCCACGTCACCTCTGATATGGTGTCCCTTCCTCTCTCTGAATCCCCTGGTAGTCCCCCTACATTCCTTCTCCCCCTCTTCACTATTTGTTTCCAGTATGGGAATGGGACACGAGAACTTTTAATTGCCCTCTTTGTAGGATGACCAGCCTTTACCAATAAAAATAAAGAGGCTTAGCTACAATCCAATTCCACAGAAATAATAAGTACTTTTTTGGCATTAGTATGTCCCAAATACTGCCTGTGACATGTTCATGCTTGAAATTATTCATTGTTTACCTCAAATTCAAACAAAAGAGTCATCCTGCATTGTCATCTTGCATCTCCACCTCCTGGACTATGACAAAGCCATGGGACACCAGGGAACTATTTCCAGCACTCCTCAGCGTAGGCACACCCTCCCAACACCTAATCTTAAGGCTGCTACATGGTGCCAGAGGCCTCCCTTATATAGACCTCAGTGGAAAAGGAAAGGCTACGTATTTAGAGCTCACCAAAGCAAGGGAGCCAGTCAGTGTCATTTGTGTTTTTGCAGAAACTCAAAAGCAGAAACAAGAGTGGGAAAATCCTTATTGGAAAAAAAAGGAAGACTGCAGGTGTACCCTGGGAGGCTATTCGCATGGGAAGCTGTAGGTGGTGTAACTAGAAGTAGGCATCCTATGCCATCCGTGAAGGGTTCATATTTGACTCATTTGGTTGGTCCAAAAATAGAAGCAGAGACAAAAATTAGGAAAGAGGTCAATTAATAATTAAGTCCTGGCCACTTGAGGTCAGTTGTTACATGATACTGTAGTTTGGATCTTCAATATAACCCAAAGGCCCCATATATTAAAGGCTTAGTCCCCGAGAAGGTGCTTTTTAGAAAGTAGTGGAAGCTTTACGAGGTGGGACCTAATGGGAGGTCTTTAGGTTATTGAGGATGTGTCCTTGAAGAGGATGGTGAGACTCTGGTCCCCCAGCACTCTCCTTTGCTTCCTGAACATGAAATAAGCAGTTATTTTCTGCCATGTGCTACCTGCTACCTCACCATAGGCCCAAAACTAATGGGGTCAATAGATAGATCATGAACTGGGACCTCCAAACCTGAAAGCCAAAATAATCTTTTCTCTATAGGACAATTATCTCAGGTATTTTGTTATAGTAACAGAAAGTTGGCTATCTTAGAGGAGTTATTATTTTTGTTTCTGGTCCCAATTGCTAGAAATAGTAGTCTGACCTCCTGCGAGACTGCAGATAGCAGGCTGATTTCCTGGGATGGCTCCTATAGATAATGGGTTTGTTTTCTGGATGGGTTGCTGCCAATTGTGGGCCAGAGTTGTATTTTCACCCATGATCTGGCTATTATTGATTTGTATATTCAGTCCCTCAGCTACAAAGATTTGTTACCTCCCTAGCCTTCCCTAAATTCTCTCCCCACTTAGATTCCAAACAAAATGAAGCATAGTTGCCTAATCTCCAGCTCTTCTGTCTTCCTACAGCTTTATAGGGTGGAGGTAGGAAGGCATAGGAAGAAAATGGAAAGCCCTGATCCCCTACACATTCTAATCTCTCCTTACAAAACAATTTCTCTTCCTTTTTTTCTCCAGAGATTTTGGGGGAGTTTGTGGCACTGGGATGTGCCACAAGGACATTGTATCAGCAGGGTTCAATCAGAGAAGCAGAACCAGTGGGAAGTGCGGAATTAGTTTCAGAGACTTGACTCTGCCATCGTGGGGGCTGGTCGAATGGTCTCTGTGATGCTATCTTGGCCTCTGGTGATAGAGCTCAAGGTCTCCTGGGAAGGCAGCAGAGAGGGGAGGATGGATGTCAAGTGGGAGGAGGCAAGGACAAGCGGAACCCTTGGGACCCTCTGGAAGAATGGAGCCCAGCTCTGTTCTCTCTGTCCTGCAGGAGGAGCTGGTGTCCTGTCTCAGAACTAAGCACAGGCCTGGCCTGGGACACACAGGCTGAAGAAGTTTTCAGGGGAAAGTGGTTAGCGACAATGGGCTGAGCTGCAAAAGCACCTGCTGCAACCCTTTAAGAGTGAAGAATAACAGGGCTGAGGCTTCACCTGTGCCCTTAGGTCTCAAGCAAAATGACTCCCCTCCCCCACTCTAACTGGAAACACTCAGGCAAAGGAACTCTGGGAAATTTATGTGACCCTGGCTGACTCAATGCCTGACAAAGATGCCACAGCAATTGTTTGAAACCGTAGATGAGCCCTGTACAGTGAGCCACAAGGTTTGCAATTAAAATATACAGAGCAATTTTTTTTTCTAACTAAAGGTTTCTCCTTATTTATGCTGCATTGGAGCCCCACAAATTCTTCTGGAAGGCAACATCTGTATAGTGTATATGGAGGGACCTCTCATACACTTGTGGGTGTTTAATTAGAATGCAACAGTGAGATGATTAATTAATTAATTTTAGGGAACTTGGAGGAAATGTGTTTTTCCACTAGGCTGAGCATAAAGGGCATAGGAATTCACAAGTGACTGGAGGAGGTTTCTACAGGACATCTATGGCCTTGAGACCAGTTGCAGAAACCAGCTTTCAGGAGAGCAGAAGTGCTAGGAGGCATGTGCAACAGGGATGTGGCTGTGCCACTGCGGGGGCTGGCTGAACCTGTCTCTGTAAGGCTGTTGTTCTCAGATCTGATGCGGCAGGTCTGGGAGATACCCTGTGTTTCTTTTGTGACTCCCTGAGAAGGTGGACACTGATACAGACCGTTTCCCCTCTCTTCCTTTTAAAAATAGACTATTTAAATTTCTTTCCTTTGTGTCTTTCTCTTTTCTACTTTTTCCCATCCTGATCCTATCTTGATATTTCACAACAGAGTTAAATGGTAAATTTAATCAGCATAGAAGGTGCCCCCCGCCTCTCTCTCTCTCTTTTCATGTATATATTTGAAAGAAAAGAGATACATGAGGGTGGGAGGTAATAGAAAATAGATGTCTATTATCAAGTTTTCCAGATGGATGAGCTATATCAGAAGCTGAGATTCAGATCCAGGATATCTAAATGACCCTGTGTGTAGATATTCTTTTCACCTTGACCCAGTTCTAGAGGACACAGAGCACTGGTAAGAGAGTTATGTGTTGAGGTCCCAGTTCTAGTCTGTCACGCCATGGATTCTGGCCAAGTCTCTTCTCATCTATAAAAAAACATTTTCTTCATTTCTCAGAAAAGTTTGTAGATACAAAGGTCATTTTTAACTTGAAAGAGCTAGTTCAAAGATTGCCACCCTTCACTACTGTTGAGGATCTGTTGTAATATATATGAATATAGTTGTCAAGGCTTCCCCTGGTAAAAGTTCTTTGCTTGGCCAAACTTTGGTTAAGCTCCTGACCCTTCTCCTAGGTCCATCTGTGCACGTCCTCATATAAAATACAGTTTTAGCAAACAAAAATATAAAATAAAATGCCAGTCCTCACTATCTCACCCTCCTCCCTATCTGATCAGGTTTTTAGTCCTCTACCATCTCCCAAGTGATCACCCTGGCCCATCTACAAGAATACTCCTATTAGGTCAGTTTAGCCAGAATTCCCCTTACCCCAGATGTTACCTCCTAGTCATTTTCCATTCACTGACACACTAGCTCCTTGGCTATAAACTCCCATGCGGTATTTGGAGTTAAAGTTTCCCCCATTGCAGGACCCCACTGCAGGGGTCCCTACACTTACCTTGATGTCCTGAGTAATCTTCCTTGCCAGGTTTCAATAAGTATCATTGAATATTTTTTCTCTAATATCCCTTGGATTCTTACTCCAAGAAACCCTTCCTATGAAGCCAAAATGGGCCCATGATCTGTGCAAGTTAGTTTTTACATGTGGATAATTTTAAAATTGCCTAACATTTCAGTGGCCTTTAAGAGGGAGTTTTAGACTTGTACTTGGCTGTGTGCTGATGTTCTGGTGTCCTGGGAGCTCCCAGAATGGAGTCACCATTCCATTCTGAATCAGGTCCACTGGACCAGTGGTAAGCAGCCCCATAATCACATTTGGTATTTTGTTTAAATCTTTGTTCAAAGATTTCACTCCCACACTGGGACAAGACTGGCCTTCTTCCTAACTTTCCCCAGAGCAGTAGATATTGTTAAATATCTGACTTTCTAAGCATTTAGGGACCTTACAAAGGAAGCCAGGTTGAGCCTGTATCTAGGTCTCTAACACCAGACTCAGAGTAAGTCCTTAATATTTCTATGCTGAATGAACGAAAGGTTAACAGTAGGGTAAAGTATGTCCTCTATGTCAAAGATGAAGACCTAATGAGCTGATCAAATAAATCCTTCAGTAATTCTCAGGAGGAAAAAAAGCTGCCTAGGTATTCTGAATTCATCAAATTTTAATATTAAAATTTTATGACTAAAAAAAGAATAGGCATTATAGAAAAAAAGGAAAACTACAAAGAAAATTTCAAAATATCCATAATTTCACCAGCTACCATATCCGTGTTTACAGTTTTATTTATAATTATTTTCAAAATGGGCATTTTCTACCTTTTTGTTTAATATTATATTTGCTAAATTGTGTTTTTTTAAAGAAAGGATTTGTACTGACCATGTGTCAATGTTCCAACTCTGTCAGAATTTGTTAGAGCTGAAAGCACCTCTTGTTTCTGAATTCTGCCAGTGAAAAAGTCTCCAGCAGATGATGTTAGCAGCACCCCACTCCTTTATCCAGGAAGAAGAAGGATTCTGAACTCAGGGGTTCTGAGACTCCAGGGATCTCTGATTTGAAGATGGGTTGGTGTGGTATGCTTTAAATAAATATTCCCTGATTTTATTCATGAGCCCTTGATCTCTCTACAGCTACTAAAATGTATCCCTTTGGTCCCCTATCCCTCCTCTTCCCACCATACATCCATGATGCATCTGGCTGACCACCTGAAGCTCTCACACCCACAAGACACCAGATCCTGATAGTGAGGGTTTAAATTTCTAAAACAATAATTACACCCTCCATTTCTTTTGTAATTTATATTTTACCCAATGACTACTGTTCTGTTTTGGATCTGGAATGTCCTCCAAAATTTCATGTGCCCAGAGGTGGTGCTTTGGGGAAACGTTTAGATCATGAGGGCTCTGATGTCATTAGTGGATTTGTCCATCCATCTCTTAATGGCTGAATGGACTATGGGGACGTGAGACCTAGTCAGAGAAAGCAGGTCACTAGGGGCATGCCCTAAAAGTGTTTATCTTCTCCTCAGACCCTTTCTCCCCCCACCTCTCTGCTTCCTGGCTGCCAAAAGCTAAGCAGATGTCCTCTACCATGCCCTCCCACCATGAAGGTCTGCCTAATTCAAGCCCAGAGCAATGGAAACAGCCAACCATGAACTGAACCTCTGAATTCATGGGGCCAAATGAACTTTTCTTCCTCCAATTACTGTCGTCAAGTACATTGGTCATAGAAAACCAAAGCTAACTAACACAACTATTCAAGGACGGAGGACAAAAGACAGAAGTTACCTTTGTTATAAGTGGGTGTTTCCACGTATAAGGAAACTGCAAGAAAGAGAGAAAGCAGGGTGGGGAGGGAAGGCAGGGAGGGAATATCCTTACAGAATACTGAGCTGGAAGGGCCCCGTGAAACTGTTCCATTTAGGGTGAACTGAAAAGTCCATCAATTAGATGCACCCTGATCTGTGAGGCGATAGCTAGGACATCAGCTATTGGACCCTTCTGGGAGATGGAGGTAAAGGGGCAAGTCCTCTTCCATCAGAGGGACCTCCCCTGTCCCACCTGTTACTCTGGGCCCCCCTGCCTTGGCAAATGGGCACTGTCAGGCAATTTAGCTGAGCCCTGTTATAGTGTATCTTTAAAACTCCAGCCAGCACCTTTCCTTATCATTATCTACAGTAGTCCATAGAGATGAACTTCTACTTTGGGGAGGAATTTGACTGTTTTGCCAAATGCAATTAGCTTTCTGATTTATAATGTGCACACTATTATCCTGATAACCTGAGGTATAGTCTTTACAACCCAAATCCATCTACCACACTGTCCCCCCAGAGTCATATTTCAGTGTCACCCAGCAGAGGTCACTTCCGTTTGTGCTGCCCCATGAGGCAGAGGTAGCCACAGGCACTGAACAATATTAGCTCTGAACTCTGGAATGACTAATTTCCCCCTTATCCTGGCTGCCATGCCAATGAACAGAACTTATTCCTATAAATTGACAAAAATAAAGTTTTCCTTGAAACAGGCAGCCACCTTTGGAGGCACTCAACCTGGGCTGGAAAAGTGTGTGGGCTGTGCTCACATCCTGTGTAACTTATGGGGAATTTTCTGTGAGTATTCTGTCTACAGGATGTAGCCCTGGGTGGCCTTGAGCTGATTACCTGGAATGCCTGATGAATAAATAGTCCCCAAATAGCACTGTGTGGCCTTTGACAGGTTTTAAAACTTTCTTAATTGTTGAGGCATCAAAAAATAAGAACTTACCTAAAAAGAGCCAAGGGAACTGATTATAAAGAAAAATAACAATACTGGAGGCACAGAGACCATTCTCAGGCCAACTGCTTTCCAGGTCCCATCCAGCTCTAGGTTTAAAGAGCTCAGTAAATGTTCACTTCTGTCATACCATGTGATCTTGGTCCTATATTCCACTTTGTAAGAGTATGGTTATGCCCATTTTGATCTCATTTCTTCTTCATCCCTGTCTCCCTTTGAAGGTTCTTAGCATGTGTTCAAAGATTTCTTAATGGAATTCCAAGTCCCCCAGTGAGACAGGAGAATCACAGTGGCTTTTATCTGCCAGCATGGCACTTCCAGAGACTTACAGAAGAGACAAATAACACCAATGAAGAGAAACACAAATGGCATCATGTTTATTTCAAGATGTGTGTTCAGATATATGCACATGGCCCTTTCCCTGACACAATTTACATACACACACATAGAATCATACAATTACGTAAATTCACAAGTAAGCAGGGCAGTGGACGGAGGGAGGATTCAGCACCTTCTCATCACCACCACCCCACATCATGATCTTGACCCACTAGGTGCTGCAAACCCTCTGGATTTGCTATTGGGGGAAAATGACTACTTTTATGCAGGTGAATCGATGAACAATGGGGACTCGGTGGAAGCCTGTAGCAGTGAGATGCTACATCAGTCCCTGAGCATCCTTCCTCAGTCAGATCCTAGAACCAAGGCTTTACATCCAACAGGGATGCTGGAGGAAAGCATTCACACTGGGCAGGTGAAACACCGCCTGAGACCTGGCTGATAGAACTGTAAAGGAGCCAGTGCTTGGGGAGTCTCACCTTGCCTAGAGACTCAGCAGCCTTTGAGTAGCACCACCAGCACACGCTCGCCATCTGCTGGGCATGAAGGGGAAGTTCCATCAAACTCTGGTCCTGCTGGTGGCACAGCTTGCCCAGCAGGGCAGGATTCAGCCCTCTCTGTTCCTGCACACTTTGTGTTCCCAAAGTGCCTACCTACCTGTTTGCTTGTTAGCCCAGGAATAAGGTGGCACAGCTTTCGAGTGGTCAAAGGAGGACTTTCCAAATATGCTCAGCTCAATCCTAAGCACATGCAGATCTTGTTTATTGAAAAGCAGATTCTTAATCCATGTGCTTGCTGCGTGAGGTGGGGCACAGATTTTGCTTGTTGAACAAGCTCCCAGCGATGCTGATGCTGCTGGTCTGTGGACCATATTTTGAGTCGCAAGACTTTTAGCTCCTTGTTGGAACCCCAGTGACTCAACATCCCTATCACTACTCGGTGACCTGTCGAAGCTTAGCTTTCTTGCTGCTGGGAAGCCTTTTGTTCTACTTCCAGTTGAATCTGAGAACAGCTAGCAATAATGAAATAACTACCACTTAGATACCAGTAATATGCACCTGTCTCAGAGCTAAACACTCAGACATTGTCTAATTCAATCTTTCCCCAAAGTTTCCTTTTATAAAGTAAGTGTTCCTATCCCCATTACATAGATAAGAAAATTGAGATCCAAAAAAGGTATGTCACATGGCCAGTAACTGGCAGATCTCATGTCCAAACTGAGGTCTGAGCTCCTCTGATTCCAAAGCCTGTGCCTAACCAGCCAGTCCCCAGCCTCCCATCAGAAAGCTTGGTGACTTTGTCTTGATTTAGTTCTGCTTGTTATATGAGGGTCTTTCCACCAACCCTCCCTCTTCAGCCTTAATTGTCCCACTTCCTGCTGTACCCTCACCCTGAGCTTGCTCGGTTGTAGTCCACTGGCTGGCAGAAGTAGTTACAGTCAGCCAGAAGCAAGGTGGCCATGAACTGGAAGGGAAAGGGAAAAAGCAAATTATCGAGTCATAAGGCCACTCCACCATGAGATCAGACACCAGGGCCCATGAGGCTGATTCTGGATTTGGTCATGTTCCCCACAGCACTGTCCCCCTCCAACCCCTAGTGATACTGGGTTAGATTTTGCTAACCCATACTATTCCCTGAAGTGGATAGATCAGAGACAGCATTTGCACAAATCTCATTAGTCTCTATTTTTTTTTATGTGAGTAAACCATAGACCACAGATATGACTCCCCACATGTGAGATACTAAGTTAGGCAGTGAAGGGCCAGGGTGAACCCAAGGCCATCCACACATGTGCCCTGCCTCCAAGGAGCTCAGAGCCCCACAAAGAATGGAGGAAATAATCCTAATCTTTAAGGTTGTTACTACAGAAAGACAGAGGGTGTTCTGGAAGTCAGCAGAGATGCAAGAGTGAAGAGGCCTTTGGCAAATGGAGGGGAAGGAGAGATGGTTTTATGGTGGTGCTTGGCCTTGGGTCCTAACCCTGTGTGCTGGTGAGAGGATCAGTGGGAGGATTCCTACCCAGAGGAAGCAACTACAGCGACTGAGGGAGAGTCGTGTGGTCTAGTGAAGGGCCTGAGAGTTGTGTTAAGGAGCTTAGATTTGATTACTTATTGACTCGTTTGGTAGTGTTGTACTAATCACTTCTCCACACCATTCACAGGGACAAAACAAGGCAGATAAAAAATCCCCTGCCTCCAGGCTTTAAATTCTGCTCTTACAGGCAAAGGCAGCTCCTAAGTGCTTTAAGAAGGAAGTTGATAAGGGTGTGGCAGTGTTTGAAGTATGGGGGTGGGAGGCAGCAGAATATACTGTCATCACAATTTACAAGTTTCCCAGGACAAGTCTCCTGTCTGGCAAGTTATTTCTCACTTAATACCAGACATTCGGCTGGGCCTGCCTTTACAAACAGGAGTAGGACCCAGCCCTTTCCTTTGATGGACTTGCCATTGGGGAGGAGACAAACATGCCAGCCAGGCTCTCAGGGTGGGAGAAGAAGCACTGATCTGTGGTGTTGTGAATTTGTGTGGTGTAAATACTGCCGGGGATGACTTAAAGCTATTTAGCAAGACATCCCTGAACATGGACTTGGGAAGAGACCCACCAACCAGCGCTCCGCAGCTGGTGGAGTGGGCTCCAGCGGCCCGCTGCTGAGGTTAGAGGCCTGTAGCGAGAGTGTGGAAACCCAGCAGGAAGCTAATAGCCAGGCCTGGGAGAGAGAGGAAAGGCTTGCAGAGAGGAGACCACTGACCTGAGTTTAAAGGCTGTGTGGGCATTTGTCAGGGGGCCAGGGGAGAAGGGCAGCTGGGGTTGAAAGACTGGTAGAAAGACAGCGATGAGCCCAGCTCTGGGGGCCTGACCACACCCCTGTATGAGGAGGGAGGCCGGTGAGGACCTCTGCTCCTCTATTTAAGAAAATAGAGGACAGAAGTTGGTAACAGGGATGGAGAAGTGAAAGACCAACAGAATCCCAGCCCCTGCCTATGTCCCCGCCTAGGCTTTGGAACTTTTTGTGTCAGAAGCTCATGGCTTTATTTATCCTTTGGGCTCCCCAAGGAGTAACAGATGCTGGAACTCTGCAGAAAGCGCTGATCAGACTTACCTCATAAAACATATACCTTGAAAGAAGCACCAGGTCCAAGTTGTAGGCAATAAAGGGTTCTGTCAGCTCCAGAGAGTCCCATCAGGATGTGGAGCAGGAGCCCACCATCACCTGAAGGAGGCAGAGAACAACAAAGAGGGTGACAGGGAGCAGCCTGGGCACCAGGAACCAGGAATTTGTTTGTGAATCTCAAGAAGCAAAGGGGAGAGGTCACAGGCAGACTGGCCACCCACCTGCCCCGAGCCCTCCCATCAGCCAGCTCCAAGGCCCATTCATCCCCACCTCTTGTTTCCCAAGCATCTGACATTAAGGCTGTGGCAGGTGAGAAAAATGAAACCTTTCATTACACGATACCATCTCCTACCTCCACGACCTAAAGCCCAGGTATTTTTATTCCAAAGCTTTCCAGGGTACTGTCATCGTGAACACCTGTAAGTAGAAGCAAAATCTGGGTCTTGTCCAAAATCACCACCCCTTATACTTACTATTACCCACTGAGGGCCTGTAGAACCTGGTTCCTCAGTCTCCCCAGCCTGACCACCAGCCTCAGGGTCACCCCTCCATTCTTGCCTTCAAATGTTGACTATGACCACCCACCATCCACCACTGGGGAGACCCCATGGGCCACACTGGTATCACACCTCACACCCTTCCCTCCTTTATTTGGAATTTCTGGCCCCCGGCTGTGGCCTCTGAATTGCAGGGCCCAAGGGACAGAGATGAAGATACTGTGCATCAAGCCACAGACCGAGGGCACGAAGGTCTCCTAGTTTCCCTTTTCCTCTTCTCTCTTGCTCTGTGGGTCCAGATCTTTCTGAGCATCCCTGGCTTCTCCCACCTCTCACTGAGCCCAGCCACACCCAGCCCTTCAGAGCCTAACTTACTCCTGAGGCTCCTCCCGGGCTCCTCGGGGTCTCCTCTGGTCAGTGACTGAAGATGCTCTGGCTTCTCGGGGTCTTGCAGGCTGCTGCCGTCTGAGTGAAGAGTCCTCTGGGCTCCAGGGTACAGAGCTGACCTAAGGGCAGCCTCACCTGCCAGAAGCTCTCTACTCCTGTGCTCTGACCTGCTGTCAGCCCCAGCCCCTACACACACACACAAACACACACACACACACACACACACACACACACACACATGCACAACCACACACATCCATGTCCATTCCCTCCTGGCTGGGCACTCTGCCCTTCTCACAGCCCAAGGGAGAAAGAGAATAAAAGGCACCCAGGAGTGGGAGGTAGCCACTAATAGGGCAAGGGATGATGGCGGCAGCTCTCAAGAGGGGACAGGAGGAACTCAGGTGGTCAGTACTATGGGGAGGTGACCTCAGAACACATGGCCTCACACTCCTCCCTCTTACCAAAGACACTTCTATCCGAGGAACACTATGCACTGGGACGTCACCTGCATCCCCAGGTTCGGCCACCCCCTATCACCTAAAGTTTAAGTCTTCCTCCTTTTTCTGTCACCCTTTTCCATATGGTGAAGTGTTATCACCTTTCTGAGCCTTCTGAGTCCTCTGCAAGCCCCCTCCCCACCACACTCTCCAATCGCTGATGGTCTAAAGGAGTACTGGGGTGACTGGAAACCCCAGGAACAACCCTCTCCTTCCCAGCCCCCTTCACCAAACTGCACCACTGAGAAATGATTAAAATGATTTGTCCAAATAGCCTCTCTCAGGTAACACCCTTCCCTGGCTTTATAAGAGATGAGGGAAAGAAACCATTTTAGAAGCCAGACTGCTGAATAAAGGAGTCCCAGCAGCCCCCACGTGAAATCGGACTCCACAATAATTCAAGGGCAGCTCCTAGAACCAGCTTCTTTAGAATACAGTGCCTTGTTTTCACCTTCTTTTAAATTTTTTTTTTCAGTTGTAGATGGACACGATACCTTTGTTTTGTTTATTTATTTTTAGTAGTTGGACACAATACCTTTATTTTAGTTATTTATTTTTTATTTGGTGCTGAGGATGGACCCCAGAGCCTCACACATGTTAGGCAAGTGCTGTACCACTGAGCTACAACCCCAGCCCCTTGGTTTCCCCTTCTGACATGATGGCACCCTGTGGTCCTGCTAAGACTTATAAAGTCATTTGTATGTAAGCCCCAGATCACAAGCTCAGAGCCAGAAGGATTAAGAGACTGGGAAACTCTTAGGAAGAAAGCATTCGCTGACCACCCTCTCACCCAGCAGACACCCTCTGGACTTACAGATCATATAGACTAGGAAGGAGTTTGCTATAAACATCCCACAACCATAAATTAAGATTGGACCTGGATGCCTCCAGAGTTCGTCTTCCCCAGCAAAACAGCAAAAGGCACAGAAGCCGCCCCACCCCGTCCTTGCCCAACCAACCACATTCACAGAACTCACTGCAGCACAAATCCCTGGCCATCTGCTGAGTGAACAAGCCCCCTGTAGGGTCCTGAAGTTAAATAGGATACCTACTGGAGGGCCAGGAATTATATGTGCAAAAACTGGTACTGCAAGGAATCACACACTTCCACACCCATAACAACAGCCAGTGTTGATTACATCATCACCCTGTGTCATACATGATTCTAAACCCACATACACACTAGTGTATTTTATGCTCACAACAACCCTGCAAGGTAGGTACTATTGACACTCCCTTCTACTAATGAAGAAACCGAGGTACAGAAAGAGTAAGTAGCTTGTTCAGTATCACGCAGCTAATAAGTAAGGGCCAGGGTTCAAACTGAGGCAGTCTGGTTCCAGAGCCCATATGCTTAACAAGGATAGTACCCACTGAACTCTCTCTTCAATCTCTTGACATCATAATTTGTTTTATTTGGATTTAAAGAATCAAAGGGCAGTTTGATGCACATGAAAAGGAAGTCCCAATTTACCAGATCAAAGTAAAAATATTCTTGCTGGTTCTTACTACAATGTTATAAAGTAGCAATAAAAATCTTTCCTTCCTTCTGCCCACCCCCCCAGCTCCTCCCTCTCTCCCTCTTTCTTTCCTGATGTCCATCCATTCACCTAGAACAGAGAGGGGTTTGCAGACCCTTGGGATCGAGCAGTTCCTATGTAGGGAATGAGAGGTCTAGAAAATTGGCCAGTACCCAGCCCCATAGGAACTTTAAACAAAGTCCCTACTCTCCATTGGATTTTAGAAGAGCATCGCTACTCTGTAAACAATGTTGAAAACAGCCACTCTTGATAATGAAAATGAGCTGGGCGGTATCTGGCTCGCATTGATAAGTGCCAACAAGGAGGAAAGTAGTCCTCACCAGGCCCTTCTCTTTCTCCACCCAGGAGTGCCACCAGGGCACCACCCTCTGCCCCCACAGATCCTCTTGATCAAAACCCAGGGAAGTGTCTATCAAAATCAGGAAGGGCTGTGCCTCTCAGGGTTAAAGGTGCAGCCTCTATGGTCTCATAATTTTCAGGTATTGATCTCTTCTTTAACTTCACTATATTCTTCACTCAATGTGTTCCTCTCACATAATTTAGTTCTTCCTTTGTTTCATTATTATTGTTGTAAGCTGCATCAAAATATTTAGAAAGGGACATGTGGGTAGCTGTCAAAATAAATAAACACATAGCTCTACAAGTATATTTTGAGCACCTACTAAATTTTGCTGTGGATCAAGTGGCTTATCCAGAGCCAAACCAGTAAGAGGGGTGAGGTCAGGTCATGCACAGACACCAGCTCCTCCAACAGCCCCCAGTACCCAGCTCTCTTGTGAATAGTCTGCTGAATGGTTCTGCTCATTTCATAAAAGTCCCTTAAGCAAATTTCCAATCACAACTCTGGACAGCTATTTCCCAGACTGAGGAAGTTACCCCTGAGTAGAATCTTCCAGAAGACCAGAGGAGGAGAACTGTGTGTGTGTGTGTATGTGTGTGCACGCGTGCGCGCGCGTGTGTGTGCGCATTTATGTTTGCAACAAAATTTTCTTCAAATAACTATGCTTATTTCTCTCTATGTACCTTGATCAGTTCCAATCCCCCAGCTGTACCCTCTTCTCTCCATTTCTTGATGGTGATGTCTTTCTTTAGAAATCAGTGAAAATGGGCAATAGAGCTAGAACCTGAGGGTCCTGGATGGTCCTGCTGGGAAGCAGGGGAGTGGAGGTCTGGCGCTGTGGGAAAAGGAAAGGGTGCTCTTTGGGTGCCAGGGTGGGAGCCACCCACTGTGGGGTCCCGGGAGGGGTGTTTCAGGATGCAAGAAGCAAGCCTGATCTCCTCTCTGCCCCGATGCAGCCCCAGTCTGCCAGTCAGCCGCTTTCTCCCTGGACCGCAGTAAACCTGGCAGATTGCACATCATCACAGGCCTCCTTCACCAGGTGCGGGGAGGAAGCAGCCTCAGACTTTAGTGGGTCACAATCCGCGAGCAGAAAGCTCATCTTGGGTCTGTTCCTGTTTTGCCTCTAGATGCTCCCAGGTCTTGATGCAGCGTGGGGAAGGTGCAGGGACCAGGCTGCGGGCACCCTCCCCCCCCCACCCAGTTAGCCAAGATGAGAGAGTGACTGTAAGGACTGCAGATAAGTGCCTCCCCCAGCATCCCGGCCAGCCTCACAGATGCCACAGTGGTCTTTGTGTGAGGTGGGCTATTACTAACCAGGATAACTAAATCATTCATTTCATTAGCAACAGAGTTTTGCAGATAATTGTGCAAGAGGCAATTATCAGTCATGCACATTCCAGGAAGGAGTGTGGTTGGCTGATTTTCAACAGAGCTGCCAGGGGAAATATGAGACATGGCTGAAACCACCGTGGGGCTCTCACCCCAAGATGAGCTGCTCTTCAAAGCTTGTGGCTTTATGGCTTTGAGCTGAGAGAGGAAGAGTGACAGACAGGAAAGCTGAGAGATGCAGAGAGAGAGAGAGAGAGGGAGAGAGAGGAGATCAGGCTTGCTTCTGGCACAAACGTTCCCAGGTGACCTTGATATTTCTTTCCTGTCTAGAAGAATAACCAACAACCAAAACCCATCATCCTTCATCTCTGCCCCTGTGGCTTTCACAGGCCTGCCTTAGCCATCTTCCTAAAACACTGATTTGATGAGGGAATGGAAAAAAATGTTAATTGTCTGTAGGCTTCAAGTGCAGCACAGAACAGTGCCCAAATTCTCCTTGATTACATCAACATATAATGGGATAAATAAAATGCAGTATATTCGTACACTGGAAGACTACTCAGTCATTAAAAAGGAATGAAGAGCTGATACATGCTACCATGTGGATGAACTTGGAAAATACTCTGCTAAATGAAAGAAGTCAACCACAAAAATCACATATTATATGATTCCATTTATACAAAGTGTCCAGAATGAACAGATCTAAAGAGACAGAAAGTAGATTAGTGGTTGCCAGGAACTGGAGGGAAGAAGAAGGGAGGAAATTGGGTGTGACTGCTAGTGGGCATGAGGTTTGTTTTTGAAGTGATGAAGATGTTCTAGTATTGGTTAGTGATGATGGTCACATCAATCCGAATATACAAAAAGCCACTGAATTACATACTATAAAAGATGATCTTTATGGTTTATGAATTAAAAATGTCTTCTCTGAACCCAAGGCACAGGACACGGTGAAGGCTGCACTTAGCAGAGCAGGGAGAGCTCTCTGTTCCTGGGCACAGGCTCACAGCACTGTCCCCAAAATAGGACTCAACAGACCCCAATGAAGCTCAAGTCTTGGGGTCCCTTCCAGAGGATCGTGGAGCCAGTCAGCACACAAAACTAGCACTTATTGCAAGTTGGAAGGAGAGAGAAAGCACTCATTCTCTCTAACACTCCTCCCATGCGTTGGATAATCAGATTAGCTCAGAATCCTGAATGGCCCTTCTCCCCAGGCCTGTCCTCAATCACTCATGAGTGAAGGTCCTGGGGCTCTCAGTGTATTGCCACACAGACTGGCAAGTTTCCCCCAAGGGCTGGGCCAAGAAAATGCCCAATGAGATGTTTCTTTATTATTTGAACTCACTCCCACATCTCCAAATCCTGTCACTGTCTGATAAATCACTTGTCCAAAACGAATATTTTCTTAAGCATAGATTCCATGCTTACCTGTAAATTTCACAGTATTATATAAATGCTATTGGAGCATCTCTGAAACCACAACTATGATTATCCTCAAGGCACATTGGATGCAATTCCAGGAACTGTTGCTCTGTGCTGCAGGGAACAGACATTTACAGAGGGATGAAGCATACATTGGTGGCTCTGGTGAATAGGATAATATGGACTGGTGTGTGTGGTTTTAGATAAATGTGCTAAATGATTGGTTCTCGTTCCTCACAGCCACCCCTCGAGTGCCTCTCTGGCTCCGTTGCTCCATCTGAAGAGTGAGGGAAAATACTCGCTGGCAGAATTCTCTAGAACATGACTCACTTCTTCCATCACTGAAACTTTACCGTTGAGAAATGTTCTGATTATTATGATTTTCTTCTGCCTATTTATTTTATTTATTCTTATTTTATTTGGCTGTTTATTGAACTGAATTGGGAACAGAAGGAAAACTACCAATAAAGTCACTTTATCATTTTTGAGTATTTCTAAAGACCAATCTGGGGAAGAAAGGAGTTCAGCATCAAGAACAAAGTTTGGGGTCGTCTGTGGACTTGGGTCCCTACAACCCTGGCTGGTGGGACAGGAGCAGGCCCATGGTGTGAAGGGAGCATGGGTCAGAAGGACTTGGCCCCAGGTTTGTCACTCACGTACCCAGCAGTCCTGGGGAGATCCTGTTCAGGGCCTCCGTTCTCTACCGATGAAAGGAAGCATCTAGAACAGGTGACCTGCTCTAGGCTCCAGGCTGTCTTGCATCAGGGAAGCATTTGTTGACTCCACACCTACCAACCAAGAGGACAAAGTTTCGGAGCACTGAGTGGCTTTCCTCTCGTGTGTCACCTGTATGTAGAGGCAGCAGCAGGCTTACTGCTGAGATCTGTTGGGTACATACAGAAGAGGTGTGAGGATCTCATCTTCACCGAGGTCCCAGTTGCTTTGGTGGATAACACTATCTACACATGTCTGAGGAGGGCAATCTGGGTGGGGACATGGGTGCATGTGGCCCAGGGATGCTGGGGGCTTAGTCAGGTTGCCTAGGACAACCCAGAAAACCCAGGTTCACAGAGGACCTCTGCCAGGGCTATAGGGCGAGTAGCATCACAGGGTCCTTCTGAGCTGTATGGCCATCTTCTTCCAATGGTCAAGCCAGGGCTGCTTAGCACCAGAACTTTCTCTCCCTCCCTAAAAGTACCCATTAAAATGCAATCCTCTGTGTCCTCCTCCCCAGCCTCCCACCATTCTGCTTTCTGCTCTATGAGCTTGATGACTCCAGGTACTTCACCTAGCTGGAACCACATGGTGCTTACCCTTTAATACCTGGCTTATTTAACTTAGCAAATATCCTCAAAGTCCATCCATGTTGTATAGAGTGTCAGTATGTCCTTTCTTTTTAAGACTGAAAAATATTCCATTGTATGTACACACACACACACACACACACACACACAAACACACACCATGTACACAACACTTTCTTAATCCTTTCATCTATTGATGGATATTCGGTTGATTCCATATCTTCACTAATATGAATAAAGCTGCAAAGGACATAGGAGTGGACATCTCTCTTTGTCATCATTTCCTTTGGCTATTACCCAAAATTGGATTGTTGGATCATATGATAGTTCTGGCTTTAATCTTTTGAAGAGACTCCATAGTGTTCTCCATGATAGTTGTACCAATTTGCATTCCCACCAACAGAACCCAAGGGTTACCTTCTCTCTGTGTCCACTCCAATTTTTGTTAGTTTCTGTCTTTGATGATGGTCATTCTCGTAGATGGAAGGTGATAACTCATGTGGTTTTGATTTGCAGATCTCTGATGATTAGTGATGTTGACTGTTTTGTTGTTGTAGTTCATTGATCTCTTGGCTACTGTAAGTCTTCTTTTGAGAAATATCTAATAAGGTTCTGTGCTCATTTTTTAATCAGATTATGTTTTCTTACTATTGAGTTGTTCAATTCCTTTTATATTTTAGATACTAATCCATTATTAAACGTCCGCTTTAGAAATATTTTCCTTTATTTTTCAGGTTGTCTCTTTCACTCTGTTGGTTGCTTTTTTTAATTTTGTTTTATTGTTTATTTATTTTTTTCTGTGCAGAATTTTTTTTAGTTTGATGCAATCCCATTGGATCTGTAGATCACTTTGGGTGATGGAGACATTTTTCACAGTATTATTACTTCCAATGACACAGGACACTTTCCCATTTGTGTTTTATAATAATTTTCAGTATACAGATCCTTCACTTCCTTGGTTAAATTTATTCCTAAGTATTTTATTTACTCAGGTCTTCTCCCTTTTATTCTTGGGCTAGGTAAAGGTTCATCTACTTCCTTTATCTTTTCAAACAACCAAATCTTAGCTTCATTGTTCTTTCCCATTGTTTTCTACTTTTTTCAATGATCTCTTTTCTGATATTTATTATTTCCTTCCCTTGGCTAACTTAGGGCTGGGTTTTTCTCTTTTTCCTTGTTTCTGTAGGTGTATGATTAAGTTGCTGGTTAGTGATGCTTTTGTTGCATCTCATAAGTTTTGGTGTGTTCTGTTTTTATTTTCTTTGTCTTAAAATGTCATTTTTATTACCCTTTTGATTTCCCTTTTTAAATTATTTACCTATTTTTTTTTTGGATGTGCAGTGCTTAGAATCAAACCTGGTCCTCACTAGGGAAGCACCACCCCTGATCCTCCTTTTGATTTCTTCTTTGCCCCACTGGTAGTCCAGAAGGACATCTTTTGATTTCCACGTTTGTGGACTTTAACTTTTCTGCCATTATTGACTTCTAGTTTCATTCCAATGTGGTTGGGAAAAATACTTGATAGGATTTCAATCTTCCTAAATGGGTTAAGAATTGTTTTGTGGTCTCATATATGATCTATCCTGGAGAATGTTCTGTGTGCACTAGAAAAGAATATGTGTTCTGCTGTGGTTGAATAGAACGCTCTGAGTTTGCTAGGTCCATTTGATCTATAATGTTAACTCCATGCTTTCTTTATTGATTTTCTGTCTGGATATTCTATCCATTATTGAAACTGGAGAATTGAAGTCTCCTATTATTATTGCATTGCTATCTATCTCTTTCTTCTATTCTGCTAATATATTCTTTATATATTTAGTGACTCCAATGTTGGGCACATATATTTATGACTTTATCATTCTATAATGACTTTTTTTTTTCTCTTGCAACAGTTTTTGTCTTAAAATCTGTTTTCTCTGATGTAAGTGCACTCACTTCTGTTCTCTTTTGGTTACTATTTCGTGGAATATCCTTTTCCATTTCTTCACTTTCAGCCAGTTGTGTATCCTCAAGACTGAAGTGAGTCTCTTGTAGGAATCATACTGTTGGATCCTGTTTTTTAAATATCCACTCAGCCCTTCTGTCAAACTTCTGAGGCTAGATCAGCAGGAACTGTCCAGCACTGAGACTGACTGGGGCTCTCCTTCACCCCCACGCAGGGCACCTCTCTCCATAGTGAATGGCACAAGCTATGGAGAGGTTACAAGGATAATGTGAATCCACCTTCCCTTCCTCTCTAATGTGTCTCTTCCTATCCAGGCCTTGTAATCCCTCACCTGGATTCTTAGCTCTTGTGAAGGAATTTCTGTGTCTGGATGGTTGTTCAAATTCAAGTTTCAGTGATGGAAAGAGTGCTGCAAAGTCATCATCACCATCTTGCTGAGACCATTCCTTGTTGCCTGGCATGATCACCCACATGAT
This sequence comes from Ictidomys tridecemlineatus, assembly GCF_052094955.1. NCBI lineage: Eukaryota > Metazoa > Chordata > Mammalia > Rodentia > Sciuridae > Ictidomys > Ictidomys tridecemlineatus. The sequence goes on from NW_027526137.1 coordinate 269,521, forward strand.
CCCACTACCTAGAACCACACATACTTGGTAGACACTCCAGTAAAGCTTGCTGATTGAATGAATCCAGGTGATGACTCTATTTATTGTCTTACCTTGGATTTGTACTGGGTCATGCTGCTGGGCGTTCAGCAAGCTTAGCTGGGAGCAGCCAATGCCTTTCCCTCTATGGCCACTAGGGGGGCAGATGTGTCATGTGTTCAGACAACACCAGTTGGTTTGGCGCCGCCTATAAAGTCACCTTGGGTGTCTGGGCAGAACAGAATACTAAATGGCTCTGTCAGGATCCGTCTACCTCACAGGTCACCATAGAGGTACGAGGTGCAGAAAGGGCATAAAATGCAAGTCCTGTATGCTCATGCTGAGTGCGAAGGGTGAAACTAGAGTGGGCTCCCTTTCTCTGCTGCCCCTGCAGTGGGGATCCCAAGTCATGTCACCTTTGGGAAGATAGGCTTGGGATCTGCTTCCTCCATTTCACTCCCCAAAGTGAAAGAGGCAAGGATTCCTTACTAGAAAATTGCCAAAAAGTAGCAACAGGCCTGAGCAGTGGAACAGAAGGAAAAGGACCCCTTTGGGGGCCCATGAGTGGGTAGGGGTCAGGATAGGCAGGGCCAGGGCCAAGCTGAGCTTGTGTGTGAATCCTTGTCCCATCTCAGCTGATCCTCCAGGCACCTCTGGGAGGTGAGAATCATTAGTCCAAATTTTCACATCAGGAAACTGAGGGTCAGACTGGTTAGGAAACTAGTCCAGAGTCTCACAGCTGACATGGGACCAAGCCAGGCCTCCAGCACAGGGTAGGCTGGTTTCACAGTTTCTGCCCTGCTCCCCGTAGGACTGCCAATCAAGAGGAGACCAAGGCTTTGGAAATGAGCAAACTCTGGTGGTCTGGGGGAAGGTAGTGGAACCCCCAGGGGAGATCCTGGTTCACTGCTAAACATCCCTCAAATCTCATGTAATTCTCATAGACAGTCAGCAGAGGTGGGCAACTTAATCAAGGAAATAAGGAAAGTCAAGGAAACAGGAGTGGTCAGGTAAAGTGCACTGCCCAGGGCTGACCACTCATAAGCAATAAAATCTAGTGACTTTTTTTACTGGGGGTCAAGCAATGGAGGAGAACACATGCCATCCATCTCCTGAGTCCCAGGGGCACTAGACATGCTCAGGACTTCTCTGTTTCTTACTCTGGTTCCTCCTGTGTACGGTGGGAGGCAGTCACCTCCACTACCCTTCACCTGGTCTTCAAGATGCCAATTAGCCTGCTCCACTCAGGCCTCGAATGAAAAGGTTAGAGACATAAAGAAAACCAAACTGTGGGCCTAAAAAAAGAAGGGTGTAAATTCTGAGGTTTTTTTTTTTTTTTCAAGGATTTTGATAGAACATGAGGGCTTTTTGGTAGTGGATTTTGTTTTGTTTTGTTTTGTTTTTTGCAGTGGGGAGGCACAGGGTACTGGGGATTGAACTCAGGGGCACTTGACCACTAAACCACATCCCCAGCCCTATTTTGTATTTTTTTAAATTTTTTAAAATTTTTTTAATATTTATTTTTTAGTTGTAGTTGGGCATAATATCTTTATTTTATTTATTTATTTTTATGTGGTGCTGAGGACTGAACCCAGGGCCTCACACATTCTAGGTGAGTGCTCTATCACTGAGCCACAACCCCAGCCCCCCTATTTTGTATTTTATTTAAAGACAGGGTCTCACTGTGTTGCTTAGCACCTCACTTTTGCTGAGTCTGGCTTTGAACTCATGATCCTCAGCCTCCTGAGCTTCTGGGATTACAGGAGTGCAGCACTGCACCCGGTGAACAATGAGTTTTCATAGAACAAATGCTAAGTATTTTCCTTTTTTCTTCTTTCCTCCTCAACCCCTACTCATTTTGATTCCAGGAAACAAACAGAATCAGCCGAGCGCTGGCCCCATGCTAGGCAGGGGTGAGGCCAGGGGTGGGGAAGCTGGGCCCCCGGATGGGAAGAGCAGCAGCACACAGGTTAGGTGAGAGTGAGGGTCATGCTGGGACACGTTCTTTCCACTTGGTAGCTATGAGTGACCTCAATATTGGGACGAGGCTGTCTGAGGAAAAGTCTCCCATGTCCACCATGGGCTCCTGGTCGGAGAAAGTGACAGGGCACCTGGAGCCACAGAGTCCTCACTTTCTTAGGGCCAGGTTTATGTTTCCAGGTGATGAGATGGCGATGGGGCTCCATCTCCCTGTGCCAGTTCCCTTCCTGTGGGCTCACACGGGGAAGGGACAGGTGGCAAGGGACCGTGTCCTCCTGCCCCATTAACTGACAGGCATCTCTCCTGGATAAGAAAACATGGATTTCTTTATCTGAAGCACATGCTCGGACCCCTGCCTGCTCAAGCCAGCACCACTGCTTCTCCTACTGCACCTGCAAGAAAGCTTTCTTCAGCTGATTCTCCTTCTCTAAGGCTCTCAGAGGTCTCCAAGAGTCCTCCTGATCACAGAGGTCAGCAGCTCCCAGCCCTATTCTCCCTAATTAACTGGAAAAGGGAAGATCAGGTCATCACGGATCAGATGGTCAGGAGCACACAGGTATCCCACTTCTCGGATCCAGGTCTTGCTCCTGAGACAGAGGTTACTGCATTTTAAGGATGGGTTTTCATTTTAAACTTTAACACAAAATTGTCCTTTGTGTAATGGCTCGGATGGGAGGTGTCTCCCAAAAGTTGCTGACACGTAGTGGGTGCCCCCAACACAGCAGCGCTCAGGAACCTCCACAGGTGCAGGCTGTTGTTGCTCCCAAGTGTGATGATCTGTGATCCTCCTTCTCTTGCCAGAGGATTCTCTGACCCTGACAGAAGCAGTGCCAGCCTCTGATGTGGGGAAGAGGGGAAGAGAATGCAGATGGGAACAGGGTAGAGCCATCAGTGTGACCCCTTGAAGGCCCTTCAGCATATGAAATCAGTAGCCAATTAGAAAACTAAGCTTCAGGTGGCTTCTGATGGGGCTGGACGCAGATGATAGGTACTCTGCTTCCTGTGTGTTATGGCTTGGGTGTGAGGGGTCCCCCAAAGGCTCCCAGGCGAGGCAGTGTGAGAGGGTTCAGAGGGAAATTACGGGGTTGTGAGAGCCTTAACCCAGTCAGTGAGTTAATCCCCTGGTGGGATTCACCGAGTGGGAACTAGAGGCAGGCGGGGATGTCTAGAGGAGGTGGAAATTGGAGGGCGTGGCTTTGGTATATATTTGTATCTGGAGAGTAGAGACCTTGCTCTCTCTGCTTCCTGGTCATCATGGGAGCTGCCTTCCTCTGCCCTACTCTTGTGCCTTGGTGGTCAACCTCGCCTGGAGCCCCGAATGGAATGGAACCTGGTGTCTATGGACTGAGACCTCTATAACGGTGAGCCTCCAAGTAAACTTTTCCTCCTCTACAATTGTTCTGGTCAGGATCTTTTAGTCACAGCAGGAAAAAAAAAACCTGACTAAAACACTTTGTGACCCAAAGCTTCAGACCACTGCCACCAAAACTCTGTCTACCCCAGAGGTCATGGAGGGCAAAGAGCACCAGGCCTGATACCATGAGAGGGGTTCCAGACAGGGGAAGGGAGCTCACAGCAGAACCTGGGCATCTTCCCAGGGGCTCTGTGGATGGTGCCCCTGGTGCTGGGCATCAGCTGCCTCAGCAGGCAGCCCTGGGGCTGTGCTGTGGAGAGCCAGGGCTGAGAGGTGGATGTTGTTCCTCCAAGGGCTCCTGTGTTGAAAACTCAGACCCCAGGTGACAGTATTGAGAGGGGTCTGGTGGGAGGTCCAGGGTCAAAAGTGATTAAGGGATCTCCCAGGGAATTCTGATTACTTTGTTTTTCCCCATTGATTCTTTTTAATTATACATGACAATAGAATCCACTTTGACATGATTATAAAAGCATGGGATATATCTTGTTCTAATTCCAACCCCAGTACCTCTTCTTTTCCTTCCCTCTCTCCACCCCTGGCTCCCTTCCCTATATTGATCTTTCTGCCATTTACCCATAGTTTGTTTTTAATTAATTTCTTATGGATGTACTCACTGTCTGATTAGTACTTGTGAGAGGATTGTTATAAAAGCTGAGCATTACCCCCATCCTACCTCTGTCTGGCTCGTTTTGAGATGTGATCCTCTCCTGCTCCCACCCCACATATGCTCCCATGGCCTGCCAAGGGGACTTCACCAGAGTCTGCTTTGTGCTGCTTGGACTTTCAACTCTAAAACTGTGGACTTAGTAAACCTCTCTTCTTTATAAAATTATCCTTCCTCAGGTATTTTATTCTGGCAATGAAAAGCTGACCAATACAACCAAGTTCTAGAGGTGAAACTTATTTGCCTGGCCCAGAGTGTACCTGGGATGCATGGAGTTTTGATGAAGCATACAAGTTCTACACTTCTTCACCCCAAAGTCAGAGAGAAAGAGGTCCAACCAATCTCCAGACCTAAGCAAACAATTTCTCCTAAGGAGCCTCATCTATAGCAATAGGAAATGCCCATGGGTGACCTGCTCAAGTGATTCTATGACATTTAGCACTGGTATGTAAGTTGTCCACAAAATGACCCCAACTATGATAGGCTACTTTGGAAGTCTGAAACTCATCAACACTTGACAAGCACACTTTGAATGTATCCAAGGAGAGAATGGCAGGTTCCTTGAGTCATGAAAACTTAAGTGAGTCTCATCCTCAGGGATTTCTTAGAGTGGCCATTGTGTGAGCTCACCCAACGTCTTGTTCTCTCTCCTCCCTGCCTCAGGTGCATAACCCTCCTCACCCTAGAATGTTCAGGTGGGAGGAGGCCTTGTTTAATTCCCTCATATCCCATGCACACCCAGACAGGGCAGGGGCCAGGCTCAAAAGTTCACACAGGACTCAGAGTCGGAGAAGAGATGGGAGCATAATCCTGCTCTCCCCAGACACACTCTTCTGACCTGTCAATTCCCATCTTTCCTTTTCTGTCTCCCTTTACTTCCACCTCTACCTCCTGACCTCCACTGAAGTGGTCTTTCCTCTTCCTTCCAAAAAGCATGAGAACGGAAGGACATAAAGAAGCAGACAAATAAAAAGATGGGGAGAGGAATCAAATTAACATTTTATATAAAATGTGCCATTCCACATCAGAGCAAATCCCTAAAAGATGGAAAATGTATTGCCTTTCTGTTCTGCATGAAATGATTGAGGGTGCTGTGGAAGGAAGAGTGAAGACGTTCCAGACCCTCCGCCACTGTTTGTCTCCTGCATCACATGTGTGTGCAGATATATACTCATGAAGCACGAGGCTGGGGGAAGTCAATTGACCTATGTCTTCCCCAGAGAGAGACCTTCAGAGTATCACTCATGGAAGCAAAGGACTTATAACTGTTGCAGGAAGGTATAAGCCCAGCCTCCAGGGTCACATAATAAAACTCCATTATAAACAGATTTTAGGAAGACAAAGCCCAGAGAAGTGAAGACACTTGCCTAAAGCCATCAGAGGAAGTTAGTTCCAAATCCTAGGATAGAAATCTGCTCTCCATGTACTGTCCAATGGAGTGATTAGTACAGTTTAGGTATGATTTTTCCCGTGTTTTCCACTGGTGGGCACCAAAATCTTTAAAATAAAATGAAAACAGAGTGGAAAAGACAGAGTAGAATAGAATAGAATAGAATAGAATGAGGTAGATGAAATTAGAAGGCAGGATAAGTGTTATTTCCCAAAGCATGTGTTTCACATGTATGCCCATGTGGGCACATGGACACACATGTATATTCACTCACATGTACACAGGTGTGTGCCCTCTGTGTCAATGGATCTGCATCACAAAACATTTGAAGGCTACTAGTTTAGCCTGGAGGTAAAGTATATAGCCCTGGTTCAAATCCTGGTTCTCAGTAAACTTTTGGACAATTGATTTTACCTTTCTGAAATTTGGCTTTCTATAAATTGAGGATAGTGATAGAGTCTATCTAACAAGATGCAGGAAGTGGACAGACACAATCCATGTAAGGTGTGAATCCAGTTCAGGACACCATGACATTGTGACACTGTAAATGCCAACTATTAAATACACACAGGCTGGTGTAGATGTGCGTGTGGGCATAGACATGGGATGTCCAGGTAGGTGTGAACAAAGGGGTAGGTGTAGGGAATGTATCTACACATGCATATAAAGGATCCAAACTCCAAGTGAAACAAAAGACCCCAGCAGTCGGTCCCCATAAAGACGCCAGCTATGTGGGAGGAATCAGTGATACTAAAAGAGACACCTGTCCACGAGTAGGGTCCGCACCTGAAACCCATCATTCCACCATCCGTGTTCAAGTGCTGCCTGGTGCCTACTTATATAAGTGTGTTTAAAGGGTTGGTTCCCTCCACAGGAGAATGGGCAGTTTGGGGGTCACCTGATCAAGAAGGGGAGAAGGGGAGATCCTGAAGATGAATCTCGCCTCCTTACTTACTTTGCAGGGCTTAGGGGTCACTGTCTTCCTCCATTAGCTGCTTTCTCCCAGGACAGCTGGAGAAACGAGGGACTGGGGAATTTGCTGCCTTGGGAGACCCGCAAGGGGGAGAGCTGAAGGGCAAGGATGCTGCTGCTGTTGCTGCTCCGTGGTATTTATCTATTTTCTGTTCACGAGTAAACTCTCAGCCCCCTGAGGAAGGATGGAGTTGGGGGAAGGATGCGGAGCTTGGAATCTTTTGCATCCAGGGACATGAGTGGGATTTTATATTTAGCGGATGACTCACCTCCAAGCTCATTAGTCACTGCCTCCCAGCTCCATTCTGGCAGGCGGGATGCTGGGGAGCTCAGTGGGGTGAGATCAGACAGGATGTTGGGAGAAAGAGTGAGAGAGCTCCGGGGGGAAGAGACTGGGAGACCCAAAGGAGAGGAAGGGAGATTAGGGCCCCAGAGCTGAAAGCACAGAGAAAGTCAGACTCAGCAGAGAAGTTCCAGGGCAGCAGGGGACATGGGCTCAGCATGGCCTCATGCACCCCGCCCCAGGGGAGGGAGAGAAGATGAGGGCAAGGCCCAGGACACCTGGATCATTTCCAGCCCTCCAAGTGGTCATCTCTCGCTCTGCAGGATGTTCATGTGCTCAGGCCTCCTCTATGGGCTGCCCACAGCAATGACTGTCTAGTGGACAGTCTAGCACAGTGTAGTGGCCAGAGCAGAGTGTCCCTAGGCTGAAACTGGGTCAGAGGCTTAAACAGGGCAGATAAAGACAGCATTGTGAAGGATGCTCTGTGTCATGAGAGGGAAAGGAACCTGTGGGGTTTAGGGCCAAGGATCTCAGCATGGACTCGGGCCACCTGTGTCAGAAGACCTGGAGAATTCCAGCACCTTGAAGTGCTAGCCCCCATCCAGGCCCTGTTCCACCTGACTTCCTCTGGGCGGGTCCAGAGACGCTGCCCTCACGGAGTGCAGGTGCTTCTCAGGCATATTCAGGGGCAAACCCCAGGTCTACTGCTGCATTGCAGCCTCCAGAGGCTCAACTTCTAGTGGACGTGGGATGGGAGCAAGCTGATGGGCTTCTCTGAGCCTCAGTTTACCATGAGAAATGTGAGGTGCCCATTTGAAAAGGATTGTTTGGATTTTTTCAATAAAGGAAAGGAATATAAAGTTAGCTTATTGTGTTTTTTTTTTTCTCCAGAAGAAATCTACATACTTCTTCACAGAACGGGGTCAGGCCACGGGAGAGAAAAAACAAACCCGACCAGATCCCCAGCTTCAGCAATGGCAGATGTTGTCCTGAAGCAGACTCCCTTTCTCACTACGGCCCTCATGGTAGGTATCTCACTGCCAAGGACAGGAGAAAGAGGCTGAGCTGTATCCATGGCTGGGCAGCCATCACTAACTGTCAGGACTCGAATTCAGGCCCAGAGCCCACATGTGACAGCCCTTCCAACCATCACTTCCCTCTGTACTAGATTCCTCCAGGTCACTTAACAGACCTACCAGGCCCTTGCAAATATAGTCAGGTATCAGCTTTGCCCTCAGGCCAGCGCCTCTTCGTTCTCCCTTCTATCCATCATGCCCCTAATTTTGAAAAGGCTCCTTTAGGTTCTCCCTGGACTTTTGGCTCATTTCCTTTAATTCCTGGAGCTTTGTAAAGCTTTATAAAGTTTCTTCCTGACATTCGTGGCTTTCCTGGACTCTGGGCTCCTGAGAGCCAGGATTGTGACTTTTCACTTTTCTGCATTTGTCATAACTTAAAGATCTGTACCCAGAGAAATAGCCCTCATTGACAGGTAGACAAGCCAAGCATCGAGCGTTCTGGAAGGGCCCCAGCTAGAGCTACACATCCCACCTCAAGTCTTTGCTGCCTTCTGCTATCCGTAGAGGTGACTGGTGCTCCTCGTCTGCCAGGGGCGGCTGCTGGCAGGAAACGAGGGCTCACCCCTCGACACAAAGCGACAACATCCTTACTTACCCCAAACCTAGCAATGCAAGGAAACATGAGTAACCCGGTTACCAGACAGGTGCTGGCCATCCAAGTGGCTGAGGCGCGACTGTGGCCTGGCATGCGGCCGTCCTCCTACCTGCAAACGATAACCTTGCCCCTCGTGTTTTTAATGGTGTCCGCACCCATTGTGTCCTCACAATGGTACCCCAAGAAGCGGAGCAATCTGCCCCCCTTGGTAGGGAAGGTGCACAGACAGGGAGGGTGGCTGACCCAAGGTCACACAGCAAGTTGGTAGTTCAACAGGATTCAAACTTGGGCCCTGGACCTGTCCTCAGCTCCACCACTGGGAGTAAAGATGACCCGCAGCTCTCAGGCCCCCGCTGGGAATGGGCAGAGGGGAAGCTGGGCTGGTCTCCTTCCCCGGAGCCTGCCTGTCTGGCTCACGTCTCAAACATCCAGGTGATGGGTGCCTGTCCTGGCACTGTGCCCTGGCAGCCTCACACACCTCTCTGTGCCTGGTGTTGGGTGGTCTGAGGACAGCCTGAGGCAGGGGGTACAAAAAGCCACCTCATCCTCAGCCTGCACGGAGGTGAGGTGGGTCCACTGAGGGTTTTTTTCCTTTTTAATAATGTTATTATATTTTTATGCCTTTATTTTATTTATTTTGAGGTGGTGCTGAGGCTGGAACCCGGGGAGCGCTCCCCCAGTGGCCCCAGCCCAGCCCCTCCACTGAGTTTTAAGATCAGTGCTGACTCCCTGCCACGGGGGAGAGACCTGGTGGGGAGCAGAGCAGGAAGCAGCCCACACGGTCCGCCAAGGAGCCCCATCAGGACCCAGGGGCCAGGGGAACCTTGGCCACGCTGGAGGGGAAGGGCACTAGACTTCAGTGTCCACAGAGCAGGAGATCAGGGGCAAACGCTGTGGCAGTCCTGAATCGCCCCCACCTCAGGAATGACGGCCCAGGGACCCCTGTTTGGGGGAGAGATAAATGACAGAGGCCAAGGAAGCCTGGCATCAGCCCCACCCCAATCACAGGTGGTGTGTCAAGGACCCACCCTGGGGCCTCCACTCAGCCTGCTGCAGCCTGCTCTCTGCCCCTGCACCCCTCTACCTGTTTGCCCCCCTCTTCCCGGCTCCCTCACACACTTGCCAGGCCAGCTCCATCCTGGGATTTCAGAGTTCCATGTCACTCAGCTCCTATGTCACCCAGGTCCCCGAACTGGGATGAATTTTCCAATTCACATGCCACCTGCTCAGTGATGCCTTCTCTCATCTCTCCAGCCAGAAGTCAGCCCTCTCCTGGTGTGATACTGCCACCTCTCCTAAGGACATGCCACATAGCCTGAGGACCAGGTAGACATTGAAGGACTGCTCTCCTAACATGGTATTTCAGTTTTTTCTTCCCCTGCACAAGGTTTGGTATATAATAAGTGTTCAATAAATATCTGTTGAATGACATACAAAATATTATCTACATATCATTGTCCTCTTCTCCTCATATCATGATAGACATTAATCCTTCTTCTAGACTTTCAAACAGGTCAGACATTAGGTAGAACTTCCCAACCTGAGCTCAAGGTTGTAAAAGTAAGGAAACTAAGCTATATCCAAGCAAAACATTCTCACTTGGGTTATCTCAACCAATTTCCAAGTCATCCCTAGAAGATAAGACTTATCATCTCCTGTCATTGATGAGCCAAGTTGTAACCCAGGGAAAATGGTGCAACTTGACCAAAGTCCCTGTGGGGAAGTAGAGGAGCTGGAACTCGAACCCAGAACTGTTTGATGCCAGAATCTGGAATCTTCCTGATGGGCTGGGAGGCTTCTCAGATGTGAGGTTCTGGAAAGTGTCACCAAGGCAAGGTGGGGACCTCTCCCTCTTCCTCTTTATGATGGTTTTTAAGGAGGAAAAAAGACTTCCTTCCATGTAACTTAGGTCAGAGTGGGCTTGAAGGCACAATGGGTGACATGATCTCACAGACTTACCTTCTTTTATGACTCATATTTTAAGACTTTGAATCAAGTGCTGGTCCCCGGGTAATGCACCCTAACAGTGAAACTGACCAAGCAGAGCATTCCTGTGGGATTCTTAAATCAGAGGTAGGTGGAGTCCAAGACCGTGTCTGGGTGCTTTGGCAGGTAGAATAAAGCCACAGTTCTCTAAAGAGGTAGGTGGTGGTACACAGGAGGAAGATTCTAGTTGGTGCATAAGGAAGAAAATTCTAGAAGTGACTGACAGGGAAAGGGAGTTTGCAAGGAGTCTCTTGGAGCTGAGCAGAGCAGGGAGTGGTCCTGGGTAGTCACTGGGGGCTCTTCAGCTGTTCCCAATGTGCCCCTCAGTCTTGGCAGCAGCATCACAAGAGAAATAGAAGAGCTGCATCCCAGGGACTGGCATCCACCATCACTGGCACATGCTCTCCTGGGGCCTGACCTGATGCCTTGTGCCTACTGCAGAGGGCACAGAACCTGACTGGTAGGTGACAGAATCAGAGGTACTTGTCCCTTGGAAAAGGGCCAAAGAGAAGCAGGTGGCCTCTTCCTGGTGATGGAGAGGAAATCTCCAGGCCCTGGAGAGGTGACCAGAGGCCTTGGCTCTGGGCGGAGCCAACTTCCTCCAGACAAGGACCATGTTGGATCAGCCTGGACCAAAAGGATTTCCCTGACGGCTTCAGAGACCCCCATGAAACTTCCTCCCCTCAGTCCCACTTTTCTCTGGTGCCTCTGCCCATCCCTGCCAGCACCTGGCCCCTCCTCTGAAGACTTGCTGGGAGACGCTGGGGAGACCAGACCTCTGGACGTGGAGCCTCCAAGTGCCCCTGGTCTCTGACAGCCTCCAACCTGGCCTGGCCACAATCACCAACCCTTATGCCACAGCGGGATCAGCAGTCTCGGAGTGTCCCAGTCTAGCCCTGCGAATGCTCAAGGTGCAGCCACACACCACTTCCCAATGGAGCCCCAGAATGCCCCCAGCTTTCCGGACACTCAGGTCCAGGTGGATTCAGAGCCTCGGAATCACCACCACCCTCAAACCCGACCCAGCCCGCTGCCAAGGGTCTGCACGCCAAGCAGGGTGAAAGGACTTCCGGATGCCCCAAATCAGACCGCACCAAGGGTCCCCAAGCCGAACGGGCCACCGCGAGTCCTCCCCATCCAGCCCGGGCCAGCTGCCCAGAACCAAGCTCCGAGCGACCGGCCTCAGGCCATGAATCCAGCGCGGGGGCGTGGGGACCGGAGCGAGCCAAGCCCTGCCCGGGCGCCCTTCGGCTTCACGCTCCCGAGGGCCGAGCGGGGGCTGCACTGCAGCGGGCGACCAGCCCCCGCGAGTAGGGCGGGCCCAGGTGCCATCCGCGGCGGCCGGCGGAGACCCTCGAGGCTGGACCAGAACAGTGCACAGGCTAGAACCGCACTCACCATAGCGCGCGTGCTCAGCTCTGGCCCGGCTTGGGCTCCCGGCTCGCGGCTTCCAGCTGGCGGCTCCGGCTCGCGGCTTCCAGCTGGCGGCTCCGGCTCGCGGCTCCGGCTCCGACTCCGGCTCTGGGTCCCAGCCCGCTGCCCGGCTCCGACTCCGGCTCTGGCTCCCAGCGCGCTGCGCAGCTCGGACGGCGCGGCTAGTTGGTCCCAGCCGCGCGCCTAGCTCCTCAAGGGCGAGTGCGCGGCTCTGGCACCCACTCCCAGGAAGGCGGGGCCCGCCGCGGGCCAATGGCGGGGCGCAGGAGCCCGGGCCAGGCGGCGCAGAGTCCAGACCCGCCGAGACTGGCTTTGAGGGCAGGAGGAGTCGGGGAGAGGCTGTGTGGTGTCCGGTGCCGGGCGCAGGAATCTTGGCGACCTTTGTCTCCTGCCTGGCGCCTGCACTGGAGTATGACCCAGGGCTCTGCAGCTGCGTGTGTGTGTGTGTGTGTGTGTGTGTGTGTGTGTGTGTGTGTGAGAGAGAGAGAGAGAGAGAGAGAGAGAGAGAGAGAGAGAGAGAGAGAGAGAGAGAGAGAGAGAGAGAGAGAGAAAAGGGGGGAAGGGATGGATTCTGCATGCCTGTGTAGACAGAGTCTTGCTAAATTATTAAAGCTGGCCATGAACTTGTGATGCTTCTGCCTCAGCCTCTTCAGGTGTGTACCATCAGGCCTTGTTGAAAAACTGCTAGCTTTTTTTTTTTTTTTTTTTTTTTTTTTTTTTTTAGTACTGAGGATTAAACTCAGGGGCACTCAACCGCCGGGCCCCATCCCCAGCCGTATTTTGTATTTTATTTAGAGAAAGGGTCTCACTGAGTGGCTTAGTGCCTTGCTTTTGCTGAGGTTGGCTTTGAACTCAATCCTCCTGCCTCAGCCTCCCATGATACTAGGATTACTGGCGTGTACCCCTGTGCCTGGCCAAACTTATATCTCACTTTTTCTATATAGCAGGAAGAGAATGTAGAATATTGGCAATTTTGAGGGCATATAAGTGATTATTTGGATAATGAATAGTTACAGAATTTTGTGTGTGTGTGTGTGTGTGTGTGTGTGTGTGTACATGTGCTGGGGATGGAACCCAGTAGGTCTGACCACTGGGCTACATCCTCTTTAGAATCTGAATGAGCCCCAGGGACAAACACTATCTTGTAAGGGACATCTGTCCAGGGGCAGGGACCTCCAGCCTTCTTTCCTGAGATAGATAAGGGGATTTTAAGGTGGGGGTGGAGGAGGCCCCAATCCCTTTTGAAGCCTCCTCTTCGCATAGATCAGGGAAATCCGGGTGCTTGGGTGGGCAGAAGCCACCAGCTTTCTCCTAGGTCATGAGCCCGACACACCCCAAACCCCACTGTGTTTTGGAGGCACCTTCTCTGAGTCCAGCAAGCCCCAGAGGTAAGCCCTCCTGCAGGACTGCTTCTGTGACTCTTGCAGAAAGCCACGCCTCATCCTGGGGCGGACGTCACATCTGGGATGTGACCATGCCTGGGCCACCCTGGCCATCAGCTGCCCTGGATGACAGGTGTGTGCTGTTGGTGGCTTCTTTTCCTTCTGTTCAGAGGCAGACCACAGCTGATATGACATCTGATACTAGAGCCCTGCATCTTGCTGAGGTGGACATTAGGGTCTTGATTGATGTTGCCTAATGCAGACTGGAGAGCGGCCAGAGGGCTCTGCACTCACCAGGTGCTTTGAGCAGAGGAGCACCCCAAAGAGGAAACCCATGACCTCCACAAGAGGCTTTGCAGAGATCCAGGAAACCCAAGGGTCTTCCTCTTTGCTCAACCCTTTCAAGTCTCCCTCTGCAAGCTTTGGTTTTGACCCACCGCTAGACTCCTGCATCCAGCCACCACTCATTGATCCACTCTCAACCATGCAGACTGCCTCAAATAGTCATTTGCCTACACTCATAAAAATCAGTTTGTCTCCTTGTGTTTTAGAATTAAAATGTGTTCACTCCCTGGATCCTGAATTTGACCTTAATATAAACTACAATTTGGGACCATCTTGAGGATGCCGATCACTTGGTTCACAATTTACATTTGTTGGAAAAAATCTGCAAGTTTGTGCATTCCCATTACCACTTAATATGAGTGTTAAGTTCAGGTTTACTCCATTCTGTGTACCCTATTCACCCAAAGGGGAAAACCTCTCCCGTAATGGCCTCAATTTATTTTGAAGGTTACAGGGACTGTGATTTACCACTTCAACTGCATTTTTTTCTGAAGCTTCTCTCTCCAACAAATCCATTCCAGTCGAAACAGCCATCAGCAGTTATGCAGTAAATGAGGGCAGAGGCAAGACCTGAACCCAGGACTTCTGAACCCAGGACTTCCGTCTCTAGAGCCTATGTGCTGATTCCCTAGAACATTTCAATTCTTTTTTCCTTTTGGAGACGTACTGAGGACTAAATCCTGGGGTGCTTTACCATTAAGCCACATCCCCAATCCTTTTTACTTTTATATTTTTGAGACAGGGGCTCACCAAGTTGCTGAGGCTAGTCTCGAACTTGCGATCCTCCTGCCTCAGCCTCCTGAGTGGCTGGGATTACAGGCGTGTGCCACATCATACTAGAGCACTTCTAATAGTGAGAAGATGTGCTTCCTGCCGTGGAGAGGCCCATCTGTGTCCCATCTCACTCCTGATTAGTCAATGACATAACCTTCTGCTGGACAGCTATGTATAACCAAGGACGGATTGGCGCTGCCGTCCAGGCTCCCGCTGCCTCACGCCAGCCCTTCGATCCTTCATTTTTCACAGAACCAGCAGCCAAGACCAGGCCCGGCCCGGCCCCAGGCACTGCCCAGTGTGTCTGTTCCCAAGCAGGTCCCAACAGAACGAACGGGCAGATATTCACTACTGGAAAACAGGAAAAACAGCAGACAGATGTAGCTCCACTCGCAAGACCCTGGGGTCATTCCAGCCCCCCCCAGTTTAAAAATAAATAAAAGCAGAAGAGAGCAAATGCCAAGGAGCTTGCATTGTTCAGCCGGGAAATGGAAACTAGGACCAGGGGTGTGGCCTAGGGGCAGAGTTCCCACCCAGAAGGTGTGAGGCCTTGGATCTGAGCCCCAGCCCTTCAAAAGGAAACCAACATTGACACAGACAAATTAGAATAGAACCAGCAAATAGCAGAGGAGGGCTCTGGGCTGCAGGTGTAGCTCAGGTCCAGACCTGCCTAGCATGCAGGAGGGCGGGATCCATCTCCAGCACCTCCCGCTGCTGGCCCACAAGGTGGTGCAGGTCGAGTCTGAGTATTTCTAACCATTGGAAGTGAGTGGGGGAGGGAGGGACTGGCCTCCAATGATCAGCAATGAGCTTGCGTTCTGTAAGAGCACCCTTAGCCTTGGGTGGCAAGGCAGCAGGGTCCCTGGGCCCAGAGTTAGAAGTCCTCCTGGACTGGGGGCAGAGTCCTGGACTCTGCACTCGGGTCACCCAGATTGCTTTGAACCCTGGGCTTCTTCAGAGAAATTGACTACAGATGTGTCCTGGGGTGTTCCCAGCCTTGGAGAGGATGGAGAGTCAGGCTCCTGATGACCCGGTGACCCAGTGAGCTCCTAGCACGTGCCAAGTACTTTCCATACAGTTTTCAAGTCTCCATGCCAGATTGGACCGACTGGTCATTCTTTGCTCAGAGACACTGGTGTTCACAAGAGAAGCCATGTGCCCAGTGAGACCCAGACTAAGATCTCTGGGTGGGACGGGCAGGAAGATTTTCAGCAGTCCCCTAGTATCCACAGGATATTAATTTTTTTTCTTTTTTGGTACTGGGGATTGAACCCAGGGAGTCTCTACCACTGAGCCACATCCCTAGCCCTTTTGCTTTTATTGGGAGACTGGGTCTGACTAATTGCTGAGGCTGTCCTTGAACTTGAGATACTCCTGTGTCGGCCTCCTGGGTCACTGGGATTACAGGCGTGTGCCACCACACTCAGCCCTCATTTTATCTTTTAATTTTGAGCCTGATATAAGAGGTTGAGCCTGGTATAAGGGACTGAGCCGGGCACTTTACCACTGAGCTACAGCCCTGCTCTGAGGAATAGAATACGCAGGAGGATGTCAACCTGGGCCCTGGGGAGGAGCCTAACACACCTGGCAGGCTGGGCTTCCTGCCCCTTGGGAGCCACTGTCATGTAGGAAGCTCAGCCCTCCTGAGACCACCAGGCTGAGAAGGAGGCCCTGGTGGGCATCAGGCCACATACAGAAGAGGACCAGAGGGCGCTGAGGTACATACCAGCCACTCAGGAGGCTGAGGCAGGAGGAACACAGGTTGGAGGTCAGCCTTAGCAACTTAGCAAAACCCTGTCTCAAAAAATAAATAAATAAACAAGGACTGGGGATGCAGCTCAGTCATAAAGCACCCCTGGGTTCACCTCATACCAAAAAGAGACCTCCTGAGGGGAGGTCCTACTCGTGGGAGCAGAGACATTGTTCCTGATGTGCCTCTCAAATTCCCGAGCCAGGAACACCGAGCAACGGTTCCAGATCTACACGGCCCAGCTCAGGTGTGTCCTACGGCCCTGGACAGCTGGAACATCCCAAGTCCTAATCTAAGCCAAAGTCCCATCTTGGCCTCAAAGAACTGGTGGGGCTGGGGCGGTGTCTAGGAGGTACAGATGCAGAGTGCTCACCCAGCCCTGCGAGGCCCTGGGCTTTGGTCCCAGTTCTACAAAAAATCCATAAAACAAAACCAGGCGCCAGGTGGATCTTAACAACTGGATCCCACACTTCCTACTGAGAAGCCTCTAATCCCTCTAGGTGTTTCCGTTACTCTTGGAACAAATCTGAGCCCTTTCCCATGGCCTCTGAGGCCTTGCAGAGAGACCTGTCACCTCTCAATGCACCGCCCAGGGACAAAAGTAGCTCCAGAATATGCCAGGCCTTTCTTGCCCGGGGCTCCTCTCCTTCCCGCCAGCCTTGCCTGGAGAGGGTGGGTCACTTACCAGGTTGAGATGACTTCCTAGGTCCACTAGGGCCTCCTGCCTGACCCTAGGCTTTTCTTTTTTCTGTCCTAGTTCATGAGCCGGTTTTTACCACCTCTGGCCCCAGCTCTGGGAACACGGCAGGTACCGAAATCCAGGTGCCTGGGCCTCAGCAGATGCTCACTGAGCGAATGCAGCTGCGCTGATAGGGACTCTCAGTGTGCTCCTGAGAGGCAGGGGCTGGTGTGGGTGGAGGGGAGACAAGGTAAAGGGTATTTCCAGGGGATCCGCTCAGCAAACTTGCTTAAGAAGATTGTTAACAAATATGAGCTGGGGCCTGAAGCCAGAGAGCAGCTTTGACCACCAGCCCTCGGAAGGCCGATTTTTCATGTCTGAAGCCGCAGAGGGAGAAAGGAGATTTGGGATCAAGAAATGGGGGTCAAAGCATGGATCCCTATCATCATGGCTGCCATCACCTAGAGTCTTTCAGTGTCAGGGTTCTTCCTACAGGGGCATTTCCCAGGCAACGCTGAGCCCCAGACAGCACCAGGGCCCTTTATCCTAAAAAAAGCATCGTCTAAGGAACAGTGACATTTTAAAGAATGTTAGATAACAGTCAGGCATGGTGGTACATGCCTGTAATCCTAGAAACTGGGGAGGGTGAAGCAGGAGGATTGCAGGTTGGAGGCCGGCCTCAACACTTGAATTTAGCAAGACCACAGCAATGTGTTAAGACCTTGTTTAAAAATAAAAAAAATAAAAAGGACTGGGGATAAAGCTCAGTGGTAAAGGGCCTCTGAGTTAAATCCTCCATACAAATAAAAGTGGGTCAGATAACAGTTTTAAGTGGTGGCTCTTTTGGACTAATTTATGCTCTAGGCCCTAACACACTAGACTGAAAATCAAAATGTAGTAACCCATACTATACTCAAACAAAAATTAAGCTGATATAGTATCATTGTAGGAATCAGGATAGAAAGAAGACAAAACTTGAATTCCCAAAGAGTCCATTTCAATGGCATGACAAGTTTTTTTTTTTTTTAAGATGGACACAACACAATGCCTTTATTTATTTATTTATTTATTTTATGTGGTGCTGAGAATCGAACCCGGGTCCTGCCGGGTGCAAAACGGGCGCTCTACCTCTGAGACACAATTCTAGCCCCACATGACAAGTTTTAATCCTTATCTTTTTTGTGCAATCAAAAATTTAATAAGAGGGATGTGGATGTTGTTTTGTGGAACAGTGCTTGCCTGGCATGCATGAAACCGTGGGTTCATTCCCTGCTTAAAAAAGAAAAATTACTAAAAAACATACTATTTTTTAAAAATGTGTACTGTAGATGGATCCCAGCAGTGCTTTACCACTGAGCCACATACCCAGCTCTTTTTATTTGTAATTTATTTATTAAAATAAATGACACAGGCTTTGTGCCACCTGAGTCTTTTTTTTAATATTTATTTTTTAGTTTTTCGGCGGACACAACATCTTTGTATGTGGTGCTGAGGATCGAACCCGGGCCGCACCCATGCCAGGGGAGCGTGCTACCGCTTGAGCCACATCCCCAGCCCTCTTTTTATTTTTTATTTTGAGACAGGGTCTCACTAACTTGCCCAAGCTGGCCTTGAACCTGCTATCCTCCTGCCTCAGCCTCCCAAATTGCTGGGATAATAGGCTTGTGACACTGTGCCAGACCAGCAAACTACTCTTTTTACTATTTTTTACTATTTACTTATTTTAACTAGATTAACTTCTTGCTTCATGAAGCCCCATAGGATGGAAGAAAACTAAGTCCAGTATTTAAAATATGTTTCACTTGATTCCAGATGTAAAGATAATTTAAAATTAAAAAGAATTTCTGAAAAATCAGTCTGTTTAGAATCATAAAAAATTGAACACATGTATATGGAACACATTTAAATGAGCATGTAAATAATTAAATTATTATTAAGTTTAATTTTTTTTTCTTTTGGGTACTAGGGATTGAACTCAGGGGCACTCGACCACTGAGCCACATTCCCAGTCCTGTTTTGTATTTTATTAGAGACAGGGTCTTACTGAGTTGTTTAGTGCTAAATTGCTGAGGCTGGCTTTGAACTTGCGTTCTTCCAGAATGCTAGGCAAGCATTCTAGAACTGAGCCACACCCCGGGTCCACCTCCCTGTCTGTACCTGTGTTTTGGAGACTGTAATTGGCCCTCTCCCAGCCCATTTCTTGAGGAGAATTCCCATTTTAAGCTGCCCTCCTTTGTGAATGGTGGTCAGAGGATAGGGGAAAATTTTTTATTTCTCATTTATTTCTGGATTTCTCTTTTTCTTTCTTTTTTGGTGATTCTGGGGGTTGAATCCAGCACCTTCAGCATGCTAGGCAGGCGCTCTACCGCTGAGCTGCATCCCGTGCCCCATGGTACCTTGGTTTATAAAAGAACGAAATTTTGGTATTGCCAAATGTGTTTATCTTCTTTATGTTTTTCTTTTTGTGGTTTTTAAAAGGTGGCTTTGCTGGTATGAGGTTGTGACTCAGTGGTACAGCGCTTGCCTAGCTCATGTGAGGCTCTGGGTTCCATCCTCAGCACCACATGAAAGAAATAAAGGGGAACTGGGGTTGTGGCTCAGGGGTGGAGCACTCGCCTAGCATGTGCAAGGCCCGGGTTCAATTCTCAGCACCATATAAAAATAAAAAAATTAAAAATAAAGGTATTTTATTTAAAAAAAGAAAAAGAAATACAGGTATTGTGTGTCCAATTACAGTAACAATAAATGCTAAAAATAGGTGGCTTTGCTAATCCAAAGTTATAAACAGATTGTTATATTTTATCTAATACATTTATAATTTTAGTCTGTTTAGGTTTCTAATGCATAGAGAACTTCCTGATGTACACAGTAGGAAGGAATTCCATCTAAATTCAGTTTTTCTCAAATGGATCTCCCAACACCATTTATTAAATGGTTCATTTCTCCACTCACGAAGTGCTTCCTCTATCTTACACTAATTCCTATATATGTGCAGGGTTGTCTCTGGCTTCTGGTCTATTCCAGTTTGGTACCTGTTCCTAACCTACAGCAGCTCTCATTTACCATTGCTTTATAAATATTTGCATATGGAATATAGCTCCTTCGTTGTTTCAATTGTTTTTTTCAGAATTGTCTTGATTGTGCTTTTTCCCTTTCATGTGAAGCAGCTCGTCAAATTCTATGCAAAATTATCTTGGGCTTTTGGCTGAGAGTACGCTGAAATCACACATTAATTTTGGGAGAGCTGGCATTGAATATTACATTGGAATTTTCCGCCCACCGGCAGGGTGCTCAAGGGCATTCTCTGATGGTCTTTGGTAAAGTTTCTCAGTTTTCTCTTCTGAGGTTTTCCAAGTTCTGGTTGGGCTCTTCAGTGGACCAAACTCTTTTGAAGTTTAAAGAGTCTGTCCTAACCCCCTGCTCCCGCACCCTTTCAGAGGCCTCTGCAGGCCCTTCTGCTTACACGATTGTTACAGATTGCTTACTTTTTCCAGCTGTTCCCAAGTTACATCCTGTGTGTTTCCACATGTGTCAGGAGAAGTCTGAAGGGCCAGGCTGGGGTTTCAAGTCCTGCTTGGGGGGGAGAACAAGGTTGGGCGAGGATCTAGGAAGATGAGAATGGCAAGGGGCGCTGGGACCCCAGCCCGGGGAGGAAGGAGCCTGTCCTTAGTCCCTGGGAGGTGGCCTGTCTGGAGGGAGGGCATCTGCAGGCCCAGGGCTGGGGGAAGGGTGGCTAAAAGCTCCCTTCTTGGGAAAAGGATGGGCAGCAGCCAGCTCCTCCATCCTGTGCCTTCATGTGTGTGTGTGTGTGTGTGTGTGTGTGTGTGTGTACGCGCATGCGTGTTCTGCACACGTGGCATCCCTGGGGCATTCTGTTTCTAGCGGCTTCTCACGTTTTCCAAGCGAGCAGCCTGGGTTCAGAACCCAACTCAGCCACTTCCTGCCCTGCAACCCAGTGTCCCCGAATGACACCTCCTCTGAGCATCAGGGCTGAGAAATTCTCTGTCCCACAGACTGTGAGCTCCAGGGGAGGCAGGTGAGAATTCTTGCACATGGATGCACTCCAATAGGCACATGACTCATGGCGGGTCTAAACAGAATTCATGCATCCATCCTGCTGGGGAGGGGTGTGCTCTCTGTGAAGAGAACATTCCAGCCTGAAGGACAAAAGGGACCCAGAGCCTCAGTGGGAAAGGGCTTGTTTGGGCTCCAGAAAGAAGCTGGAGGCCTGGGGTGTGGCTCAGTGGGGCGCTTGCAGCCTGAGGCCTGGTTAATCCTGGCACTGCCCCAGACAAAACAGGACACAACAGGGTCAAACACAAGAGGTGGGAGCCAGTGACAGAGAGGAACCTGCTCTTTTAACAGGCTGCTCTCCTGAGGACAAGAGGTGGAGGGGAGGGGGCTCTCCCAGCTGCCCCGGAGAGAGACACTGGGGCCTATGGGCCTCGCAGGCCCCTTCACACCTCATGGGGACAATCTGAGCTCAAAGCATATCACTCTCTCTGGCATCCTCACTGTCGCCCATACCTGACGGTTACAAAGACAGAAGAGAGTACATTGTAGGTCTTATAGCCAGAGAAACAGAGAAATGACCTACTCCTTTTAAAGACAGGTAGAGTCAGGCTGGGCTTGGTGACCCACACCCGTAACCCCAGAGACTTGGGAGGCCAACACCTGAATTGTCGTGTAGGCCACCGTGTTTGTGGTACCTAGTTACAACAGTCCTAGTAAACTAATACCCTCTGGAAGGAGAGGAAAGCCTGTGTGAGCCCCCCGCCCCCATGCAGACCTGAAGCTTCCTAGAGGAGGTGATGGTGAATGGGGCACTGAAGGATGGTAGGAGTTCACCAGGTGGGGAAGTCAGAACATTCCAGGCAGCAGGAAGAACACATGTAAAAGCCAGCAGAGGCTGTTTTTTGGACCTCTTTGAATTTCCTGCCTGCCCTGCCCAAGCATCTGAGATCCAGAAACTCTTTTGCTCTGAGATAATGGAAAGATGACGTTGACCAGGGAGCCCCTTGGGCCCAGGCCATGAGATGCATCATTCTCACAGGTAGGGGGTGCACACAAGCCTGCCCATGAAGCCTGGCTGGCTGTGGGGGTGCCGGCTAGGTGGGTGCAGGCAGGAGGAAGCTCCAGCTGTTCCGCAGGGTCCAAAGCCTCTTCCTAGTGAGGCTAGGGTGGGCCGCTCTGGGCTGGCTGGGGCTTTCTTGTGGTTCCAAAGGATGCACAGCACCCTGGAAGGACACTCGGACACAAGTGGCTCTTGATACAAGTACTTTATTTTAATTACAATAGTGACACACAAAACTACAGTAGCACGAAACATAATACAAAAAATAGATTCCCACCTCCAAACCCCACACCCATGTGCCCACAGAGAAGCAAGCCCAAGGCTCCCCTGATCTTGGGAATGCAGCTGCCCATTTCCCCTTTGCCTTGACACTGTGGAGGGGCAATGGGAGTGGGGACGCTGCCTCTGCTTGGGCCTGGACTTCTCCCCCTGCCCCGCACATCCTGACGGGGAGTGCCATCTCCATTCCCTCTGGCTAGACTCCAGCCCAAGACACTTGTATCTGGCTGGTAGCACTGACAGTTTCCTGGACCACCCTTCCCTGGGGAAGGCAGGAGGGTGGGGCAGCGGAGGCACAGGGAGGCACAGGGATGGAAAAGGCCTACCTCCCAGGTGGCTGGCTCTAGCTCCTTCCCTGGTTCCTTCTTCTCTTTCTCCCAAAGAGCTCCCAGGCCTTGAACTTGTTTGTGAGGAACAGGAGCCTCACCTGGAGTCCACTCACAAGCCTCCTGCTGACCCGAGCTGTCTGTGCCTCTTAGACAAGGCTTCCTCAGTAAGGGGCGCGCCAAGGGGCAGGGCCTGGTCTCTCACAGGAGCTGCTGTGCGGCTGCAGTTGGGTCCACCTACCTGGTGGAGCCTGAGCATCCGCTGTTGGGAGGAGCTGTGGCCTCTAGGAAGGGGTGACCTTCTTGGTCTCTTGACTCCACGGGCCAGACTGCGCTGAGGAACCCTTCCCTTAGCCTCCTGTCTAAGGAGGGGAGCCTGTCCAGCTGCAGGGGCCGTCCTGATCTAAACCAGGGGGCCTTGATGGCTGGAGCGCAGGGTGAGGGCAGCAGCATCTACCTTCTACTACCCAGGGCCACAGTCCTGCAGGCCAGAGCTCCTGGGGGCTGACGGGTGGCCCTGTGAGCATCAGGAGTGGGAGTATGGCCTTGGGTTCCAATCAGGACACTTGGGGGCTCCACTGAGGAGGCCAGGAGCCACTGGGGCAAGGGTCATCTCCTCAGCACGGCCCAGGCCGCAGCCTCAGATAAGGCACTAGAAAACTGGTCTGGAAGCTGACCAGGCTTGGGGCTGAGGACGGGGCTCAGGGGAGGATCTGGACCCTTCTGGAGACAAGAATGGCAGTCTCTTTCCCCCTTCCCTTGGGGGAGAGGGATCCTGCAAGGCAGAGCCCAGAATGGCTGGGGTGGGGGGTTGCTACAGAGAAGCAACAGGTCCCACGGGGTGACCCGAAGAGGAAGGGCCAAAAGAGAAGGTCTATGGGCAGCTGCGTGCATCTGGTGCTGGAGGGCCCTGTGCTCCAGATCCAGGGTGCTTGGGTGCCCTCAGACTATGCTAGGGACCCTGACCTGGCTTCATCTGCCATAGCCATCAGTCCCCTGCTGTGACTGTGGGGATGAGGTCTTCCTTGCTGGGGTTTCCATGGTTGAACTCTGGGGGCAGGGGCAGCAAGCTGAGAGCAGCTGGCCATAAACTGGGCCTCTGCCTGGCTCCCACATTTCCTGTCTGTGGGTAGCCATGCAGTAGTCACCACAGTCAGAGGATTTGCTTAGTGGCCTGGGGCAGGTGTGTGTGTGTCCCTGCCTCAGCCCAGCCTTGCAGTGAGGGGGTAAATCAGTGGGGCTTCCTTGTCCACAGGTTATTTAGGAAAAAAAAAAGGAAACATAATAAATATAACAACCCTTCACGCAAAAAAAAAGTGTTTTAAATGCATTTTTCCCTGAAGATTTCCAGTGTATTCCACAATGTTTAAAAAATAGTTTCCCCAAAAAATATATCTTAAATCACTTGACACAGTGGTAATTGTGGTCTATGTGGTGCTGGATGTGGGCGAGGGGGCTGTGTCCCCTGGCCCTTGTCGCTGTGGGGACCAGGCCTGGTGAGCCACCAGCCGGATACCCCAATGTCCGCTGGAGCTGGTGCACGTTGGGATGCCGGTCTGCACAGGGGAGCAACTCGGGTATGCGGAGGACCCCCACCTGGCCCAGTGCCAGCTGCAAACCCTCCAGTTCGGGGAAGGGGCCCTGGGCGGCCAAGGGGCTGGAAGGAGGGGCAGACTCGGCAGCCTCCCCTTGGGGCTCGTCCTCAGCCCCTTCCTCTCCTCTGCTTGGCTCTCTGTGCTCTGCCCTTTACCAGACTTCACATTTGTGACGAGGGTTCATGGGTGACCCAAGGGGGCAGTGGAAGTGTTCTGAGAACTCTTTGGAATTGGAGAGGGAGCTGATGACCCTGAAGCAGGAGGGGCTGTGGGGGTCAGTGATGAGGCCTTCGTGGGAGCTCTTGGGCGTACGGACAGAGCACCATACCTTTGAGGGAACAAGGGGGAGAAGCTGGGGTCACTGTGCAGGGGTGGAATGAGCCCTCGCCTGGTGCTCACACCCTAAGGAGTCAGGAAGGCCCGTGGGTGGGTCGGAGGGGAGGCTGGTGTGCGCCCATGCCCCTCTTTGACGCAGGTGTCACCGAGCTGTGTCTCTTCAGCCAGAGCCAGGTCTCTGTCTGATGCCAACGTACCAGGCTGGGATTCTGCCCAAACTCTACAAATCTTGGATTTAGTCCAGATCTCCTCTTTCCTGGGCAGGACACTCTCTCGAGAAGCAGCTCTGGGAATCAACTGAAGGCCAACTCAAGTGCCGACCTGGTGGGTCTTGATTTCTTTCTCCCCCGGTTCTAGGGACTGAACCCAGGACTGCTCTCTCACTGAGCTACATCCCAACCCTTTTCATTTTCTATTTTGAGATAGAGTCTTGCTAAGTTGCTGAGGCTGACCTCGAACTTGTGATCCTCCTGTCTCAGCTTCCCAAGGAGCTGGGATTATAGGCATGCATTACCGTGTCTGGCTATGTTAAGAAGTTTCTAGAACCCCAGAACCAGGAGGGGCCTACTCCACCACATACAGGATACTAGTATTCTTTCTTGGCCCTTCCTTGAATCTCTCTAATGACAGGAAGCTCACCTCCTCACAGGGTAATGACCTGAAGATGGTCTGATGAGTTAGGGAGCTGGTGATCGGAGGGGACCTGTACCTGTTCCCCTAATGAACTCACCTGTGCAAACCCCAGGAAGAAGAGCTGGTCATTGGTGAGACCCAGCATGGGCAAGGTCTGCTCCTCCCGATTCTTCTTTACCCAATTCTGGTAAGCCTGGGAGGAGAGAAGGCCAGAGGTTGAGGGCAGCCAAGATACAGGGGCGAGGGGCTAGTTTCTGGGGTCTGGGCCTCGGCTCAGCCTGGAGGATCCCTCCTCTTTCTCTGCTCCCTCCCTAAAGGGGAGTGCAATTGACCCCAAGACCTAAAACGCCATACAATGCCGATGGCTCTCCAATGTGCACTTTGGCGCCAGCCTCTTCCCTGATCTGGATATTCAACTGCCTTAGCAGGACACCCAAGGTCACATCCAACTCAGCATGGCACAGAAGGAATAAGTCACATACACGTACCCTCACCAAACCTGCCACCATACGATGGCACCACCACCCTCCTAGTTACTCAGGCTCAAAACCCAGAGTGCCCCCCAACTCTTCCAGCCAAGTCAAACACCCCAAATCTGACCCTCCTCACCCTTCCCCCTGTTCCACATGGCCTCTTGCCTGGTTAACCACACAACAGCTTCCAACTGGTCGAGAGGGTGGGGGAAAGTGGTCAAGCAGGCGGCTGAGCGGCTATGCAAAGGCTCGAGGTGGATCTCCACTGGCCAAGGGCCTTGGATCCCAAATGGAGGCCAGCAAGGGGCTAGTGGAGTTGACAGAATCAGGAGCACATGACAGGCCTGGTCTCCAGGGTCTCTACCACTTCCTTCTTGTCCCCAAGCAGGGGGCAGTTGAGGAAGACCCTGGACATTAGCTGCTGAGGAGGGTGTGACTTCTACGTCTCTGATTCCCACTTTGCACCGAGCACCCAGCACCCTGCAGAAGGTGCTCGCTATAGTCTTCACACGATCCTCTCCACCCCTACCTGGATCTGTTGCACCCATTTTGCAGATAAGGAGGCTTGGAGAATGAAGTAACTTGCCGAGTTGAGAGCATTTGGCAAGCGGCTGAGCCAGGGTTTAGACTCTGGTCCTTCTCTCCAAAGCTAAGTCCCAGGGAGCAGAGGCAGCAGGGCTAAGAAGCTGATGGGCTCTGTCTGGAGGGACCCCAAGGAACCTGTACCTTGATCATCAAAAGCGTGAGTCAGCTCATGGCCCACAACGACACCAATGCCACCAAAGTTTAAGGCCCTGGAGGGAGAAATGCAAAGTGAGAACAAGGCCTCTGGCTCCTGCCCTGTCATGTGGCCCTCACTTCTTGGGCCTGAGATGTAGCAGAGTCTCTCGGGGCTCTGTGGGACACAGCCCTGGAGACAGTGGGAGGCTGAGCAGTCTAAGGGAGCCAGCTGTGCCCTGTGGGTGACATGCACATGCTGGACACTCTAGAGGATCACTGTCCCCTCCCACAGACTAGCAGTTAAGCTTTAAAGCAAACGGAGCCTGGGAATGGGCCAGCACCTCTTCCCAAGCTCCACACGGTCATCCCAGGAGTCTAGCTTCTAAGACAGCACCCTCACCCGCCAACTCCCTGGCTGTGACTGCTCTAAGCCACTGTCACAGCAGTATTTCCCACATGGGGCTCTTGACTGCACAACTGTGCCACGTTACCCGGTTGCAGGAGCTTTCGGCCCCAGAGACCCCTGGGGGGAAGGCAGGGGACGGGGGCTGCTGCGCTCTGCACCCACGACGCTGCAATCCTAGGCCACCTGGCCACCGGGGCGCAGATGGCTCAGTAAGATGGCTGTCAGGGTCAGCTGCAGACACAGGGCTGGCTAAGGGGTGGGGGACCCATTGGGGCATCAGCACCGGAGATGGCCTACTTGGGCGAGGAGCGGGTGTAGAAGGGCGCCTGCAGGATCCCAGCTGGAAACACAATCTCATTCTTGGTAGGCGAGTAGTAAGCATTCACCATGGGCGGGGTCATGCTCCACCTGCAAGCAACAGGTGCGAGAGAGCCCAGGCGGTGGGCGGAGTGGAACTCCAGTGGGTTCTCCTTGACCCCGGGCCCAAGTCAGCACAAGGACATCGGGCAGCACTGTTTCTGAGGGGGAACTAGAAAACACCTGAATGTCTATAAATCAGAGATGTCACCTCAGGGGGTGCCACACCGAGGCGCTCACAGAGAGCAAGAGGGACCATCAGATATTGAACTGAGGTTATTTTTGAGGCTTGAAATGTGTCTAGAAACTGTTCTAAGGTGTGGTCTGTGGACAGTCCCCACGATCCTCTGGTTTATGATGTCAAAACTATCTTCATTATAACATTGAGACACTTTGCCTCTGCCACGTGTTGAGATGTGCATCATGGTACAAAAGCAACTGTGGATGACACTGCTGCCGCCTAGGCAGGGAGCCAGGCAAGTCCTAGCGGCCACCTCTCCTTCCCCAGAAGGTGCTCCAACCAAAACAAACCAGCCAGTCATTTTCATTGACAACACCCAAGAAAAAGTAGCCTAACTATTAATTCCATTAAATCTCGGCCCCCAAGTACCAGTCTTTAATATCCCGTGTGACCAATGGGGAAATACCCACGTGGTGCTTTAGGCCTCTCTCATCCTCTTCGGATGACTGACTAGCCATGGAATTTTGGACTTGGGCAACTAGGCAGACATGTTCTTGAAAATGAAAAGGGAAGCTTAGCACCTCAGGGGAAATAATTCACATTTTGTCATTTATTACCAATGATAAAAATCTGAGGTTTCAAAATAACTAAAGTTTTAAAGAAAAATTAAAATTTTGGAAAACTTGTATTGACCATCATGAATTTGATAGTACTTTAAGACTTTTTTCAGGAGGTCAACTATGATGTTAACTAATGTGAAAAATTTTTTTTGGCTACAGTATATGAGAGTGGAAAATCTGTAAATCTTAGTGGAACCACAATTTTTTTTTTCTTTTCTGTTTTTTTTTTTTCATACTGGGGACTGAACCCAGGGTGTGTAACCACTGAACCACATCCTCAGCCCTATTTAATATAGTATTTAGAGACAGGGTCTTGCTGAGTTGCTTAGGGCCTTGCTAAGTTGCTGAGGCTGGCTTTGAACTCATGATCCCTCTGACTCAGCCTCCTTAGCTGCTATGATTGCAGGCGTGTGCTACCATGCCTGGCAAAACGCTATTTTCCAAAGGACCAATGCATGAGGCCATGATTATGTAAAAAATCCAAAAAGTGCAAGACAGATCAATGATTTTAGTGTACAGGGTACGAAAAGTTCATGGATAAGTTTTCAGATTTTTCATATTGTATTTTGGGGGGGGGCAAGGAGGCTAATGGGGATTGAACTCAGGGCACATGACCACTGAGCCCCAGCCCAGCTCTATATTGTATTGTATTTAGAGACAGGGTCTCACTGAGTTGCTTAGTACCTCACTTTTGCTGAGGCTGGCTTTGAACTTCTGCCCATGCCTCCTGAGCCACTGGGATTACAGGTGTGCACCACCACGACTGGTTCAGATTTTCCACACTGCATTAATCTTTCCTTCCTTGGGGACTGAACCCAGGGGTGCTCTATCACTGGGCTTCATCCCTTGCCCTTATTTTTCACTTTGCTAAATTGCCTAGGCTGGCCTTGAACTTTGGCTCCTTCTGCCTCAGCCACCTGCGTAGCTTGGGTTGTAGATGAATACTGCTGTGTCTGGCTAGAAGACAAGTTTAAGTAAAAAATTTTAATCTAAAATTTAAAAAGCCAGGTAAATAGGCAGTAGTGTCTGTGCCATATTCTGAAGGTGAAGGCCCACCTACCTTCTTGTTTGTTAGGGGGACCCTGGTTGACAATGGAAAACTTGGAGGAAAAGGATGTTTGAACCTCCTTTGCCCACCAGAGGGCGCCAGAGGCAAAGAGGACTCGTTCTGACTTTTGGTAAGATTTGTCCTGTTTCAGGAGTGGAGGGACTAGTACCGGGCTGACTACATCTAACTTTCCTGGGGAGACCATTTTAAAAAGAAGGGTCTTTCTCCAGATTATTCTGACTTAAGAAATTAGGCTATGGCCAGGTGCAGTGGTGCTCAACTGTAGTCCAGCAATTTTGGAGGTAGAGGCAGGAGGATCACATGTTCAAGGCCAACTTCAGCAACCTAGTGAGGCTCTCAGCAACTTAGTCAAACCCTGTCTCAAGATAAAAAATAAAACAGGGCTGGGAATTTAGCCCAGTGATAAAGCCCTCATGGGTTCAATCCCCAGGAACTCCCTACCCCCGTTGCAAAAGCCCCCACAACCAAACACCATCATAACAACAACAACAAAAAAAAACGTCAGGAGGCAACCCCCACACCAACACTCACATTTTTCGCAGTGCTGGGGAGGGAACTCAGGGTCTCAAGTACTAGGCTGTACTCTACCACTGAGCTACACCCTCATCCTAGGAGAATATTTTTGAAACTGCTCCCTAAGGGACACTGATGCACAGTGGGATTTGCAGTGTGTTCATGTGCTTGGTTATCAGGGCCCATCTAGAACCTTCCCCAGCTCTCAGGGAAACAGTGGGAGAAACCACCGCTCCTGTTTGTGAGGAGTTATGAGACATTCACCCATGTGGAGGGCCTCCTCTCAGGGCCTGGCTCTCCCCAGTTCCCACACTGGATTGCTTCAATGACCCCAGAAGCAGTTCCCTTCCCTTCTACTTCGAAGTTAATGAAATGAAGGCTCTGAATGCGGAGGCCATGAAGCTGGGATGTGGTGCCAGGCCTTCACTCTGCCAACAGGCTGGGCACTGAGGCACACAGACTGGGGCCAGGATGGGCTCTACTCTGGCTTTTTTTGCAGAGGGTTCTGGGGATTGAACTCAGAGGCACTCGACCACTGGGCCACATCCCCAGTCCTCTTTTGTATTTTATTTAGAAACAGGGTCTCACTGAGTTATTTAGGGCCTCTCCGTTGCTGAGGCTGGCTTTGAACTTGCGATCCCCTTGCCTCAGCCTCTTGAGCTGCTGGGATTACAGACATGTGCCACCGCACCCAGCAGCTTTTAGTTTCTTAATTTGAAAAGAGGGCCTCTGTGACAGTAACACCTGGCACCTGACAGTGGGTGGGGAAGGCAAGTTCAGCGGGGTGCATCCCCATGGTGGGGAACCAAGACCTTCCTGGCCGGGCCTGGGGGACTCACTGGTCTCTGTTGGGGGCTTTCCTGAGCTGGTCAGCAGTGACCCTCCATGAGAAGTTGAAAAATTGCATGGCGTTCTCGAAGTAGAGGTCTGGAACTGCCGTGTACTGAAGAAAGAAGCAGAGACACAGGATGGGAGCACACCCAGAGGAAACTCAGAAACTCAGACCCCTCCAGGTGAAGGGATGGGTCGGCAGGCCCAGGGCTAGAGTGTGGGCTCGGAGCTATAGGCTCCGCCCCTCTAGAGGCCTCTAACCTGCTGGGCCCAGCAACAACTGTCTCCTTCAGGCGCCTGACAGTGTCACAGTGCTGCAGGATGCCTCGGCAGTGGTTCCCATGGGCAAGAAGTATCTCCATCACTGTCCTGCAGGACTGTGACGATGGGTGTGTTCTCTGTGTGTTCTATACCCACCCTGGCCAATATGGTAGACTCTGGTGACAGGTGGCTACCGAGCATCTCAAATGTGATAGTGTAATTAAATTTTAATTAAGTTTTGATGAATTAAATAGCCCCCTCCCCATGGCTGGTAGCTAACAAACTGGACATCACAGATTTAATGAACCACGCTGGAATCTAGCTCTGAAATGTCAGGGGACAGGTGTTATCACACCCCTACCCCTGGGCAAGGCCTCTCAGCTCCTGACAGGTGCAAAGCCCTCCTCCAGGTCCACTCTGGATCTTTACGGTGTACCCAAGGGCTTCGATAAAACACTGGGCCCTCAGGGGCAGGCCCCTTCCTGTGGGCCCTGCCTGAGCTATCTCAAGGAGACTCTGGGTCTCGCACCATGATGACCCTGGGGTGTCTGAAATTATTCTCAAGAAACATGGCTGTGGAATGAGTCTCCTCTTCTCAGAAGTAATTTTAATAGTCTTAGGTTTTAAATAGAACCATGATGAGAGGTTATTATAATTTCAAAAATGCCTGAATTTCAGAAATTTCACTCATGAGAAGATAGGAAACTATCATTTGGGGCAAAATCACAACCCACTTAAAGGGGTGATGTGCCGAAGGTTCTGGCAGCAGGGAGGCAGCAATCCCCCTCTGCCTCAGTGGAGTGTCACCGTGCATTTGGGATGGCTGCCTCCTCGTTCCCATCCCCATCTCAAGGTCAAAATTTGAGGTCCAAGTTTTCTCTGAGGAGGTCGGGGTACAACCCTGAAGACAGGTGGCCGCTCTGGAGCAGGAGCAGGGGTGTGAGGGGCTTCACATTTCTACCCACCTCGTGGTGTTTTAGGGCCGTGATGCTGGCCAGCTGACCCCAGCCCTGTGGGCTCTGGGATCAGGGTCAGGTGGTGCTGCACCTTTTAGGATCTGCTTCCCCAAGACCTTTTTCTTTTTAAAATTTTTTAGTTGTAGATGGACATAATATCTTTCTATCTTTCTTTCTTTCTCTCTCTCTCTCTCTCTCACACACACACACACACACACACACACACACACACACACACACACACGTGCAGTAACAATCCCCAAATATAGCCATCTGTCTTTCCTTCACACATAAACACACAGGCATGCAGAATCCATCCCTTCCCCCTTTTCTCTCTCTCTCTCTCTCTCTCTCTCTCTCTCTCTCTCTCTCTCTTTCTTTCTTTAATGTGGTTCTGAGGATCGAACCCAGGCAAGCACTCTGCCACTGAGCCAACCTCAGCCCCCCTGCCCCCCCTTTTATGTAGTGCTTGGGTTGAACCAGTTGGAGTCATGATGTGAGGCCAGCGTTCTCCCACTGAGCTAATCCCCTGATGGCTTTCATGATCCCAGGTCAGCCTCCCTGCCTCCAGAAGCCCTGGGTGTCCCGCCCACTTTGGCCCCTCCCCAAGTGGGCACTTGGGATGGCAGGGCGTAAGCCACTCACGTCATTGAACACTTTGTCCAGTTCCTTGGGGTCCATAATGAAGTTGGGGTAGCCTATCATGTTGTAGATGGCGTCCATCTAGAAGGGAGGGACACAGAACTGAGCACCTGCGATGCTGGCCAGCTGGCCCCAGCTCTGTGGGCTCTGGGCTCAGGGTCAGGTCAAGGGGCGGGGGATCAGGCACCTCCCCACTTAGGACTTTCACATCTCTTTTTGGAAACATTCCCTCCTTGCCTATCTTTTTAAAAAAGATATATTTATTTTTTTTCAGGTGGACACAATATCTTTTTTTTTTTTACTTTTATATGGTGCTGAGGATCGAACCCAGTGCCTCACAAAGGTGAGGCGAGTGCTCTACCGCTGAGCCACCACCCCAGCCCCCAGTTAATCTTTTGGGTTTCTGATTAAATGTTGCTTCCCCAAGGGAAGCTGCTATGGTCCAAATGTGTCCCCAAAGTTCAAGGGTTGGAACCTTTGGCAGGTGATGAGGTTCTGGGGCTCCGTCCCCCACCGCTGGGAAACTGGGAGCTGTGGAGGGAGCGGGCACCACAGTGGCTTGGTCCACCTCTCTTGCGCGTGCTCTCCTGCCTGTCCACCTTCAGCCAAGAGATGTGTGACACTGGGCTTCAGGCTGTCCCCTCAGCCTGCTAGACTGGTCACAAGGCAGGACAGCATCCATGCGTGCCCAGGGGACAGGCTGGCCTCTCCTAGCCCTGCTCTCTCTCTGCTGCTCTCGCCTGGTGCAGGAAGCCTGGGTGCCCGAGCCCCTGGGCGGCCTTACCTTCTCCTTGGCTGACTTCTGGGTGTCCTCATCCATCCACTTCAGTGTGCTCAGGCTCTCCTCAAAGGCCTTCTTGATCTCCAGGATCATCTCGCTGGCCTGAGGAGACAGATGTTGCAACCTCAGCTCTGGGCACTGGCCCCCTGGATGCAACCAGTGCCCCAGGCAGGATGACACTGGACCCGAGGTCAAACTGAGGTGGGCTCACGGCCTCGGGTTCTGCAGAGCGGGCTGAGAGGGTGGCCATGGCTGTGCTTCCAGACAATGTTCCTAACATGGATATCCCTTGAGACAAGATGGGCCTTCCGTGCACTGGTCTCTGTGTTCAAATGAGCTTAGATGTGCCTTGGGGAAGCAGAAAGGTCCGCAGCAGGACTTTTCGGAGCCTTTAGCATGGTGGAGTGCTCTTTTGGAGCCATCCAGAAGACATGGCCTCTCCCAGGCTGATGGGATCCTTTTTGATGGAATAGAGCTTTAACACCCAGAGAACTTGATCTGAGGAGCACTCAGAAAGGCCACACTCAGGCGCAAATGGCAGCTGTTGAGGGTGACGATGCACGGGCAGACCCAGGGGCCAAAGATAGAAGATGGAAGGATTCTGGGGAAGGGGAAGGCAAGAGCCGTGGGGCTGGGGCCAGACAGACCTGGATTCAGATTCTGCCTCAGCAGATGTGATAAATAATCGCTGCCATTGACTGTAGCTTATTTTGGGCCAGGTGTTCTTTACGTGTAGCATCTCATTTTGTTATGGCCAGGCTGTGTGGGCAATGACCACACAGACTCCATTTTGCCCTGAGACTCCACATCATGTAAGAAACACTTCTCCCGTGGAAAAGCTCTGCCTCTGCACCCATCAGCGAGCGGTTGCCTAGCATAGCACGTTAGGCGACACAGATGGCAAGTCTTATATAACGTGAAAGTGTCCCCTCTTCAGTTCCCATTTCTCTTGGACAATCTACCCTGTCAGAGGTAGACTGTCTAGATGTTAGTAGCCATTCTTTAACTTGTCCTCGACTAGGGACATTTTGGCCCACCCTCTTTACTGCTTATGATTTTAGATCTTATGATGTTTGTTTATGGTTTTGGGTCATAGCAACAGCCACTTATGCGTTAATATGGTTTTGGACTACAAAAGGTGTGCTCGAACCCTGGGAGGGGGTGGAAGGGTGTGGACTAGCAGCCTGGCCCTTGGCCTGTCTCTTGCTTTAAGATCCACTTGGTGATTTATTGCAATCTCACCTTAACAATTTAACACCCCTCTGCAGATGGGACAGCCCTACTTTCATGTCCCAGGTGAGGGGAGAACACCGCTCAAGTCACCCAGCCAAGTGACAGAGCCAGAATCTGAGCTAGGGGCTGGCTGTCTCCCCAGCACTCAGCCATGATGATCCTCTACCTGCCCGAATAATTCTGTCACCCTCAGAGTAAGAAAAATGTCACTTCCAGGTCAACATTACCTGGTGGGGTCCTTCACAGCCCCAGGAGGTAGAGATGGCTGTGGTAGCCTGTGGGGTCACTGGGAAGATCAAATTAAATAACACAAACTGGCCTGGCGCTCAACCACGGAAGTCATTTAGTAAGTCATTCCCTGCAGCCTGAGAAGACGGCCTCTGAGTTAAAGAAGGCCCCAGGATCCTGTGGCCTGGAGCAGGAAAGGCCCAGGGCAGAGCAGAGTGTGGGCTGTCAGGCTGGCGGCAGGGTGGGGGGTGGTCCAGCAGATGCGATGCCCACTCTGTCCACAGGGGAGGTACTTACTATGTTCTTGCTGTTCTCGGTGAAGGTCACTTTGACAAACATGGGGTCCAGGGCAAAGCCCAGGTTGTTTTCCGTGTCACTCATGCAAAACTTCCAGCGAGGAAGGCAGGTCTGAAAAACACGAGCGCAGAGGGTCACTGGGCCCAGTCCTCCTTCTCCCAAGGCCTGGCTGGGAGGTGGCGCCATAGGAGGCCTGTGCTTCCCCCCAGAACTCCAGGGAGACAAACCTCTTCTGGCCACAGAAGTTACTTTAGGCCACAGACACCCCTCATGGCCACCATCTACTGTCTCCTGAGTACCAGCCTCTGTGCTTGGCACTTCACGAAGGTCTGCCACTGAGCACCCCTAGTGGGCAGCGATGGGCCACTGGACAGACAGGAAGCAGAAATTCAGTAAGGGCAGTCACTGGTCCAGTAGGTGACAGTGGGTAGGGGTGCCACAGGGATGGGAACTCTGACATGCCTGGTCCTCCATCTGGGGCTCCCGCCAACTCCACCTGGTCCTGCCTCCTGGAGGACACAAGGAATCTTGGAGGCACAGAACCTCAGGAAGCTGCCTGTCCACCTGAGCAACGGCAACCTTCCCAGAAGGCCAGGGGCCCAGCCCCATTTACAGCCTCCTAGAGAGAGAAGGCCACAGTGACAGCACAAAACTTCAATGTCGGCTTTTTTTTTTTTTAATGTGCTAAGGATGCCAGGCAAGTGCCTCACCACTGAAACGCATGCCCACCCCAACCCCAGCTCTTTCCTTATATTTTATTTTGAGATAGGGTCTCTCAATGCTCATTGCCCAGAATGGCCTTGAATTTGCAATCCTCCTGCCTCAGCCTCCCCAGCAGCTTGGATCACAGGTGTGTCACTGTGCCAGGCTTAAGTTGGTTCTTCCTCAGTCTCACCCACAAGCAGTGCTAGCCCACAGGACACCTCAGTATGAACCAGAAATGGTCCTTGAGCTGCAGCTCCCCAGAGCATGGGCTGATAAAGAGCACCGGGAGGGTTTCAGCCTCGCTGTCCCCCTGCCCGGCCATCCCTCCATGGACAGTGTGTATGACCAGGTGTGATGACCCTGCTTATGGAAACCAGTCCGGCTGCAGGGTCCTCTTAACCCTGAGGAACAGGCGTGACAACCAGCTCGGGGCAGCCTGCTTCACACCAGCCCTACTGTGAACAACCCAAATGCCCATCGGCAGACAGATGGATAAACAAAATGTGTTGTTTTTCTACAGCGACATACCACTTGGCAGCACGGAGGAACCAGCTACTCAGAGATGCCACAACATGACGAATTCCACAGACTCACTAAGCCAGGCGGCCAGGCAGACAGTGTAGGACTCGGCTGCCCATCTGCAGCACCTTGGGGAGACGCAGGAAGGGGCCCGAGGGCATGCCGGGTAACTGGGTCCACAGAAACCTTGTTTGTCCTGACCGGGCTGGTGGTCACACGCACGACTTCATTGTCACAAATCAACCAACTGTATCCTTCACCCACACTCTATGCACATATGTTTGTGCATATTGTTTTTAAGTGCTGGGGGTTGAACCCAGGGCTTCACACATGCTAGGCGGGCTTTCTTTCTTTTTTTCTTAATGGGGTGCTATGAATGGAACCCAGGGCCACCCTCACACCACACTAAACTACTCTATGTCTCAAATTTTTTTTTGAGACAGGGTCTCCCTGGAATTACCAGAGTGTGCCACCATGGCCAGGTATACTAAATACTCTATTGTATGTAAATTATGACTTAAAACATTTTTTTTTCTAGTCAAGAAGGAAGGGAAGGTCATTCTAGTCTAAGTGTAGCCCCTGGATTCTGCTTAGCTGTCCCAACCTGTGTCCGTTTCAATGGCTGCTTTCTGCTCCCCTCTCCCTCCTGCCTGCCGCCCTGCCAGCCACTGGGCAGCCCACAGCTGGACACAGACTTGGCCTGGATATGCTGAGGCCAAGCACATAGTGGGTCAAAGCTAGGGAGTCTCCAACTTTGAGGCTTGGCAGAGGCTCTGACGGCTGGATCATGGGCAGATTCTTATTGTCTTCTGCCTGGTGTCTCTGGAGAAGCCCATTCACTTTACACACACGCATTTGTCCCCTGAGTGACTCCCCTGCTCGGGGACTGTGCCAGGTCTCAGGAATTTAGAGCTGAATCAACAGCGGGCCTGCCCTTGAGGACTCTGTGGAAATGCCCAGAACATCCAGCAGGAGACAGAGGTGCAGTAATGATGTCAACAGCCGTGACAGCACCGAGCGCCTGAGAGCCCAGGGTGTGCAGGCCGCACGCCTAGAATGCTCGAGGGAGACTAAGGGAGAGGAATGAGGCACAGAGAGGTTAAGTCACTGGCCCAAAGGGAGCACCCAGGGAGTAAGTGCTGCAGTGGGCTTGAGCCCAGAGAGTCTGGCTCCAGTGACTTCCCGCAAAAAGGCCACTCTGATTGCCTACGACAAAGGTTTTGGAATGAGGAGAAAACTCTTTGAAACAAGAAAGGGTCAGGCAGGTTCATCTGACGTGGGGGCCACCTCCGGGCAGAAAAGGAGGGGCCAGCAGGCCCCTGAGGAGGCTGTGCGACGTGTAGCCTCTTCACCGTAACCCGAGGAGCACCAGCAGGGAGTGGAGAGGGGTCCCTCCTCCCCACCAAGATCTGCGGATTGTAGGCAGGTAGCACGAGGACAGCCGGCCAGGCATGCAGCAGAAGTTTCCACCTTTGGAACCGACTTTACGGCCTGAGGAAACGGAGCCCAGGGATCACCTTTTCACAGATGGGAAGACCGAGTCCCTGCCCCATTTAAGTGACCCGCCCAAGGCTGTGTGGTAAGAAGCAGAACCTCCCATTCAAATCTCTGCCCAGCCTCCCCTGCTCTGCAGCCGGGGGCACTCCCAGCCATTCTCTGAGCCTTAGGTACATGAGGGCAGGTCAGCCCTGGCACCTCCCAGGCAGGCAGGGCTCCTGGGCACAGACCCATCCCACCCATCTTGGTATTCCCACACTGGGCTTGAGGCCTGGCCCACGGTGACAGTGCAGGAGTAACTGTTTGTTGGATGCGTAAATGAGATGGGGAGGCCTCATTCTTGGCATCAGAATTCTTGGCATCAGCTTCCCAGGCGAGAGGGAGGGAGGGAGGCCTGGAAGCCTCTTACAAAAGGAGCCGCAGAGGTTTGGGGGCACTTAAGATGGGTGGAGCCTACTGGATCTGGGGCCTGGGACTCCTGTTCCCTGAGAGAACCTGGATCTGGACTGGGTTCCCCTGACCACAAACAGGGAGGATAAGAATCAGGGAACCCTCGTGAGCAGGTGTTTGATGTGTTTGATGCTTCTGGGGAAGAAGTCCCCACCTTTAGAGTCACAGTTACATAAGGAGAGCGCTGACATCTCCACGGGGAAGCAGCTGGAGGGACAGAACAGAAACTACCTTCTCTGCAAACCAGCTGAGTTGCTAAGACTCCTCTTTGTGCTTTGGCTTGGCATAACCACCTCCTTCCAGAAGCCTCTGCCCACCCTGGGGGCCTAAGTCCCCATCAGTGTTCCCATGACCCCAGATGGACCCTCAGTGGCCTCTTCATTCTCCTCCTAGACTCAACCCTCATAAGTGCCACAGCCCTGAGGGTATAGTGGTCTTACCAGCCCCAGGGCAGAGCACACAGTAGGTGCTCATCATGAACCCAGGAATCACTGTCGCAGCTCACCTTCTTGGTCCCATACATAACTTCCATGAACTTCTCATCGGCGTCCTGAAAGCGCTGTTCGAGGAAGGAGCTCGTTTTCCGCACCAGGTTCCAGATCATGTAGTTGTTCAGCAGGCTGGGGAAGAGGATGCTGGCTCAGAAATGCCTGGGGCTCCCGAACAGCCTCACCCCGGCCTCCTTCCTAGCCTACCTGGGGCTCGGTTGGCGGCTGCCTTCCAAGCACATGGAATGTAATTCTCCGAGGAACGCCTGGCGCTCAGCCTAGAACCCCCCAGTGTCCGGTGCAATCACTTGCATACCAGCAGTGCTCAATACATGCTGCTGCTTAGCTGCTTTGTGTCTGAAGCTGTGAAGCCGCTGCCTAGAGACTTGCCTGGTGGTGTATGCTACAGTGGGGAGGAGGCTGCCATTCCCTGCTGAAGGCCAGACAGGAAGTAGAGGCCTTAGAGCAGCAGGGGCAGGAAAGGAAGCTCTGGCCAGCCAGGTTTCATGAAGACAATTCCCATGTTCCACCCACAGGGCACAGGGAACCTATCTGTGGCTGACCAACTGACCATGCTGAGTCAAGTTTGCAAAGATGTTACCTTAGTACAAAGATGTTCACTATATTCAACATCTAGCCTCAACCGGAATCACCCTGAAAAGTCTGACTACGGGGGAGGGTATGGCAAATATTGCATGTACAGTTGATGGAATACTATGCAACTATAAAAATGATCCTCACAGGGGGTTTGGGATGGCACTGGGAAATATTCATAATGAAAGTCAAGGCAAGGCTTGGAGCGGTGGTGCATGTCTGTAATCCCAGTGGCTCGGGAGGCTAAGGCAGGAGGACAGTGAGTTCAAAGCCAGCCTCAGCAACAGCAAGGCCCTAAGCAACTCAGTGAGACCCTGTCTCTAAATAAAATACAAAAAGTTTGGGGATATAGCTCGGTGGTTAAGTGCCCCTGGGTTCAATCCTCAGTACTCCTACTACTAAAATAAAAATGAAAAGTCAAGGGAAAAGAAGATTATCCATCTAGTCACATTAAGGAGAAAGAAGAACTATGGATTGGAAACCTCTCTTCCCTCACACCTTCTCTCCCTGATATGCACACACACACAAACACCCCCCAAAATGACCAAGAGTAGTATTTTGAATAATTTTACATTTTTCCTATTTTCTGTATTTTTCAACATTTCTATAAGCCTTTGAAATAAAAAATAAAATAAAAAACCCGTATTAACCAAAAAATTATGGGTGGTATTGGCAGCGTCCCGTTCCATGCCAGGAACGTGTTAAAACATGAATCATTTTGTGTGATTCTCACGAGTCCCCTGCTTGGTAGATGCTATCTGCATCTCCATCTTATGGGTGAGAGTATGACCCCGACAAAGGACAAGGGACATGCCCACAGCTACACAGCTTGGTGAGGGCAGCAGGATTTGAAGCTGCCCAGGGGACCAGCAACCTCTGCTGCCTCTCGGGGAAGCCCACCAGGGTGCGGCACACTGCGTCCGGCTGCCCTGCCCCTCCTGCCCCTCCTGCCCCTCCTGCCCAGCAGGGCTGCCGGCCTCACCATCTGTCCATGGAGTTGATGAGGGCGGAGACCTGCTCCAGGTAGTCCTTGTCATAGACCACGATGGGCTCCGACGCGTTGATCTCCATGGGGTGGAAGATGGCATTGAGGAAGGGCAGCCAGTTGAAGGCCGGTGCCAAGGTCTGCAAGGGAAGGGGACAGCGTGAGGCTGGAGGGTGGCTTCTCCTCAGCCCCATCTTCGGATGTCCCTCGGAAGGTGTCATTGTGCCTCTGCCCTGGGACCACGATGCAGATGGAGCTCCAGGCAGAGGCTGGCTGGCTGGTGAGCACTGCTGTGGACAGCATCCCCAGGAGCCAGAGGCAAACCACATTTGAAGCGGAACCAGGGTGGGATGAGAGGCTGCAGCAGCAGCAGGGAAAGCAGCCACCACCATCACCATGCCCTTCCCATGCAGCATGTGCCACTGCCCAACTGACCAAGCAGTGGCCACAATTATCCCCATTTACAGAGGAAGACATGGAGCTTCAGACCCCTAAAAACTAAGAATCAGGAGATGGGCTAGGTAGCTTTCCTGGTGTAGCTTTCTTGCTTGTGAGCTGTGCAACCTTTAATAAGTTAATGTGCCCATCTGTGCCTCAGCAACTCATGTGAAAAACAGGGATCATCATGACAATGAGTCCCGTATATCTGGTAACTGTGAGGGTCACACACAGAAGCCAGCACTGTCCCACTCAACAAGGGTGTCAGCAGCAGCAGTCTGCTGCAGAGGATCCAACATTCAGGAGGGCCAGTGTTGTGGGGTAAACAACAGGTTAGGCTGCTGAGGGGGGAGCTGGGACAGCAAAGTCGGTGATGACTGCAGCAAGAAGGGAGAAGCCTGCAGCTCAGCCATGCACAAACCAGGCCTGCGGCTCTTTGTGCTTGTTTTTTTTGGGGAGTTATTGGGATCTGAACTCAGGGCCACTTTACCACTGAGCCACACCCCCAGCCCTTTTTATTTTGAGGCAGCTAAGTTGCTTGGGGCCTCACTAAGTTGCTGAGGCTGGCCTTGAACTCTTGATCCTCCTGCCTCAGCCTCCCAAGCCTCTGGGATTATAGTAGGCATGCACTATCATGCCCAGCGGCAGCTCTGTTTTTTTTTTTTTTTTAAGTATTTTTTTAGGTGGACATGATGCCTTTATTTTTATTTATTTATCTTTATGTGGTGCTGAGGATTGAATCTAGTGCCTCACCCGTGTTAGGAGAGCGCTCCACCCACTGAACCACAACCTCAGCCCCAGCAGCTCTGTTTTAAGGACCTAAAATGAGAACCTGTACCCAGGGCTTTCCAAAGAGACACTTGGCATTTCATAACTATCAGCTCCCAACAGATCTCACTTTCCCTTTGGCACCCCAAGGTGCCCTGCTCAGAGGTGTCTCCCCCAACACCTCCACATCATGGCCAGCATCTCCTGCAGCAGCAGCCTCCAGCCATGCAAGCTATCTCTCTTGAGGTTGCAGATTTTTGTTATGAAGTCCTACAAAATTTTAAAAATAAATTGTGGTAAAATATGCTGCACATTTGTAATCCCAGAAAACCAGGAGGCTGAGGCAGGAGGATCTCAAATCAAGGCCAGCCTCAGCAACCTAGCAGGACCCTGTCTCAAAATGAAAAATAAAAAGGGCTGGGGATGTGGCTCACCCAGCTGCAGATGACTTTTGCAAGACTTGAACTCTGTGCTTTCCACTTCCCACCCCCACCTGTCTCTGTGAGTCCGACGCTGGCCCGAGCGGCCCGGCTTAAGTGCAAACACATAGAGATTCGGGCTTCAATGCTGGCGTGTGTCCCTTGGTGTCACTTCCTCAAGCAGAGCTGCGCAATGTGTCTGCTCTGGCCCTGTATTCCCCACACGTTCAGTTATTTTTAGTGTGCAGTTTTAAAGAACATGAGGCTTTGGGCTGCATATCTTTTAGCAAAGACACCTCTACATGTCAATCACTTGGATGGGCACCTGACTTAGCCAGCAAATCCAGAAATTACGATCATCGCTTAAGACCTTCCAAAAGTGGCCCTGGGCCTGGCAGATTTCAAACTCCATTCTCTATTTTCTTGAAAGGGCAAAATGTAAGACAAATACGGGAAGTGAGAAATGCATTCCTTCATACAGGAAAACCGTACCCATAAAGCCACCTAAGATCCATCCCCGCCTGCTGGGACAGGCAGTCAGTCACAAGAGGCTGAGTTTGCTGATCAGGGAAGGTGACTTTCCTGAGGTTATATGGTTTACTGTGGGGGTTAAATAAAACTCAGGGCACTCGTCTCTCGGTGTATTTGGCAGGGTGCTTGGGATTGAACTCAGGGCCTTGAGCAGGCTAAGCACAGGCTTTACCACTGGGCTCCACCCCAAGGCCATTGTTCCTGGGTTTATTTTTTTTTATTTTTTAATTTTTTTTGGTTGTAGATGGACATAATACCTTCCTCTATTTATATGTGTTGCTGAGACTTGAACCCAGTGCCTCACACGTGCAAGGCAAGCGCTCTACCACTGAGCCACAACCCCAGCCCCTGCTCCTGGATTTAAGTGGACATCTAATCCATTGGGGAACAAACATCTCAAAGGACAGATGAGGCTGGGGACGGGGCGGGGGCAGCTCCCAAAGGCGGTATTGTGCTGGTACAAGTCATCGACCAGTTCTCAGTAGGGGGCTGACTGGCGTCATCCCTGGGTGAATGTTCCCACCAACACCGATGGCAAACCCCCATGAGGCTGGGAAGAGAAGCACACAGTGGGCCCCGAGCTGGCAGGCGCCAGCACAGCCCTGCGACATGAGCTGGGTGACATGAGCTGGTGACATTGAGCTGAGCGTGAGGAGGCCTAGAGCAGAGTCCCCAGCAGGAACCAGCTCTGGGCACTGTCTATCCTTTCCCTAAGATGGGGTCAGTGACCCTGCCTCCAGAGCTGACTGCCACAGGCCTCTCAGCCTGGCCTCCCCCGTGGCCCGGAGCCTCCCCTCTCCCTGGCAGGAGACCCTCAGGCCCATCTCTACATTTCTGTGGCCACAGAATTCAGAGGTGTCTGATGAGACCTTCAAACTGGGTCCCGCAATCAGGGTCACCTGAATGCATGGCCTGGCAGCAAAGACCCTGGGAAAGTGGGTTAGTTTACCGAATGTCACCAGTTACAGGGCTTTATGAACTGAGGTGGCGGATCCCTGGTTCAGGGTGAGACATCAGGTGGGGAAAACCCTACTACTCATCACAAACCTGCTCGTTCCGGGAGAGCAGAGTCCTGATAGGGCAATTCTCACAACTCGGAGATAAAGAGGCTTGTGCTGACAGCAGGACGTCCACATTTCAGTGTCTTGCTTTAGTGAACTCCTGAGACGCAGGTGCCGAGATCCATCTCCATGGATGTGGAAGTTTTGTTTGTTTGTTTGGTTGGTTGGTGCTGAGGAATTAAACTCAGGGTGCTCAACCACTGAGCCACACCCCCAGCCCTATTTTTTATTTTCTTTAGAGACAGGGTCTCACTGAGTTGCTTAGCACCTTGCTTTTTGCTGAGGCTGGCTTTGAACTCACTATCCTCCTGCCTCAGCCTCCCGAGCCACTGGGATTACAGGTGCGCCTGGCTAATGAAGCAGTTTTAATGGACTAGGACACTCTGCCCTGACTCAAATCCCCTAGAGGCAGGCCCAAGAGCTGCTTCCCATGCCCACAGCCTAGGAGGACCGCTGCGCACCAACCAACTCAGGCCTGAGGAGTGGGAAAGATGAGGGTGCTTTTGGGCTTCATTTTTATAGGAGAAATGGCAGAGGATGGGGCCGAGGCCCAAACAGCCTGCGGGACGGGAGGTCCTAGAAAAGAATGAGAAGGCCCCCCTCCACCCCTAGAGCAGCAGAAGGTGGTCTGACTCATGGCTCTGGATCCGAACTCCACTTGGGGCTAGCCTGGAACACCATTCTGTTCCAGCAGGTCTAGCCTTGAACCACATGTAAGCCTGGAGTCCCTCTCCTCGATTCATCTTGAGTAGGAGAAGAAAAAAAATCTCCAGCTACCAGAGAAGAAGACACTCTGTCCCAGGGTGAAATGATTCAAGTTAATTTAGTGATAGGGACCTGAGAAATATCACTGATCACAAAAGCACAGCACTACT
Source organism: Ictidomys tridecemlineatus (assembly GCF_052094955.1). Lineage (NCBI taxonomy): Eukaryota > Metazoa > Chordata > Mammalia > Rodentia > Sciuridae > Ictidomys > Ictidomys tridecemlineatus. The sequence goes on from NW_027526137.1 coordinate 313,404, forward strand.
GATATTGACTTCTGGGATGCTACTTTTCGATGGCGCATGCCAGTTTACAAAACAAAATCTCATCTTCTGCGTCACGTTATGTCCTCATAACCCTCGAGCAGGCCAGGCAGGTTTCGGGGGCGTCCAGGACTTCTCTAAATGTTAGCCTGTGTGTTTTTTTCATGCACACATGTCCATTTTTCCTGGGTGACAGTCCGTAGTTTTTGAGCTGTTCTCAAAAGACTCCATGACTTAAGAGTTAAGAGCCACTGTCCCTGGTGAAGGCAGGGGCAGTGTCTCATTTGTCTCTGTTCCGGCACAGAACAGGTGTGAGCAGATGAGCAAGGGCTTTTTACCTGGAAGGAAACCAAGGCTCAGGGTGGGCTCCTCATCTGCCAAGGCCACACGGCTCAAGGTGTGACCCTCTGACTCCAGGCCCCCAGCAGGCACTGTGTGGTATTCAGCCCCTGCTGAAGTTATGACCTTTCCTTTCTTCCATGAAACAAGAGAGCGAAAGCAATGGGGAGAGGCTGCCCCGGGGCAGAACCTGCTGGCCACGCCAGATTGATGTCCATTCTCTGAGTACCACGTCAGAGCCGTGAGGCGAGCGCTCAGGCCGGGCCCCCTGCAGCTGGGGGGCGAAATGCATCTCCTTCCACCTCCCGGCCTTAGAGCGAAAAAACAGTGCCAGATGGTGCCCGACACAGGCTGCCGATCTCCATAACAACCCGTGCAAACCACTCACCCTGCCACCAACCTCCCTGGGAACCTGAGGGGCAGCTGTGCCACCAGAAGGCTGGGCTTTCTTGCCTCAGCCCAGGTCTTTGCATGGGCTGCACCTGTGCCTGAGAGACCCCATCCCTCGCAGCCCTCAGGATAAAGTGCGTCTCAAAGTCCAAGATCTGCTGCATCGGGGGCCAGGTGGTGCCCTAACCCCCGGGCCCAGCAGCCTCCCAGCTGGACCATGTAGTGCAAGTATCTAGTCAGCCAGGGACTCAACACTCCCAAACTGCTGCCCATTAGGCCAGGGTGGAGCAGGGCTGGCTGTAGCCCTGTGCCTGGGGCCAGAGGGACACACACTTCACCCAGGAAACCCAATGGAAGCACGACTTCCAGAATGAAGCCCACAAGGCCCTGCACACACCAACGTCCCTGCGGGGCAGGTGTACACTCAGCTTCCCCAGCCCTTCCCCACCGGGCCTCAGCGCCCTGCTTCTCTCGCCCACAGCACTAGGCAGGGAGACTGGGATTGTTTCTTAGTGTCCCCACCAGACCAGAAGCACAGGAAAGCGGGGCCCAAGTGGCCCCTGATACATCTGTCAGATGGAGGAGGAAAAAAGGGCAGGAACTTCCTCTTCGAAGGAAGAGGGAAAGGATGAAAGAGAAGCCGGGAGAAGACCGACCGGCAGTGGAACCCACCGCAGGCGCAGGGTCGGCCCCAGCAGAACATCAAGGGCCACCAGGCGCTCCTGCCTGAGGGCAAGGAACAGGGAGATCTGTGGGACCACTCTGCTCATTCCTCGGAGACCACCAGGGCCCAGGACAAGCGGGTCAGCAACAGCACACGGGACAGAAAGAAGGAAGCAGTAGGAAGTCCACCCCAGGCCCTGGAGGCCTCAGCAGCCACCAGGGGGCAGCCTCGGCAAGGCTGGCCTACGGAGGGGACAGCAGGTCTCCGGTGAGTCACACCAGTTTCACAGAAAGTACAGGTCTGACTCCCAGTTACGCCTCTGGATATTGCCTAGGGACATGGTCAAAAGCTGAGCCAAGCCTGAGTCCCAGGGCCAGCACCCCTGCCCTCAGGAGCCTCCGGGCCCTGACCATGTCTCTTCATCTCCTGTTCAGCAAAGGGAGAAGCAACGTCGGAATCCACACCCCACCTTTACTCAGTGCTCGGTGCTGGATGACTGGGAGCTGCTAGGGAAATGCTGTCACACGAAGCAGCCCGGCGAGGGAAGAAGCCTAGCTCTGGAGTCCCTTTGCACTCTGTGGCCACCAGCAGGTAATCTTACTTGTCTGAGCCCCAGTCTATCTGTAACCTGGGCATAAACACCTCCTTCCAAGGGTGGCTTTAAGGTCATGATGAAGTGGGTATGACCCCTCCCCTGAAGAGCCCTGTCCGACTCTGTGTACTCCAGTGGCCCTGCCCCTGCAGTAGCTGGCGCACAGGGTACCTGCAGCTCGGCGGCCGTCACTTTGTGGTAAATGAGCTCCTCGTCCCGACGCTTCTCCTGGGGGATGGTGATATTGGCCAGCGCTGTCTGAAAGTCCAGGATCTGCTGCATCTGGGGCCGGATGGTGTCCTCATCTCCCCGGCCCAACAGCTTCCCCAGCTGGACCATGTAGTTCAGGTATCCCGGCAGCACCTGTGGGACCCAGCACCCCAAAACTGTCTGTCAGTGGTTGCCACCTGCCACCCAGTGGGCCAGGTGAGGCCGGCCCAGCTGCGGCCCTGTGCACGGGGCCCAGGAAACATGCTGGAAAACAGCTCTGGAGAGGATTCTGGTGCTGTGTGTATTCACTGGTGTCCGTGGCGCTCCTGGTAAAGCCCACCGCCTCTGGGCACACATAGGTCCCTGAGGCTGGCCCCTGCTGCTCTGGCCCTGCCTTCACGGGTCGTCCTCAGCCATCTTCCTGTTCTGGAAATGCACCTTTTCTGAACCACCCTCTGCCACCACATCCCTAGAGCTGAATCAAGTCCTTTCTCGGCTCCCTCTGCCCTGATCACAATGTATACAGTTGGCATCTAGTTGGGTGGACAGTTAAGTAATGTCTCCCTCTCCTACTGGACCTCGAGCCCCGTGGATAGGCGAGTGAACCTCAGGTGGGCCAGGCAGGGGAAGGGAGAGCTGTGAGGGGTTGGAGGTGATCTGGTTGTGGCTCTGGATCTCCCCACTTACTGGCTGTGTGACTTTGAACAGGTCACTTCTGTCTCTGAGACTTATTTCTTCCTCTGTATAGGGCAAGGTAAAATGAATATCCATTTGACAGATAAAGCAAATGATGTTCAGAGAGGCTGAGTGAATTTGGGGTGACTGGGAGCGTTAGAGGTGAGGTATATAAAAGGTCTGAGACCCTCAAATGGTGGGGGCTGCTACTGCACCTCTCTACAATGGGGACAAATGACACCTAACCCCTGCTCTTTGTGCCCACAGTGCCTGCATATGAACTAGCGAGCCTGGGGGCATCCCTCCCCTGACTGGGCTGCCTGTTGCCCATCAGGAAAGTGATACCCCTGTGTTCCCCCAGCTTCTAAGACCTGCCCAGGTATGCTGTGGGGGACACGGTGGGAGAACCACTGCAAAGTCCCACTCACCTTCTCGTTTTCAGTCTTGTTCAGGTAGTAATCTCTGGAGGGCAAGCCCAGGCCAGACTGGTCCACCTAAAGAGGGAGGCAGAGTGAGAGGAAGGCCCTGCTGCAGGCTTGTGTGTCTCCTGTGGCCTCTGCCTGCCCCAGGACTTCTCACACCAGGCACTGAGGACCAGCTCAGGTCCGAGCAGGAGCACAAGCCGGTAGCCGAAGTCACAGATGGGATCACTCAGTGATAAGATAGACACGTTCCTGTCCACCTGTGGGGTCAGCTGCAGAGACCTGGGCCCTTCTGAGGGCTGGACAGAGCCTCCTTCCTCTTCAAACACCCCTTGGTCTCAGCAATGCACTCTACTTCTCTAAACCCTTCCCAAGTGACGAGGAGCCAACACAGGTGACTTAACCTTAACCAAGTTACTTAACCTTTCTGATCCCCAGGTCCCTCGCCCAGAAAGTTAGGGAGATAACACCTAACCTTCGGAGCTAGAATGAGGATTCAAGAGGACAGTGTCAGTACAGGGTTTTTGAGAGTGGGGCAGGCAGAGGAGGGTCACTTCCTGATGGCTACCATTGGAACCTTCTGGCCACACCTTGACTCAACCTGGGTAGCTGCTATTATAGTTCATTAGGATGAAAAGGAAAGTGTAGCTCAGTGAGGTTGATGCTTGTAAAGGTCACACAGTGAGTGAGTGGCACAGTTGGGCTGAGAACTAAGCCTTTATGACCCCTAATCGGCTCTCCTGGGTGTGCTGATCCTCAGCCTTGGGCAGGCTCTGGTGGGAGAGATGGACCAAAAGCATTCCAAGCAGCACCACAGAGCCAGAGGCTAAGTGAGGGGACAAAGAGGTGGCTACAGCTGTGCCCAGGAGTTGATATCACTTGTCATTTCTGTGGCCCATGATGAGCTGCCCACCGAGATGGCTAGTCTGCCCTCTCATAGTCTCTTGCCTGTAAAAATCTCACTGCTTGGGGCTGCCAGAAATAACCCCGGCTTAGAAACCAGAGCCTGCTGCCACGGCCCAGGGCAGGTCTCCCTCCACCCGAGGAGGCCACACCCTTTGCTTCCCTGGCCCAGGCCTGCTCACCTGGATCACATTGCTATTGGAGTTCTTAGAGTCTGCACTGACATAGACGGAGAAGAAGGGTGAGGTTCAGTAGTGGGCAGTGACCACCTGCAGGGTGTCCTGGAAGTTGTCCTTGGCCCAGGGACTTGTGATATTCCAGCCTCCAAGCTGGGAGAAGGCAGAGCAGATAGGGAGGGGAAGGTGGTAAGGAGCCTGTGTGCAAATTCTGGTTCTGCAGCTGACTTGCTCTGTGACCCTGGAGCAGTCATCTGACCTCTGGGAGCGTCCAGGGCAAATGAAAGGGCTTCTGACCTGTGACCTGGAGACCCACGGAGGGAGCAAAGACTCATCCTTAACAAATGAGCTGTGAATCCCAGAGACTTTGCCCCCTGTGCTGTTCATTTGTTGGACAATCAATCACACGAACATGATTACTATTAAGACATAAATCCAATTGTGACTACGGGAAATAAGGCTCTGTATTTTGGAAAAAGGCTGATAAGCTAGGGTCTACCTTGGTCTCTCTCCAAGTTGGAACTTAAAAGAAATTCTCTTTGGTCCTCCAGGATTGGCACACACTGGCACATGGGGCCTGTGCCAGAGAGGAGGGACTGGGAGAGTCCCCATGCCTGCAGCAATACCTTCCCCAAACTGAGATAGGATGGCGAGCCCTTGAGCAAGCAAAGGGTGGCCAGAAAAGCCGCAGCCATCTCTGTCTGTGCCAGGCAGCCTGGCCGGAGGGAAGATTTCTCCTGGGCTCAGGAGCAAGGCGAGGCCTCCAGCCAGCAGGTCTGGCTCTGTTGCTGGCCTAAGACTCCCTGTTGGTTTCTCTGGAATAACACACACCTCTCGCACACTCAACCCACCTCCTGAGGAAAGGGAAGTGGCAATCCAGAGGAAGAGATTCCCAGTGAATATCGTCCCCAAGGCCCACGCAGATGCACTGAGACACTTAGATGTCCTCAACAGATGCTGACACACAACCCCACACATTACAACAGACAGTCCCCCCACGCACAGACGTGCATGCACACGCAGTGGCAGACAGACAGGCTGCGTGTTCCAGCTGGGTGCGGAGGCTGGAGGTGTGGGATGGCTGAGCACCAGTGGGCCTGAGAGCTGCAGCCAGAGGGGCTGGCAGGAGGCGCGGCAGGAGGGAGGCCAGAGTATGTCCCAGGGACTCACCTTCTCAATTAGCTCCATCAAGGGCTTGGCCCTGAGCTCCTCGATCCTGTTTTCATTCATACATGCGCGGTAGTATACTTGGGCCTTCCTTTCTGCCTCACTCGAGCTGGCTGTGGAATTTTCTAGAAGGATAAGAGATAGCAGATATTGAATAAGCCCCCATTTACCTGCTGGGGATCCCCAGGCAAGTTCCTTTTGGAGCCTCGGTGCTCCCCACTGTGAAGCCGTCAGGGCAGCTGCTGTCAGGGAGCAGCCAGCCCCAGCGGGTATGAGTGCCCCCATCCTAGTTGGGTGCAGATCAGGAGGGCATGCCCTGTCTCTGCCCATCTGCTGATCAGGCCTGAGGACCTGTCCCTGGCATGGCAGCCCGGGCCCACCCAGCAAGACAGTCTGCATCCCTGCCAGCCAACATGTGGCAGGAACTCCCCTGCCTGGTGCTGGGACAGAGCCATGTCTCGGCTTCAGATCACAGCTCACCTTCCTTGTGAGAAACACTGGGGTTGAGTGAAGCCTGAAAGGCCTCATTCACTGTGAATTGACTTTCTGCTTCCTCCTGGGGGGCCAGGCGTAGTCAACAAACCTGCAGACGACTCCAAGGGCTGTTTTCCCCGTCCCTCCCCAACTCAGGCCAGCAGCACCTCATCCTCTTTGGTTCCCAGACCCCCACCCACCCACCCACCCACCCGCAGACTCCCTTCCCATCCCCCCTGTCCTTAGCCCCTGGTCCAGAGCCGCCTGCTGAAGGCCACCCTCCTGTGTGAACACAGCACGGAAGGTCCCCATCTGTACCTGACGAGTTTGAGTACTCAGGTCCCCAGGACCTACTATGTGCTGGGGCTTCTGGGTCTGCATGTTTGTCTCAGGGCTCCACTCCAGACCACGTAAGATTCCTGGCCCCTGCGTCCATCTGTCCAGCTTGCTCCCACCCTGGGCTGGCCAATTGTCCTTCTCTCAGATTAGTTGCTCTCTGACTTTAAACCTCTTCCTTTGCTTTCTCCCAAGATCTCTCCAAACCCACCTCCTCCATAGGCACCTTTCTCGTGGGCCTCTATCGACCCATCCATCCATCCATCCATGGGACGCAGAGCAAAGGGTTGCTCTGTGCCAGGTACTGCGGGTACTCTGGGGCCAGACAACAATGTCCTCAACCCCAGGAGGCTTCGGCATGGGACCCTGCTAAAACCCCACTTGCTTCCATACTTTCTCAGTCTATTTTTTTTACCCAGAACCTCTCCTATGTTGCTCCTTCCAGAACATTCTCAGCACTCTGGGCACAAAATTAAGACCTGCTCTCTATCCCCAAAGAGCTTATAGTCTAGCGGGGACATAGATGTGCCAAGGAAGGAACACAGCACACAAAAGTGATTTAACACTGCAGAGGCTCTGGAACACAGAGAAGCACCCCCCTCTGCCTGGGGGTGGGGGGGCCTCCAGGTAGAAACAGGGCAAAGGGCACTGGGTGGAGGGAGTGGACAGTGTGGGGCCAAGGAAGGAAGCAGGAAGGGCTTGCTGCTAGAAGGAAAGTGTGTGGCATTCGCTGGGTGCCAAGGGCACGAGTCACTTCCTGGCCAGTCTTTAATCAGCTTCTCCAGTTCTCAACCCAGAAGGCTCCCCATCCCTCCATTCTGGCATAAATAGCACCATGGTTATCACTGGTCAGAGGGCATCAAGCCCAGTCTAGCTGAGATCTGGGAGGTAGCCCCGGAAAGGCCACTCAGTGGGCTGGACTGAAGACAGGTCAGAGCCAAGAGAAGGCCCTGAATGAGAGATGGAGGTTAGGGGCTTGAACAAGGAGGGGCAAGCCTTGCCCTGGAGACCAAGGGCTGCTGCTGGGCTCTGGAGACACCTGTGTGAGGCTTCCTGGGGACAAAGGAGGGAAAGGGGGCCAAGCTAGGGTTGCTGCCACACCTCCGACTCAGGAAGTAGAGCATGGGGCGGCAGAGGGGAGTCCCTCACCCCAGTGGCCTCAGCTCTGTGGCAATGCTTTTCCCTTCCCAGCAGCTAGGCTCTTGGAAGGACAAGCAGGAGAACTGTCATCATTTGCCAGGCCCAGAAGCTGCACCTCACCATCCACATCTGGCTCCAGTCATGACCCTGAATGCCAGGGCCACTGTTAGGGGAGGTGCTCTGTGCACAGCTAGAGGGCCTGGCATCTCCCTCCTCCAGAGCCCAAGGCCACCCAGATAAGAGGCCCACGGAAGGCTCACCAGGAACAGCCTGGCTGTGCTAATCACAGCACATTATGAGTTCCAGCTTGAGGCTGCCTGTCCCTTCCTTCCCTAGCACTTGGAGGTCAACGACACTGCCTTCAAGCATGGCCTCCCTCTCTCCTTTGTTGAGAGGTTCCCCAACCAAGCTCAAAGTTCCTCCAGCAACCTGGGATCCTACTCACTGGCTTTCCCACAGCTGTGGGTTTTTGGTGGCCACCAGGCTGGGTGTGGAGATGCACAGATCTGTCCGAGGAAGCTGGCAGCCCAGTGGTGAACAGATGGCAACTAAAGTCACAAGAGTGTTTGATTCCACACAGGGGAGTATGAAGAGAAGGTGCCGGAAGCCATGAGACGATGGTGGGAGAGGCCTGGGAAAGTGGCCAGAGGAAGCCCTGCTTGGGCAGGAGGAGGCTGACATGGAGCGGGAGTGGGGCTGTCTCGCCCCACATTGTGTCTTAGTCATCCCTGTGTCCCCAGAACCTGAACAGGCACAAAGTAGGCCTTCAGCAACATGTGCTCAAAGAAGGGAGCTCGGCGTCTGTGTTTAACAAGGCAGGATGTCACCTCAGGGGAGGAGGGTGATGGGGCTGGTGCCTCCCAGGATTTGCATGGAGAGGAAATGCAGGTGTGTGCTGTGCTGCGCCCCCTCCAGGGGCACCACACCTGGACCCCGCTTCAGCTCTGGCAGGGGCAGGAGCCCTGGTGGATCCTCTTCCCACCTCTGCTTCCTGGGGCCCCCGGATTCTGCCACCCCTCTCCTTCCTCACTCAAGAGCTCCAGGGACAAGTGCTGAAGCAAGATGGCTAGGTGAAGGCCACTGGAGTAGATCAGGTGGGCCAAGATGGGGGCGTGGGCCAGCAGAGGAGGGGTGAGAGTGTCAGGAACGGTGCCAGGCTTCCTCAGCCTGGGCAAGCAACTGCCTTTACCAGAATGTGGAGCCCGGGAACCAGTGGTAAGTGAAGAGCGTTGGTCTGAAGTTCAGGTTCAGACACCTGGGGATCTCTACCACACCCCCGAGTGGACCTCTGCCCTGGGCCTCAGCCACTGACTCGTGCAACCTCCAGTAAGTTACCCAACCTCTCACCTATTAATTGGGTGTGGTACTAGTAAGAGCCACAGTGGGAACTGTTAGGATGAGATGTACACACACGGCCACACCCACACAGGGGTGGCTGGTCCCCAGAGAGGCTTAAGTGGCCTGGGTTCAAATTCCAGGAAGCCCAAGCCACTGTGGGCTCTGCCCTCCCAGGCAGGCACCTCCCCTCCCCTCCCTGGGCCTAACCTTCTCCCTGTCTCCGAAATGTGAGGATGATGCTGAATCCCCATGGGCTGTCCACGAGATCTCGGTGCAGGGCCTGGCCTGCAGCAGGCACCAGGAATGGCAACAACACATGGTATCCTTATGTTTTCTTTCCCTGCAGAACAAGGCGCCTTCTTTATCAGCTCCCGCTTTCCCTGAGACTTTGGGGAAGTTTCTGGAACTCAGGGCCCCAAGAAGGAAGTATTCAGGCAGTTGGAAACTCTGTGGTCTGGTCTCAGGCTGCCAAACAATTTCTATGCCCTTGGGACCCCAGAGTAGCCCTGTCCCCAGAATGTGCCCCGCACGGAGCCAGCATTTCAGAGACACAGCCTGTCACAGAGGGCAGGAGGATGAAACAGCAAATGCGAGAAACCTAAAAACAAAACCATGAGTGATGACACAGGGTGACCTGATTCGTTGCCAGATCAGTGACGTGGACACATCTCATGCTGCTGGAATAGCGTACATGTGTAGATTGGTGTTTGGGATAGAAGGAAGAAGGCTGAGAACTTTCCTTATGATCCCGGTATTGCTTGAATTGTTACAAGCTTGCATTACGTTTTTTTGTTATGCAAAAAAAAAAAAATATATATATATATATATATATATATATATATATATATATATATATGATATTGTAGAGTAAACCTGGCAGTACCAGCTCAGGCCCTAAGAAGCCCTTGGAAGACTCAACAGAGGCAGTGGGTCGAAGGAGTCTTGAAGGGCCGGGTGGGGGCACTCTAGAGACTGGATCCAAGCACAGTGGGAAAGCCTCAGGCAAGGGCCAGGCTAAGGAGTAAGGGGCCTGTCTGTTGGCTTCCCCGATGATGTGAGGTCACACTTTTTTTTTTTTTTGGGTACCTGGGACTGAACCCAGGGTCGCTTAACCACTGAGCCTCATCCCCAGCCCTTTTTATTTTTCATTTTGAGACAGGATCTCACTAAGTGGCTTAGGGCCTCGCTAAAGTGCTGAGGCTGGCCTCGAACTTGTGATCCTCCTGCTTTGGCTTCCCAAGTGGCTGGGATTACAGGCCTGCGCCCCTGTAACTGGTGAGGCCACACTCTTGTCTCCCCTAAGTCCACAAGGTAGTGCTTGTATGTCTCTTGGGGGAGAGGCAAGAGTGCAGTGAGGTGCCTGTGTTCTGAACAGCTGAGGTCACACCCTCCAGCCAGCAGGCTGCAAGGAGGACACACCACAGTGGCCCCGGGCCTAGTTCAGCCCACCTGCTCCAGGTCTCTGGATTTCCTGAGGGGCCTGGGGTGAATTCACCCATGAAAGAAACACATGGCTTGCCCAAGCTCACTTGGCACATGGATGGTAGTTGCTGTCCTCTGGTCCAGTGGACGCTATCCTTGCCGGCACTGCAAATATCTTTTCCTCTGTCCATCTAGAAAGAAGTCTGCTCCGGGTGACCTCAGAGGAGCCTGAGCACTCTCTTTTGTTCCAGTGTCCACTCAGGTAACAAGGCCCCAGGTATCGAGGCCCACAGGTGAGGGGCTGTTCTAGACTAATCCCCAGGAGTAACCCTGATGGGGACGGGACCCCAGGATGTGCCTTCCAAGCCTCTGGTCAGTGTGATGTGAAGGTGATCCCAGTACTGAGTCAGGCCTAGGCCAGGGCTTGGCTGGCCTGCAAAGCTTGGTCAAGCAGCCACTGCAGATGGGAACCGTGAGGCCGGAGGCTCTGCTCAGCCAAACTCTTGAGCAGCATCACTCAGGGCTTGTCGGTGGGGAATCTGACATCAGGAGAGCCAGGAGACAAAGGACAGAAATTTTGAGGCCCCATAGCTGATCCCAGCTCTACCTTTTCCTGGGAAATACACTTCTTTTGTCTTTGTGAGTCTCGTCTGTAAAATGGGAATATACTGGTGCCTACTTGAATGTACCATGGGAATAAAATGAAGTAACCCAAGGCCTAGGTGGCGGGGACGTGCCTGTACTGCCTGCTCTGGAGCCAGGTCCACGTCAGTGCTTCCCTGAGAAATAAAATAAGCAGAGATTCTTTCCCTTAGAGCATCCTGATTAACCACATGAGCTAGACGCCACTTCACAGGTGGAGAGCTGAGGCCTGAGAGGCTGGTGGCCCTCTGCAGTCACACAGCTTGTCAGGATGAAGTCCGGTTGGAACCCACCCCACCAAGAAGGGCGCCTATGCCCTGCTGAGCCCCCGGTGGGTGCCAGGCCCTGTGCGTGGCCCTCTGAACCACACGTGCCAGTCAGTGTCACAGCAGCCTCACTCCCGGTGGCACTGGTTCCTCCATTTCACAGAGACTGGAGCTACAGTGGAGAGAAGCAGGTCACTTGGCAACGGCCAAGATCGCAGGCCAAGGCCACCAGACTTGGCAGCTCTCTGGTCTGCCTCCTGATACCATCAGCCCCTGGCCCTGGGGTCAAGGGTTTGATGGCCTGGTGCCGGCTGTTCTGTGCCCGGCTCAGAGCAGCTTTCCATGTACAACGGGACTCTCAGGGACACGGTGATGTAAGGCTACGGCCCAGGCCTGGAGGCCACTCCTCATGAGCCCTGCCACCGTACAGGGAACAGGACAGGATGGATCCAATCTTGGCACAGGTCTAAGGTCCTCCCAGTAAGAATCAGCTCCAGGCCAGTGGGAGGCCAGCGCCCTTGACCACAAAGCAAAAGGAGTGGTTCTGGGCCTAATTGCCCATCTTTCTTCCTCCCCCCCTCGATGCTATCTGCCCCCCAGAGCACCAGCCCCACTCCATTCTGGAATGAAGGTATGTTCTTGGCAAAATTATTTCACATTTCTGAGCCTCAGTTTCCTCATCTGTAAAATGGGAACGATAATCCCTAAGTTCCAGGATGTTAATGAGAATTAAAGGGGCAGTAGATATAAACAGCCTAAAACATAACAGACACTCAAAAACTGCCAGTGTCCTTCCCACTCTCCTTCAGCCCTCAGTGTTCTGTGCTCCCTTCAACACAGTGACAAGGGAGCTATGTCTGTCCCTTATACCTGAGGAGAGGGCATGGGACAGGGGAAAGGGCACAGGACCAGGAATCAGGCCAACTATGAGCCTATCTTGAGGACCTCTCTGAACCTCAGTTTTTTCATCTATCAAATGAGGTGAACGATACCTCCCCAGCTTCCACCCTACAGGATAAAATGGGATGACAGTTCAAAAGCGTTCTGTGAACTGTACAGTCCTGTGTGGGGATTAACGTGAGGAATGAGAGTACTACCACCGCAAAGAGCAACCACCACATGCAGACTGAGGAGAGCTCTTTACTCATATTTTCCCATTAAATTTTATAACCTGGAGGAGCGCAGTTGCCAGTGTGTCAATGAAAAATCAGGCTCCGGGACTGGCCCAGACCCCGCAGTGAGAGTCGGCACTGAACCCAGCCCACCTCGATACGTGTCTGGACCACCCACTGCTTCGTTATGGTCCTGCCAAGGCCCCAGCTGTGTCACTGGGCTCTGGGGAAGGGACTGTCCTGAGTTGTAGCCTTGAAACCACAGACATATTTGCCACTTGAGCTTCCAGATCTGAAACAAAAGGCGGCACCCCCTTTGGAAGACACCTTTGGTGGCCTCAGATGGCCCGGGGCCATCTCAGGCTGGGACTTGGCCATCTTGGCCTGCAGATTCCTTCACTCCACGTTCAAGTACCACCCTGCTCCATCCCTGGGGGGCCAGCAGGAGGCTGTCGCTGCACTGGGTGCTGAGGGGCATCCCACCCAGGAAATGCCCGGGTCAAGGAGAAAGGACAGGCAGGTTTTACCTGGTGGCAGCTGTGCCCCAGCACGAGGCACGAGTGAGTCAAGGACTCCTTCACCTGTGTACATGTTCCCACCTTCACCAAGAGCCCCAGCTGCCTTGATTTCATAATTGTCAAATTAGAATCATTTCCTGTCTTGTAAGGAGATGACTGTCCTTTTGAGAAGATTTGTCCCCTCTCAGGTAGCTTCTTCATTTTACCTACCTTGGGTGTCTTGAGTGGTTTTCAAAAAGTTAATGAGTATTTGTCAAAGCCAAGGTCTGTCCAGCATGGCTGCATGGATTGTTTTTTTCATAATCTGGCCCTTCCCAGCATTTAGGGTCCCAGGACAGGGGATAGCAGGGGGCAGCAGTAAAAGGTCCCTACTGCCAAGGGGTTTGAGTCAGGAGTGGGGTGCAGCCTGGCGCTGCAACTCCCTCTGGGTTCCATGGGGCTGATGGGAATTCAACAACATGAACCAGAAATCCAGCTGCACACAAGGCAGGCGGGGAATTGGAATCTGAGGATGAAACCATCAACCCCAAAGTCAAAAGTACTTTGGAGAGTCTGTGAGGCCACGGAAGACCCTGCCTACGTGGACAACTTAACTCTCCGATAAGCTGTTAGAACTTCCGTTGGACCTTAAAGTCTGATGTGGTATGTCCAGCCTTGACTCCATTTGCTCACAGCTTTCAAAACTCAGTCAATGCTAGCCAAGGACGATGCTGCATCCTGAAGCCACAAAATAAAATGACCACAGCTATCAGCTCCTGTGTGCCTGGTATATGTCACAGACGAGCTGACGCATCACAGTGTGTTCTGTAGTGCTCAAAGCCCTGCATGATTGTAATCTCAACTACTTTGGAGGCTGAGGCAGGAGGATTGCAAATTTGAAGCCACCCTGGCCAATTTTGCAAGTACCCTGTTTCAAAACTTTGACAAAGCACCTGCCTAACATATGCAAGGCCCTGAGTTTGATTCCCAGCACCTCAAACAAAACGACTCTACAGTTTGGATGTTATTAATGCTGTTCCACAAAGAAACTGAGACTAGAGACGAATAACTCACACAGCAGGGCCCCACATCGAGTGACAGGGCAAAGCCCCTCCTGTGACCAGGCCTGGCTGGCAGGTGCAGTAGGTGGCGTCCCCTGCAGCCCATTCCTTAGTGTCCCCATTGGTGCTTACCCAGCAGGTACTTGATGATGGCTTGACTGTGTTCCCAGAGGTTGCTGAAGGTCCCCCAGCATGAGTGGCCATCAGGCACGGTGTTGGCCTTGATCCAGCCCCCACAGGAATAGATGAAGAAGTCCTGGCAGGGGTCCACCGTGGGGTCCATGGAGTTCAAGATGGAGCTGGTCACTGAGACGCAGGCCTCGCTCAGGCACACTGGGGGTGTTCCTGGAGGGGTAAGGGAAAAAAGTCAGTGATGGGCAGGGAGGAGGGTTGGGGAGGGCAGCGCAGGTAGCCTAGGGCCCCAGCACACAAGCTCCATCCTTGCCCTGACCGAACAGACTAGGAACTGGATGGTCACTAGACCCCGAACAAGAAAGGGTTCAGCAGCTTCATTATCTTCTGGTTTGTGAAATAAGACTTCTGCCCGTTGCCTAAAGTCCCTTCTGTGGCTTAAAAGAACCCAGAGCCCAGGTGCTTTTTTCTCTTTCTAGGGATTGAATCCAGGGGCTCTTCACCACTTTGAGCCAGTTTTGCTAAACTGAGGGTGACTTCAAATGTCCTATTCTTTTACCTCAGCCTCCGACGTAATCTGGGATTACAGGAGGGCACCAGCACACCCAGGGGTGCTTTTCCCTTAATCAACCCTTCCTCCACAAAGATTCTCTAACTTCTTATTATTCCCTGATGCTTAACACACTTATCCACTCATTCACGCACTCAGCTACTCCACAAAATCAATACTGAGGCCCTTTGCTGAGTACAGAGTGTGTGCGAGGCGGAGAGACAGGAGGTAGTCCTTCCCTTTTCTGTTGGGGACACACATGTTACATAAGCAAAGTCAAAACACACCAGGAGAAACTGCCACTTATTTACAAAACTAAACTGAACGTTGACTAGGAGCCAACTGGGTGATGTGGATACATGGTACCAGGACTCAGGGACAGGGAAAGGACTGGGAGAAGCCATTCCCTCACCAGGCAGGAGAGCTGCTTGTCCCAATTGAGGGGGGGGTTGGTGGCTGAACAACCCTAAACCAAAACAATAAATAAATAAACAGAAACAACCTGAGAGGCTGGTTTGCCAAAGGTGTGAGCAAGGGCCAGACCCTGCCTCAAGGCTGTCTGATGAGCTCTTGCAAAGGACCAATCTGGCAGGTACCCAGAGGCTCATGGCCTGCCCACAGGAGCCACCCAGGCCACAGGGGGGACTGCTTCCTGAACAGGCTGGGCACCAGGACCACCACCCACGTTCACGGTCTTTCAACCCTTGCTCAGCGTCAGATGCAGGTGGGATATCCCTGAGGAATCTGAGGCTCTGAGAGCGCGACCAGATCAAGGTCATCCAGCCGCACAGGAGAGCTGAGAGCCAATGCTGGCCTGTTCTGGCCCAGCAGCCCCAAGGCCATGTTTTCCTGCTGTCCGTCTCCTCTTTGGTGGCCATAGCAGAGGCTGAAGTGGCCTGATTGGCAGGATTGGTTCCTTCAACACACAGGGAGGCAGTGAGGCTGGGTAGCTTTGGAGACTGGTAGATCTGGGTTCAAATCTGGTGCAGAGACCTCCTGTACAACCCTGGGTTGGGGGCGCAGCTTGGCAGTATGCATCTGCCACCGAAGGCCCTGGGTCAACCCCCAGCACTGCCAACGAAAACCAAAAACAAAACCTCTGAGCCTCAGTTTTTCCAGGGTCCATTTCACAGTGACGACAGGAAGACCTCACATGATCCCATCACACAGGGTACATCAGACAGGTCTGAGCTTCCAGGCTGATCTTTAGAGAGGAGGAAAGACTGCAGCCTTCAGCTCACTCAGAAACAATACCAGCAGGGCTGAGGGTCTTGAGCAGGTCCCCCAGGGGCTTATCCACCTCAGCTGACAAACCCCAAGTCCTTCAGGTGGATGAAGGGCTCAGAGGAGTCACACCACAGCAAGAAAATCAGGGTGACTTAATTTTGAGATTAGGCAGTAATTAAAAATTACTGAGCTACTGTGCGTGAACCCAGAGCTCTTCTACGGCAGGACCGAAGCTGCCATTTTCAATATTTCCAGATGAGCTCCGTCATGAGTTTCAGAGTTGCATGTCCCACTCCCCAGCCACAGTGACGACAGGATTATTTATGGGGGAAGGCAGAAGAGAACTTGTGTGTGGCTTGACAAGGCCTATTCACTATTATGATAAAACTTCATATTTGGGAAAGAAAAAGAATACCTATTGTTGTTACAACCAAACCACAGGAAGTAAAGCTTGGCACGATCCTGGCTGGTGGAAAGACCCAGAAGGCAGACTGCTGAGGGGCTCAGGGTTGAAGACAAAAGCAGAAACCAGCACCTAGAGTCGGACCTGCAGGTGGTATCCTCAGCTGGCGCCTCCTCTGCAGACACTGTCCTGGGTTCCTGGCTGGGCCCGGGCAGTGACCTTTAGGTTATCTAACTATTCTAGGGTTTGACGATCTTTAAACAAATAGTCTTGGCCAAGCAGGTCTTAATGTATATTTGGTTAGTTAATTAATGGTTTCCCACCCTGTTCATCCAAGGCTTCCGTTCCTTAGGGAAACCTTTCCAGACCCTCTTCCCCTCTGGGTCCCTAACTGCCTGGGTGTTTGCCATCTCAGCGTGGGCTGCGCTGGGTCACGACCATATCTCCCTGTCCACCTCCTGCACTAGAAATGAGCTTGAGGGTGGGTTAGGTATCTCCCTTGCTCCTCTATGTCCCCTTCTTGTCACTGTGCTTGGCATCCGGCAGCTCTTCAATACACATATGTGGAATGAACAAGTGACTGAATGAAAGTGCCTTGCCCAGCGCCTGTCACCACCTGCAGCAGGGCTCATATTTCTTCCCTTTAGGATGTGTGGTCAGCTGAGAAGCAGGAACCAGACCCACGTCGAAAGCGTTCATCTGGATAGTGCTATCAAAGATGGTTTGAAATATTTCCTGGGAGAACATAATTGTTTGTTTGGTGGCTGCTGTTTGCAAAGCACCTGAGAGTTTCTGGGAGGGAGGGCCTAGCAGGAGGGTGGACGGGAATGCACTTCACTGGCCAGACATCACTCACTGGTGGGTCTTGTAGAATCACCAGAGGATCTGCTTTGACTGGCCTGATGTTTGTGCATCCGTGGCCAATGTCAGCACCTACTGCTGTGTAACGAGGTTACTGTCAACATCCGAGGTGGCCACTGCTTTCTCAGGTGGCCCAGGGTCACTGATCCTCTGCCCGGCTCATTCCTCTCCCGGGTCTAGGCCAGG
The DNA here is from genome assembly GCF_052094955.1 of Ictidomys tridecemlineatus. NCBI lineage: Eukaryota > Metazoa > Chordata > Mammalia > Rodentia > Sciuridae > Ictidomys > Ictidomys tridecemlineatus. The sequence goes on from NW_027526137.1 coordinate 330,586, forward strand.
GAAAATCTGTCTGAGGCCCTGAGAGCCAGGAACACAAGGCAGAAGCAGGATTCTTCAGTGTGGGCCCCACTTGGCAGAATTGTTTTGGGTTTGATCACTAGGAGCTGACCCTGGGGGTTCCCTTTTGGTTCCTGGTGAAGAAACTTTCTGTACAGAAACTCCTAAGGATGGTCTCAGGCAACACTGGCTGCTGAATCTGCCCCACTCCCCGTGTCCTGGGCCATGAGCTGAGCAACGGGGCTGGCCAGGCTCCACACTGACCGGCCAGTTGTTCTGGACTGACTTCGGTGAGGACAAGGTAAGGTGGCAGCTTCAGGGTGAGGAAGATCTGCATGTGCCCTGTTGACAGAGAGGTGCATGCACACACTCGCAACTCACACCTGCACAGTCAGGTACACACACTCAGCAGAGAAAGGCTTAATCCTCCTACTCTGTGGTTCACTCCAACTTCCAGTTCCTAGGCCAACATGATGAAGATTTGGGCCTACTTTTTCTTCCAGTAGGTGCATGATCTCTTAGAAAATTTCGTCTATTTGATTTACTGTTTGCACAGTTAAGTTATGCAGGCACGATTCCAGGCACATATGGTTAGAAGTCTGGAGATTAGTAATTAATGAATCAAACAGGCATTAAGCACCTTTTGGGCCAGGCACATTTGGTAAAAAGCCAATAAACCATTAAATAGTTAAATAATCAAGTGATTATTTCTTAAGTATTACACAGGCCCTTAGCTCAGTGCCTGACACAGAGTAAGCACCTGTCACGTTTGTGGAATGAATGAATGATATGGGTCCCATACAAGAGGGATGCAGGGATGACTCAGATGAAGTCTCTGCCCTCTCCTCAGGCCCCCAAGGGCCCTCCTCACCCCAGCCCAATATGGCTACCTTCACAGGTCAGCAACTTCACAGTGGCAAAGGCTCAATACAGCCATGAACTCTCTGATGGGGTGAGTGACCAAGTTGGTGGATGGAACCCCTGGGGTTGCTCACCAGGTGGACCAGCAGAAAGCAGGATGTGGGGGTACAGGAGAGTGGGCCCTTGGCCTTGGTTGTAACCTGAATCCACCCTGTTGGGTTGTGTAAGGGCTGAGCAATGAGGCACTGACTGGATCTATGCAGCTGGACATGAGATCCAGCCTCGAACTCCTGACCGCAGGACCTGAGAGGCCCCATGGCATCACCATGTGGGATGGAACAGACATACCCACTTACAGAGCGGTGCAAAGGCCTTGGGTCACAGAGCTGAGCTCCTCTGGGGTCCTGGTGTGCTCCGGAGTGCATCCTGATTACAAAGCCGGTGGGCAGGGCCTGGGCCCCAGAGCCCTCAGGAGCCAGCAGCCTGTGCACACTTCTCCACTCCACCTGACACTAGACCCCCACTGGCTGTGTAAGCTTGGCCAAGTTACTTGGTCTATGCCCATTTCCTCATACGGAAAAGGACCCAAAGCAACCACACCTTGCAGGGGTGCTCTGAGGAGGACAGGAGGTGACAGACTTAAATGACAGACGTTTGGCCCACAGGTGGTGTACAGTAAACAGAAGCCTTTGTTACTAGTCTGTTGGGACTGAGGATAGCAGGCAGTGGCAGCCTGTCTAACTGTCCCACGTCCTAACAACAGCAGTGCCCAGAACCGAGCTGAGAAAGTCCTCTCAGGCACCAGGTACTTCCTCAGAGCCATCTCCAAATTGGGCACTGCTTACCCATTTAAAGTAGAGAAGACAAAGGCTCTGGGAAGTGACGTGGCTTGTCCAACTGAGAACTTGCTGGTCCTTCTGGTTCCAAGACTTTCATACCATCCATGCCGCCCACCTCCCTGGGCTGAGATATGAGATACAGGACACATGAAGAGGTGTGATGGAGACTCAGACCCAACTGAAGTCCCACCTCTACAGGTGAGGACATTGAGAGACACACATATATCTATGCACATACAGATACTTTTTGAAAATGATATGAATTAATACTTACATGAAAGTTTAGGAAAGATTTTAACCATCATGGAACTTATTTGGTTTGTATAGTTTTCATGGCAGGGGGTAGGAACCATCCGATCAGGCACATTTAAAGCTTCAACTCAGACACCACATCCATTCACATTCCAAAACACAGGACATGGGCTCTGCCCATTCAGAGAAACAGAAAGCCACATGTCTAAGGGCTGGATGCACAATAATCCCACAGGGGAGACAGTGGATAGTTGGGAATAGGAATACAACTTACCAGAGTTGGCTACCCATGACACTCTGTCTGTTTACCTTCAAGACCACAGCTGTGGGCCATGCCTGTGGACTTCCAAGCTAAGGAGATTACCACGGTACCTCGACCAGGAAGGATAACTCTTGACCTCTGGAGTCTTTACTGGTGAGATTCGGGCAGGTTTATTTCCATCTAATGTGTTTTGGTCCTTCACAATATCCTGAAAATTCAAATTTGTTTATACACACACACACACACACACACACACACACACAAATATAGACAATATATAAAAGGTGGTCTCATTTAGTGTTCACCACAGTGCTAAAGGACAGCTCACACTGTCCTCACTATGAATCACCATGCATCAGGGGCCTTTCAGATGCACTCAGGTTGTTCAGGGCTCTGATGTTGAAGATTGTTTTACATGCCATTTTTGAGCATTTTGGCTTAACGTTGCAACTGTACCTCAGCAACACAGATACATGTGCAACAGGTATGTTCATTTTCACACCTAAGACCCAGGCTTTGTGAAGTTAGGATATGAGATGGCTTTGGGTTCTTACCAACCCAGTGGAAGAGGAAGTCAGAGAGAGTTCTTAGGGTTTCAGTATAGGCTGAATCATGAGAATATTTTGGCTTCATGTAATTATATTATTGGTAACTGGCTGCTTATGTAGAAATTTGTCAGAAAAGTTCAGCACTAGTAAACTCAAAAGCTTCAGGGGCTGGCTAAGTGGATCACATAAAACCTTTCCTGCTGGACAGAGAACCAAAAGTGAAATCATTGTGACTAATTTGAAAACATATTCAATTAGAGAGGAAAATGAAAGCTGGGTATGAAGGCACATACTCGTTATCATAGCTATTCAGGAGGGTAATGCAAGAGGATTGTGAGTTTGAGGCCAGTACTGGCAACTTAAAATAAAATAAAATTAAATTAAAAGGGATGGGGATGTGGCTTATTAGGAAGAGTGCTTGCCTAACATGCCCAAGACCTTGGGTTCAATCCCAGTACTGCAGACAAACAAAAAATGAAAACAAGAACTGTTCTGTCAAATAAGACACACAGGCAAGTTTCAGTGCAGAGCTATCTACATCTCTGACCTGTGTCCTCAAAGATTTATTTGAGAATATTTCAGTGTGTGCCCTTCAGTATAGAAAAGGAGCATCGATTCTCAGAGGTCACTGTGCCAGGGTGCTGTAAAGTACTTCAAGTTTTACTTAAATGTACATTCTTCTTAGTATATCATTTAAGGCTCTTGGGCTCTCTGGGTTTTACAATCATTATATAAATTTGATGCCTAAGATATATAATTACATCAAAGTCAAATGTGGTGTTTCCTTTTTTGGGAGAAAGAAAACCCAAATTTCTTTCAACTCAGTGCAGGGCACTGACCTAATTCTAACCTTAGCCCAAAGGTCCAAGTTCATGTATGCAAGAAGAGTTCTGTACACATTTTCCCTATGGCCACATCTTTTACTCAAGCTCCATATCTGACTCACCAGATGCTGCCAGCTGGTATCCTATTGTAACACAGTAAACGCAGTATAACATAGTGGACAGCAAAGGTAACCTCTTCACAAACCTGTGCTTGTTTGGGTTGGGGTTGAAGATGCTAAGATCTACCAAAACATGATTTGGTCACTTATTGTTATTGTGTTGCTGTTGTCCGAGGACATTTCTCTCTCTATGTGGAGAAATGAAACAATTAATATAAGCATCATTATTGTATGACCAGAGCAATGAATGAAAAAGGGATTGAGCTAGATTTCGTTCAGACAGTTAATACTGACTCACTAGAAAACATTGAACAGGTTTCCTAAACTTTCTGTGTCTTCGTTTGCCTACGTTTTAAATGTCCTCTCTTGACCTCAGGTTATATCAATCAGGTCCTAATTTTTCAATTCCTCCACAGACCCCTCACTGGGACATCTAACAGTATGTTTTGAGTGCTTCCTCAGGCCAGAAACTGTTCCAGGAACAATCAAATACATCCTGAAGGTGACTTTATGGTCTTCCCTCCCTCACACCAGCTTCTCTCTCTTAGAAATCCTCAGTGGTGGCATAAACATCCATATCCCAGGGCAGAAGCCTGTGGGAGCCCACCTCAGCCTCTCTCTCTCTCCCTCAGCCCTCTGGTCAATGATGACCAAACCCTTTCAAGTGCATTGTCACTATCTTTTTTTCTCTCAGCACTAGAGAGTAACATCATGCTTTTATCAATAAAAAAAACTGAATGATACTTCTGGAAAATTAATGGCTGATATCCATAGCATACTGTTAATATCTGGGAGGTAGATTATATTGTCAACTATACTGGCACTTGTTTTGAATGGCTGAATTTTTATATATCAATAGTAAGCTAAAACAGATCTAATACAAATTGATATAAGGTCTGATAAAATAAAATACAAATCAGTTAAAGTTAACACCATGAAATTAAAGAATTCTTGTTTATATGAGAATAATAGGCTGAAAGCTTTGGCAAGACTCAATAAAAATCAATCATTAAATAGTAAATGCTGTTTTATTTGGTGTTACAGATTCAGGGAAATCATAAAAAGACAGTGATCCCTGACAAGGGATAACACAAGGTAAGCCTTAAAATTGGACCAGTTCTATACACGCCAGGCAGCATAGTAAGCAGGGAAACCTAAGCAGAGCTGGGACATAATAGAGTGGAGAAGGAGCTGGGACTTCAGCAAGGCCAAGGTGATTATATGATATAAGGTGCAGGATCAAAAGGGACAGCTAAACAGAAAGGGAAGGTTCTAAAAATCAGCAAAAGAACCCTATGGTCTCTTTAGCTGAGTAGTAGAGAGTATATATGTGAAGAAACCACCCTAGGATGGAGAAAGAATAGAATGACCAGAAAAAATGAGCATGGGGGCAAAAACACATGGGTAGAAAGTTCGTGTTCTGATAGGCCAGGGTGGGAACATCTTATAATTCACAGGAGACAGAATAGAGTACAAAATTTATTATCTAAATGCTGGAGAGAAAATCAGCTTTAGACTAAATGCTCTTCCAGTCCACTTAACAAACCTTAAAAGTAGGTATGAAAAGATTAAACATAACTGTGTCCAAGAAAAAAAGTACAAGTAATATTTGTAATAATATAAAACTATCTGAAACAGAAAGAAAAACCCAACATGTCAGGCATTCAATAAAAAATACAAGTCCTGAAAGGAAAGAGAAAAATGAAAAAAAGTACCTACATGTTCAAGAAGCTACAGAAAACCATAATATGTTAAGGAAAGACAATAAGAAAGAAAAGGAAGATCACAAACATAACAAAGAATACCATAACAGAACAGTGTAAAAGCAACCAGTAGTAGAAACATCTAAAAGTAACCAAAGTAAAAAGAAATTAACTACAAAGGATGCAAGAAAAGAATGACAGGAGACTTCCTTTTAAAGGTGGCATTAAGGCAATACAGAAACAGTGAATCTTTTACTTTAAAGAATAAAAACACAAAAAGAACTTCAAAATTTAACCTAGATTTCCATACCAAGAGGCAAAATATTCATACATGAAGGTAGTGTAACAGAAGAATGAAAATTCTTCTTCACTCCTTGCAGGGGGCGTATACAAGGTGGAGGTTGTTGCCAGGTGTGGTGGCACACTCCTGTAATCCAAGTGATTCTGAAGACTGAGGCCAGAGGATCAAAAGTTCAAAGCCAGCTTTAGCAACTAAGCAAGATCCTTTTTCAAAATAAATATCAAAAAGAGCTCAGGGTCAGGGATGATGGGGTTGTGGCAAAGTGGATGAACGCTTGCCTTGCATGTGTGAGGCACTGGGTTCGATCCTTAGCACCACATAAAAATAAATAAAAATATTGTGTCCAACTACAAGTAAATATATATATATTTTAAAAACAACAACAACAACAACAACAACAAAACCCAATACCAACCCCACTCCCAACTTTGGTCCTCTGGAAATCAGTTAAGAAAAAAAAAGGCAAAAACATTTTCTTATAAAAAGTTAGTGAACTTAGGATAAGAAGAATGGATGCCTATGGCATTCTGGCATGAAACTGATTTCTTTAAAAATCCTAAGATAGAATAGATTGCCAAGGTTGAGCATGCCTATGAACACCATCAGCTTTGATGCTCAGGGAGCTGATTTGTTGGAATCCAAGTACTAAATACTCATAAGCACAGAAGAAGGCAACTTAAAAGAATACATTCTATAAGAAAATAAGTGGGAGGAAAAGCTAAAGCTCTGTGCTCCCCCCCACCAGTAGAAAAACAAAAAACAAAACAGCAAAGTATGGCCCATACTCGGGATCTGAAACACTGTAGGACTCTGTGGGCCCACATGTCAAATACCAAGAATCTTCTCTTTTGATCATAATAAGGACTGATGAGACATAGGTCTCAAGAAAGCTAGGCAAACTGGGTGTGGTGGCACATGCCTGTAATCCTAAAAGCTCAGGAGACCGAGACCCTAAGTAATATAGTGAGACCCTGTCTCACAATTAAAAAAATAAGTAAAAAGGGCTGGGGATAGAACTAAGTAGTAAAGTGAACCCTATGTTCAATCCCCAGTACCAAAAGCAGAATGCTAGGTAAGCACTCTACCACTAAGCTAATATGCCCAGCTTTACTAAAGACAATTTAAAGTGGCTCTAACAAATATAACCAAAGAATTAAAGGAAAGTTATCTGAAGAATTAAATGAAACATTATGAAAATAAATTAACAATAAATCATGAAAAAAGAAATGCATCAAAAATAAACAACTGCAAAGGAGAAGGATGCCCATTCTTTCATCACATTTGCAACATAGTACTAGAAATCCTAGCCAGAGCAATTAGGTAAGAAAAAGAAATAAAGGGCATACAAAGTGGAAAGCCATCATCAAATTGTCACTGTTTGCAAATGACCTGATCTTATATATTTAAAAAACAAAAACAAAAAACATCCAGACTCTCTGCTAGAAAACAATTACAAGTAGTAAATTAACTCATCAAGTTGAAGGAGACAAAATCAACCTTAAACACACACACACACACACACACACACACACACACACACACACACACACCCTTCAGCAGCACTGTTATACATCAACAGTATCAAAATTACCTAAAATAAGAGTCAAGACAGCAATCCATACACCAAAGTACAAATGACATTTTTCACAGAACTTAAAAAAAAAAAAAACAATACTAAAATTTACATGGGTTCACAAAATACCCCCAATAGCCAAAGCAACCTTGGGAAAAAACAAAAATACAGGAGGCATTTTAATACCTCACTTCAAAATATACTACAAAACTGCTGGGCATGGTGACAGATGCCTTTAATCCCAGTGATTTGGGAGGTGAAGGCAGGAGGACTGCAAGTTCAAGGCCAGCCTCAGCAATATAGCAAGACCGTATCTCAAACTTTAAATAAACAAACAAACAAACAATAAAAGGGGATGGAGATGTGGCTCAGTGGTTACCTATTGCACTTGGGATCAATCCCCAGTACCCCTCTTCCCCCAAATACTACAAAGTAATGAAAACATCCTGGGATTGGCAAAAAAGAGACATAAAGACCAATGGAACAAAACATATTAGAAGTAAGCACAAGCATATATAGCCAACTGACTTTAGAGAAAGATTTGAAAAACACACATGGGAGAATGAATCGTGTTTTAAATAAATGATGCTGGGGAAATTGGGTATCCACATGCAGAAGAATAAAATGAGAACTCATTTCAAAAATCAACTGTACATAGACTAAAGATTTATGTAAGATCTGAAATTCTGAAACCACTAAAAGAAAACAGGAAAAATCCTTCAGGATACTGCTATGGCCAAGGATATTTTTAAGAAGCACACACACACACATACACACACACACAGACACACACAGAAACACACACACATACACACACACACACAAACAAAGCAAAACAAAACAAAAAACAACAGAAATAGTATAGGAAACAAAAGCAAAAAAAAAAAAAAGGTATCATATTAAACTACTAAATGTCTGTACAGCAAAAGAAGCAATAAAGAGTGAAGGTCTTAAAGAATGGAAACTTATACCTCTGAATAAGTTTAACACTGACCATGTTTTTTTTACCTGGTTTATTCCACTTAAAATGCCCTTGAGCCAAAACCCAATGAAATTCAAATCCAGAAGGCCTAATAAGAAATCTCTCCATCTCAATTAGTTTAGTAAGAAATAATTTAAAAATAGTTTTTTATTTCACAGATATTATTTTTATATTGATTTGCTAGGTTTCTCCCTATTATTTAATATTGTATTCATTAACACAATTATATATATAAATATATATATTTAATGAATTAAATGGATTTACTCATTCCTCTTTCTCCCTTGTTCACTTTATATTATCTCCCTCTTTTTCTTTTTGTGTTTTCTACTCCTGTCTCTCCACTGCCATTTCCTTTCCCTCTTTCCTCATCATGACCCCACAGTTTAATAGCAATGTACTTTCTTTAATACCTAATTTCTTAACTTTTGCTAGAGAATTACTCCACTTTCCACTTTTAGATAAAAGAGATTGAGAAGAACATGTTCAGAATATTTTTTGAAGGTTTATTAGTATATGGCTTTGTTCTGAATTGATTACAGCTGATTGTATCTCCTCTCAAAACAGTGTGAGGGACTGAATATAAAATCAATGTTGGGTGTGAGTTTTGACATAGACATATTCCCAACTCAGGGCACACAATTAAGAGAAACAGCTCACTAAAAAGTTCCTTACATAACACTGGAAGAGATAATCATCCTAGCAGATGTGAAAATATCAACCCAGAAATACAAAAAATGTGAGGAAACAAGGTAATAAGATAGTTTTCAAAATTCACACCTCTCCAATAACTGATTTCATAGACACTGAAGTCAAGAAAATGTCAGATGAAGAATTCAACAAGTTTTTGGACGGGGGTTGTAGCTCAGTGGTAGAGTGCTCCTCTAGCAAGTGTCAGGCACTGGATTTGATTCTGAGCACTGCATAAAAATAAGCAAATAAAATAAAGGTATTGTCCATCAACAACTACAAATATTTTTTAAAAATTCAAAAATTGGTTAAAATGATCACTGAAGTAAAAGAACATCTATCAAATAAACTAAAGGAAGAAAGGTAGGCTATAAAAGAGCATTTGAATTTAAAGATACAGATTCATAAAAAGCACCAAACAGAAATCTTGGAAATAAAAATCTCAATCAAATAAAAAAGTCATTTGAAATTCTTACTAATAGATTAGGTGATGTAGAAAACAAAGTTTTAGGCCTTGAAGAGAAAATATTAATGAGAATACTTTACATGAGCAGAGTATCTAAGAAATATGGGACATTAAAAGACCTAACAAGGCTCATAGAACAAGAGAGATACATAACACTGATATACCAAAAATACAGACTAAGAAAAGAATTTTTAAATGCTACAAGACAGAAATGCCAAGGTCATGTATAAAGGAAAACCAGTCACAATGACAGCAAATCTCTCAGCAAAAACTCTAAAGGCCAGGAAGGCTTGGAACAAATTGTTTCAAGCCCTGAAAGAATGTAATTATAAACCTAGATTGCTATTTCCAGTAATTATGTGACAGAACCTAAGAAGAAATAAAAAATTTATGTGATAAGAATAAACAAAAGGAAATCATGACCACTAAGCAAATACTATAGAAAAATAGAAAATTCTACACACAGAAGATGATAGAAGTTTTAATAAGGAGATCTCGGAAAGGAATAAATCTCATTAGAAGAGTATATTAGTCATTCACAGACTGAAAATGAAAAGATGGAAAATTATATTTAATGCAGATGGAGCCTGAAAAAAGCAGGGGTGGTAACTCTCACATCAGAAAGAAGCAAATTTTAATCCAAAAAAAAAAAAAAGTGGCTAAAAAGATCACTGGTAGAGAAAAAAGTCCAACAAGAAAAAATAAAGATTGAAAATATTATCCCCCAAATACCTATGCACTGAATGAGACAAAATAAACAATATTTGACAGTAAGACTCAGATAAATTCCAATACAACAATCATGGTAACTTCAATATAATTCTCCAATAGATACATCATAAAGACACTACACAAATAAAACCTACTATAGATCAAATGGACTTAGGGACATCTACAGAATATTTCATCCAACAACAGCTGAATATGCTATCTTTTCAGATGCTCATGAAATGTTCTCCAAGGTAAACCCTATTTTAGGACACAAAACAAGTCTTTGAAAACATTTTTCAAAAACTAAAATAATTCTTTGCATCATATCAGATCATAACAAAATAAATTCATTGGCCAAGAAAACTACAGAAACTATATAAATACATGGAGACTGAATAATGCAATACTGAATGATGAGCACAGGACAGGCATGTTAGGTCACAAAATAAGTCTCAGCAAATTTGAAAAAAATGAAGCCAAAGCATGTATCTTCCTCTGAAAACAATGAAATATAACTAGAAAAACAGTAAGAATTTTAGACATTGACTATAGAAATACATGCATATTAGAAAATATTCTCTTCATTAACCAATAGGGAAATTTAAAAATTTCTTGCAAACATATAAAAATAATGTTCTAAAACTTATGACAATATGGTAAAAGCAGAACAAATAGGTAATTTTTATAGTAGCAAGTACTTACATTAGAAAAATAAGATTTCACAAAAACAAATTAAGTATGTAAATTAAAGAACTAGAAAAGAATTAACCAAACCCCAAGTTAGTAGAAGAAAAAAATAACAAAGATTGAGCAAAAATAAATAAAATAGAGCCTTAAAAAATACAAAAGATTAATAAAAAAGGGATTTTTTAAAAGATAAACAAAACTGACTAATCTTTACTATATAGACTAACTAAACAACAATAGGAACAACAAAAAAGAAACAGAAGACCCAAGTAAATAACATCAGGAAATACAAATGCAAAGAATCATTAAGGATTATGATGTATAACTATACAGGAATAAATTGAAAAACCTAGAAGAAAAGTATAAATTTCTGGATACATATGACCTAACAAAGTTGAATCACAATGACAAAAATCAGAAGTGATCAATAACCAGTAATACAAAAATTTACCAAAGAAGAAATACCTAGGATGAGATGGCTTCATGCCTGAATTCTGCCAAATATTTAAAGAAGGAATAATGCCGGTTCTCCTCTAAATACTTTAAAAAAATGAAAAGGAGGAAACCCCTGAAAACTTACTCTGTTAAGATAGCATTACCCTGATAAATAAACCAGGCAAAAACAAACAATAGCAAAAACAGACTATAGCCAGGCGCGGTGGTGTATATCTGTAATCCGAGTGGCCCAGGAGGCTGAGGCATTAAGCAACTCAGTGAGACCCTGTGTCTAAATAAAATACGAAATAGGGCTGGGGATGTGGCTCTGTGATCAACTGCTGCGAGTTCTCTCTCTGATCCCTGCCCCCCTGCTCTCCCCCCAAAACCCAGATCATTACAGATCAATATCCCTGATGAACAAATATGCAATAATTCTCAAAACTATGTTAGCAAATCAAACACAAAAGTACATTAAAAAGATCCTGTGCCATGATCAAATTAAATTTATCCCAGGGATACAAGGAGGTTCAAAATAATAAACTTAGCACAGTAATACATTAATAGAAGAAAGGACAAAATCATCTAATTATGTCAGTGGATAGAAAAACTATATTCAATAAAATTCAATGTCCCTTTGTGATAAAAACTCTCAAAAAATTAGATAAAGAAGAAATGTACTTTGAGATAATGAAGCCCACATGTGACAAAATTGTAACCAATACTCTGAATAGGTAAAAGCTGACATCATTACCTCTAAGATGAAGGAAAAGATAATGATGTCTATTGTCACTGTTCTCATTCAACACAACATTGGAAATCTTAGGCAGAGGAATAAAGCAAGAGAAAGAAATAAAGGGCACCCAAATAGGAAAGAAGAAAGTAAATTATTTTTGTTTATAGAGGACATGATTTGACATATAGAAAAAACTGAAGATTCTTCTGAACTGTTAAAAAGAATACATTTCATTAAGGTTGTAGGATATAACAATTAGCAAAAATCAGTAGCTTTTTTATTTAAATATGCCAAAAACAAAATTGCTAAAAAACTAATCAATAAAATAGTCCCATTTGCGATACCTACAAACTTAAGTGAAAAGAAGTAAAAATAAAATACCTAGGAATAAGTTTAAACAAATGACTAATCTCTACAACAAACATAACAAAATGCTGATGAAATAAATTGAAGAGGACAAAAGTAAATAGAAAGACACTTCCTGTTCATGGAGTAAAAAAATCTTTATTATTAAAATATCCACAGTACTCAAATCAATCTACAAATTCAATATTATTCCTAACAAAGCAAATATGTTTTCTCAGAACATAACTAAAAGTTTTATGCAATCACAAAAGGTGCCAAATAGCCAAAGCAGTCCTGAGCAAAAAAAGCTGAAGGTATTATAATACCTGACTTCAAAAGATACCACAAAGATATAGTAACCAAAACAACATGGTGTTAACATAGAATACAAAAGAATTGTGTTCCTAGAGATAAATCCACAAATAACAGTGGACAGTTTGAGATAAGGTACCCATAGTGTACACTGAGGAATGGAAAGTTTCTTCCTTGAACTGTTCCAGAAAAACTGGATATATACTGGATATCCACAAGATGAAAACTAGATCCCCATCTTTCACCATATAAAAAAAAAAACCTACAAAAAAATGATAAAAAAATTAAATGTAAGACCCGTATCTATACAACTACTAGATGAAAATATAGAGAAATGTTTCAGTACATTGGTCTGGGAAAAGATATTTTTTGCTATCAATTCACAAACACAGGAAACAAAATGTGATAAATTGGATTATCATAAACTAAAACTTCTTCATGATACTGAAACCCATCAAAATAATGAAGACATAACTGACAGAATAGAGAAAATATCTGCAAGCCATGTATCTGACAAGGGACTAATATTTAGAATATACCAGTTAATCAAAAACTCAAGACAAAAACAATCCAGTTTTCAAAAGACTGAAAGACACAGACTTTTTCACAAAGACAGTACAAAAATGGCCAATAAAGGATCAACCTAGGCACCTACTGACAAAAGAATAGATAATGAAAATGTGATATGTAGATACAATGAAATATTATTCAGTCATCAAAAGGATGAAAGCTTGTCCATTGTGAGACGAGAGATGAAGTAGAAGACATTATGTTAAGTGAAGCAAGTCAGGCTCAGAAAGAATATGTTCTTCGACATATATAGAACAAAAGTTGGATCTCAAAGAACTGGAGAAGAAAATGGTGGTTACCAGAGCCTGAGTAGGACATGGGGAAAAGAAGACAGAGAGTGAATTATTAACAGGTAGAAGGGTACAGCTGGACAGGAAAAATAACTCCTAATGTTTTACAACACAACAGCCTAACTATAGTTCACAACAATTAACTGAAAATATTTCAAAATAGGTAGTAGAGAAAATTTCAAATATTCCTACCACAAAGAAATAATAAATGCCTTAAGTGACAGAGAAGCTAATTACCCTGACATTATCTACATTTGTGCACATGTATTAAGTGTCAGATTATACTCCATAAGTTTGTATAATTACGATGCATCAATTAGAAGTAAAGATACTTTTAAAGAAAAGAATGAAGAGATAACAGGAGCAAAAAGTAAAACTCTCTTTATTCAAAAATGACCATATCTCACATGTAGAAAAGTTCTAAACAACCTAAAAAAAAAAACAGAATAAAACAAAACTCACCACACCCTGACCAAAACTGCTAGGATAAAATTACTTTGTACAAATTTTAAAAACTGTATTTTTGTGTAATAGCAGGGAACAATCTAACACAAAATAATAAAATCGCAGTTACAAGATAAAATATGAAAACGATTAGAAAAGAATTGATTCATTACAATTCATATGAAAACTTCAGAAGCTATTGTGTAAAATAGGACAAGTTTATCCCCAAATTTGTATTCTGCAAAGGACCTATAATACTCAAAACAACTTTGAAAAGGAAGAACAAAGTAGAAATACTATATTACCTAATTTAAAAATATTACTCAAGGGCTGTGGCTGTGGTTCAGTGGTAGAGTATTTGCCTAGCACATGTGAGGCCCTGGGTTCTATCCTTAACATCACATAAAAAATAAATGAATAAAATAAAGCTATAGAAAAAAAAGTTACTTCATTTAAAAAAAATCTTACTCAAATGCTACTCAAAGAAGGCAGCATGGGGGTAAGGACAAATAGCTCAGAATGCAAACCAATCTACAAGTTCAGTGTTGTTAACTTTATACCTAAAGTAGTCAGATACATCCATTAAAATAAAGAGAGATTAATATATTTTGAAGATGCAAAACTTCTTGAGCAATTTCTAGCAAATCACATTCAATAATATTAAAAAATAAAAAGAAAAAACTACAACATGACTGTGGGTTTTGACCCATGAATAAATGTAAACATATGAAAGTCAAACAACTCAGTTCATCACATTAACAATGTTCAAAAAGAATATTACACAATGATCTCCAGATGCAGAAAAGCAACTCATAAAATCCAATGTACATTCTGAATTAAAACTTTCTGAAGAACAGAAACAAACAAACTTTGTCAGTCTAATAGATGGCATCTATGAAAACCTTACAGTAAACAATACATTTAATGGTGAAAGACTAATTTTTTTAGACAAAAAAGCCAGACTAATGAGAAATATATATTGCATAATTCTATTGCTGCAAAAGTCTAAAAGAGAACCATGAATCAAATAGCAGAACAGGATGATGCAAGGGTAAAGTGCTGAGAAAGTAGGTAGGGAGGAACTACAAAGTGCCAAGAAAAATCTTCTAAGGTTGATGGACTTATTATTTATCTTGTGGCTTTTCAGGTACATAATATGTCAAAACTCATTCAATTATACAATTAAATATGCAGTTTTACCTCAATTATACATTCACAAAGAACAAAAGACTACATGACTGCATGCCACATACATGTAAGCTCTTTTTTTGTTGTTTCAAATAAATGGGTCAGTATTGGATTATATGCAAGGTTTATGCAAAAAAGAGGATATAAAGATCTAACCAGAGAATCCATACTAAAACTAAGGCCTTGGTCCTGTTTCAAAAGATATTTATATACTTTTGAGTTAAAATGTTTAAATTCTGCTAAAATCTCAAAGTTATATATAAATACACACCTACACACAAAATTTCTTATGTTAAACTACTGCTTTATATGAATTTATCAACTACAGTTTCAAATCCATCTGAAAACAGTGCTTCTATTGGAGTGTATCTACCTATACATATACTGCATCTAAGTAACAGAAATATAGGTACACATACAATCTATTAATTTATGTCAAATATGCTTTTATAGTGTAGTATTTTCAAAGTTTTATGACTTCACAGAAAGACAAAATAAACTCATTCGTAATGTAGTATGACAAAAAATATTTCACTAACAATTCCTTTCTTATTCTTGTCCTTTTTCTTCTTAACAGACATGTTTAAAAAAGATTAGTCATTAATTTGATCATTAAACAAGACAGTAAGTAACACAGATCAAGAAGTAAAGCATTTAATTTTTTTCAAATGTGAAAAACATATCTTATTAAGGCTACATTAATTTAATAATCACATAAATATTCTATTAGTACAAATGCCAAGTCCATAGGCTGCCTCCAAGAGCAGACAGTCTGAGTTTGGAAGAATGTGGCAGTAATAAGTGCATATTCTCCACATGTCATTTACATAGCATTTACAGCCACAGTTGTTTTCCAGAAAACAAAAGTAATAATTAGTAGAGTATTATGGCTTTACAGTTAGTCTGTTACAAATAAGCAATAATTATCTAAGGTAAAGACTTTCTAAATGACTTTAAAAATCCCTTACCAGTATCTATGAACAAATATGCCCTTAAAAATAGAGTTCATCATATTTTCGATTTCGTCCTGGTTTTCTTGTAGCTGGTGGGGGGAGAAAAGACAGTAAAAAACGTAAATTGAAAAACTGGCTATTTTATTTGGAATGAACGTTTCCAACTGTTTTAAAATCCTGGTTATTATCTATCCTTTCTCTCATTATGCAATAGATGTTTGAAATAACCAGTATACTTGCATTATTTCTACAGCTTTATCACCTTAAATCTCTTGCTGTCTCTATCTAGACACGGATTAGCTAGGAATGGTAGTGAATATCTGTAATTTAAAGGACTCTGGAGCCTGAGGCAGGAGGAATTCAAGTTTGAAGCCAGTTACAGCAATTTAGCAAGATCCTCCGCAACTTGGTGAGACCCTGTCTAAAAATAAAAAAAATAAGAACAACTGGGGATTGAAAAAGAACTCAGTAGTGCCTCTAGGTTCAATCCCCATTTATTAAAGAGATCTGCTAAAAGATGGGAGCCATTACAGCATGTTAGCATAATGATAAGACTTATCTAATCCCAGGGGACAAATTGAAGTCAGAAAAGAGAGAGAGAACAATCTGAAAAACAATGTTCTAAAGTGAACGGGGATTTAGGTTCATTGTACAAATATAAGGACTGGCCTTAGAGGGCATTGTAGTAAGAGAAAAGACAGAACGTATAGATATTACAACTATTGTAGCCAGACAGGTAGGTTTAATCCTTGAATAATCCTCTTCTGATTGTTTCCATTAAAGAACAAGATAATCAACTAAGTGTGAAGACAAGACAGGAGGTTTTATAGTTTTGAGGTAAGGCATAACCTTGTAAGGAAGTGCAAATAACTCTAGAATGAAATATCATAGGGTTTACTAGGCAGCATTAAAAAGGTTCCATTGACAGATTAACAGAAAATCCAGCCATTAGAGTTAGGTTTCCTCCCCAGTCACTTTCAGGTACTCTGATGCAAGTGTGGTGCATATGGTGATACAGGGTTTTCTAGGGAGTATGGCGAAGGGAGACAGAGGCAAGAAATTGAGGGTATAAAGAAGGATGTGATTATAATAAATAATGAAAGAAAAAAAGAGATAGATATTGTGTGAAGAATAATAAAAATACTGGGATGGAACTGCAAATTGGTGCAACCACTATGGAAAGTGGTATGGAGATTCCTCAGAAAACTTGGAAAGGAGCCACCATTTGACCCAGCTATCCCACTCCTCGGTTTATACCCAAAGGACTTAAAATCAACATATTATAGTAATGCAGCCATTCTATGTTTAAAGAAGCTCAATTCTCAATAGCTAAACTATGGAACCAACCTAGGTGTCCTTCAATAGATGAATGGATTAAAAAAGGGGTATATATACCCAATGGGATATTACTCAGCTTTAAAGAAGAATGAAATTATGACATTTGCTAGTAAATAGATGGAGTTGGAGAAAATCATGCTAAGTGAAATAAGCCAATCCGAAAAAACCACAGGCCAAATGTTTTCTCTAATATAAAGATGCTAATTCACAATAAAAGAAGAATGTTACCTTAGACTAGGTAGAGGGAATCGAAAAAAGGGGAGGAAAGGGGATTTAGGGATAGGAAAGATAATGGAATGAAACAGTCATTATTACTTTATGTATGTATGTGACTGCATGATCAATATGATTCTATAACATGAACACTCAGAAAAATGAAAAAATTATATCCCATCTATAGATATCAAAGTGCATAAATGCATTCTACTATCATGTATAACTAATTAAAACAAATAAAAATTTTTAAAAATACTGTGTAAAAGTATTTCAGGACCAAACAGAAGAAAAACAGTAGACGAGTAGGAAAACAGAAAAAAAACACTACACTGCCCTGGCTGGTCTAAAACTCATAGGTTCAAGTGATCTTCCAAAGTGGGGAGGGGACTATAGGCACATGTTACTATATCTAGTGTCTAAAAATGTTTGATAATGGGACACATTAGATTATTAAGAGAGGGTTGATAATACTTAATTTTGCATAAGCCTTACTATAAAAAGCTTAGGTTAAAAGGGGGCTATGATAAACTTCATCATTTTCAAATGATAAAGATTTAACTAATTGGGATTGGGGTTGTGGCTCAGGGTAGAGCACTTGCCTAGCATCCATGAGGCACTGGGATGCACCCACATAAAAACAAACAAAAAAAACAAAGAAATAAGCAAGCAAATAAAAGTATCCTATCCATCTACAACTAAAAAACTATTTAAAAAAAATATTTAACTAATCCCTTTATCCCTTTAAATTTGAAGCAAAATAGGAAGGAGAAAAGATTTTTCATCTTCAAAGAATCCAGAAAATACCTGCAGTCTCAAATCACAAATATATGAATAGCAAGGAGACGAGGAGGGAACATTCAAATCAAAGAAAGAGGTAGAAAAATCATGACAGCTATTATCTGTGAAACAAAAAGCCATTTTTCTCTGTAAAATGCAGAAACAGACTGCATCTGTTCCACAGAAGATGGAAAGTAATATAGTCTGTAAAATATGCAATTAAATTCCCATGTCCTCACCAAACCTAGGCAGCCTGGCAATTTTTCTACCACATACTTATTTTGGAAGTCCAGACATTTATTTCTTGAGGAAAATAAACCAGAGATTTGGAATCATCATATATATACATAATACATATGCATACATACACACACACACACATATGTGATTCACATTAACAATTATATGTGATGTGCAGAATGTCAAGCACTTCCTCACCCTACCCAACTCCAAAATGTCAAGACAGCCATTATACATGCTTCTGCAAAGAAGCTGATCTTTTACAGGAGAAAAAAAAATTACCAAAGCCAACATCTGAGGACCTATAATGAAAACATTAGTTTACCACTAGACAACCCCACAATGATACCCACCAATCTGGAAAAAACATACACCAGAGTATAGCACCGTAAAATTTCAGAATACTAGGAACAAGTAGCAAAATGTAAAAGTTTCTAAAGACAAGAAACAGGGTCATTACTTGGCAGAGCAGCTCAAGACTGTTATCCCAGTGACTGGAAGACTGAGACAGGAGGATTCCAAGTTTGAGTCCAGCCTCAGCAACTTAGTGAGATGCTGTCTCAAAATAAAAAAATTAAAAGGGTTAAGGATGTGGCTTAGTGGTTAAGTGCCCCCCCCACCGAGTTCAATAGGGAGGGAGGGAGGGAGGGAAGGAAGGGAGGAAGGAAGGAAGGGAGGAATGGAGGGAGGGAGGGAAGGAGAGAGGCTTGAAATATTTTAATTAATTATTTATTTGTAAAGTTGTTGATGAACCTTTATCTTATTTATTTATATGTGGTGCTGAGAACCGAACCTAGTGCCTCACACATGCTAGGCAAGCATTCTCTCACTTAGCCACAATCCTAGCCCTTGAAATCTTAATAGCGAAGAACTTCTCAGGAGCAATACTGGAAGATAGAGACAAATTCTGAAGAAAATAATTTGTAATATTTAAATCTAGATTGCAGTCAACTATTAAATAAGAGGCCAAATCCATATTTTGTAAACATGCAAAATCTCAAATATTTACTTCCCTGATATCCTTTTATTCATAAATGTATCAGATAATATCCTATACCAGAAAAGGAGACTAAATTAAGGGGAAAAAATATAATAGGGGATCTAAAAGATAAAGGATCCAAACAACAGGAAAAACAGAAAATTTATATAAATTGAGGGACAGTACAATTGTAGCAAATAAGGTTATGATTTAAAAAAATTAAAAGCACATTAAAATTCTTGTTAAATAAATTTAACACTTATTTTATTTCCTTGATTCTATTTAACTTAATTTTGACCATAATTTTAAGTTTGTAAGAGTTCTGATTCTTCACGTTGTTTTAACTACATGCCAGTACTGAGAAAGGATCACTGGTATTGATACCATACAGATGAAGCACAGATGTTAAGCTGCTTGTCCAAAGTCACTAAGTTAATAAATACAAGATACAAAATGTTTGTAAAGTGATTTTTAAAAACAAGGTTTATTTTAAGAAACTGGTTTCTAAAATAAAGCCGATTTTCAGAACTGTTAAAAAAAACAAAAGGAATGTAAAAACCAACAAAAAGAAAAAATTTTAAATTACTCTAGACTCAAAAAAGATATTAAAATTTTAAAGTCATACTTTTCTTTTACAGATATAATTATATGATGTGGAGGTATTTGTGGTTTTGGCCAACTGTATATTAACCCCAAAATACTACAAGGTAATGATTAACAAATACTAGAAACTTGAATTAAAGTTTTATACCTGTAGCATGGGTGAGAAAGATGAATGATAAAGTAAAATAACAGAAGGGATAAAAGTACAAGGCAATGAAAACTTGTACTTTTTAAGAAACACTTAAAAATGAGTAGGAAAATTTAAATATAAAGACAAAAATTAAAAGAGAAATTATTTATACTCTATGGTCTCTTTTTTTTGATGATGACAGATTGTACTAAACTTTTCAAATCCTAACCATAAAAAACAGAAATAATCTGTCTGTTTAAGAATTATAAAATACTTAGTGAATTTAATAAATAGAATATGGGTTCTGAGAATCAATAGGTAAGTAAAATGAAAATGCATCATATTAATATTCCTTAACAGCAATTTTTCTAAATTCACTAACTTGTCTTTTTTCCCTGATTTCCCCATTAGCCATGTCTATTATTACTATAAGTAGGTATTCAAACATTCTGTATGAACACAGACAAATACTATTAGCCCTCTTGTCATTATAGAGTAAGAGCAGCAACTTACTAAATTCCAGACACCATTCCAAACTCTCTTAATCTCTTTTAGAAAGAAGTAACTGTCATTATCTTTCCCACTTTGCATTTGAAGAAAATGAGACCAGGTAGGTTAAGATTATCCAACTAGTAAAAGGCACAGAGAAATGGGAATCCAGAAAGTTTGTCTCCAAAACCCATTCTATCAATCACTAATATATGGTTTCAGCAACTAAAAGCCAAAGAAAAGAAATGTCAATATTCTAAAGCAAAATGATTTTCACCCTACTATTAATAAATAAAGCAATTTCACATACATAATATCTTTCTTCACAGAAAAAGTTTAGAGATGCTAAGAAATGTTAATAAATAATAAACCATATGCAAATATAAAATCAACCACAAGTTAACATAATAGTGTCAAACAATAAAGTATAAAGAAATATTTAATCCTTCAAGAGTTTTATCTTGAAATTTATCTTGAAACCATTTATCAAGACTGCCCTTATATAATGATCTTGACCACATTTTAAAATTTTTCCCAAACTCAATTTGGAAAAAATTAAAACAGAATCAATTACTTCATTATTAATACAGATACTTAATTCTTTATTCTCCTTTGTTCAAATAAGCATCTTTACCTTAAAAGTGAGAGGTAGCCAGCCAGTATTAGATTAATACTATCTGCAACATCATTAGAAAATTACATAGGTGAGAAAATAATGAAAAATAAAGTTAAACCAATGTTGCTCATTCTGAAAACTGCCATCTAACAAAAATTTGAAGTGAACAAGTTCTGAAGTATTGGCATACAGTTTAAAAGCAGTTGCTTAAAAATGAGATAACTATAATTCTGAAAAAGATTCTTGGAAGAAACCATTATTTTCATAATTCCAAACAAAGTGCTAAATCAAAGAAAGTCCTATTTATTCATGACCATGTTTAAAAAAAAAAAACTTTCTCCTAAAGTATAAAAACTTCATCAAATTGGGGGAAAATGTTCCCAGTCTCAGACTATAAATCCACCAGAATTAGTGTAAGAAAATGTTTCTTAGATAAGTTAAATCCACAAACTGTTCTAATATGTCCAACTGAGAGCTATTATAAGGGTACTTAGTTCTGAGGATTAAGAGTTAATAAAAACTGTACTGCAATGTGAGCCTTCTTTATTTAACGGGTCAAGCAAATAAAACACTATACTTTAAATTTTCAATTAATAGAAAAGAAAAATAAGGAAAGCAGGAAATAAAATGTAACTGTTATCAGCCTGTTTCAATTTAATAATAAAAGTACTCCAAAAAGAGTTTACCTCCAATGAAAAGTTAGAATACTTATAAACTGGGATAACAGACCTGAAGAACTACAGAATGTTGAAAACTTTTAACAAAAATGTAGTATAGAGTTTAACTCAATGCATAAACACTGATAATAGGGACACATTAGTTAATTCATAATAAGAAAGTGGGATATTTGGAAAACAGATTAAAAGTACTACTGATAAGATCACTCTAGTAACTTATGAAGCTATGGAACTCATCACATCTGTACCCTACAAAATAACTAACCTGATTCTCTCTCTTCTCAGCTAAGATATAAGCAATGTCAAGGAGCATTTTATTCCAAAGCCGATAATCATATCTGGCCATAACTGCCTTGTAACTGTCCATGCACATAGTCTTTGAAGCAGAGGATTAAATGTTCCTGCCCATTTTATCTAGTCCCTAAGATTTGTCCTGCAAAGTGAATAAAAATGATTATCTTTTAATCCATGCCTCAATACATACCACAAAAAAAGAGGACAAAGATGAGAACAAAAAATCCTTGACAATATGGATAATTATTGTCCAACCTAGAATTAAGTTCTCAGCAAGCCCTCTGTGCTTTGTTGAAAGAAAGGTGATTGATATGTCTCACACATTTTATTCAACTGAGCTTCAGAAGATATGATGATTAATATAGACATATGGGAATTAAAGTACTATTTTGAAACAAATTTAGAGAATGACTGAAAAATAGGTTCTAAGTTTTAAAAAATCAGTATAAACAATGTTGATAACTTCCACTTTTCAATATTTGATTTTGAAAAACAATTTCAAATGCAAATAATCTACATGATGAAATTTTTAAGAGTTTGGGTGAAAACAAAAAGGCATTCATAAAGCAATTTTAAGAGCTATCATGAACACAAGTAAATAATGGGAAAAGAGACAACAAAGAACTCGAAGGAAGCTACTCAACTTAAACAGAAGAAAAGCCATAATGAAAATATACAAAATTAGCAGATATAAGCAACCAAAGGGATAGTGAAAATGAGTCAACAGAAAGAAGAACTAAAATGAATCATCATAATAAATGTAGTTAAAATACAGAAATACATCATTTACATGGCATCGAAGGACAAATGCAAATGAATTAAAGTGTGTTGTTCAAAGAATTAAGACAACATGCTATTTTTGGTTCCGGAACTGAAGACAGGGAATTGTGCCTAACCATGCCCTCTACCACTGAAATATATATCCCTAGTCCCAAGTCAATATTTTAAAAGTGAAAATATCCTGCATATTTCTATAATACAATACTCTTTCTCTTTTCCCTTTTTTACCCCTCAGTACTAGGGGCTAGAACCCAAGGGTTCTTTATCACTGAGCTACATACTCATCCTTTTTATTTTGAGACAGGGTCTTATTTAAGTGTCTGGGCTGGCCTTGAAATTTCCATCCTCCTGCTTCAGGCCGGCCAAGTCACTGGGATTAGAGGCATGCACCAAGGTGCCCAACTTCTGTTCTTAAATAGAGTTGTGTGGCACAAAGTTTTCTGGATTCAAGAGAGGTAATCTACTGCTAAAGAAGAGCCCCAGATTGCTCTGAAACATAAGATCTATAAACTAACCTTTCTGTCTTTTTTGTGAATTGTCATTTCAAAACACTACCAGCAGAACAGTATCTAAGGTTAATCTTCAATTTGTTGCTTCTCCTTCTCTCCTGACTTTAAGAAAATAGATAATAACTTCTTTTTGAAGGCAAGTGCATTAATTTTTTATGACAGCAACTTTGGCTTTTTAGAAGCAATTTCTACCTTATGTTTAAGTTGTGTATATTTCAAATCACTGAAGTCTTTATGCATCTGACAACCAGGTAATTGGGCATTACTGTACACAGAGAGAAGTAAGATAAAAAGAAAATAGAAAACAAAAAAAAAAAGAAAAAGCAGACATATGCAGAAGATATTAAAGGCCATGAAATTAGAGAGCAATGTGTAGTATCACACAACTTACTGAATAAACATTTTAATTATATTTTAAAAAATATATAACTACGTAAAAAACATTTCTCTTCCTAATAATGAAGAGGAGGATATTCTCAAAACAGAATAAACTGTGTTTGCTTTATGTTCAGTACAGAAATATTTAACAATAAATGATATTTCTATTTTACCTTTTATATAAAGATAAAACTAGGTAAAACATCTCCCTCTCCTCTTAACAATGAGAAAAAAGACAATGGTAAAAGAAAATAAATCGTTTCATATTTGTTTGGCATAAAACTGTAGAACACTAATCATAGCTGTATAGAACAAAAAATAAATAAATAAAAAGAAAATTGGAAAAAATGAATGGAATATCTCAAATAACTCCAGATAATATTATCATACTGGAATTGGGTAATAGGTCAAGCCAGAAAACAACACAATATTTAATCAGGCATTTGTAGCATATTGTTCCCAAACCACCAGGATCAACATCATTTAGAAACTTGTTAAATCCTGAGGGTGAGGCCCAATAATCTGTTTCTACATGTCTTTAGATGATTCTTATGCATGCTGAGGTTTGAGAAACAATGTTTTAAATAAATGAAATACTAAAATTTAAATGCAAGATGAAATGTATGTAGTTAACCTAAATCTGGTTTGTCATGGTAAAAATTAAGATGGAAGATACACAAAGTTACTGCTACAAAAAGATGTAAGTTGGGAATATTGAAATATGTTTATATATACACATGTGCTCTCACATGCACATTCCATACATGAATGAAAAGGAACAGTCATTTTAGGTAAGCACAGTTAAAGTAGTAGAGGCAAAACAGACAATTACTCAATTAATAAAATTATCTTTTGGGAAAACAAAAAAATGAATATACTTGGCTGACAAGTTAATAATAATTCTAAATGAAGAAAGCAAAGGTAAAAACTTATCAGTTTTTCATATTATCTGAATGAACTGATATTAGTACCTGAATGAACTGATATTAGAGACATTAGGTCTAGATATGTTTAAGTTAGCAAAGCATTAGTTACAGAAAGAATATCTGTTTTATACTAGATAGAATTGTTTAAAATATTTGCAATAAAACAATAAGCCATAAAGCAATGTAATTAAGTAGAGGAAAAAACAATGCCAATTTGGAATTTCCACTATCATTAATTGGGTTTACCAAAGAATATGGCATAGTTACCTCTTAAAATATTTTGGTTGTAAAATATAAAGATGTAGGAAAACACATTCAGAAAGAAATTTACTGACACATTTTTATTTTTAAGGTTATCAGATGCCAGATAAGTAAATAGGCTTAAACTTTACCCTAACAGATAACACAAATCACTGAGATGAATTTGGCAGAATGTTATTTTCCAGAACACTGGTATAAAATTAATATTTGCTCTAAAGAAGGCTTAACTGAAATAAAATATACTTAACAAACCAAATGGAAAAGAAAGAACATGTTGGTAACTTACCAGCAAGGGTACTTGTATGCCTAAAAGCTCTGACTTGGGAGTCTGACAAACCAGTCAAAAGGGATATTACTGTATCCATCATATACTCATCATAAATAATGCTATATTGACACTGTCGAATCAGGACTCCAATAAATTCACAAAAATTTGATCGAAACTTTTTCCACTGTGGTCCAGGCATGGTAAGGGGATAATCACCACTGTCCTAAAAAGTATAAAAAGAATAGTAAGTATGACATGATAGTATATTGATCAAAGGTCCCCACCCCTCCTTTTTTTGGTACCAGGAATTGAATCCAGTGGTTAAGCCACTGGGTTAAGCCCCACTGGATTTTATATTTTATTATTTTATATTTTATTTAGAAACAGAGCTAAGTTGCTTAGGCCTCACTAAGTGGGCAAGAGGAACAAGCATTGCAAGCAATATAATTAGCAAAGTCATACTAATGGGACCATAGAGCTACATTGTTTCATAAACTAAAATAGAATTTCTAGTATTAAAATAACAAAATAAGGGCAGGAGCATAGTGACTCATAAAGGAAACTAAGGAAGTTACACTTCATTCTCGAGGCAGTGGGCGGCTGATGAATGATTTTGACCAAGTGAGTAACTAGCTTTATAAAGAAATAACTGATTGCAATGTAGAGAATAGTCAGTCATTAGGCAAAGGAACAGAAAAAGAGCTAAGGAGACTTACCATTCTAACATATTCATAAACAAAATGAGAGATGGAGCAGGAAATTTAAGATAGTAGCAATGGTGAGGAAGATAATGGAAAGAATGTGATAAACATTGAAATAGTGCAAAAATACAATTACCAGTTTAAATGACACACAAAAATAACTTTTATGTTTTTGGTTTGGTTGACTGGTGGATTTTACACAACAGAAAATAAAAATTCATTGTTCCTGACAACTGATAGGTGTTGGGAAAAAGTATAATGGCAGCCGCACCCCAGGAAAAAAAAAAAAAAAGCCAACATGGCGCCTAAGGACCTTCTCTTCCTATTTTCCCCTTTTTCCACTGGTGCGAAAAGTTCCCACCAGTGTGAACTCTCACGCTGGCGTCAATTTCAAATCTCTCTGGCAGGAAACCTTAGCCCCAATAAGAACTAATTTCGTGGGCTCCGGAACTGACATCTGGAGGAACTTACCAATAAATGAGTGAGCCGTCATTTACCTAAGCCCTGCCATTTCTCCTTAGATCTATATAAGCCCACAGCCTTTTGTAATAAAGTGGAACTCTCCTCAGCGAAGTGTCTTGCGTGGAGGAATTCTTTCAATAGGGGGACTAAGTTTTGTTTAGGAATGCCCAATTACTCTGTCCCATAAGAATAGATGGGACACACTTTAATTCAAAACATTTTATGTAGAATATCCAATTTCCAGACTTCAGGCCACACTGATTTAAAGATTTAAAATAAACCCAAAGTTTTAGGAACAGATTATTAATGAACACTGAAAGCATTATTTGGCCAATTTTCAATGGTTGTCAAACCATTATTTGGCAATTGCAAAAAAAAAGAAAATGTAATTTTACAAAGAGATGCAATTCACCTTAAACAAGGCTCAATTTTAGCTCTGCTAATCAATACCCTGGTATATATTGCACACAAAATTTCACCAATGAATTTCCTTGAAAAAAATCTAATCTAAGGAGGTCCTTAGACCTGACGTTCAATGAAAGAACAAAAAGGACATAGGAACATGTTAAATAATACAGAAAGAAAAAAAATCTGGGAAACAAAAAATGTGGGATGTTTTACAAGACAACTAGTTTAATGCTGTAAAAAAGTTAATGTCAGGCTAGGATTATAGTTCAGTGGAAGAGTGCTTGCTGCACATGTGTGAGGCACTGGGTTCAATTCTCAGTACCACATAAATAAAGATCCATCGACAATGAAAAAATATATACTAAAAAAAGTTAATACCACCTAAAGAAAAAAAAAGTTGAGAAATTGTTTAATAGTTTCAAAATGTCCTAAAGACATAACAATTAAATACAGAAATGTCAATTAGTATGTTTTAGTCACACTAGCTTCTTTATGATCCTTTAAATACACTAGGTATGTTTCCATTTCAGGGTCTTTGCCCTTGTTTTCTCTTCCTTCAGATATGAGTTTAATGAGAGGCATCATCTTCTTCAAGTCTTTGCTCAGTGTCACACTCTTGAGAGGTGTTCTTGAATGTACTATGTTAAATCATCCCTTTTGGGCCAATCTCTTACTGATTTTATTTTTCTGCACAGTATTTATTGCCATCTATCATACTACAGTATTTTGCCTAGGTGTTTATTCTTTGGCTTTCTCCTCTTAACTAAAATAAAAATTTTGCGAGGGCAGGGGTTTGTGTCTAGTGCATTCAAGTGTTATATCCTCAACGCTTTGAATGTAAAAGACATTCAAATATTTATTGATCAAATGAATAAGTCACCACAAGAATACTATTTTCAATATGATTCTAAAAATGATGATAGGGATATCTAAGAATATTTTATTCATGTTCATTCTTTAATCATCAACTTTGGTGATTTGTTTCCTTAGCCGCAGACTAAGGAACTAGTAAATGAATTCAGCAAATTAACAGGATACAAAATCAACACTCATAAATCAAAGGCATTTCTGTATATCAGTGACAAATCCTCTCACAGTACACTAAAGAAATAAATTAAAGAAGACCTTAGAAGATGGAAAGATCTCCCTTGTTCTTGGATAGGCAGAATTAATATTGTTAAAATGACCATACTAACAAAAGCATTATATTTAAAATCCCAATGATATTCCTTATAGAAATAGAAAAAGCAGTCATGAAATTCATCTGGAAAAATAAGAGTCCCAGAATAGCTAAAGCAATCCTTAGAAAAAAGACTGAAGCAAGTGGCATCACTATACCAGAACTTCTGTATTACAGAGCAACAGTAACAAAAACAGCATGGTATTGGCACCAAAATAGACTGGTAGACCAATAGTACAGAATAGAGGACACACAGACTAACCCACATAATTACAGTTATCTTATATTAGACAAAGGTGTCAAAAACATATACTGGAGTAAAGATAGCCTCTTCAACAAATGGTATGTTTGCTAGGAAAACTGGAAATACATACACAACAAAATTAAACCCCTCTCTCTCACCATGCAAAAAACTCAATTCAAAGTGGATCAAGGAACTAGTAATCAGATACCCTGCATCTAAATGAAGAAAAAGTAGGCCCCAATCTCCATCATATTGGATTAGGCCCCTACTTCCTTAAATAAAACTCCCTATAGCGCAAGAATTAAAATCAAGAATTAATAAATGGGATGGATTCAAACAAAAATGCAAAAGAAGCAATCAGTGAGGTGAACAGAGAGCCTACAGCTTGGGAGCAAATTTTTATCACTTGCATATCAGATAGAGCACTAACCTCTAGAGTATATAAAGAACTCAAAAAGCTAAACAACAAAAACTAATAATAATAATAATCCTCCAATCAATAAACGGGCTGAGGAACTGAACAGACACTTCTCAGAAGGTAATATACAATCAATCAACAAATATATAAAAAAGTTCAACATCACTAGCAATTAGAGAAATGAAATCAAAACTAAACTTTAGATTTCATCTTACTCCAGTCAGAATGGCAACTGTTAAGAATACAAACAATAGTAAGTGTTGGCAAGGATGTGGGGAAAAAGGCACATTCATACATTGCTGGTGGGGCTGCAAAATGGTGCAGCCAATATGGAAAGCAGTATGGAGATTCCTTGGAAAACTGGGAATGGTACCACCTTTAGAGCCAGCTATCCTATTGCTTGGTCTATACCAAAAGGACTTCAAAACAGCATACTACTGGAACACAACCACATCAATATTATTGCAGCACAATTCACAATAACTAAACTCTGGAACCAACCTAGACGCCCCCCTTCAGTAGTTGAATGGATAATGAAAATGTAGTATATATACACAATGGAATATTACTCAACAATAAAAGAGAATAAAATCATGGTATTTGCAGGTAAATGGATGGAGTTGGAGAATATAATGCTAAGTGAAGCTTGCCAAAAAAAAAAAAAAAAAAGCTAAATGCTTTCTCTGATATAAGGAGGCTGATTCATTGTGAGATTGAAAGGGGCAGCATGGTAAGATTAGACGAACCCTAGATAGAGGAAAGAGAAAGAAGGGAACAAGGGGGTAAAAAAGATGGTGGAATGAGATGGACATCATTACCCTAAGTACATGCATGAAGACACGAATGGTGTGAATATACTTTGTATAGAACCAGAGATATGAAAAATTGTGCTCTATATGTGTAATATGAACTGTAATACATAACAAATTAAAATAAAAAATTAAAAAGAAATGAATATATAAAATCAAAGCAACAATGAATGCCAATATCATACCTTTTAAATGTCTTGCCCAAAACTGTTATCAATTAGTTAAATGAGATACTGCCAAATGTTTTTCTTTTACTCTTATTCATGAATCTTGACAAACCTTTCATTTAGAGTGGGAAACAATCTATCATTAGATTTATTGGGGGGGGGAGCCAACAACAATAAAAATTGGGATACTGATACCTTTGGGATAAACTAGAGGAGTCCAGTGATCATTTTGGTAGTATTGGCAATAAATGAGTTCTTCAATTTGTCAAGGGCATACTCACATATCCTACACAAATACTGAAAAGTCAAACGCCACAAGATTTTTATTATGTTCAAATCACATAGCTTTCCCATCTTTGACTCTTTAGCACTTACCTACAACACTGTCTAGTATACTTAGGAGAACAACAATGTTTACAGTATGGCTAATTTATTAACATCAAGGCCAATCTCCTGAGTGTGGTACACAAGACTATTAATGATTTGATTCAGCTTCATTTTTGTTTCCCCTCAAGCACTCTAAACTTTCCTCATTAAACTCCCTCCAGGTTTTTCAGGTGAATTTTTATTCATCTTTAAATATCTATATTCAGGGTTGGGGATATAGCTCAGTGGTAGAGTGCTTGTCAGGCATGTGTGAAGCCCTGGGTCCAATTCCTGATTCTACAAAATAATAATAATAATAATAATAATAATAATAATAGAAAGAAAGCAAAATCTAGTTTGTAAAGACCTCACACCCTACATAGTTAAATCATCCTTTCATGTCTCACTGGATTTTGCATGTTTCATAACTATTAAACATGTTAAGGTATTATTGCTGAGTATTCCCTCATTGGGTCTAAGTTTCAGATCATTGTGGTAGACACAAATTATATTTCAAGTATCCCAAGGGAAAGAGTAATGAGTTCAATACTGAAGACGGTAGACAGTAGAAATGGCACTCCTTACTAATATATTCACTTACTGTAAATTATGTATGTAAGTTCAATGATTTTTATAGTCTATACTCTGTATCTCCCCACAAAATACAAAAGTACTAAACACAGAGAAAAAAACAGAAACTAAACCTTAAATATTTGTAATCAACAAATGAATAATACGGCATGTGGTTGCACTGATACGACTGTAATATTTTGAAACACATGTAATTATGGCATTTAAATAAAATATTTAATTTTAAAAGTATGTAAAATATCCCTTTTGTCTTCATTGACCTTCAAAGATTACTTTTATGTGAATAATATTAATACAATAATAGATACACTTAATTCTATGAATAACAATATATGCTGCAAACTATACCTTATTACAATACATGAGGATTACACACTCAGTCTTCTACGTACCAAGAGTGGAAAGAAAATAAATCCTTTCATCTATTTATTTCAAATTACCAGATACTTTAAAATTAGACATAGACCACAACTAAAAGGGAAAAATGTGAAATAATTACCAGTTACTTAAGCATACTTCCCATAAGAAATCTAGCTACTCTTTGAGAAGAATGTAAGCAACAGGGCAAAGAGGGGAGAGAAACTTTATATGTCAAATTAACTTTATCCCAAATTTTCACTATTAGATGGTTCGAAGGCTGAAAAATGCTTTCTTCATAGAATGTATAAATAAAAAAATTTAAGAGACTGTATTTGAGAATGCAAATAATTTGACCTTTCTTCTACACTCTGCATCATTTCTTTTACATTTCTGAGGTTGTGTGCTATTTAACAACTTTTATACTTATTAACATTTTAACCCTTTGATTAAATAACTGTTCATATAAATAAAAATATGGAAGTTCCATACTTTAAATAAAAAAAAATTTAGGAAAGTACATATGATAACAAATGAGAAGAGAAAAAAGCTGCAGGGTAACTTGTAATCATTATAGAAAATCACCACATAATCTTACAATTTATAAAAAGAATTAAAGGGACTAAGTGAATATATTAAATGTGTTACAAATATTTCCTTATATACAAGGCATACTTAAATATATGAAAACTATATTAGCTGATCTTGGTAAAACATACCTAAAAGTTCATATATATAAATATAGTGCTAATAATCTGGAAAACAAATATTATATTTTGCCTTAGCTTCCAACGGCTGATTCCAAGAAGAACCAAATATACTTAGCTATAAACTGAAGAGCCATAGAATGCTCTGGGAATTAATTTATTTCTAAATTAGGTTGATAGCACTTTGGCTATGTGCAAGTTTGTAGGGCTTAAAAAAGTTTATTAACAAACTATTTGTAATAAAGAATAGGAACATTAGTGTACTTCTCAGGCAATAACATAGATTTTTAGACCACTTCCTGTAAAATCTATCTGTATTTGATTAGGTGATCATCTTCACCTGACTTTGCTATAATATATTTATTTCAATAATATTTTAATAATGACTACTCTTTTGAGAACCACTGTTTGAATTTAACAGTTCGAATTTAACAGTTCAGATCTTTTAAAAAACATTACTCTAAAACATGATGTACCAAAAATAACCTCCCATATCCCCTGGGGAATAAATAACCAAAAAAGTATTTTGAAGGGAAAAAAATCAAATATGGTATATCTAGTAATATACAAGTATTTAAACCCAAGTTCTTGGGAATATACAGAGTAAAAAAAAGAATAATATTTTCCTAAAATTACTGAAGATAAAATAGATGGCCTTAGAAGATAATCTAATAAATAATTCTGCTCTAAATGAACACATTCCTAGTATAACCAAACAGTTGTACAACCAAAAAGGAAAAAGATTTAAATGACTAAAAAAAATAAAGCAATCTTTGATTAGATCACTATCTCAAATGTTGGAAAAAATAGAGAAATGAAATAAATCCTTTTAAAATAATTTTATTTGCTACATATTGATTATCACTTTTGGTAACAGTTAACTACCTTTTAATATATTCTGAATATATGACCGTATTGGCATATCATGACCTTTATTTCCATGAATTTCTCATCTTCTTCTAGTTGTTTAATCTTAGTACAAAAGTAATGATTTTTTCCTTGAGCTGGATGTGGTGCAGGTCTGTAATTCCAGAAATTTATGGGAGGCTGAAGTAGGAGAATCAGAAGTTTGAGGACAGCCTTGGCAATGTAGTAAGACACTCCCTGTCTCAAAATTAAGAAATAAAATGGGCTGGAGATATAGCTCAGTGCTAGAGTGCCCCCACGTTCAATACCAACTACCAAAAATAAATAAACAAAAGTAACAATTTCTTGTTATCACATTCATTTTTACAATATATTCATTTGTTTCCCCCTCTAACTGTTCTCACACGTGAAGGGTTTTAATAATTTAATTCTTGGCTTTCTTCTTTTTATTTACCTTAAACCAGTAATTTCAAACTTTGATGTCTTGTTAGAATCCTGATGAACTTTTAAAAATTCTCATGCCAAGATCACGCACTTTACAAATTAATCAGAATATCTGGGGATGTGGCAGAGACAGATACCAGTACTTTTTAAAGATACCCAGATAACACCAATATGCAACAAAGGTTGGGAACTATTATCTCAAAAACTTGTAATAATCTTTTCATCAAGTGTTAATATTCTTAAGGTCCAAGATACACAATACATTTTAATTTGAGATCTGAATCACCTTTGATACAAGTCTAGTGTAGTACAATCATTCTGGCAGCTGATGAAGCAACTTCCCAATTACATGTTAACTTGATTTTGTTACCTACTGTTTGGCACATACAAGCTCTTGAAATAACCAGTTTATTTTTTTGACGAAAAGAAGCCCAACAGTAATATATTAAAATCCAGGTTTGTTAGTTTTAGAAAGTTAACTTCATGTAAGTTCAAATGCCTTACAGTCCAACACAATCCAAACAGAATCTGTGGCATGCCCTTCTAATTAAATATTTCCAGGAATATTTGCTGCAGTTTGTATTTGCAATGTCTCCTAAATGTTCCTGTTTTAAAGGCTTGTTTCCCAGACTGGTATTGTTGGGAGGATGTAGAATCTTTTAAGAGGTGGGGCCAAGACAGAGCTCTTAGGTCCCTGGAGGCATGCCCCTAAAGGGAAAGTGAGCCTCTTCCTCTTTATTTTGCTCCCAACATGAGATAAATACTTTTGCCATGCACTGCTGCCATACCACAGCCCCAAACATAACAGGGTCAGCAGATCATGGACTGAAACTTCCAAAACTTTCCTTTTCGTAGGTTTATCTCAGGAATTTGTAAGAAAGAAATCTGACTAGTACCAAGTCAAGAATTAAGTAAAACATATACTCACACTGGCTGAAAGAAATCAAAACTGTAAATAACCTTACCTAAGTGGGAAAAAAAACCAAAAAACTTTACAATGTCAAAGGCTTTTGGGATTACAAAATCGAGAACAAGGAATTATGGATATACATATGAATAAAGCATAATGTAAAGTTCCTAACATGGTACTAATATAGTTGAAAAGACACTAGCAGAATGTTTCTGTAAAAAATCACATGTAAAATATTTTGGTCTGGGGCTGGGGATGTGACTCAAGCGGTAGCGCGCTCGCCTGGCCCGGGTTCAATCCTCAGCACCACATACAAAGAACGATGTTGTGTCCACCGATAACTAAAAAATAAATATTAAAGTTCTCTCTCTCTCTCTATCCCCCTCACTCTCTCTTTAAAAAAAAATATTTTTGGTCTGAGCTTGCTTTAGAGAAGGTGAACAACTGATGAGAAAGACATCCAAGATGTTATGTATGTTTGAGTGTATTTGTTTTATGGTGAGTTTGTACTACTTTATTCAACTGAAAATTAGTAACAATAACAATAAAAAAAAACAGCTAAGCTTACACTCAAGAGGGGGGAAAAAAGCAATCTTTGAAAGTCAAGAAAAAGGAACATCTGCCAGAAAATAGAAATCATATTTAAATCAAAAGGAATAATATTAAAACTGCAATTAGCAGTGCCCCAAAGCATAAATATAAAAGTAAAACTGAAGATGTTTCAGCATTTACAATCCATGTAAAAACTGTTTGAGACAATATTTCACTGAAAATAGGAAAGAGGATTATGAAGAAAAAAACAAAACATGTATTCTAAATGAAAATTAGAATACCCTAAAGTAGAATGTCCAAAACAGAAGTTTTAAGTTTCACATATTCACACAAGTAGACATAGGATGGCAGAGAATGTTCTGTTTCAAATAACTGGAAAATTCTGAGTCAAATAAAGTTAAGCCGATTTTTCTTCACTAGGAATCTTAAAAACTAAAATGTGCTTTGATACTAAGAAAGGTATAATATGGAACCCTGTTCAGATTTCTTTGACCTCTGAACCTTTTTTCCTCTAAAGCATTTAATGGGACTAGCATTCCACAGAAGTGTTGGAGATGCATTTATAAATTTGGGAATTTGAGAAAGTTTTCAAGAATAAAAGTCAAGAATGAACTTCTACTTCATAATATTAATTTTCTTATCCTTATCAATCATCAGACATTATTTAATGCTACCTCCACACTATATAATCAAATCCCCAAAGCTATTAATTTTGTAATTAGTAGCATGGATTGATATTTAATATAAATAAGTAATATATATCTTCTCTTACAGTAAACACCAAATCAAAACAAAACTTGAAATAATCAACATGTTAACAATTTAAAAGTATAAGTAGGCAATCTGCATAAATATTGGAATGCTATACCTCATCAAATTCTTCAGTCATTTTTCTGATGATTTCTGCATTCTGCATATTTCGAAACATCTCTATTCTCACAGTACCTGTGAAACAACAGATTTTACAGTTATTCTTTATCTATCTCATGCTAAACATAAAATTTAATCTAATCATTGTTTGAAAAAATTATAGTTTTTCTCTTTCCTCCTCAAATTCTTATACCATATATTCTAAAGAAACCTCTTACATAGGAACTTCAAACTTTTTCAGACATTTTTAAAAATCTGAATGAACTAGATGATAAGTACAGAGAAAGAGTGTTGGGGAAGGAGAAGACAAAGACAAAAAACATTAAGTTTGTACTAGAAGAGACTAATTAAACATACACTAGTGATATCTAGACATATAGCTACCTGCTTTGTCTTAAAAATCTCCAACTATAGAGATCATATTTCTCTTGTGGCTATTTCTGATATTCTTTATCATCAGAATGTTCTTCAGTAAATTAAAATGTCCCTTGATATAATCCATACCTGTTTTCTCTGAACATAAGAAACTCCTAAGTTCTACATAATTATCAAGAAATAAAAATTTACTTTTTCATCTTATTCCTTCATAATACTTCTCTCTTCGTTAGTTGATTTTACCTGAAATATGGTCATGTAAATTTTACCACTGGTACTGATAAGGAAAAACAAATGTAGTTTAGCTGAAAACTTGCATTAAAAATCAACATAATTTAAAGAAACTGAAATGTAATTCAAAAATCAATCTGGAACACAAAGAATAATTAAACATGACTTTTTTAATTCAAGTTTTTAAAAATTGCAAAATTAAGACTCTAAGAATAAATCCAAAAATAATTATAATCTGAAAAACTTCTTGTCAGTAATTATCAACTCCAATTCAAATCACATTTAAGAAAAGAGTGGAGCAACTCCTATAGGGTCCCTCTCACCTTACAAGTGATCTGTCTCTTTTCTCTCCACTTGAATAAATCCTATTGTCTTATGCTTTTAAAAAATGAAAAAATAAAAAGAGGGAAGAGTCTTTAAAATATACTATATATTTTTAAATATTTATTTATTTATTTTAGTTGTAGTTGGACACAATACCTTTGTTGTATTTATTTATTTTTATGTGGTGCTGAGGATCGAACCCAGAGCCTCACACACGCTAGGCAAGAGCTCTACTGCTTAGCCACAACCCCAGCCCCAAAAATGTACTATATATATTTTTTAAAGAAAGAGCACATAACAATAGAATAGTTTCCAGAAGTCAAAAAAGTGTGCCCTTCATTTAGAGTAATGGGTCAGTAAAAGTTCCAGCTACTCAAGTTAAGGAAAGAGAGTGACAAGTTTAAGGCCAGTTTGGTAAGCTTAGTAAGACCCTGTCTCAAAGTATTAAAAAAAAAAAAAAGGTGGAGGGAGGGCGGTGCTGGGCTTAGTAGCACATGCCTGCAATCCTAGTTAATGGGAAGTTTGAGACAGGAGGACAGCAAGTTCAAGGTAAGACTGGGCAACTTAGAGAGAGCCTGTCTTAAACTAAAAGTCTAAAAATAAAAAGGGTCAGGGATATAGCTACATGGTATACTGCCCCTGGGTTCAACCCCTTGTACCATCCGTAAATAAATAAGCAAGTAAATAAATAAATAAATAAAATGAGATTGATACATTTTTCAAAGGTCTAGAGATGTAGTTCAGGTGTAGATTAACCAAGGGTTGAATTCCCAGTACCTCAAAACAAAACAAAAAAAAAAAAACACAAATGAAATAACTATATTGGCACATTAAATTTAATTTACTAATTGGAAAATTGATACTGTAAAACTGAAATCTGCCTTATCTTTTTAAATAGAATCATATTCAAGCACATTTTAGTTACTTAGTTACTTGGTGCATACTTGGTACTTCATTTACAGGATGCTGAATTTATCAATATCAATTTATCAAGTATAAATAATAAATTCCCTATATCCAAGAGGAAGAAGAAAAAAATATTTTAAAAGATTTTGTTCCAAACACACAATTCTTAAAAAAGATGGGAGGGCTGGGGCTGGAGCTCAGTGGTAGAGCACTCGCCTAGCATGTGTGAAGCAATGGGTTTGATCCTCAGCACCACATTAAAATAAAAGATATTATGTCCACCTATCACTAAAAAATAAATATTAAAAAAAAGATGGGAAAGTTTTGTATTGTAACTGTATTTACTTTGTATTATGACTATCTTTTTAATGATAAAAATAATCTTGAAGACAGTTTACTCACTAAAATATAAGCTTAATTTTGCAAAGATTTTTAAAAATTAAAGAGGAAATCTGAATTAAATTTCTAATTATCACAAATAAAATCTGTCTCTGGCAGGCATTCCTAAAATCACCCAAATTAAAACAAACAAACAAACAAAAAACAAAACAAAAAAACCCCCTAATTTAACATCAGTCCATCAAAGTTAAACTTCTTTGGGTTATGAATAATCTTATCAATTTGAAATAGTTCTCACAGATAAATATGTAATACACTTATTGTATTTATTTTACCAACCCCTATTTTGTTAGTTATTGTTTCATAGCACCCTGGATAAGTAAACTGATATTCAAAAAATTAAACAATTAAAAGAATTAAAATTAGATTTTTAAATGATTAATATTTGTATACACATAAATTGTATTGACTACAGTGTTACAAAAGCCAATAAGTTATGCATAACATCATTCATGTTCATAGATTTATATGTTTTGTCATATAAATCTATAACAAAACTGCTAAAAGCAAGAAGGGTTTGTGGAGGCTCCAACATACACCACACACCTGGTTGCACATACAAAAAAATTGTGGAGAGAATACAATGCTGGCACAGACAACATTCCCTGACCCTGCCTGGTAAGAAACACAAAGCACAGCTTGAATACCACTCAATTTGTTTAATGTGAGCTGACAGGAAACAACAGGTTTTAGATGGGACACACATAAGCCGTGGAAAGAATCTTCAACTCAAGTACCAGGCTAGAAGGAACTTTTGGCTTCTTCTCCCCCATGTATTTTAACTTCTATTATTAATTTTATTTCTCATTTTTGTTTACAGCTGTTTTCTTCTACACCTTAATTGGATTTATGTATTTTTCTCCTTTGTTTGAAATTTTTCTTTGTTCTTTCCTCCCTGTCTCTCCTTCTTCACTATTATTGTTTTATTAATTTTACCTTTATCAACTTTTAACATTTTAATCAATTCTATATTATTTTTTACACTTCCCTATTGTTTCTTTTACTTGGTTTTTACTGTGTTTTATGTTGTTGTTACTGTTATTTGTTTTCTTCTAAGTTATTCTGAGAATTCATGTTTGGCAACTCAAGTACCTGGCAGGTATTTTGCCACTAAGCTACACCACCACGCCTGTTGAGAGAAACCACAACCTACTCTAGGAAAAACTTAGTCTCATTCAAACCATGGCAAATGAATGTATGAGAAAACCAGAATAATCTGGCAGGGTTACAAGAATCTAAAGTCCCTCTCCTGGACATTCAGTATAATAACAGCACCCATAAATAACAACTCTTTTGGATACCACACCTCTTATATAGGAACTTCAAACTTCTTCAGACATTTTTAAAAATCTGAATATCTAATGAACTAGATGATAAGTATAGAGAAAGAGGACCTTCAAAGGATCTTGCTTCCCTTAAGTCATTCTCATAGAACCTTTTAGACTGCACACTGTGGATAAGACTAGGGGAGTAATCAGAGTGTACATCTCTAATACTTCACTGTCAACATCACACCTGCATGAACTACTCTAAACGGATCCTACTCTCCTGAAACCTACAAAAAAATCAAGCCTGAGTCTCTATCAAGGTACAACTGTGTCAAAATCCACTAAACACAGAGAAATCACAAAGAAATTATACCACCAAGTCCATTTGGAGCTAAGTGCAACATTCCAATACAAACTAATACTCGTCAGCACATCATCAAAAAAAAGTCTGTTTACTAAAAGACCCTCACATCATGATGGAAGAGATATGCTTCCCAACAAATGCAAAAATTTTAACAGAGAAATACAAGAAATAAGAAAACAATAAAACATGGTTCCTCTAAAAGCTCCTGACTATCTAGAAAGTGATTCCAAAGATAAAAAAGGGGATGAAAAGCCAAAGAATCAACTTTTAAAAAGAATCAACTAATTGAAAGATGATAAAATAAATAGTTGAATGAATAAAGAAAAACAATGCAAGAAATGAAAAAGCCCTTCAATAAGAGAGAGATTCTGAAAAAGAACCAAACAAATCTTGGAAACGAAAAGCTCAGTAAGTCAAATAAAAATCTCAGTAGATAGCCTCACCAACAGTTTAGTTCAAGTGGAAAAAATATCACCAAAGCTTGAAGACAAGATTGATGAAGTATCACAATGCAACAGCAATAAAAAGAAAAAAAAATAAATATACAAGACGTTTGGGACATCATTAAAAGATCAAACATATCAGAAGAGACAATGGAGATGAGTTACAATGCAAAGGTACACAAAACTTATTCAGTAAAATAAAAGCAGACAATTCCCTAAATATTGGGAAAGAAATAGATATCCAGCTATAGAAGATTTAGAATCCCAAAGAGACATCTTAAGAAAAAAATAAAACCTCTGTATGACAAATAGTTAATCTGCCAAAAATACAGAACAAAGAAAGAGTATTAAAAGCTGCAAGAGAAAAATGCTAAGTCATATATAAATTATGGCAGATATAAAAGAGTAACAGATTTCACAGCAGAAATTCTACAGGCCAGGAGGGCATGGAATTATGTATTTTAATCCTGAAAAGAAAATAAATGCAGACTGGACAACTATATCCAGCAAAGTTTTCCTTCAGAATCAAAGGAAAAATAAAAACTTTCCAAGTATAAACTAAAGAAATTAATGATCACTCCAGCAGCATTACAGAAGATACTTAAAGGAATCCTAAATCCAGAAAAGAAAGATAAAAGCAATCATGAGAACACAGTGAAGAATTAACCTCACTAGAAGATAAGCAAATAAGAACTACGATAAAATCAACATTAATGACTAAGATGAATAAGGGAAAAACAAATAAATGTAGAATCTTCAAAGTAATCCAAGGAACAACAACAAAATCACAGGAACTTTCAAAAATAACCTTGAATATCAATGATCTTAACTCTCCAATGAAAAGATGCAGACTGGATGCCTGATTTTTAAAATAGACCCAGTAATATGATGCTTGTAAAAAAAAAAAAAAAAGTAACCTTACTAGGAAAGACTAACTTCACTGAAAGTGAAAAGATGGAAAATGATGTTCGAAGAAGATGGAATGAAAAAAGCAAGAGGAGTACTTATATTCATATGTGATGAAACAGAATACAGCCAAACTTGGTAAAGAGACAAAGAAGGTCATTTCATATTAATAAAGTTAATAATCCATTAATTAGGAAGATATAATGGTTGCAAATCTATGTGCAATGAACATAAGAGCATCCTATTTTACATTAAAAAGCCATTACTGCACATAATGGGAGATAGAAGTCCCAAGAATATTGATGGGTGATTTTAATACCCTACTCTCACCAAAAGACAACTAATCAATAAAGACAAAAAAAAATCAACAAAGAAACATCAGAGTTAAACTGAACTTACAAACATCTATAAAATAATCAACACAATTCCAACAGAATACACATTGTTTTCATCAAAAGATGAAAGGTTTCCCCAAAGTAAAACATATTTTAGGCTACAGAACAAGTCTTAACAAATTCGAAGCTGGGAGCAGTGCATAGATGTGTACTACCAGCTACTTGGGAGGCTGTGGCAGGATTGGGAGTTTTAGGACTGCCTGGACAACACATAAAGAAATACAACAAAATACAACAAAAGATCTGGGGACACAGCTAAGGGGTAGAGTATTCCTGGGTTTGATCCTCAGGATCAGAGGGAAAATTTTCTTTTTAAAAAAATTGAAATATTTTCTTGCACCTTATCAAATCATAATGGAATGAAATTGTTAACACACAGCAAGAAAAACTATAGAAATTATACAACACACAGAAAGAGAATAAACTTTGAATGAAGAGTGGTCACAGAAGAAAATAGGAGGGGCATCAGTTTCTCATCTGGTGGAAATTTTTAAATTCCTAGAATAAAATGAAAATGAAAACACAACGTTATCAGAATCTATGATTCAGGAAAAGAAGTTAATAGAGGAAAGTCTACAATGCACAGAGAAACCTCTAATAACCTAATGATGCATCTCAACGTCTCAGAGAAACAAGGTGGGAGGGAAAACACTCCAAAATCCATAGAAGGAAAGAAGTGATGAAGATCAGAGCAGAAATAAATTAAATAGAGGCCAAGAGAACAATACGAAAGATCAATGAATAAAAAAAGAGTTGATTCTATAAAAGATAAAAAAACTGAAAAATCCTTAGCAAAATAATGAAAGAAAAGAGAGAAAGGACCCAAATAAATAAAATTATTAGTGAAAAAGGAGAAATTACAACAAAGAAGTTGTAAAACAAATTACAGGGCTTCGGATGTGGCTCAAGTGGTAGCGCGCTAGCCTGGCATGCATGCGGCCCGGGTTCAATCCTCAGCACCACATACAAACAAAAATGTTGTGTCCGCCGAAAACTAAAAGATAAATATTAAAAAATTCTCTCTCTCTCTCTCTCTCTCTCTCTCTCTCTCTCAAAAAAAAAAAAACAAATTACAACATCACTGAAGTCAATACTGATTATTATGAATTATTATTTAAATTATGTTATTAAACTGGAAAATCTAGAAAGACAAATTTCTAAACACACATAACACTCAAAATTGAACCAGGAGAATATTTTAAAAATTAAAAAGATCAGCAACAAGCAATGAGATTGAAGTCTCTCAACAAAGAAAAGCCAAGGACCAGACAGATTTACTGCTGTATTTTATTAGACTTTTAAAGAAGAACTAATACCAACACTGCTCAAATATTACATATAAAAGGGAAGAAACCCTTCCAAACTCATTCCACAATGCCAAACTTATTCTACAAGGTAGTGTTAACCTGCTACTGAAACCTCATAAGCACACAACTAAAAAAGAAAATTATAAACTAACATCCTTGATAAACACAGATGAAAATATGCTAGCTAAAATCACTTGCAAATAGAATTCAGTAACACATTAAAAAGGTCATACACCATGATCAATTTGGCTTTATTTCAGGAATTCAAGTATTTAATATATAACATATATATTATATATACATGTATATATAACACATATATATACAACATATATAAATCAATAAACATAATACAGAACATAAAGAGAATAAAATAAACAAACAGAATCAAGGATAAAATCTGCATAATTGTCTCAATGGATGCAACAAAAACCGTTGATAAAATTCAACATCCCTTCATGACAAAAGGCCCTGAAAAAATTAGGTACAGAAAGATCATACTTTAACATAAAAGGCTATATTGACAAACCCATAACTGACATCATATGAAATGGGGAAAAACTGAAAGCATTTCCTATAAAATCAGGACCAAAAAAATAAAGGGTGTTCACTCTCATACTTTAATTCAATATAGTAATTAAGATTTTAGTAAAATAAATCAAATAAAAGACAAAAATAAAAGAAATACAAATAGGAAAAAGAGGAAGCCAAATTATGTTTGCATAATATAATTCTAAGAATATCCCAAAAACTAAACCCAAAGACTTTCAATTTATAAAAATATTCAGCAAAGTATTAAGATAGAAAATCAACTTGGGGCTGGGATCATGGCTCAATGGTAGAGTGCTTGCCTCACATGTGTGAGGTACTGGGTTCTATTCTCAGCACCATATATAAGTAAATGAATAAAATAAAGGTCCATCAACAACTAAAAAAAATTTTTTTTAAAAAGGAAATCAACTTACAAAAGTCAGTACCTGTTCTATAAACAATAATGAACTCACTGAGGAAAAAAATCAGGAAAACAATCCCATTTACAATACCCTCACAAAGGAAAAAAAAATGAGGCTAACCCTAGATGATGAAAATACCTGTGCATAGGGACTGGGAGAATTAAATACTGTTAAAATAGTCATTACTAAATGCAATCTAAAGATTCAGTGCAATTTTCACCAAAATGTCAACAACATTCTTCACAGAACTAGAAAAAAGCAAGCCTAAACTTCATTTGGAAATACAAAAAATGCTGAATAGCCAAAGCAATACATAGCAAAGTGAGCAATGCTGGATGCATCATAATATTAGATTTCAAAATATACTATATAGCCACAGTAACAAAAACAGTGTAATCTTGGAGGAAAAAAAAATGGCATACAAACCCAAAAAACCAAAGGTTAAATGTTTTCTCTGATAAGTAGATGCTGATCAATATAAGGGGGAGTGTGTGGGGAAGTATGAAGAAACTTCAGATTGTGTAGAAGGGAGTTGGAGGAGGGGTTGTGGAGATGAAGGATGGTGGAACTAGATTAACCTACAAACGTGTATTAGTACATTACCAGCGTAACTCTGCACCACGTACAGCCAGAGGAAGGAGACATTGTGCTCCATTTGTGTACAATGTGTTAAAATCCATTCTACTATCATGTACAACTAATT
Organism: Ictidomys tridecemlineatus; assembly: GCF_052094955.1. Taxonomy (NCBI): domain Eukaryota; kingdom Metazoa; phylum Chordata; class Mammalia; order Rodentia; family Sciuridae; genus Ictidomys; species Ictidomys tridecemlineatus. The sequence continues at coordinate 374,782 of NW_027526137.1, forward strand.
AGAACAAAGTAAAAAAAAATTTAAAAAGATTATACTCTCCCTGAGGATTAAAAAAATAAAACAACTGCTATAAACAAGTGGAACAAAATAAAGGACCTGGAAATAAACCCACACCTCTCCATCCATCTAATTCTTGACATAGTGCCAAAACACATGTTGGAGGGGTAGAAAAAGCATCTTCAATTAATGGTGTCTGGAAAACTGGGTATCTACATGCAGAAGACTAAAATTGGATACTCATCTCTCCCAGTAACAAACTTTTAGCACCAAAACCACAAATAACCCAAATCAATAAATGGGCAAGAGAACTGAACAGACACTTCTCAAAATAAGAAATATAAATTGTCAACAAACAAATGACTAGCACCAAAATCAAGTCAAAATGGATGAAAACTTTTAATGTAAAACATGGAAGTTTAAAGGGGGAAACACTTTTATGATACTGGCCCAGGAAATGACCTCCAATAGTTTGGGAAATAAAAGCAAGAATTGACAAGTGGAATCGCATCAAATTAAAAAGCTCCTGCGAGAGGAAGGAAAACAATCAACAGAGTAAAAAGACAACCATACAATGGGAGAAAATCTTTGACAGTTACTCATCTAACAGAGGATTAGTATTCAGAATAAAGAATCCAAAAATAAATTAACAAAAGTAATCTAATCAATAAACCATAAGTGATCTATAGACACTTGCCAAATACAAGTGAACAGTAAATATATGAAAAAATGCTCAGTACTGTTAGTCAACAAGCAAATATAAGATAAAACTGCACTGCAATTACATCTCCCCAATCTCCCAGTCCTTGGGTCAGAATGGACATGATAAATAAAGTAACAAATGTTGGTGAGAATGTAAAGAGAATCCTTAGACACTGTTGGTAGGCATGTATGTACAGTCATTATGGAAAACAGTACTGATATTCCTCAAAAAATGAAAAGTAGAATTAGAATATGATCCAGCTATAATACTCCTTTGTACATACCTGAAGAAAATAAAATCAGCCTACAGATGATAGCATATATACCCATGGTTATTGTGGCAATATTCATAATAGCCAAGATGTTGAGTCAGCCTAGGTGCTAATCAACAGATGAATGATTTTTTTTAAAATATGGTCTATATACACAATGGAGATTCATTCAGTCAAAAAAGAATGAAATGATATTATTTGCAGGAAAATGTATGAAAGTGGAGAACAATCATCTTAAGCAAAATAAGGCAGACCCAAATAAAAGTACAAGTACTCTTTTATATGAGAAAACTAATTTTTTAGAAAGTAGACCCTGAAGTAGAAAGGAGCTATAGAGAAGGAGAATGAGACAAGGAGGAGGGAAAGAAACAGGAGAGCAAGACAAGGTAGTAGGGCTGGTGGATGATATGATTTAAGCATGATATACACATGTATGAAAATGTCATATTGAAACCCATTAATTGGCACAATTAATATACATTATTATTTTTCAAAAAAAGAATACATAAAGTAAGTAACTTCAAAAATATCTTACAAAAATTTTTAGAATCAAAGTCATGGCAAAAACAATCTGGAACCATATGGAAATGAAGTTGAAGGATCTTGAACCCAAACTAATGAACTCTTTTTAGTTTTCAACTATTTGAATTTGCCTTTCCATGACTGCTTTCAAAAATAGTGCAAAAAGTTTTCATCAGTCACTTTTGTGAGTAAGCAGAAATCTTATTCTATAGCCAGTCTAAATCGGAAAAACAAATGGAATTCTTTAATTCAGTATAACAATTAATTAGTATTTCTGCATTAATCTAAAAATACATGTAATAATGTCAGTAGATTTTTATCCTGAGATTGAGTATAATTTAGGTGCACGGTTTATGTAGTGTACCCCTAGAAATGAAAAAAACCACAGTTTATAAAATGTATTTGCTGCTAATTTTTATTAAGATACAGTATAGTGGCACATGCCTAAAATCCAAGAAACTCAGAGGTTGAGGCAAGAAGATCTCAATTTGAGGCCAGCCACAGTAAATTAGCCAGACGCCTCAAAATAGAAAATGAAAGGGTTGGGAATGTTGCTTAGTGGAAAAGTGTTTCCAGGTTCATTCTTTAGTACCCCAGTCCCCAAAGAGATACATAGTGAACATTTTGTTGTTTTTCCATTCATTTCTCCCTGGACTTTGAAAAACAAGGCACTAATTCACTTCAGAGTCCCAAAACCTATATAAAAATATATCATTTTCTCAAGAGTTTTTACCTTTCAGAATTATTCAAATACACATTAATATATTTTAAACATTCTGACCATTTTAAATTTAATACCTTTGGTAGTCAACCTCCAAGATGATTTCCTAGCCAATAAACCCCAACTTTTGTTATTCAGGGCCTAATGCACTCCTATTAACAATGGGCTGAATTTAGTAAACCTTATCTAACAAATAGAATAAGGAGGCAGTGACTGTGTGTAACTTGGAAACCAGATCATAGAAGTAGCCTGGTATCACTCCTTTTGTTTTTTTACAGTTCTTGGGGAAGTCACAATATAAATATACTCAGGGCAGTATGCAGAGGCAAATGACATGTAAATAAGTGTAGAGTGTCCTCCTATACTAGACAAGAATTAAGTAACAGCAGCCCTGGCCTACAACTTTTTAAGAGAAATGGTAGGGCAGATTCCCCCTACCTAAGCTGCTCACAAATTCTGGAATCACAGAAACAGAGATAATAAAGGATTAGTTTTATGTTTTAAATTATTCCACATTTTATTTTACTTTAATTTTTTTGGTACTGAGGAATAACCAGGGTACTTTGTCAATGAGTTACATCCCCACCCCTTTTTATTTTCAATTTTGACACAGAGTCTCACCAATCAATCCTTTTGCCCCAGCCTCTTGAGTCCTTGGGATTACATGTGTGTGCCACCACATCTGGCTCATTAATGCTATTTAAAAAGTACTGTGGTTGTCTGTTAAACAGAACAACTATTAGAGACTTCTCAGAAGTTTCAATATTAATTTCCAGAGAAATCCATATTTTAAAGAATTATAAATTTTCTTTTAAATACTAAAAGGTAAGGGGTTATAGTAACACCATAATAGCAAGGATATTTTCATGAATGGCTCAGGAATTATACTCCTAGGAATTTAGTATTCAGAAATGCAAACACACTGATGAAAAGAAAAGACTTGTAAATGAAAAGGCATTGCAAATTTATACAAATTAAGTCTCTTCCATCACAGAAAATATATGTATAGAGATCCAATAGAAGAATTAAGTTATGGGGTACTACTACTAAGCAATAAAAAGAAATTAATGCCCAAAGTCATTAATCTACACACTTAAAATGTGTAAATTTTAATGTCTTGGTAAACTGTTTTTTTTTAATTCTAAGAAAAAGGACAGTGCTAATTTTATGATTTCAGTAATAACTATAAATGTCACTGTTAAGATAATTCAATTGTAAATAATGCTTAACTCTTATTTTCATGACTACTATGGCAGTCATCACATATAGTTTTAACTATATTTTGAATAAACTAGTTATATCTGTTCATAAAGGGAGGACTATCTTCCTCCATTAATTTGTGTAATAAAACAAGAAGGAACAAAATGCTAACTAGTACTGAAAGCACTATGAAAAGACAACCTCAAGCTTAACACCTTTGAAGGTGATTGATGACTCATAAAATAAAAACATAACTTTGAAAAGAAACAAAAACTGAATACTGAATTTTTTGTTTAAGAGGAAAATCCTTGTGCTGCTACAATGACTATTCCAAAAATAAGTCTATTTACTTACTTTCAAACTATTCATTCTTTTCCAGCTGGATCCTGTGACTCTACTAAAACTGTTTCCTAATGCCAGTCATCTCTTAGTTGATATACCAAATAGTCCTGCTTTCATAGTAGTACTCTTTTCTATTTAAAGCATTTGTTCATTATATTGATTTTTATAGCATCATACTCTTCCACTGTATTCTGTGAACATCTGTAAAAGAAATGTATGGCAGAGACCACCACTTACTAATCTTTTCATTCCTTCAGTTATTTGAAAAACAGCTATCATCTTTTACTCTTCTCTCTTAATATTAAGCTCTCTTTGAGAAGGTTCAAAAAAAAAAAAAAAACAAGTGCTGTGATTCAGGACTAGTACTCAAAGAGCTAATCTCACTTGACTAAACATTTTTGGCCTCAAAGGTACACATTTTCTAATAGAAGTTTATCATAAGATTATGGATAAAGACAAAGATGTGAAATTATATACATTCACAGAAATAAATATTTGAAAATAAGGAGTGGGAAAGAGCATCATCTTCCATTCTCTTAAACACTAACAAGCTATCTATGAGAATGCTGAAAAAATAAATTACCAACATACATAATTTACATAAAAACAAAAAAGGCTGTTTGAACAGGCAGTCTTGACAAGATAATATTTCCAATAAGATAGAGAATTGTGAAATTGCCATTTCTAACAAATAATCCCAGAATTAGAAGTAATAATAGAAAGATACTATCAAATACTTAAGAATTTAAATTTTGTTAAACTGCTGTGTAAAAAGCATAACTTGGTAAAACCTCTGTGGTATGCAATTTTAGAAATGTCTATCAAAATTTCAAAATTTACATACTCTTTGATCCTGAGATTATATTTATGGCAAAGCATCCATAAATGTGCAAAATAAAGAATGTAAAAGGTTATTCCTTGAGTATTATTTGTAATAGAAAAAAAAGAATAAAAAACTCAAATGTCCATAAATATCAAATTAAATAAAAGAAGTAGTAATAGAAAAAATAACGATGGTGGTGGTAGCAGCAACTTGGGGCTTACTCACTCCTAAGAAGCACTTCATCTTAACACATTTAACCTTTACAACAATCCTATGAAGAATTGCTATTATTTTTCCAGTTTTACAGATCATAAAACTCAGGCATGTAAAAGTTTAGTAACTTGCAAGAGTTATTTGTCAGTAGCTCATCTGTTGTCTCTGTGCAGACAGACTGGCTATAACTAACCACTATTCTTTATTGACTGTGAAACGCAATGGAATCCAAGGAGCTGTCAAAATACAATCAAGTTTGACTATTCTAGAAAGATCTGTAGGATACAAGTCACACACATTAAAGGAGTGATATTGATACATGTCTGTGCACCATTAAAAATTTTCTGAAAGATACACAAGTATCTGCCAAAACTGGTTGCTGGAAACAACAAAGTGTAGTTGAGGCTCAGGGATGAAGGACAACATCCCACTGCATATCCTTTGCATTTAAAAAAAATGAACTATGCGAACATATTACTCAAACAAATTAATGCATAAAGCCATTTCAAAGAAATGTTAAAAACAAATCTGACTATCAGACAGTTCTTAAACCTTGATTAAGGGTGCTAGGTGCAGTGGTGCATACCTATAACGCCAGCTCAGAAGGCTGAAGCAGGAGGATCAAAAATTTGAAATTTGAAGTCAGTCTCAGCAACTTAGTGAGCACCTAAGCAACTGAGAGAGATCTTGTCTCAAAAAATCAAAAGGCTAGGGATATTGCTTAGTGACAAAGCATCCTTGGATTCAATCCCCACTTTCAAAGGGGAAAAACAAAAACCTTGCATATGGGGCATTTTTGTAGTCACTATCAACATGCCCTCATTAGTGGGCAGGGGTAAGAATGTTTAAAACAAGTTTGCCAGAAATGCAGAATTGTGCGTTTACTTACATGGTATCACAGGACACAAAAGATAAAATTGAAAGCAATATGAAAATAGGGCTGGAAAACATTGGCTTGCATAATTATCGATTATGGACAATTAAAAGAGACTGCAATTATGGGTATAGTAAACACAACATAGAGCAGAATCCTCAAGAGTGGTTTAGAATCTTTGGAATGACTCAAAGTAGGGTTTAATTCTTTCTTCCACCAGTTACTAAGACATATTACAATGGAAAAGTTTATTGATCTCCAGAATTTACAAATTTCTAATCTTTATTTTTATTTCATTTTAAATTTCTTGCTATTTATTCTAAACAAGAATCTCTGCACTCAGTCATGTGTTCAGTGTGTGGTGCTGGTGGTGGGGGATCCATCCCAGGGCCTCTTGAATGAAAGGCTGGCAATCTACCACTAAGTTACATCCTCAACTTGACATTTTAAGTGGTGATGGTACCACTGCACAGCAGAGGTGCTACTGTAATTCCTAATGCCTAGAATAGTACTTAACATACAGGAGGAATTAAAAAAAATATTTGTTAAAGAAACAAGAATAAGACAATTAAATGAGATAATAAATATAAAGTATCTTACATTATGCCTACAGCACATAAGGTTTTCAGTTAGTATTAGGTTCCCCTCCTTTGGTCACTCATTTTTACCTTTGATCTTAGCCAAAAGGTCCAGAAACAAGAGGCTATTTATTTTTTGATAAATTATTCTGTCAATTATGGAATCAAGCTAAAAGCTCTAGTTTCTAACTAGAGCTCTACTAGAAGCCAAATTTCTATATATGAACTTTCCCAGGTTAATACTGTTTGGAGAATGAGACCTAGTTCTTTCTCTATTTTCCTATTTCTTCATACTTATTTATTTATAAATCCTGAAACAGGCAAAGTTATTTCCAACAGTTTTTCTACCATCCAGACCTATAGCTTCCAGAATAGAGACCAGGTCCAACAATAACTACCCTTGTCCAAACACTTATTATCTATCACAGGGATAAGTTAAGTTAATGAAGAAGTAATTTTCAAGCCAAGAAGGAACCAGCAAAATGCACCCCCATGTCCCAACAAAAATGAACTACATGGTGCAGAAAACTGTCTTACCCTATCCTCCTTACTCAATTTTATTCTCCCTTTCCCCTATTTTGCAATGTTAGTCTGAAGTAAAAATAGGTACAGGTAGAAGTAGAAGCTGCAGAACATAACTCAGCAGCAAAACTACTTGTTCAAAATATCAAAATATAACAACCTCTTAGGTTTATGGCTTTTATGATATAACAAATTTACCAAAACCTGGGTATGGTTGAAATATGCTAACACTGCCTAGCACAAAAAGTCTTGTGAATAGTAGATACATTTCAAATAACCATTCCATGTATGAATCAACTTTTTATTTTAAAGCTTTAAATACAGAATTTTCATAAGTGAAATCTAATGTAGTATGTTACCAAAGATAACCTAAGAATATGAGAAGACATCTCCTCTTTTTTCAGCCTCCTTTTTTGTTTCATTTTTACTTTACTTCATCTTGTAAAAAAACAGATTATAATTTAAAATAAGATGCAGAAATATTGTAAATAAATATGGATGAATTGCCAGAGTAAATCTTGGTTAGGAAATGATAAGGGCCAAGACTACTAAAATTTAGGATTCACTAAAAGAAACAAATGCTTACAAAAAATGCAGGACTTTAGTGATCTAGTAATTCAGTGTCTATATAAATCTTTCTTAAGATCTGAGAATGAGCTGGGGGAATGTTAGAGAAAAGGAATACACTTTGACTACCTTCCAATGAGCATTTCAATTATAAATATCTTGAGATACATGTAATCTGTCTGGGTAGTACATGAAAAAATTGGGGGATTATCTCACAAATTATTATACAAAGAATATTTTTGAAAACTTGCAAATTCATTAGAATGCCTTAAAAACAGAGAGCGTTGTGATTATATCTACAGTGATAAGCCTGTCTCTAGATGGCAGCCTGCACTTTGTATCAATCCCTGGAAAACAAACAAATATATTCTCCCTTTGTAAAAGATAAGCAAAACATAAAACTAAACACTCAAAAAAGATAAATCACATATTAGCACATAGTATGTATTTACTAGTCTTTCAAGACTGATAGGGTCATTCCGTCCACACCAAGAACAGATAACTTTAGTAAATATAAGGATATCAAATTTTGGAATGTGGTTTACCCACACTAACATAGTTCATGGCCAAAACAGAACATTGTCCTAGATCTATTCCTTTCAAAGATACTCGAAGATTCACCAAACCTTCAACCTGCATTATTAAATATCCTCATCTTCAAAACTAATGCTATTCATATAGGACAAGAATCAGAAGAAATGATAGTGAGGAAAAGAAAATATTTTTAAAATGTCTGCTATCTCAGCTCTATTACTAATACTATTCTGATTAAAGACAGCAGGGCACATTGATTCCTAAGTACCTATTTTAGAGAAAGCTCCAAATTTGGGGACCTTTCTTAAAATTCTTAAAAGAATTTGACAATTCAGAAAGATAATAAATAGGCATAAAAGGAAAGTATTAACTCAAGAATTTTAGTTGTACAAAACTGACAGCAGAAATAAAATGGCCACAGCTTGTAGAGAAGGCTAATATCATTCATAACATGGTATGGAAACATAAAGTCAGGAAAACAAAGAAAAGGCTGAACTTTTCCTTCTAATAAATGAAATCATGAGTAAAATGATATGAGATAAATTGAGAGCCAAGTTTCATTTCTAAGCTGGAATAAAAAAGACACAGACAAAAACTTGCCTATAATGCTACAGAGAATAAATTAATTAAAAAAAACAAATGTCTATTTATGAAGTATCCTGTTTATTAAATAATACTGTATATTTGACTTGTTACACAATTTAAGATGTAAATATTTGAGATTAAGATATTTTGATAGTGCCCCCCTCATCCCCAATTGCAAACAGATAACCGAGTACTATTCCTTCAACCTGTGCTTCAAAGCTCTTGTCAACAGGGCTGAAGTTGTAGCTCAGTGGGAGAGTGCTTGCCTAGCAGAAGTGAGGCACTGGGTTCGAACCTCAGCAACACATAAACAAATAAACAAACAAACATACATACATATATACATAAATGTATTGTGTTCATCTATATATTAAAAAAAATTAAAAAGTTCTATGAACAGAGGTCCCAAATTACATCAAGTATACTTCTTAAAAGCTTCTCACACAATTTTTTTCATGTGGCGCTAAAATTTTCTTAACTCATCTTTTACCTAGAATACCTTATTGTACTTTGTCCAACATTTATGTATGTGATTAATGAGAAAAACATTAACTGGATGCATTTGTTAATATTTTAGTCTCAGGGAATTTTCTTTCAACCACCAAATTTTCATAATATATTTTTTTAAAAAATATACTTCCTATTTTATAATAGTTTTAAGTTGAAAGAAAAGTGACAGAGTACAGAGTTCTCATATACATCAATCACATCCAGGTGCCCTTTCTGCTATTATCTAACATCATTATGGTATATTTGTCACAAATAATGAGCCAATATTGATAAAGCTAATAACAACTAAAATTTATACTTTATTTGTATTTCCTTGGTTTTTACCTAATTTCAATTTTTCTGTTCTAGGATCCCATCCAAAATATCACAAAAGGTGATACTTTTGAAGTCTACCTATACTGTATAAGCTCCTATACATTGTGATATTTTCTCAGACTTGAAAACATTTATTTTTATTGAAAAATCAAACAAAATTTTAAGTGTGCAAAACAATAGGGTTAACCATAGGCATAAAGTTGTACACCAGATCCTTAAAATTTACTCATTTTGTATTCTTGAACGTTTATATGCATTGTTAAGCAACCAACTACCCATTTTCTCTTTATCTCTGTCCTTGATAAACATCATTCTGCTCTCTGCTTCTATGAGATACATAACTCATATAACTGGAATTGTGCAATATTTGTCCTTCTATATTATTTCACTTGGCATAATGTCATCCACTGCCATTCATGCTGTTACATATTGCAGAATTTCCTTCTTTTTTAAGGCTTAGTATTATTCCATGGTTTACATTTACCCATTCATCCTTGAACGGACACTTGCTACTATATATACCCTAGTTATAGTGAATAATATTGCAATGAACCTGGGGATATAGATATCAAGGTATTGATTTCATTTTTAACTTTTAAAGTAATTTCTATTCTATTTTCCATTTTTACTCCCATCGATATGTAGAGTTCTAATATCTCCATATCCTTGCCAATACATGTCTTTCATTTTTTTTTTAAATTTTTTGTGGAACTGGGGATGGAACCCAGAAGCCCGCTATCACTAAATTACACCCCAGATTATTTTATTTTTTGAGACAGGATCTCACTAAGTTGCCAAAACTGATCTCAAGTTTGCAATATTCCAGTCTCAGTTTTCCAAGTAGCTGGGATCACAAGTGTGTGGTTGGCTGTCTTTAGTTTTATTTGTTTACTAGTAAGATTCAGCAACAGATGTGAGGATGATATTTTATTGTGGTTTTGATTTACATTCCCTAATCACTAGTGATGAAAAGCATCTTTTCATATTTCTATGAAAAGCATTTGTGTGGTCTTTAAAGAAATTATTATTTGAGTCCATTACCCATTTTGTAATTAGGTTATTGGTTTTTCTGTTACTATGATAAAGGAGTCCCTTACATACTTTGGAATATCAGCCCAGAATGATATATGGTTTCCAAATATTAGCTTCCATCGGATAGGCTCCCTTTTCACTCTGTTGATTGTTGCCTTTTCTATATAAGCTTTTGAGTTTATATTTCACTGCTAAGAATGATGTCATGAAGATTTCCCTGTTTTCCTATAGTTTTAGTCTTGTGTCCTATATGTAAGCATTTAATTTTTTTTCAGTGAATTTTTATATATGATGTAAGATTAAGGTTCCAATTTCATTTGTTTGCTTATAGATAATTTTCACAACACCATGTCGTTTCCCCACTGTGCATCCTTGACACTTGTTGAAGATTACATCACCACCTATGGGTGGATTTATTTCTGAGCTATTCTGTCCTTTATGCCAATGCTATTCTGACTTACTTAGTGTGATTTTGTATTTTATTGTTGTTTGGATAGGAGGTGTGAAAACTGAATCCAAAGTTTCATGGCAGAATGTACTCTACAATTAAGTTAAACCTTTAGCTCTTGTAATAATATTACGAAATTGGGAAGGGTGGTGCCTACAGATTTGTTCTTCTTTCTCAAGATTAATTTGAATAATCAACATCTTTTATGATTCCATTACTTGTTTTTTCCATTTCTGTAAAATAAAAAAAAATTACATTGGGATTTTGATAGGATTTGCATCAAATCTGTAGATCACTTTGGGAACCATAGAGATTTCAACAATATTAAGTCTTCTAATCCATAAATATAGAATATATTTATGTTTTCTCCAATACATAAATACAGGATACCTTTACATTTTGTTTGTGTTGTCTTGAATTTCTCTCATCAATGTTTTACAATTTCAGTGAATAAGTCTTTTACTTTCTGGGTTTACTGCTATATACTTTATTCTTTTTCATGCTACTGCAAATGGAACTGCTTTCCTAACTTCCTGTTAGCATATAGAAAGACAACTAATTCCTACATGTTGATTTTGTATCTGGCTACTTTGGCAATCTCATTTATCAACTCTCTAACAGTTTTCTGCACAGTCATTTTAATTTTTTTATATATTTATGATATTTTTTGGTGGTGCTGGGGATTGAACCAAGGCTGAGCTATATTCCCACCCCATTATAGTTTTCTATACATAAACTCATGTCATTTTCAATCAGGAACAATTTTACTTCCTCTTTTCTGACATAGATGCCTTTTATTTCTTTTTTCTTGCCTAACTGCTCTGGAAAGGTTTTCCAGTACTATGTAGAAGTATGGAATGGTGAGCATTCCCAACTTATTCTTGATTTTAAAGAACACACACTTAGTTTCTCATTATTGAGTATAATGTGAGCTGTGAGCTTTTTCTATATGGCTAATTACTTTGAAGTAATTTATTTCTATTCCTGGTTTATTTTGTTTTCTTTAATGTGACTGCTGTTGAATTTTTTCATTTTCCCTTCAAATACTGAGATGATGTAATTTCAATCTTTTTTTCGATTACTGGAGTGTGTGCCACATAATTTTTATACGCTAAATCATCTTTGTATCTCATGGATAAATTCTACATGACTGTGATGGTATGACTGCATTAATATGCTGCTAAAGTTGGTCTGTTAGTCTTTTGTTGAGAATTACTTTGCACAGTCATCAGAGATACTGGCCTGTAGGTTTTTTTTCCCCCTGATATCTTTGTCTGGCTTTGATATCAGGTTAATATTGCCCTCATAAAAATCAGTTTGGAAGTGTTTCAGCTTTTTCAAATCTTTGGAGGAGATTGAGAAAAAGAATTGGTATTAATTATTCTTTAAATACTTGGTGGACATCATCAGTGCAGCCATTTGGTGCTGGACTTTTCTTTCTTTATTACTGAATTAATTTAGGTCTGTTCAGATTTTCTTTCTTCATAACTCAGTTTTGTTAGATGGCACAGTTTGAGAAATTTATTCATTATTCTACGATATCCAATTCTTTGGAGATTTGGGTGTATGATTATTTATAGTAGTCTCTTATGATTGTTTCTGTTTCTGAGGTATCCATTTTAATGTCTCTTCTTTCATTTATGATTTTACTTCAGACTTGTTTTTTGATGATACAAAAGTTTTAAAAATAAGAGGTTATGCATTTTATTCAATATCCTCTAACTTGTTTTCTTTGATGTTTTACTCATTGTTAGATAGGGTTTATGTTCTATTTGTTTTGTTGCTGTTGCAGTTTGGTAGAGTGGATGACCAAAAGGAAAAATTGTGGTGTTTATCATATCAAATCAAAGATCACCATAACTAAACAGTTCTGATTATTAATTTTAATTAATCTTAATCATGCAGGTGAGGTGATGTTTGTCAATTTTCTTTACTATATAGTGACGCTTCTCCCTTTCTTCCTTATTGTGTTCCTTAAAAAGATACTATGGACAGCCATACTTAAGGGGTGGGGAGTTATGTTGCATTTCCTCAAAGTTTATATAGATATCTACATTAATTGCAACTGATGCTTTCAAGTAGTCCCAAGAAAATCTAAATCCATGAATGGAATTACAAAAAAGATAAACATGCAAATGACGCCACAAACTGCGGAAGTTTCAAAATCATTCATTTCCCTAAAAACCAAAAAATTTTAAAAAGTTCAATGCTATGACTTACTGTTTACATACTCTCCCAATCACCCAAAGGAAGAAACTACTTTAAATGGATAAATATAAGTTCTGATTATGATAACAATATTATTCATATAAATCTTATGCCAAAAAAGCTAAGAGAAAGACATATACGCTCCCCCCAAAAAGACACATTTTGAAAGGCACGTGGAAATTTATGAAGCATTAGGAAACTATTAGGTTAAAAATAATTACAGCACAAATTCAAAATATGAAAAAAATATGAAAATCACTTTTTCTCTGATGACTCTTGTTCTGTCTGCATTCTTGATAGGAGTTCTGATGGAAAGAATCAAAGTGAAATAACTCATACAGTGAGACATTAAAGGATTATGTTCTCAGGTACAGGCTAAATAACTAGTAAATGTAACATCTCATTTTGGAGAACAGTGTTTTTTGATAACACATAAAAGGAGAAAAACATTTTATCTGAGAATTTACAGTAAAAAACTGATGGTTCAACAAATATCCTAAATTCATATATTATGATTCAGAAAACCCCAAACTCCATTTAACTGCAAATGCCCCTAGTTGGTAGTATTGTGGAGCAATACCCTTCTTATGGAAATAAACCTACATCTTAGGTTTCAAATAAATGAGAGGGAAAAACAAAACAAAACAAATGTTGAAATAAAAAGTAATGAAAATATACCAAGAAAATAAACTGTTAACACACAAAACAACAGGCAAAAGCAAGATTGTAGGAACAGGCTCTCGAAGGCTTAAAATATTATAACTATCAGATACAAACTGTAAAAGAATGTTTAAAAGGAAAATACAAGATTGAGTACCTGGGGGCTGAGACTGTGTAGAGCACTTGCCTAGCATGTGTGAGGCACTGGGTTCAATTCTTAGCACCACATGTAAATAAATGAATTAAGAAAAAGGTCCATCAACAATTAAATACATATTTTTTAAAAAAGAAAGGACAAGGATGGGCTGGGGATGTGACTCAAGCGGTAGCACACTAGCCTGGCATGCATGCGGCCCGGGTTCAATCCTAAGCACCACATACAAACAAAAATGTTGTGTCCGCCAAAAACTAAAAACTAAATATTAAAAATTCTCTCCCTTTCTCTCTCTCTCTCTCTTAAAAAAAAAAAAGAAAGGACAAGGAAATATCTCCTCTTTAATTAAAAAAATTGAATATCTGCAAAGAGAAATTCCATGGAATTCCAAGGAACCAAACAGCTATAATTTATAGAAACAGACAATATATCAATTGAAATAAGAAAGCTTAAGAGATTGGCAAAGGTGAAAAGAAAATAAGTAAACTGGAGGATGCAGGGTATGGATATTAAGAAAGTAGCACAGAAATTTGAAAATATGCAAAGGTACATAGAAGATTACATGCAAAGTTTAAACAAAATTCCTGAGGAGAACTTAAAATGTGAAAAGGTATATTTAAATTGAAAATAATCAAGACATTTTGGAACTGCTGAAACACATCGATCCAAAGAACTATATTCAAGAATTAGAAATCAGCATAGAGAAAGTCAAAAGAGTAGAAACAAAGAGAAAACCCTCAAGTTTAGGAAAAGTAAATATTGAAAAATCGAAAAAATGTTTATTTTGAATTCTCGTAAACAATACAAGGCACAATGTCCTCAATATGCTGAATACTGCCGCCAATATTATAAGTGTACATATATACACATGTACATTTTAAGAAAAACACCATAACAAATAAAATTTCAGAAGAAGTTCTATAGAGCCAGTCACTAGTAGAACCTCAAAAGAATTTCTAAATTCTTTTCTTTGGACAGAAGTGATCTCAGATACATCTATCATATGTATCTACTATAAAACATATCACTACAATTAACAATACTAGATTATATATTTAAAAATCTGGTAAGATGATAGATCTCATGTTAAGACTTTTCAATCAGAATTTAAAGAACACAATTCAGTTTTATGTACATAAGAAGCATCTAGAAGGGAAGGGTACATGAATAACAAAAGAACAAGAACAGAAATGTTGGGCCAGAATGGAAGGAGGCAGGTGGAATGTGATGGACATCATTATCCAAAGTACATGTATGAAGACATGAGTTGGTGTGAACATACTTTATATACAGAGATATGAAAAATTGTGGTATATATGTATAATAAGAATTGTGATGCATTCCACTGTCATGTATTTAAAAAATAAAAGCAATTAAAAAAAAGATTGGGCCAGAAAAACAAGAAAAGTATTAGGCCTCATTAAAATTCAAATATAATCAAGGAGAAATGCATAAATCTAAAATCATGATGTCAAGTTTTAATACATGTGCAGTGCCTGTCAGAAGCAGTCAACAATAAATTGGGATTAAAAATATTTAAAGAAAAGTAATAAACTTAACAATGAACAACCTACAACTTAAAAAATGCATAATACACAGAGCTTTCATGGGCACATAAACATTTGCAAAAGTTGATGATATCTCTTAAAATAACTCTGTAATTCCAGCAACTCAACTCGGGAGGCTAAGACAGGAGAACCCCAATTTTAATGACAGCATTGGCAACACAGTGAGAATTGGCTCAAAATAAAAAAATTAAAAGGGCAGGAGATGTGGCTTAGTGGTAAAGTGCCCCTGGATTCAATACCCATAAAGAAAAAAACTACATAGACCATTTTCTCTAGGGTCAAATTAAAAAAAGGAAGGAAAGATGAAAGAAGGGAGGGAGGAAGAAAATCAATGCGCAACAGAGGTTAACCAGAAAACTTTTATGTTTGGAAATTTTAAAAAATGCTTTTAAATAGTTGAATACAAAATGTAACTGGAAATTAGAAATATTTTAAATTAAACAGGTGAACAGGGGACATGATAAGGAGCTATAAATATATCTAAAATATAAGGGAATATTATAAACAATGCCATAAAACATAGAGGTAAAGTGGAGAATTTCCCAGAAAAAAATGTGCCTTGTCAAATAAATAAAACACTTGAATGGTGCCAAATCAGTTAAAGAAAATAAAACAGTAGTTTAAAATCTCGCAACAACAGAAATTTCAGGCCCAAGTGCCATGAATTCTACAAAACATTCTGAAAAGAAATAAGTTGAATCCCATATACACTTCCTAAAGACAGAAAAAAATGATATTTTTACAATTCATTTTGTTAAGATAAGAAAGCCTTGATACTAAAAATGGAAAGAATAAAAAGGGAAAAGTACAGGTAATCTCATTGATAAAATATAGATATATCCTGGATTTGTGGTATATAACCACAATCTCAGGTACTTGGGAAGGCAAGGCAAAAGAATCAGAAGTTTGAGGCCAGCCTGGACAACTCAAGAGACCCTATCTAGATCCAGAATTTTAAAAAGTTTTTAAAAAGAGCCTGGAATGTAGCTCACTGGTAGTGTACTTGCCAAACAAGTATGAGGCCTTGATTTCAATCCCCAGTACCATAAACAAATGAACAAACAAAAAGGATACACATACTAAATCCCCCAAAATATATTAACAAATCAAACTTCATGATAAATTTAAAAATTTGATGGGGGAATGAGAAGAGAGCTGTAAAAAGGGGATTTTATGGTCAGTGAGACTATCCTATATGATACTGTAACAGTATATAGATTATCATGAATTTGTGAAAACTCAGAGTATTACATCACAGAGTAAACTCTAATGTAAACCATGGACTTCAGCTGATTATAATATATTGATATGATTTCATCAATTACCACAGTAATTGACAGATCTTAAAACAGGAAATGGAGGTAGAAGGAGGATAAATGAGAACTATCTATATTTTCTGCTTATTTTTTATATAAGCCTAAAACTGGTCTAAAAATTAAAGTCTTTTGACAAAAAAGGTTCTATTAATAATGAATGCTTTTAAATGGTCAAAATCCAAAAATAAATTTAATGACAGATGTACAACCCCCCCAAAAAAATCTCTAACATAGTGAAAAAAAAACCTAAATGGAGAAATAAAATGACTGTGAATTATAAGATCTGATTTCATAAAAATGTAAATATATCAACCACGGATGTATAAAAGTATCATTAATCTTTTCACTTCCACCTGTGAACTACTTTGACATGAACAATGATGGTACAGGAGACTTTTCACTGTCATTCAGTGGGTAGAGCCTATGATGGAGAAATGCTCCACAAAAAAGAATAATCCAGCCCCAAATGTCAATAGTGTCTATCCAAGTTGAGAAACTCTGATACACAAATTCTAACAAGTTTTCTAATTAGTTTTACTGTTTATTGGTAGAACTAATTACAAAACACACAATCTCACATGCACACCAAGAATTTTCTAGTCAAGGGATTTTTTTAAAGTAACAAATTAATTATTAGAATACAGAATCCAGAAGACTTTCCTGTAAGCAAATACTTTGCATATGCTAATGGTGCCATTGTACAAATAGTAAAAAACTAGAGGACTTTTCACACTTAAAAAATCTACAACTCCAGATGGAGTAAAAACCTAAATTTCCAAGGTTAAACTGAATATAAATAAACTTTATATAAACTAGAAGTTTTTATTTAAAAACCAGGAGAATATTTTCTTGACTATCATGTAAAGAATTTCTTAAATAAGTTAAATGTGGGGTCCCATACCTATACACTTAGCAACCTGAGAAGCTGAGGCAGGAACATCATAAGTTCAATACTAGCCTCGACAACTTCGTGACATTATCATATAAAAAATACTGAAAAAAGAACTAGGGACATAAAAGTGCTAGAATGCCCTTGGACTCAATCTCTAGTACTACAAAAAGATGAAGGGAAAAGGGGGAAAAAAAAAAAACAACAAGAATTTCCCACATAAAAAACAAAATGCACATAAAAGAGAAGACTAACAAATTTCATTACATTTTAAAATTAAGAACTTAGGCTCATTCATTCTTTCAACAAATATTTATAGGTGCTAGAGATATAACAGAGAAAAAACAGATAGAAACCACTTCCCTCAAATAATAATATATCAAATTATGAGAATGAGGAGAAAAAAAAGAACCTACTGCAAGGTGGGAAAGGACAGCATATGTGAACGTCTAGTGCGTTCGGGTCCCTGGGTAAGGGTCACGAAATAACCGGGACACAGGGGATACAGAGCCAAGACAGAAATTGCAACTGCATGCTGAGGTTTATTTGCAAGTTTCTTTTATATTCTTCTTCTAACAAAGCAAGCAATTCTTCAGTAACATTTCATCTACATTTGCCCAAATATCATGTCTCAGCGGGTACACAGACCTAAATTCAGATTGTTCCTGTTCATTTGATAAGTACCCTCCCAAAGTTCTTTGTAGACATTATCTAATCCCCGAATGTACTGTTACCAGGTCCAGTATGCAGGAAGCTTCTTCCTCTAGGCCAAACCATGCAGAAGCTTGTGTCTTGTGATAAGGGGAAGAGAACTTTTCCTCCTCCTAGCTGCGGCATGCCTTCAGCTGACCTAAATCACAGCCACAGCTTCTTGCAAAGTGTTAGGCTGAGGGAGCTAAACTCTGCACACTTAAACCCCAACAAGCATATGCATGTGAGTATATGTGTGTAGATATATTTTTTTTCAACAAGAGACTAGTATTATCAGAAAAATCTTATAAATCAATAAAAAAAGACCAACATTGCAAGAGTAAAATAATCAACTGATATATGAAACAGTACACAATCTCAAAAGCAGGAGAGGAAATAAAAATGAAAAACGTAACATGAGACTTTGGAAACTACCTCACAAGACAAATCTAAAAATATTTTCAATACTATGTTTGAGCAAAGATATGAAGCCATCTGATTTCAGTGACATTGACTAGTTAGAGCATTAAAATTAACTACAACCATTTCAACAAAGTATGGCCATTATATTTTCAAGCCCAGCAAGCACTTTGACTCCATGGTATATAAATCACACCATTTTGTACAGGGATACTAACTAACATGTATAAAAGATAGTTTATAGTAAAATTGTTTATATTACCTACAAGCTAGAAACAATTTAATTTCTTTCAAGGGTAGAAGTATAAATAAACTGGTATGCTTATAAAACTGATATTTTATAGAAGCTCTCAAAATAGGGCAATTTGCCTCTCCAGGGGCATTTAGCAACCTCTACAGACATTTTTGATTGTAATAACTCAGGGAGAGAAGAAAGAGAGAAATGTGTTATTGGTAACTAAGAGTTACTGGTAAAAGATATTGCTAAATGTTCTATGATACACAGGAGAAACCAAAACAACAAAGAATTGTCTTTATCATATCATTGTACATAAATAACTACAGTACAGGAAACATAAAAGTAACACAAAGAGTAGGTATAGTTAACTATCCAAATAAGGAGAGCAGGCAAAACTATTTTATTTAAGGTCATAACCACTAATTATAAAGCTATAAAGAAAAGCCAAGAAATAGTTCTCATGAAATCAAGGTAACACTTATCTCTGTGGGAAATGGAAACAGTTGTGATGGGGAGGGTCATACAACACAGAAGGGAAGGTTCTTGTGAAGTCCTGGCAATATTCTTTTCTTTGACTGGAGTACTGGTAACACTGGAATTCATAATATATTAAATTATAAAACCTATACTTACATATTCTATATATCTTCTGTATGTATAAAATGTCACAACTTAAAGAAACTTAAGAAAAATGATAATGTACTTTTACATGTTTAGAGATAAGGATTCATTAAATTCAAAAGAGAATACTGATTAATACATAATGAACCCATTAAATATACACTTGTTAGTTTCTAAGCCACAGGCACATATATACACACACACAGATAAGGATACCAGTGCCATTTATTTACTTGGGAGAAGACAATAAATCATAGTATTGCAGTAGGGACATAAAATAAGGGGAAAACATCAGAATTAGAAGTGTGTTATGTAGCCCATTACTACTCTCATTAACTAGAACCTAATTAAGCTCCTTCTGAAAATATCTTATGTTTAGTAATCTTAGTTTTCATAAGTACTGCCAGAAAACCAATATGGAACCAAAATTAAGGGTGAATCCAAAGATTGGGTGTCCAATAGGTACACACATGCATTATTAATTATGGTTATCTAAGAGTAACATAATTTTTATTTTATCTCAATTATATACATATCACTTTTCTTAACAGCAGCTATTAAGTTGTGAGGACATAAATAACTAGTTTGGATATAACTATTTTATAAAAGGAACCATTGTATTTCTTTTGGCCTAGAGGTGCCACAAAAAAATTCCTGTGACACTAATGGGCTCACAAATTAGGAAAGTTCAATAAACTGATTAACTGCTCCTAGGTTTAATTCTCTGGCAATTCTGCACTCCTAAGGAGCATTTGGAAGTCAATATAAGTACTACAAAACAGAAATGTTAGTTGTGATAACAAAATAAGACAGGTTATTTCTAATCATCAATTCTCAAGCAAATACTTTATATAAAAAGACATTTGTCAATGAAAAATATTTATCATTACCCCACATAAACACTTTTGAAATGTTATGTATTGGTGTAAACCAGAATGTACGCATATATTCATCAATATAATGTATTTAATAAAGTATAATACTTTTGAACACTGCTAACACATTCATTTAGGCAAACATAATTCTATTAATCTATCCCTATAGTTCTATGAAAAGCCCTTTTAGCTTCCTCATAAATTTATTTCTATAAACATTTATAAAGTTATACAACTTAAGACTACAACACAAGGTTAACAGTTTTAAACTTTTCCTTTGTCATCATTCCCTATTCATTAATACTGAATATATCTTTTATTGAGTTAGTTGGCCCATTTTGATGGAGGGCTCCCACAGTAAATAGAATTCTTTCTAAATGGTTCAAATGAAGAGACTTTTGTGAAAAGACTAAAGATAAATGGGCAGTTAGGGAGGCAATCAGTGGTGCTGATGCAATCTAAGATAGCTAAAGTTGGAAGCCAATACTGTATCCTAGGGTTCAAGATCCAAGATGAGAAAACAATACTGCCCATGTTATTCAGTCATGGTAAGATGTTCCATTTGCCTTGTCATTGGTTGTGGTATCCTTCTACTCTGTAACTAATGGTTAAAAAAAAAAAAGCCTCTCGATACCCTTACTCTCTTCCTATTTCAAGCCAATTTTATTTATTAACATATTAATTGTACAAACTAACAGGTTTCACTGTGATATTTCCATACATGTATTTATATCATGTGTTGATTATATCCAATCCTCCCTTCTACCCTTTCTCCCAAACTCTTCCCTTTCCTAAATAGTCCTTATTGATAAATAGTCCCCTTGTTAAATAGTCCCTATTCTGCTGAGGGCCATTACCAAGTAGGAATGACGCATCGAAATTTCCTTGCCAAGCGTACCCCATGCTGCTTAGAGGACATTTGATGGGACATTGCATGCATGCTTTAATGAGGTGACCTTGCTCAAGGACCTAGGCAGATCCGGGTTTAGAGCTGATCAGGTTTGAGGAAGTAACCGGCTCCTTGAGTTTAAGGCGTTGCCAGTTTAAGATAATGGGTTTTAGGGAAGTTGAAGATTATTGCTGGGATTAGGGTGTTCCTGCTGCTTGTTCCCGTTGAGTTCTCGTGAGATTAAAATGGGATTTGGAGATAGCCTCGTGGAGTAGGTGGTTTGTGCGGGAGATGGCAGAACGCGTTTGCCCCTGGACCTGTGTGGAGGTGGTGTGAGAGCTGGAATAAAGAATTGCTGTTTGAACCTACAAAGCTGTGAGTGCCTCGTGATTCTGGTGCCAAGCCGAGACATTGGCCTTGGCACTATTCCATCAAGACAAGTTATGTAAACATATGCTGAGGGCCATTACCAAGTAGGAATGACGCATCGAAATTTCCTTGCCAAGCGTACCCCATGCTGCTTAGAGGACATTCAATGGAACATTGCATGCATGCTTTAATAAGGTGACCTTGCTCAAGGACCAAGGCGGATCCGGGTTTAGAGCTGATCAGGTTTGAGGAAGTAACTGGATCCTTGAGTTTAAGGAGTTGCCAGTTTAAGATAATGGGTTTTAGGGAAGTTAGAGGTTGAAGATTATTGCTGGGATTAGGGTGTTCCTGCTGCTTGTTCCCGTTGAGTTCTCGTGAGATTAAAATGGGATTTGGAGATAGCCTCGTGGAGTAGGTTAATTGTGCGGGAGACGGCAGAACGCATTTGCCCCTGGACCTGTGTGGAGGCGGTGTGAGAGCGGGAATAAAGAATTGCTGTTTGAACCTACAAAGGTGTGTGGTGGCTCGTGATTCTGGTGCCAAGCCGAGACATTGGCCCTTGGCAAACATAGATTAGTCATTTGATCTTATGCAGCTTTAGGGGGAATAACTGATACAATAAAACTTGAACCTGCATTTTAGAAATTTAATTTGTAACAAAAAGGTCTGTATGTATGATACAAATCTTACCTCAACATATTAGAAATATAGTTCATTTGTCCTTTGTTGACCTTCACTATACTGTGCCTATTATATAAAAGTTTTCAGTTCTCTTTTTAGTACAGTTTAATTACTGTATGGAATGATATGATTAATTTGTTTCATTTGCATTCAATTTTAGAACTTACACCTTCATCTTTCTTGATTTCCATTTTATTTTGTTGAGTGTGTGAAATTTTGAGATAGCATTCAAAGTTAAGGACTATTCAAAAAGCATTTCAACCAGTCATGGTGGTGCATGCCTATAATTCCTGTGGTTCAGGAGGCTGAGACCCTACGCAACTTAGCAAGACCCTGTCTCAAAATAAAATAATAAAAGGGCTTGGGATGTGGCTTAGTGGCAAATCACTTCTGGGTTCAGTCTTTAGTACCAAAAAAAAAAAAAAGGTATTTTCAAATTAAGTATCCATCCTCACCCCAATTCCCTCTATATTTTTCCAGCTAATTCTCATTCTCACTCTCCCTCCTTTTCTTCCCCCTCCCCCACAATTCCTCCCTATTAGTAACCAATCTCATTGATCTCTGGTTTATTCTTTTTATATTTCTTTTCAGTCATATAAGCAGATACATGTGTATACCTAAATTTCTCCCTTCTTAGAAAAAAAAGGATGTATACTTCAGATTTTCTTTTGCACTTTGCCCTTAAAAATTTATTAATGCATGTTAGCACAGATATTCACCATTTTATTTGTTTAAAGTGCCACAAAAGCCCAGTGTGTAGTTATACCACAAAGACCTGTTCATGAATGCTTTCTATTTCAGTAATCACAATAGCAAAGTTAGTAGAAAGAACCTGAATATCTAAAGACAGATGAATTGGTAAACAATTTGTGAAATTCATATATAACATGGAGTATTAATCAATCATGAAAGAAAAATGAACTACTGATACATGCTACAACTTATCTAATCCTCAAAAATATACGGTGAGTACGAAACATCTTTATGTGTCCTCCCAAAATTCTTAGGCTGAAATCTTAAGTCCCAGTGCACTGGTATTAGGAGACAGGAACGAAGGAAATAATTAGGTTATGAGAGTTAGTGACATTATAAGGTACCTTGCATAGTTCTTTCACCCTCCTTTTATCATGGATACAACATGAAATCAGTAATTTACAGCCTGGAAGGGAAACCAAACAAAGACCAGACCATACTGGCACTCTTATCCTAAACTTCCAAAAATAAATTTTTGCTTTTTATAAGAACCAATCTTTCATGATGTTACAGCCACCCACACTAAGACAGCTGCACGATATAAACTGTATACTTTAAAATGGCTATTACATAGCCAATCCCAAAAGAACAAATGCCTAATGTTTTCTCTGATTCATAGTGGGGTAGGGAGGGGGAGCATGAGAAAAATAGACAAACTCTAGATAGGGCAAAGGGGTGGGAGGGAAAAGAAGAGGGCAAGGGTTTAGCAAGGTTGGTGGAATGTGATGGACTCATTATCCAAAGTACATGTATGAAGATACAAATTAGTGTCAACATACTTTTTATACAACCAGAGACATGAAAAATTGTGCTGTATATGTGTAATAAGAATTGTAATACATTCCACTATCATTTATTTTTTAAAAAAATCAATTTTTAAAAATGGCTGTCATATAAATTTCACATCATATTTTAAAAAATCACACTGATACCATTTTTAAATCATTAAGCTGAAAATTTTGAGAAATATAGTACTGTTTAAAATAACAAAAAATAAATATAAAATAACAAAAATAAATATATATTTTTCCCTAAAAAAGGGGGGGGATGAAAGCTCTATACACTAATATGTTTTGTGTTATAGGTATGGAGAAGAAATTGTATGCATTTCAACCTATAAGTGTGGAAATTAGAAGGCTAGAAAGAAAAATAGATTGGAGGACATATAATAATTTAGACAGGAGCCATCTACTATGCAGAGATAAATGAGAAGACAAAAAGTGTAAAGACTTTTTATTATATAACTTAAAAATTATTTTTAGAGCCATGAGAATACATTGCAGGAGTAAAATTTTATAGACTACTTACTACTTTTAAAGTTAAAACCCAGAACTCTTGGAATGCAAGAGATAATATATGAAAAACATATTATCAGTGGTTGCTCCAGCAATTTTACCAGAGTAAAATGAACAAACTTTCTTAGTTTTAAATAGCCTAATCTCTACCTACTCCCTGCCAGTCTCTAAACTCTAAGGTTCAGCAATTGAATTCTGTCCTGGAGTGAATTGTGGCTTCTTGTCTTTTTGTACACTGCTACTTTTTGCTGTTCTCTTCAAACGTCCTTATATTCATTTCAGGGTCTGCTTCCTCTAGGTTGTATTGTTTTGTTGTTTACCATCTCCCCACATTAACATATACAGGTACAGCCCAGCTGGATCAGAAGCTCCTCCCTATTATTCTCATGATCTTTTGGATTAGGGATATAGACAATAAATGAAACTGATTTTGGCCCTAACTGTATGAATCCAGATAAACTTACCTAACACCTTTAATCTCAGATTCTGATCTATAAAATAAGAATTACAACTACCTGATAAGACTGTTAACACAGATTAAATCAACTAATGTAGTTTAGAAAAGCACAAGGTTTGACATATCTAAACAGTCATTAAATAATATCTGGTTTTTATCATCATAACACTTCACTGAACTAGTCATATATTTCCTTTATTATTCCTTACAATAAAGACACCTTTAAATATTAAACTCTTTTAATCTAAGCTGTAACTATTCTACATGAGAAAAATATCTAGCAAATACCTGTTAAAATGATAAAAATATCACTTTAATTAAATTGTTTTATGGATTTCCAACAAACTGTAAATTTAATACACAAGTTAAGAGTTTCAACTATTTATATATGAGGATCAAAATATTTGCAAATGCACAAAATTGTGAATGTTAGCAACTACCACACTTTCTAACATGAAGCTTATGTAGAAAATGAGTAAAAACAACAAAATGTTATGGTCTAAAAATTCAATTCAAAAAGCTATTGCATAAAATTCATATTTCCTTCCTAAAGTTTCAATAAAATTCAGAAACACATTATTTTATAGGAGCAAAATGGAACTAGAACAAAAATGAATATCCTTAAATAATTTACCAATTATTTTCTCTATCAGAAAAAAATTAGTACATAATTCTAGAATGAATTATATTTGAGTAGTGCAGGTGAAGTAAAAAGTCACACTGCTGGGCTGACAGGCTCAATGTACATTGTTTATTTTAATATTCTGTACCTCGACATCCTGAACACTGGATAAAAAAGTTGATTAAATCCAGAAGTGTGATGTCCCTGTCTTGTTTATATGATTCAATCCAGTCATCCACCACAGACTGTGGAAAAAAAATATAAAAATGAAAACTTCAAAAAATTTTGATAACATAGCAAATAAATTTTCAAAAAGTTTGTGTTTGTGGGTATATTTGAATAAGAAAACTACTTATCTGACACTACTTCTCTGTAGCCAAATAAAAGCAAAGATCACTCTTTTTTAAAAAGGTCAATAAAATGTACATTACTAGTTCTTATTCACAATACACCAAACAAACTCAACTTTACCAATCCCTTGAAGTCAAGCAAATATAATTATTCAGAAACTATATTATAAAAACAACCTCAAAATTAAGCCAACTTCACTCCTTACAGATAAATGTTTTCTGAGTATCAGAAAACCTACTAAAGAGTGCAGAACATATATAACAAAATGAATTTTTTTCAGAAATAAAAGGAGGGTTCAATATTTCGAAATCAAATTTATGAAAAAATTAAATGGTTGCACTTCTTAGATTTCAAAACTGTGTGATAAAATTAAGTCAATCTCAATAATAAAAATACTTCTACAAAAACAAGAGTAAGATGGAGTCTACTCAGAGAAAATAAAGACAAAGACTAAAATACATTTGTTACTAAAATATTTAAGACATTTCAACTAAACAATCAACAAAGCAAGGATACCCCTTGTAGCCATTCAACACAGGTTTGAACCTTTTGTTAACGCAAATATTAGTAAAACACTAATAAAAACAAGTCTCTTTTGCTACAAATAAGAAACTTAAGGCTCTGCTACAGTGATTCAACAGACTAATAAAATAGAAAAATTTGATAAGGCCATTGATAAAAAAAAGGCTTGAGCATTACAATAACTAGACAACATAAAAGGAAGAGAGGTTTGTTCACAACTAAAAATGCCAAAAATAAATTCAAGAGAAGTACAAGCACTAATAAGGAAAATGTTTGAAAAATTTACAGGATATAAAAAAATGAAATAAATATGTTCTGAATTTAAAAACAACACCACCAAAAAGTTCAGTTTTATCTCAAAACTGTATTGTCTTCTCAGCTTCTGAGGCAAATTAATGAGATTTTAGTTGGCATTCTAGTTAGCAAGACTGTTTGGGATATTCTTTGGTGGGAGTTGAGGATGGGAATCAGAATAAATATATAAAACATAATACATTTTTAAAAAATTTTATTTGTGCACTGAAGTAAGTTTTTACACAGCAAAATGCATAAATCTTAAGTTACACCTTAATAAACTGACCAATACAGCTATGTAATAAACAAGAAAAAGAAAATATTTCCAGAATTGAAACATGTTCCTTCCTGATACTTTCCTGTAAGTAATCATTTCTAATCCAAAGGGTAATTATTATTCTGACAGTTATTACCAAAAATTAGTTTGATATGTTTCATCTTTTGTGTTTCCTTCCAGCAAAGTTATATTAGTAAGATCCAATTATGTTATTTTTCATATTAGTAATTCCATTTTTGTATTGCTGAGTAGTGTTTACTTTATAAATTGATAATAATTTATTATCCATTTTACTGTTAATGGACATAAAGCTGTTTTCAGATTAGGATAATTACAAGCAAACTGTTTTAAATGTACACATCTTTTGATGAACATACACATTCTTTTCTACTTTCTATATAATCAGCAGTAGACTTGTTAGTATACAGAATATACATGTCAAGGGTTAGCAGACTATGACAAGCAATTTCCCAGAAACAAGTATAGTAAATTATACTTCCACCAACAGAATAGGGACAATATAGGAGATTTCCAGATGCTCCATGTCCCAATCAATACTAGGTATTTATAGTCTTTTTAATGTAGTCCATTCTGGCTGGGTTAACCTTCTTTTATTACTTTTTATTGAAAAGAATCACTTTCATTTCTTCTAAGTAAAAAGAGAAGACTTTTTTTGTACATAATCCTATCTTCCTATCTTATCACACAGTGTTTGGGAGGTTTTATTTAAAAAATGAACAGAAACTAAGAAAAATATTATGGTGGTAGGAGAGGGCAAAAATCAAAAAGTATTGTATGGTTATCTGTTGAAAGTTCAGCTCTGCTGAGAGTTAGGTCTCATCACTAGTTCAGGATAATGGTGAGAACCAGGGAGTAAATGCAGAAACTTTAAATATTTAGAACCCAAGCAAAAAACTTTGTGAGACCTTGTTAAAAAAGTGTGGCACAAGGCTGAGGAAGAATCTGTTTCTACATTTCTATGTGGGTCCACCATTGTGAAAGCATTCTGAACATGGTGACAGAATTTTTCATTCCCCGGTATTGATTTATATTCCCACCAGTTATACATGAAGAGCTCAAAACATTCTGAGAAAACCTGTGTGCTGGAAATTGCATTAGAAGTACTAAAATTTACTACAAAGTTACTGAATATAAATCAGAAAATAACAGACAAGTAACATAAAAGAACAAAGTACAGAAGTAGTTTCAGATATACAGAACACATTACACAGAAAGTATTTCAATTTTAGAAGGAAAACATCAATTTATTAATAAATTATATTAACATAATTGATTATTCATCTAGGAGTTAAAAAAATCATACTATTTAAAAGCTCTCAGAAGCCAGGCACAGTGGCACACTTTTGTAATCAACCTATTCAGAAGGCTGAGGCAGAAGGATCGAAAGTCTAAGGCCACGCTGGGCAACTCAGAAAGACCCTTTCTCAGAATAAAATAATAAGGATGGGGGGTGCCCCTGAGTTCAATTCCCAGCACTGCAAATTAATTAATTAATTAATTAAATATAAAAGCTACCAGAAAAGTGTGGGGACAAAAGAACATGAGAATATAAAGCAATAAAGAAGCGTTGGTAGACAGAAACTACAGACATATATGTATGAGAAGTATTACTATGGGCATAGGTGGGTAGATAATGCAGCCTGTTACAGAGGACCTTGTGTGGGATAAAAGTTTAAAGAGAGAAAAAGAATAGAAAACCATAAACATGCCTCATAATCAAACTGCTGGAAATCTTCAGGAAAAAGAAAAAAAATCTTAAAGGAGCCAGAGGATATATATGTGGGAATGACTGACAAAAAGGATGGTATATTTCACACCAAAAAATAATGCAAGCTCATGGATAATGGAATGATCTAGTTAAAATACTGAAAGAAAGAAAAAAAATATGTCCATATAGAATTTTTTTTAATACAGAATCTACCAAAAATAAATCTTCCAAATAAAGGCAAAATAACTTTTAAAACAAAACACTCAACAAAAAATATAAATAAAACCAAGAAAATAGACTAAACACTCTTCTTTAGACTGGTCAACAAGACCCAACCATTATGCAGACAAGTAAATTATAGAGAAAGAAAAATGATATTAGCCTCATACATCCAGTAATTACTCCTTGGAAGTCACCTATATTAAGATTTTTACCAACTTTCTGCTTCTTTAGGCTGTGTTTACAGCAGCACCACTGCCTTAAAAAATTTCCTCTTTTTTAAGAGTCTGAGAACTATTAGAGTCCAATTATATCTCTTCCCAGGCCCTGAATTTGAGCCCAATATAACATATTCATTTAAGTAGTTTATTAATACTGTCATTATAAAGAACACTGCTATTTAAAAGAGAAAAGAGATCTAACCACGTGATATTTACAAGAGATACTCCTTAAATACAAGAGCACAAGTAGCTTGCAATATTAGGGTAATAATATATACCATGCAAACAGTAATTGTAAGAATATGGCTACACTAAACAGAAATAAAGACAAGAAATATTATCAAACATGAAGAGGAATATTCCATAATAATAAATTCTTTCGGAAGATATAACAATGCTAAATTTGGATACACTAAATAACAAGTCTCAAAACATATACAACAAAAACTGAACTAGAAGAATAGACAAATTCATAATCATGCTGAGATTTTTAATACACATCTCTTAGTAGCTGAAGAAAGAAGCAAACAGACCAAAAAAAGTAAGTATATAGTTTTGAATAAGACAAATGTGACCAAATTGACATGAATAAAAAATAATGTCAATGATTACAGAATATACATTCTAACACACATAGAATTCACCAAAACAGGTTATGGATCAAATCTTTTAAGTACTTAAGGGCCTGAAATAACAAAGAACATATTCTCTGGCCATAACAGATTCAAGTCAGAAGTAGATAACAAAATATCCCCAAATGTTTGGTAAATAGAAAATTTTTTAAACTAAAGATAATGAAAACATCTAAGTTTGCAAAATACAGCTAAAGTGGTGCTTATGGAGATGAAACATCAGACCTTTAAATAGTTACTTATAATTTGACTGGAAATGTGTCTCACTGGTACAGTGCTTGTCTATCATATACAAGGCTCAATCAAATCCAGTACTACATACATACTTACATATACACACTTATATTTTACAGATTCCACATTTATTTAAAAAGATCTAAATCAATGGTCTAGGGTTTCACCTTAAGAAAAATAATATTCCAATATGGGTTGCCCTTATTTGTGGAGTAGGAAAGGTACCCAGGATAATTTCAAAAAACATTTTGGATACGATAGTCCTAGATCTTCAAAGAGAATCCTATAACTTTAGAATACCTAAATCATAAATTACAAACACACAATTACTCTAGGACCTTAATATGACAAAGGTTCTATAATCCTAAGTAAGTAGCCTTCAGTATCAATATCCAGTTGACAGAATATAAAAATCATTTTTAAAAAAGCATCTCATAGTAAGTTTTTGTGACTCAAATTTGAAGTGTACTTCATTGACAAAACATCAGTAGCCATATTAAATATTTGGATATTAGAGAAGTGGAGAAATTCTCTACTACCAAGAAAAAAAATTAAATTTTGGTATATTTTTGTTATCTCTACCAAAATCAGTCCAACTTCCAATAATTGTGGCAGCCTTCCTACCACATAGAGACTATTCCTTCCTGCATGGATATTTTTGTTTAGTAAAAAAAAAAAGCTAATCAATTTAAATATTTATAAAAGAATGTTTCATAAAACTAATATATTCATACATTAGGATGAAATGTAAATAGTAATACAAATGAGCTGAATCTAGAGTTAGCATTAATGATAATGAAGGTTATTTGTGACATTAAGTGAAAAGAGAAATGTATGATACTAATTTTAAAGCAAATTCACATACATACCTCCAGAATAGAAAAATGTATGAAAAATTCAAGCTGTGATACTGATAGTTTTCATATCCTCAATTCAACACAAAGAGTTTTATTATAAAACTTTACTACAAAGAAAATCTCTGAGAGCTCAGCCACAGATATTCAACAAGAAGACCATTAGAAGACTCAAAATTACAGATTATAAATGACAAATATCATGACATTTGTTATAATCATGATTCTTATATACTAGAGAACAGTGCAGAAATTAATATTCTGTTTTTCTCCATAAGGAATATGAGGCAGTTCAAAAAATAACATTTTTAAATTAAAAAAGAAAATAAAGAGAAGACAACAACAACAACAACAACAAAAATTAAAGCAAGGAAGAAAAATTACATATATGGTACAAAATAGTCAATGTTAAAAATGAATTTTAAATCTTGCCTTTAATCTCTCCATAAGGCTTAGAGATAAATTCAATTTGGTTATCTATGTAGTGTACTAAGTCGATATTCTTAAACTGTTAGGTAAATATATTTTTCAGTAGCATTTGACAGAATGTTGGTTAAACACACAAAGGCACAGAGAACTAGTATCCTATATTATAGATTCATTTGCTTTGTAGAAAGACAAGCAGATGGCAAAGAAAATACAGTCACATGTAAACTCTAATCTGGGCCAGGAATGATGGCATACACCTATGGTCCAAACTACTTGGAGGCTGAGGCTCGAGGACTGCCTGAGCCTAGGAGACAGAAGTCACTCTGGGGTACAAATAGACCATGTTTCGAGGCAGGTGCGCGGGAAGCGGGGAAGCAGACCTAACCACAGTAATCCTTTCTTTAAAACATTCTAATTTGTTATATATGAGAGTGGAATGCATTAAAATGCATATTACACACATAGAGCACAATTTTTCACATCTCTAATTGTATACAAAGTATATTCAAACCATTCGTATCTTCATATGTATACTTTGGATAATGATGTCAATCTCATTCCACCATCATTTCTAACCCTATGCCCCGTCCCTTCCCTTCCCACCCCTCTGCCCTATCTAGAGTTCATCCCTCCCATGCATCCCCTCCCTATCCCACTATGAATCAGCCTTGTATCAGAGAAAACATTCCCATTCTCTTCTAAACTGAGAATCATTGTATAATAAATGTATGAAATTTTCCCCCTGCAAATCACAAGCATTTTTTTGTGTGTAAATGCATAAGTTCTACATAGTGAGAATTTTTTTATTACTTCATGAGACTTATCTTATTACTACCTGAGGCTTATCTTGATGTGTAAGTTAAAACTTTTTTTAACATACAAATAACTCTCATTTTACTTATTTATTTTTTTGTGGTGCTGAGGATTGAACCCATGGCTCTGTGCATGTGAGCCAAGCACTCTACCAACTGAGCTATATCCCTAAAACATTCTTTATTTTTATAGCTCTTCAAAGACTGAGTTTTGGGTTTAGGATGCAACTCAGTGGTAGCAATCTTGCCTCGCATGCTAGAGTCCCTGGATTTAATCCCCAGCACCACAAAGGGTGGGACAGGGGAACACAAGCAAGTCTGAGTTTGTCTGTTTTTACTATTTTACACTTATTTTAAATATATTTTTAATATTTTAATGTAGCTCTTCTGATATTTGCTCTTATACAGAATGCTATTTCTTTTCATTTGTACTACTGAAGTTTCTGACCAAAGTGATCTTACTGTTGTCCTTTTATATTACTACTTAGTTTTTAAGCTTAGATGAATAGTGTGGTCCTTCATATGATAGGATGTATTTTCATTTTACCTTACAATCAGTTTATAATATCATCTCATACCAATTTCCAGAAAAATAAATAATGCCCCATGACCACTATATTTCACACTTTCATTTGATACTAATTTTAGTTTTTCCAATTTCTATTATTTTTATGAAATACCAAGCTATTATCAACAAATTATTTTTTCATTTAACATGGTAACATTAAAGCTAAGTGGTCTAATACCCATTTACATAAAAATGGCAGAGAAAGGTATTTTAATATTGATGTCAGGTTTTATAGTTTCTCTTGAGTTTGTAAGCTGTCTTTACATTTACAATATTTATCTCACAGGTCTCATCAGAGGCATTTTGGCAAAATGAAAACCTGAATTTCCATTTTTGATGCTCTTCTCATCACATTCCCATTCAGAACAAAGTAACTGCAATGAACAAGGAGGATGCAAGCAAAGATATGGGTTCTACAAGGATCTCTAGAAAAGAGAAACAGCACAAAATGAAGATTTCTTCTCAGCCAAGAATGTTCAGGGAAAGACAAGAATTTCTTGTTGACATTTCTTTAAAAAGTGGCATGTTCAGAGATTGCTGAATCTTCTTTAGAACAGCAGAATTACTGAGATGTGTGGTACTAAAACCTACTGCAAATTCTTAGCCCAAAAGAAACCACAGGGTCACAGGATGAATTAGCTGCTTCTCACTCCTAAGACTAGGTGGGAAAGCACCAATTAACAGAATTGATTAGAATGATACAGGAATAGAGACTACAGCAATATTCACTACATATGTTTTTGGGTCAGTTAAAAGGCCCTGGTAATTTGACAATATGACTCCTTAAGGAATCAAAACAAATTAATGTGCCTAAAAGACTCAGTAATCAAGAAGTGAAAAAGCAAATCAATTGTATATGAAACCGATGAGGAAATTAAAGCATAAGAAACAATGGCTGGAAGTTTAAAAAAAAAGAAGTTTAAGAAAAAAAGAATTTCCAATTTAAATATGCCCTGAAATGAAAGAATAATCACCAAGAACAAATGTAATGGCATGAAACTTGTGTGAGTGGGTGGAGGATTGCCAACACATAAAACAAAAATACAAAGAATTCATGAACAAAGGCGTGAAAGATTTGGCAGATGCATTTAGCAGATCTAACTATTTGAGAATTAGAAAAAAAAGAACAAAGGAAGAAAAATAAATTAATCATTTTAAAAGGAATACCCTGATCAATGAAAGATTTAAATCTGAACATATACAAGAATCTGAACATATACAAGATTCATCTAGTTACAGCCAGAATTAATTGGAAAATCATACACTCTAAACATACCCAGGTAAAATTCATTAATTCCAAGGAAAAAGTAAAAACCTTACAACATTGAGGACCAAAAATAAATCAGATAAAATGTTTATAAACTATTCTTAGGGATCACCAAATCAGCAATCAATACCTTTAAACAAATAGCCAAGAAATGCTAGACATATAAGGAAAGCCTCTGAATTTATTATCAATCTAGTGTTTTTCAGTTCCAAAATTATCCTTCAGTATCAGTTGTGTTATAATGGACATTTTCCCTTTACATTAAGAAGTATATAAATTTTATCAGTATAATTTCGGGAGGATAGTAGAAAAGGAAAGAAACTTCTCTTCCTGGTTCTGATATGCTGAGTTTTTATTATTATTATTATTATTATTATTTTGCTCTTGCTGCATGGTCTATCCAGGAGGAGTATATATATAAGGAAATACTACAATGGTCTACCTCAGTCTTGTGCCATAAGTATACAGTCCTTCACTGACCTTCTGCCTAGCCTGAGACTGATGATTATCCTTTTAAAAAAATGTGTGTAGGTAAACAAATAGATAGATTAGTAGATGGACACTATATCTTTATTTTTATTTTTTTATTTTATATAGTGTTGAGGATTGAACTCAGGGCCTCATGCATGCAAGTGCTTTACCACTGAGCTATAACTTCAGCCCTGATGATTATCTGTTTGATATCCCATGAACATGGTCACTGATATGTTCCAGGTCTCATGATGGCAGCAAGTATCCCATCTCTCTACAACTATCCACTATTTTTAACAAGTGTACTACCACAAGTGTTGTTCCCTATTGCCCAGCAAATGCAACCCAGTTTTGCCAAGGCAACCTAGTGCAATCTACCATCCAAGGAACTGCAATTCATCTTTTCCCAACAGAGTTGGAAATTCACCATGAAGGAGCTGAGGCTCCTCCTTTCAAGTTTGACTTTCCTTGAGAAAGGTGC
Source organism: Ictidomys tridecemlineatus (assembly GCF_052094955.1). NCBI lineage: Eukaryota > Metazoa > Chordata > Mammalia > Rodentia > Sciuridae > Ictidomys > Ictidomys tridecemlineatus. The sequence continues at coordinate 409,605 of NW_027526137.1, forward strand.
TTCAAGCCTTTTAGAATTATCTTTATTTTTATATATAAAGTTAATCCTCTATAACTTAGTGATTAGTTATAATAAGTTTTACTAACTCAAATGACTGGCTCCTTACTAAATTCAAACTGATAATTATTTCCAGGATATAAAACAGTAGAAATAAGATTTGAGGAGCTGAGTCATACCCTTGGGGTTAAAGACAAGACTATGCTTCTTGCTAGGGAAAACAGAATGCTAGTAGAGAAATAGTAACTTCAAAAGTTAACCAAATCCAGGTGCCATGGAGCATGCCTGTAATCCCAGTAGCTCCAGAGGATGAGACAGGAGGATCTCCTCAGCAGAAGTGAGGCGCTAAACAATTCAGTAAGACCTTGTCTCTAAAATACAAAATAGGGCTGAGAATGTGGCTCAGTAGTTCAGTGCTCCTGAATTCAATCCCTCATACCACAAAAAAGGGTTAACCAAGTTGTCATCTGTGGTTGGTTGTAATGAAATGTCCACTCAAGCACATACCTTGGGAGCTTAGTGGCTAGTGTAGCTGAATATTATGGCAGTAATAACGAGTGTTAGGGCAATAGTATAACATAGATCCCACTAAGTACATTGCAGGATTTACAGAGAGCAAATGACAAGCTCAAGTCCCTTAAATCTCAGCCTAAATCACAATCTGAGAACCAAAGAACTTTCATGATTGTCTTAGAAGAATCTTTTCCTCTTAATAGTTATGGGGTTTAAAACTGCTGAAAAATCAAGCTGGAAAAAAAAATTTTCCCCTAGGGCTGAGGACTAAACTCAGGACTCTGCCACTGAGCTAAATCCCCAACTCCTAAAATTTTTATTGAGTAATTGATTCAGTCTCACTAAATTCTCCCATCTAGAAAATTATGACCTGAATTGGCAAAGAATGGGATCCTGAAACATGGAACAAAGAATTTTGTTTCATCTCAGATGAAACTAATCTTTGTAAACAACTCTCCCTCATTCCCAAGTAATTTTTAGCCTCCCACACCAATGGAGTAAAGTTCCTTTCCAGTGTCTGAGAAGATGGGCCTTTCTTGGCTTGAAAATTCTGTTTATATGAGCAGATGTAATCCAGGTCTTGTTGACACTTGATCCATAATTGAGTTCAAATCAGCATGTTCTAAGAGGAAAAGTATATATTGGTAATCCAGGAAGAAATAAATACTTTACAAACCCAGAAGATAACTGAGGAACACATGTGGGAGTAGATTCTAAACTTATCTGACCACAAAGGGTAGAATATAACAGTACATCATGCTAAATTCATTAATATTAATGTGCTTACTAAAAATTCCAGATTTAATGCAGTAGTTCGTGTAGCTGGTAAAGGCTATATTTTCTAGTTGGTGCACTGGAAGTGGATGTAACAGTTGAGGTGCCAGAGCTTCCCTGCAGTGACACAGATCAATGATTTAGAGAATTAGGAATGCTGGATTTGATGTATCATGTACAAACTGCATATTTATGCTCCTATTCCCCTCTATGCTCTATGAGAGGGACCAAAAACCATGAAAACTCTTATTAGTGAAGGAAGGAAATACATATGCATCTTTATAAAGCTCTGTGGTTGTTCTTTTTTCTTTTTTTTTTACAGCCAGGTATGACTACATGAGATGTGGTCATTAAGAAGAGTTTCTAGATTTCAATGGAGATAATGGAATTCCAATGGAAAACATTCCAACTGGCCATACTTAACCATCAAAAACAAAGTGGACATATAATCTCTAAAGGGCAACACACACACACACACACACACACACACAATTATTATATCATTATACAAAGATCTTCAACAATAGATAATTAACAATGCCCCTAGTAACAAAATAGGCGAGCAATCTAGAGTACTGTATCTACTATATAACAAGAGAAATTCTAGGTCTAGAAGCTAGAATCATGACTTAGGAGACAACAGTGAAGAGTTACAACCTCTCATAGTTTTCAGATCTAGGTCAATTCACAGATTCTACTATGACTGAGACCAGGCATTTTGAAGAAGGACCCCAGCAAAACAGCTGCAATTACATGCCATATATCTTCCTCTAATCCTTCCCTCAAAGAATTTATAGCCATTAATTAGAGGTACTATGCATTGTTAAAAAGCAAACATTAGGACCTTTCATGTATTAAGAGACACTGTCTGAATTGACAGTTTCTGGAGATTCAAAATGCCATTGTGATCAACTACTTAAATTATGGACTTATAGTAGCTGGATGATTGATGGAATTGTAATTCAAATCCAATGAACTTGAACCCCAAACCATAGACACATTCTGTGGTTATTTCTTCAGATCTGAATATATAGTTGCAAAAGACATACTTGAAAATGTCAGAATCCCCACATCAGCTTTACTGATCCATGGGAAAAGGGTCATTATGGAAAGAATAGCTAAAGGACATATAATGAAAATTCCTTTCCCTACCGAGAAAATAAATTAGAAGTAATACTACATCCTTGGGGAAACTTCAAAATCTCATCACAGGATGCGACAACTCTTATGGTAAAATGGTAAGTTCACCCTCTGCTACTGGGGCTGGCCCTGAAGTCCTGAGCTCCAGCAGATCCTTCCACTTCAAACTGCAGAGTAGCTAGGACTATGGATGAGACTGGCTTGTATTGTGTAACTTTGAAATAATGGTGTTGGTGGTCGAAGTTTGAAGAGAAGGTGGGAGAAACACTCAGGGAACATATTCTTTGATTTATAATATTATACTTTAGGTTTCCATTTCTAGAGGACAGTCATAGAAGAGAGCTTCAATTGTATAAGAATTCCTGCCATTTTTTGAAACAGCTTGTATTAAACCTCATGGGTTTTCTTACAGATAAAGAAAACATTGTCTGAAAAAAATCTCATCACAGGCCTTTTACTCCAATTAGGAGAAATCACTCAATACAGGTTTTTTTTTAAATCTAGAATGAGTTAAAAAAAAAACCTCACAGTATGGAGGGGGAGAGAAAGATGCAGAGACAGAGACATGGGTGGAGACACAAAAAGTTGTTTGCTGCATTGCATTCTCTGCATTCTCAATTGGATGCTCAACTGGAAAAGAATCAATTTATAAGTTCGCTAAGGTCAAAGGCAGAATTAATTTCTCAGTTGTTATAGAATCGAAGCCACTGATATTCTGCCCACTTATGGCTAAAGAAGTGCCCCTAAGGGCCAAGAAATTATCCATGGTTCTGTGTCATATACACTTCTCCAATTTTTTCACATTATCAAGCCAGCAAGGAGAATTCCTAGAGAAAGTACGTTAGCAGAAAAATTTTTCACAACATTATTAATCAGAATTGCCCTATCATCTTTTCTATATTATGTTCGTTGTTTAAAAGCAAGTAACAGGCTTTAACCTACTCAAGAGGACAACACAAAAAGATGAGTATCAGTAGATGATGCTCAGAAGGAGGCACACTTGAGTCTGTCCTCCACAATACTCCATAGATGTATATTTATTGTCTTTATATTCCACAAAATTTCACATATTTTTAGGACATGTTCCAAATCATTGAATATCCAGTAATTTACTAACAATGGCCACAAACAACTGACTTTGAAGTAGGGGAAAATCTTACCCTCTCTATATTGCGTATGTCTTACAAAAGAATTAGATATACTTTTTGTTCACCAAAAATATTATCATGATGTTGTCAAAAGGAGGAGTAAGTTAGGGTATGTATGTACCAGCATACATAAGGTCCTGGGCTCCAAGCACTACCCGCCCCCCACCAAAATGCAGTAAATAATCATGTAATACTGGGGGATGGTTTAAAGAAATAAAAGAATTCCTCTAAGCAGGAGGACTGCAGGTGAAGAGGGCAGGATAGTGGGTTGATGTTGATCAAAATATTGTTTTATTTTTAAAAATCATATACATGCATTATTTATTTAAGATAAAATTCTGTTTATTAAAAACATGTGGGGTTATAGCTCAGAGATAGAGCATACTTGCCTAACACGTGCAAGGCCCTGGGTTCGTTCCTCAGCACCATATAAAAATAAGTAAATAAAATAAAGGCATTGTGTCCAACTATACCTTAAAAAAATGTGAATCAATAAATACTTGGTAACTTACCAAAAGGCTGAGGAGGTAATATTAACATCAAATTGACATTTAAAATCACTATCACTAATTAGAGGTGAAAGATGACAGAGTAGAGGAAGGGTGTAATATCCAGATATTGTGACTGGGGATTCAAGCAGCACAACATTGCTTCCCAGCAAGGAGGGTGACACAAGGAATTCACCTAATCTTAATATTAGAATCAAAGAAACAGAAATTCAGATGTTCTAAACAAAGGATAGGAAAGAACACATGTGGAATGCAGCCAAAAAGACATGGCATTGGCCTACTGTGGAGGGGAAGGGCAACACAAGAAGAAAGACTAAATTAGTGAAGAAACAGAATTCTTTTTCTTCCTTTTTTTCTCCTTTTTGAATTGAGCATGAGTGTCAAAGTACATGTTCTTCTGGGAGTGTATGTTCTAGTTGTGTTGAATGACTCATGGACACACAGATACACATTTTCCTATTTTTTTTCTCTTCATTTTTATCACTTTTCCACTTCTTCCTTTATAATTTTTCTACTTTTTTCCCCCTCAAAATAGTTTTTTCCACCTTTTTATGACGGTAGAGGAGTAAAGTTTTTTGTTTGTGTGTTTTGGTTTGACTTTTAGTTCTGGTCCTTATTATTCCTTCTCTCCTTTCTTCCCTCTTTAACAGCCAAGTTTGCTTATTCTCTCTTTTTCTTGTTATTTATTTCTTTCAGTTCCCTTTTATTCCTCCTCCTTTACAGCCATCAGTTGATATCTCTTCTCTCCTATTGTACCCCTATTTGAATTTTGAGTATTTTAAACTTTTGTTTACATTGTCCCTATTTTCTTTCTTCTTAATGAATTATAATTATACTGTCTTTAACAATAATTTACATAATTATTACCTCATCATTCATATTGTTCTCAAGTTATTCATACTGGGAGATGCAAGATTTGGTTCATAGTTATTGGTTATTATTGCTGTTATTAAATGCTAACCTTGCCCTTCCTCTTTTTGCAATAATTAAAAGTGTACATGCCACAGTAGACAATGTACACTTATCTTTATTTTGAATATTGATCACTATGATTGTTGCTTTTGCTTGTTTCTCCTACCTTTGAGAAGGGCTAGGAAATGTCTAGTACACTACAGATTCACAGAGTAGAGACTCTGCGACTGAAATACACCCACAATTCAGGAACATGACAGCACATCTTCCTCCATACATAAACCAATCCAAATTAAACTTCAACAATATTTTAACACATAGAATAGGGTAGACAAATATGTCAAATCAAAGACTAAATCCCAGGTACCAACAAATAAAGAGAGCATCAGGCCCCTACCCCTACAACATATAAGAGAAGGACTCCAAAAAGAAGGATGTAAAAAGCCCATAGTATTATAGCAGCTCTACAAGAATGAATTAATTTAGCATTTCTACAGCACCAAACTGGAAGATAATGGCAGATGAAACTCAAAATTACACTGAGCTTATGTGTTGAAGCTTAGAGATACCAAGAAAATCTACAACTACACTCCATAGGATATCCACAGGAGAGGAAAAAGAATTCATCTCAATAGATGTGCAAATACAAGACCTCTGCAAACATGAGTAAACAGAAAAAAAGTCTTCCCCCAAAACTTACTACCGTTCAAAAAAGGATACACAACCAGAGAAGGGGATAAAATTCCAAAGAAAAACTTTTAAAAATTGATTATTAAAGTGATAAATGAGTAAAAGAAGATGTGGGAAACTAATTAAGAAATAAAATTAAGAGAGCAATTACAAGAATTGAATGACCACTTAAAGAAATATAGAGTTTGAAGACACACCAATCAGAACTTCTGAAAATGAAAGACAAAATGAAATTGAATTAAAAAAAATCACTTGAAAATTATCACCAACAAACTGGACTATGGAGAAAACAGAACCTTGAGACTTGACAGTGAGTTTAAGCTGGAACATTTAAAAGACACATATCTAAGGTAAGGAAAGTAACGTGATGAAAATATATAACAACTTGGGAACAAGATTTAAGAAACAAAACTTCACAGTCATAATAAAGTCACTGGGATAGAAAGAGCAGAGATAAACAGGTTTAATGGTATTAAGAACCTTTGCAATGAAATAATACCCCAAAACTTTCCAAACCTTAGAAATGAGATGTACATTCGCATATTGTGGCATATAGAACATTAAATAGCCAAGATAAAAAATTAATCTTTCAAAGCCATGTCATAATCAAAATATCTAATACAGATAATAACAAAAGACTATTAAAACACAAAAAATGTCTAATACAGATAATAACAAAAGACTATTAAAACACAAAAAAGAAAAACATCAGATGACACAAGTAGAACAGTAAGAGTTGCTTCAGATTTCTCAACTGAGATCCCAAAAAACAAGATAGTGTGGAATGAAATACTGAGAAAACAACTGCCAACAAAGGTTATTAGATTATCTATCATTTAAAATCAAAGATAAAATAAAAACTTTTCATGATAAGGATAAAATTTAAAAATTCATGACCATTAAACATACACTACAGAAATTATTTAAAGAAATACTACACAAAGAGAAATCATAAACAAGCCCCAGAACTTTCAAATGTATAGTTCTCCAGAAGAGCAATTAAGCAAATTAAATTTAATAATGAATTAAAACTATAAAACAAAATATAAAAATTGGAAATAATAAATATCTTACCATAGTAACTCTGATGTAAACAGTCTAAACTCTATAATTAAAAAGCTGACTCATTGAATAATAATAAAAAAAATCACACTCAATGCTGGGGACATGGCTCAGTGGTAGAGTGCTTGCCTTGCATGCACAAGGCCCTGGATTCCATCCCCAGTACTACAAGGAGAATACAACAAAAATGAAAACAAACAAACAAAAAAAACTCACATCAAACATATGAAATTTCCAAGGCACTCATGTTATTATAGGCAAATATATACACCAACTGCAAGCTAAAGGACAGAAAAAAATATTCTCTACAAATGGAGCTTTAAAAAAACAAAACAAGTGGCTGGGGATGTGGCTCAAGCGGTAGCGCGCTTGCCTGGCATGCATGCGGCCCAGGTTCGATCCTCAGCACCATATACAAACAAAGATGTTGTATCCACCAAAAACTAAAAAATAAATAAATATTAAAAATTCTCTCCCTCTCTCTCTCTCTCTCAAAAAAAAGGGAGATGCTATATCTGACAAAAAAAGTTTAGGCAAAACTTAATCACAAAAAAATCAAGCACATACTGTTAAAGGAAAAAATCCAACAAGAAAATATAACAATTACAAATATTTCTACCTCAAATGTAAATACACCTTACTACATGAAATAAATACTTCATGAATTTACAGAGTATGATTAATACTTGCTGATTCCAACCCACCCCTCCAAAAACAGATTTTTCCAGACATATAATCAATAAATACATTTCTGACATAAATAATTTGATAAGCCAAATGGAACTAATAATCATCTGTAGAATATTTCAACCAACATCAGCTGACTACAATTTCTTCTTAACAACTTATGGAATCTTTCCCAAAACAGATCTTATTTTAAGGGCACAAAGCAAGTCTTAGCACATACCCCCCACCAAAAAAAATTCAATTTTATCTCATGACTTATAATATCATAATAAATGGAAGTCAGAAAACATATAGATACCACATAAATACATGGAGATTGAACAATACTCTCCTAAATAAAGAATGAATCATTGAAAAAATGAGACAAAGAAAAATACTAGAATCAAATTAGAACAGCAATACAACACACCGAAATCTCTGGGATACCATAAAGGCAGGATTAAGAAGGAAGCTTATAGTATTCATTGCCAACATTTTAACAATTTTAAAGCCAGTAGAAGAAAATAATTTAGATCAGAGCTAATATTAATGAAATTAAGAATAAAAAAATTCAACAAATCAATGAAACCAAAAGCAGATTCTTTCAAAAGATAAGCAAGATTGAGAAACCCCTAGTCAAACTATCAAAAAGAGAGAAGACCCAAATCAACAAAATTAGAGATGGCAAAGGAGATATCAACAGAGACACTTTTGATATCCATATGATCATTAGACTATTTTGAAAATTCATATTCTAATAAACAGGAAAACCAAGAAGATATTAATGAATTTCTAGATATATCATCTGCCAAAATTAAACCATGAGGAAATAGAAAATCTAAACAGATCAATGACAAGCAATGAGACTGAAGCATTAATTAAAAGCTTTCTAAGAAGCCAGATGCAGTGGCACACGTCTATAATCCCAGCGACCTGGGAGGCTGAGACAGGAGAATTGTGAGTTCAAAGTCAGCCTCAGCAATGGCAAGGTACTAAGCAACTCAGTAAGATTCTGTCTCTAAAAAATATATATACAAAAAAGGGCTGGGGATGTGGCTTAGTGGTTGAGTACCCCTGAGTTAATCCATAATACCAAATAAAAAGAAAAAAAGGGGGGCCTTCCAAGGAAGACAACCCCAAGACCAGATGGATTCTTGGCAGTTTTACCAGGCCTTTAAGAAGCATTAACACCAGGGCTGGAATTGTGGCTCAGTGGCAGAGAGCTTGCCTAGCATGTATCAATAAAATAATAAAAAGGGCCACTAACAACTAAAAAAAAAATAAAAAACACAAACACCTCCTTCAAAATTTACTACAAAGAAGTGCATATGCCCCCCCCCAAAAAGAACCATTAACACCAATCTTCTCAAATTATTCTGAGAAATAGAAAGGTAGGACTCAATCTGTAACTCATTTATGAAACCAGTGTTACTCTGATACAAAGACCAAAAAACAACAACAACAAAAACACATCAAGGAAAGAAAAGTACAGACCAATATACTAAATCAACATATACACAAAAATCCTTAATAAAATGTTGGCAAACCACATTTAAAAACACATTAACAAGAGTAGACAATATGAATAGCTGGATTAATCTCAGGGATGCAAGGTTGGTTTAATATACACAAGTAAAAAATATAATTCATACCATAAATAGAATTAAGAATACATTCTCTCAATAGATACAAAAAAATAAAGGATCTGAAAATATTCAGCACTCATTCATGTTAGAAACACAGGAGAAATCAGGGATAGAAAAAACATACCTCAACAGGATGAAGGCTAGATGCAACAAACCCAAAGTCAACCTCATACTAAATAGAGAAAAACTGAAAGCATTTCCTCTAAAATCAGACACAATGAAAGGTTATTTACTCTGATCACTCCTATTCATTACAGTTGTTGAAATACCAGCCAGAGCAACCAGGCAACATTAGAAAACTAAAGAAGAATAGGAAAAGTAGTAGTCAAATTATCTCTGCTGACTGATGACCTGATTCTATACAAAGAGGATGCAAAAATCTCCAGCAGAAGTCTTGTAGATCTGATAAAAAAAAACACTCAAAAGAAGTAGCATACATGATGAACACAAAAAAATCAGTAGCTTTCCTATATCCCCATAATTAATCTGCCAAAAAAGAAATCAAAAAATCATTTCATTCAATTGAAAAATAAACAAGAATAAATCTAACTCAGGAGATGATAGAACTCTAACAATAAAAATTATAAAACACCAAAGAATGAAAATGAATAAGGCTTTACAAGATGGAAACAACTATGCTGCAATTACTACATCAGAAGTAAAATAAATATCACCGATTATGTATTAATTCTCCTAGGAAAGATTAATACTATTAAAATGACCATATTTTCAAAAGCAATCTACAGATTCAATAACATTAAAATTCCAATAACACTGTTTAAATGTAAGGAGACAGTACTAAAATTCATTTGAAAGAGTAAAAGACCCAGAATAGCCAAAGCAATCCTAAGAATGAGGTTGGAGGCATCATAATATTTGCTTCTCAAATTATACTATTATACTATAGAGCCATAGTAACAAACACAACATGATACTGGCATCAAGGGAGACATGAAGACTAATGGAATAGAAGAAACAAAGACAAATCCATAGAGAATCACTGGATACTTGACAAGATGCCAAAATTATACATTAAAGAAAAGATAGGAGCCGAGCACTCTCTAGCTGGGGTTTCCAGGAGGACAAACAGGCCATCACTGGGGTTGGGGTCAAAGGTGCAGCCCAAACACCCATGGAGGAGTTTGTATGTGGCTGAAAGAAGAGTTTTTGGAAAACACTGATTTCATTTGATTCCCTCGCTGCCTCTGCCAGATCCCATTAAAAAGTTCCTACTTTATGAGTATAATTCTGATGCAGGTGATCTAAGTGAAAGCCACCACTGATTCTTGCATCTTATTAACTATCCTGTACTGCCAACTGTAGGTGAAGACACGACCTGTTTTCATGGATTGTATTTCCCCTGGTGCTGGGCCCAATGAACAGTCCTTAGGTCACTGTCAACTGACAAGCTCACACAAAACTTAATTTTGTTCTTCTGTTTGGGATTTTCCAGTTGCATATTAGTGAATGGGCCATGAAGTATGCACAGGTGTGGGTGAGACTGGAGACCCACTGATGTACCCAGTAGGGAAGATTTCTAGCACTTTCCAGGACAGTGTGTGCATTTATTTTTCTACTTTGCAATTTAACTATTAAAACCTAATATCTAAATGAAAATGGAGTTTTGGTTAAAAAAACTCAAGTAGGAAATGGAAACATAGTTCGGGAACTTGATAGTTTGTTTTTCCTGCTCCTGGGGCTGGTCTGTGCATTCAACATACACCCTGACTTCCTACCACTCTTGTGTTGTTTTTGTGATTTGTCCCCATTCAAGGACAGTTTCCTGGCTACACAGGCTGTGTTATCAGGGTGTGGTGATCACAGTGCAGGCTTATTCTCCTATTTTCCATACCTTGCCTAGTGCTAAGGGTGTCGGGAGTTTTCTGCCATTTCACTTCAGGGAGTACACAGACTGTGACTCATTTAAGGAGGCCCACATGGAATCAGTCAGAAAATTACTGCCTACATTCAGATGAGGACCATCCCACCCAATAGCATTCCCTGCCAGTTATAAGAAACACCTGAGGCACAATCTTCAGTCCCTGTACATACCAGGAGGTCTTTTGAGTGGTTGGTTCCAGCCTTTCAATTGTGTCCAGTAGATAACACATCTGTAATTGATTGACTGCCCTTCACGTTTTAGAACCAGGTGTCTTAGAAGCTGTGCCTAGTGTCTAAGGAAGGGGAAAGTAGTAAAGCCAGAAGTCTTTCCCCACATGCCCAGAACTGGTGTTACTGGGGAGATGATCTGTCACTGTAGGTGTCTTTGGCTGTGTGGGTGGGACTTGCTTCCTCACTCAAGGCTGTGCAGACAGGAGGGAAGGTCACTGGCAGGGAGGACAGGGTATGTGGCCTCCGAGCATTTCTACCACTTTCCTTGTGAAATGTCATTTAGCCAGTTGAAGCCTCTGAGGACTACTGTTTGGTGATTCTAAATTTCAGAAGTGTTTAGATTTCTCCCATATAAAAATCTAACTTGTAAGAATTAAACTGATGATATCTTAAAAAAGATAAAAAAGAAGAGATAGTCTTTTAAACAAATGGTAATGGGAAAACTGGATATCCATATACAGAAGAATGAAACTAGATTACTGTTTTTCACCCTGTACAAAAGTCAACTTCAAGTGGATCAAAAGCCCAGAAATTAAGCCAGAAACATAAAACTGGAGGGAACAGCCTCAACACTATAACACACTGGTGCAGGCACCAACTTACTTAACAAGAACCCTATGGCTCAAAAAAACAAGAACCAATAAGTGGGACAGCAGTAAACTTAAAAGCTTAGGCATAGCAAAGAAAACAATTGTGACTGTGAAGAAAGAGCATACAGAATGGGAGAGGATCTCTGCCAGCTGCTCCTCCAACAGGGTATTAACATCCAGAATATATAAAGAACTCAAAACCTTAACATCAATAAAAGAAATAACTGGTTCTATAAAGGGGCAGAAGACATTTCTCAAAAGAAGAAATACAAATGGCCAACAAATACACAAAAGTTTCAATATCCCTAACAATCAGAGAAATTCAAATCGAATCTACACTGATGATCATACCAGTTAGAATAGCAATTATCAAGAATACAAATAAATGCTGGTGGGGATGTGGGGACTGTAAATTAGTACAACCTCTCTGAAAAGCAGTATGGAGTTACTCAAAAGACTAGGAATAGAACCACCATATGACCCAGCTATCCCACTCCTTGGTATTTATCCTAAAGAACTAGATCATCATACTATAGTGACACAGGCTCATCGATGTTTATAGCAGTGTAATCCACAATAACCAAGTTATTGAACAAGCTCAAGTGCTTGTCAAAAGATGAATGTATGGAGAAAATGTGGTATATTTGTATATATAAAACAATACAGTTCTACTCAACCATAAAGAAATAAAATTATATCATTTGATAAATGGACAGAACTAGAGAACATCATGATAAGTGACATAAGCTAGACTCAGAAAATCAAGACTGAATATTTTCTCTCATATGCAAAAGTTAGACGAAGATAAGTTTAAAGGAGGTGAGGGAGTTCCCATGAAAACAGAAGGGAGATCAGGGGAGTAAGGGAAGTGGTTAAAGAAGGAGAATAGGGAGGAAATGCAGAATTAAAATGACCAAATTATGTTATACACACACATGAATATAACACAGTTGAGTTCATAGTTGTGTGAATAAATAAAGCACCAATTAAGAAACCAGTAAATGAACAGAAGGAAACCAGTAGAGTAAAGAAAGGGAGTGAGGAAAGGGAGGGAGGGAGGGTGATAAAGAGAAAGTACTGGGGACTGAAATGGAGATAGTAATATTCAATACATGTATGCTCATATCCAAACAAATTCCAATATTAGCATAACTATAATGCATTAATAAAAACATTTTTAAAAGAATAAAAATTCTATCTGGGTTGAGAAAAGTATTTAGAGACTAAACTGAAAATCAATAAATACTGTTCTTTAAATTATACATCCACACAAGGAAATTATTTGTTATGTGTTCTTAGCAAATTCATTTAGTTCTGATAATATGTATTTTACTGTCAAAGGTGGTAGACATAAAAAGTACTTGACATAGTTCCTGAAACAAAAACATTTTAAAAAATTTTAAAGGGGAGAGAAAAAGAAGGATATAAACTACAATAAGTGCATATATCATACTAGAATGGGATGTTCATGTATTTAACTTGACTGGGACAGGATCACCATATTTTAAGCAGAGTAGAGGGAGTTTGCATCACAATGATTAGATGCTTTTAAATAAGAATTAACTTTAACCACCTGTTTTTCAGAGACCTACCAATGGGAGATGACAATGGAAAAAAGAATACAAAAGGTCATCTGGTAGTTGCTAATGGTGTAATGTCAGACTTCAAGTTTGGATTATATAAATTAGTGATTCCAATATGTTTATATTCAATATTCCAATATGTTTATATTTCACAAACCAGCATTCTCAAAAAGTAATTTGAAAGATGAGTAAACAGTTGCCAATAATAGTAAATATAAACAAAAAGTAAAACGAATTTTATTATTGAATTTTATTTTTACATGTACTTGAGAATTTGCTGAACGATTCTCAATAGCTGTGCTTCTTCATATGGCCTCACTGATTATAAAATATAATGGTATCATTGGGCACGGTGGCACAAGCCTTCAACCTGAGGCATTCTGGTATTATTACAGATACATCCTGTATCTATAGATCCACCATTTTTACTTTTGTAGATCCAAAAATCATCAAAATTTTTACATCTACATGGTACACATCTAGGAACTATTACATCTTTGAAATCATAAATTTCCACACTACCTGGTATAATCTCATGCCTCTGTCCATTTATCCCATAACACTTTATATCTATAGCCTCAAGAACTTTGGTTCTGTAAAGTCTTTCTGTATCTTGTTTTATCTCCTTACCTACTTAGTGGGTGTCATTACAATTTATTATACAAACTAGGACACTTTTATAGGATAAAAAAGGGTGCTATCAATAATTAAGTCAGGTAAAGTATGTAGTAAATCCCATAGTACATCCTTTAAAACTCCTGCCAGTACTCTCAACTGCCTTGCATTGCAGTTGGCTTCAAAGACAAATAGAAGGCTATCTACAATTTCTTCTCAAGTTGCATAAAAGCTGGATAAATTTAACTTATCCTAGTTATTTCTTTCTCCTTCATGTTAATACAATATTGAACAACTCTTTCTGGAATTATAAAGAGTTTAAATACCAGAAATATTTTATAAATCAAATAATTCTAAAAGAATTATTTCTGGGGGCTGGGGATGTGGCTCAAGCAGTAGCGCGCTCGCCTGGCATGCGTGCGGCCTGGGTTCGATCCTCAGCACCACATACCAACAAAGATGTTGTGTCCACCGAGAACTAAGAAAAAATAAATAAATGTTAAAATTCTCTCTCTCTCTCTCTGTCCCCCTCTCTCTCACTCTCTCTTATTAAAAAAAAATAAAAATAAAAAAATAAAAAAATTATTTCTAATAATTTTTATATTCTAAAAGAATTTTAAAATAGCAACTTTAAAAAATCCTATCAGTATCTAAAAAGTGAATAATAATTTACTATTATATATAGTATTGAAAAACATTGTGAAACAGCTGGCTCTGCATGACCAGAAAGTGATACTGCAGCAGACAAACCTAAGATATATGGGTAGGCATGATAACATAAACAATGAAAGACCAGTGTAGTAAAAATATACCTATCTTGCTATTAATGGATAAGATGCTGTCATAAAGGGTTAAAACTCTTTAAAAGCATAGAATAGTTCTCTTTAATGTTTTCTAAGACCAAAATATCTAAATTATACAATATGATTTAAGAAAATATAATTTAAGGAAATATTATTTAAGGAAAATAATAAAGGGAATTAATAATATCCAATATATCCAAGTTAATCTGAAGTCATAAACTTAATATCAGCAAGTAAATGTTAAGCTATAAATATTGCAGGTGAGTGATTTCCTATCACATCACACAAAGTAACCCTGCAATTATCTCTAGTTCTAATATTTGTAGTAAAGCGCTTACCTAGCATGTGTGAGGCACTAGGTTTGATCCTCAGCACCACATGAAAAAAATTAACAAGTGAAATGAAGGCATTCTGTCCATCTACATCTATTAAAAAAAATTAAATAAATAAATAACTGCATGGGCAATATGTATAAAAAGAGTCTCAAGGGCAACTTGAAATATAGTCACCATATATATAAGCCTTCGCATTAGTTATCAGTGGCTTTCTTTAGCTTACTTTTCAGGGATGGAAACTAATATTAGGCTACGGCTTCATAAAATAAGTTGGAGTCTATTCCACTATTCTTTATAATGCAATTTTAACAAACAAGTACCAAATTATTGGCTGTAAGAATGTGCTTCTCTATTCTAAGTAAAATCCTGAACATCATTTTGTAGTTTTCTTCTATATAAACCACAGAAATACTTGCTTTATTTCTGAATACACTGATATCTGTTTGTCTTCTCTTTTTAATATTTAACTAAAATATCATTTTATCTTGTCAGGATGTAATAAACTGTGAAATTGTTGTGCCACTGTCAATGGAACACACTTGTATGTTTTTTAAATGTGCATTCCCTTTGTGCTCAGCAACAAGTTTATTAGAAAATTATTAAGTGAAAAACTATATTATATAAGTTTTTAGATTAATGTGAATATACCTAGTAAGAAAAAATATAATATTAATAATAAAACACACAAAAAAATTTTAAAAAGGTTTAGAGAAGACTTCAAAAGATGAATAAAAAAATCTTGAAAAAGTAGGTTAAAACCAAATTAGGAATCCTCTAGAGTCCTAATTATTAATTCTTATCTGTCAGAAAATATGGCACAAAAATTTTAAGTAAAAGAATTACAGTATCAAACAGTTTTCTTAGGGAAAAGTAATCAGGATGAAGAATAGAACATGTGGATAAAAGAAAAAATAATTTATATTGGTCAGTATTTTGTTTCATATACAGATGATAAAATTTTATTCACATTAGAAGTTGATGTTACCCCTTTTTAAATAAACCCTGCTTTATGTACATATAAAAATGTTAGCATTCAATTTAAATAGAATATGTATTAAAATTATCATTAGAATATGTAACTATCTGGTACAATAAAGCTTCACATAAAAATGAAAATAAATATTAAAATGAAATTATTAAAATTGTAGATAAAAACCCTTTATCTTTCTGTTACTTGTGTTTCTACATAAAGGTAAGAAGCAATAAAGTTAATCTCAAAAATCAGTATTTCTGTAGCTTACCAATGTTTCTATTAAAGTATAATAATAAAATTTTCAAGCTTAATGGCTAAAGATCACTTTATCTCTTTTTAAATTATCCATATAATTCACAGATTGTCAACCTTCTGTTGAGGATGCCCATTAGCTCTTCCACGGCCTGTTCCTCTCACTCCAGCTTCAATTCTGCTCTTCTCTCCTGGAGATTTTCGAGGTTTCTTATTTGTAGACTAAATGAAAAGATTTTTAAAATGACATTAAATGATGGCTTACTTTTCACTTTATAATACGAAAATTAAACATACTGTCAATCACTGGTGGTTTAAAAAGTGAAAAATAAGATATCTCTCTAACAAAAAAGCTTTACATATTGCTTTCAACAACAAAAATGTAGTGTAAACAATCAAACCTAAGTTTATACATAATGAGGTATGAAAACAAAGTTTAAAAACTAATTAGATATGATATAAAACAATAATATTTTAACCATGCCTACTCTTTACATGTCCTTCATTATGCCATCCTCTGCCTTAGAAATCTTGTTCAATAAAATACTTCTGGGAAATACCATTTATTCAACTCTTCCCTATTGTGAAGTACTCAAATATTTCTTAGTCATACAATGAATACAGAATGAACATATTTGCAACTATTTTAGGTACTGGGAATACAATAATAAAAAAAAATAGAAATGTTCTTGCCTTGATGAAGTTTACATTTTTTTAATTAACATACCATCCCCTTCCCCCAATTATTTCTTAAGTTAATACTAGTTACACCCTATCTATTTCTCAACTTTAGAGTCAAGGGTAATTTGGAAAAACAGTTTGTGGTCATTTCATCCAGTTCTATAAATTCTATTCATTTCTATCTATATTAATTGCATGGTTGGTTCTTCACCAAATACATCAATGACATCAACTTTGCTAAATGCAATAGAGATTCTTAAAACTCTCTTTAATAGTCGACATGATTTTCTTCCTTATCTTTCAGATACCTTTTCCTTCCCTGTACCATATTTTTTACCTGTTAGTGTTACCTAGAGGTCTTTCCCATGCATCTTTTCTTCTCAATCAAAATATTTTCTTTTGAGTAACTTAATTCATTCTTACTATAGCCATTTTCCAATTATCTAATGTCCCTTTTCTCCAAATCCACTCTTATTTGTCTTGTTTTGTAATTCTGGATTTGGACCCTGGAAACATTACTTTTATACCATCTACTGAAGTATCAGGCTTTAAAAATAGAGGGCACTGGAAGAATACTACAAAAGATAAGATGGAGGGCGTCTATTCATGGTTACAGTACCTGCTCCCTGTATTTGGTTATTACTGTGTACCTCAGTAGTACTCTCTTCACTTCTCTTAACAGTTTATGGCCCTAAAACCAATATTGTGGGTGGGTGAATACATATTAGGTCATTTGATTATTGTTTAAATAATTTTATTCCAAGGTCAGTTTTAGATTTACAAAAAAAATATGAAAATAGCACAGGAAATTATCATATATCTGACATCTAGTTACCCCTATTATTAACAACTTGTATTTGTATAGTATGTCTGGTACAAATAATAAATCAATATTGATATGCTAATAAAAATGTAAACTCTTTATTCAGGTTTTCTTATTTTTTGTCTAATGACCATTTTCTGCCCTAGAAGCCCATCCAAGACACCATATTATATTCAGTCATCATGTCTTTACTCGAGCTTCTCTTTTCTGGGAAAGTTTCTTAGCTTCTCTTGTTTTTTGATGACTTCAGCAATTCTAAGGAATACCAATCAGGTATTTTCCAAAAGATCCTTCACTTGGACTTGTCAAGCATTTTTAATCATTACTAGACTAGGATTATGACCTTGGGGGAAGAAGACAGAAAAAGTAAGGCATCATTTTTATCATCTCATATTAAGGATGCATTAACTTAACATTAAATAACATACATTATTAACATGACATATCATTGTCGATGCTGAAGTTAATCAGTTGTCTGCTGTAGCCTTAGTTAGGTTTCTCCACTATAAAGTAACTTTTCCTCCCTTTATCTTACTATACCCTTTGGAATAAAATTACTACACATAGTTCACAGTTAAGGGATAAGAAATTAAGCCGTAGTTCCTTGAAAGTCAGTTTACGTAAAATTATTTTATGTTCTTCCATATCTGTTTTCACCCATTTATTTGATCATTTATTTATTTGCTCATTTAAATCAATATGGACTCATCAACATTTACTTTCTACTTTGGGATATAGTCTCATATCATTTTAATTTTTTAATTTATTTTTTATTTTTTAGTTTTAGGTGGACACAATATCTTTTATTTTATTTTTATGTAGTGCTGAGAATCTAACCCAGTGCCTCAAGCATGCTAGGTGAGCGTGCTACCACTTGAGCCACATCCCCAGCCCCATTTTACTTTGTTTTTAAAGTTTTTTCAAGCTTGGTCATTTCAGTTGAGTGTCCATTTGATATTTCCCTATCACTGTGTGTGTGGGGGGGCGGGTATTTTGTTTTTTAATCTTTGAATACTTAAAGCACCTAAAAGTTGCTGGACTCTCACCTTGTATATTTCCTAGCTCAATCCTAAAATTAACCAATACTACAAAAATACATGGTTCCTTTTACTAGAGAATGATATTAGAGATGAAAATCTGCAACACTAAGTTTGGCCTTTTGCTACTGAGGTATCTTTGCTTCTAGGCCCTGAGATGAACAGAACAAGGAAATACATGTCCAACATATTACAGATAACAAAATTCATTCACTGTATTATAAAGCTATACAGGCTCTGACAAATACATAGTGTTCTGTATTCATAATTATGGTATCACAATGGAGAGTTCTACCACCTCAAAAACCCCATATGCTAGCTAGGCAGGATATAATCCTATATTCCCCTGCAATCACAAATTTGAGGCCTGCCTAGGCAAGACCCTGCCTCAAATAAAACTTAAACTTTACCCATTCAACCCATCCCCTTGCCACCACTAAATTTTTTAAAGAATCTTTGTTATAGTTTTTACTTTTTCCAGATATTCATAAAAAAGAAATCAAACAGTATGTAGCCTTTACAAACTGGCATCTTTCATTTTAACAATATGTATTTTAAGAATTATCCATGTCTTTTAATGACTAAATAAGTGATTTTCTTTTTATTGCTCAACAATATTCAATTGTATGGACACATTACATTTTGTTATCCATTTAAATAATGATGAACATCTTGATCACTACTGATTAGCAATTATGAATGAAGCTGCTATAAACATTCACAAGTCTTTGTGTGGACATAATCTTATATTGTGTGTATGTACATAATTTCACAATCAATTGTTAACACATTAAAGAGTACAACTGTTGGGATGTTCAGAAAGACTGTTTAGTTTCTTCTGAAACTATCTTCCAAAGTGGCAGTATCATTTTACATTTCCACTATTAATGAATGTGACTTCTCTGTTGCTTCAAATTCTTGTCAGGAAACTCATAGTATCAGCTTTTTGGATTTCAGCAATTCTAATAGGTATATAGTGGTATCTCTCACTGCTGTCTTAATTTGCCATTCCCAAATGTCTTTATATGTCCTTCTAGAGTCATTTAAACACACAGAAATAAATGTGTGTACACCAATGTTATCTATTTACTTTTGTTTGTGCAGAGTACTGCAACATTCTATTTTCACTATTAATATATATATATTGTACTCAATTTATGGAAGTACTTCGAGTCTTGATTCTTTCTTGAATACTGCTATATTCTAGTATACTAACTTATCTATCCATTAACCTATTGATAGACATTTTTGGGGGGGTGGGGGTTACCAGGGATTGAATTCAGGGGCACTCAGCCACTGAGTCATATACCCAGCCCTACTTTGTATTTTATTTAGAGACAGGGTCTCACGGAGTTGCTTAGAGCCTCCCTTTTGCTGAGGCTGGCTTTGAACACACCATCTTCCTGTCTCAACCTCCAGACCTGCTGGGATTACAAGCATATGCCCCCATGCCGGCTTGATAGACATCTATTTTGCTTCCATTGTTTGACTATGACAAATAATACTACAACAAATAAACCTATGCAAGTGTAAGAATGTTTACATATACCATACTTCAATATACAGAGTGTATATGCAATACAAAGAAAACCTCATGGGGAAAAAGGGTTAAAACAATCATAGATCTCATCTATTGGCTTGTTAGTATTAGTTATAAAGGGAGAAAGGAATATAAGAAATTTAAAAACAACTTCTTGACCTGATCAGACACTGCACAGAAAAAAAAAAGACAATAAATATATGAAAAAAAGTTCATCTCTAGTAATTACAAAAATGCAGTCAAATCTACATTGAAATTTCATCTCACTCCAGTTAGAATGGCAATTATCAAAAATACAAACAACAATAAATGTTGGGGGGATGTAGAAAAAAGTTACACTCATACCTTGCTTGTAGGGAGGCAAATTTTCAAATTATCACTATAGAAAGTAGTAAGGAGATTACTCAGAAAACTTGGAATTGACTTCTCAGTTTATACCCAAAGGATTTAAAGTCAGTATACTACAGTGATGCAACCA
Organism: Ictidomys tridecemlineatus; assembly: GCF_052094955.1. Lineage (NCBI taxonomy): Eukaryota > Metazoa > Chordata > Mammalia > Rodentia > Sciuridae > Ictidomys > Ictidomys tridecemlineatus. The sequence continues at coordinate 430,484 of NW_027526137.1, forward strand.
CATCAATGTTACAGCAAAACTATGAAACCTATCTAAGTACCTTTCAACAGATGAATGAATGAAGAAAATGTGGTATACATACACAACCAGATATTACTCAACCTTAAAGAAGAATGAAATTATGGCATTTGGTGGTAAATGAAGGAGCTGGAGAATACCATGCTTAACAAAATTAGCTAATCCCAAAGAAACAAAGGCCGAATGTTTTCACTGATTTTCAGATACTAATTGACAATAAGGGTTGGGGTTCCTAGGGAAGAACAGAGGTACTGTGGATCAGGCAGAGGGGAGTGAAAAGAGGGGAAAAAGAATGGAGGTAGGAAGAATAGCAGAATGGATCTGACATAATTACCCTATGTGCATATATGACTACATTACCAGTACGAGTCTACATCATGTACAACCAGAAGAATGAGAATTTACACTCCATTTATGTCTGATGTGTCAAAGTATATTCCACTGCCATGTACAACTAAATACAATGAATAAAAACTGCTTTAGGAACTCAGGGAAAAAACACATATCAAATAACTGGAAAAGATTAAAAGGTGTATCAAAGATGAAAGCAGTATTAGAAATCACCTGATCCAATCAACCTATTTCGTTAATGAATAAACTTATTACTTCACTAACACATTCCCAACCAGAAGAAATGGAGAAAGTCAAATAATTTATCAAAATTATACTACATATAGAATTATAGTTCACATGTCAAAAATACTGTGATACAGACAATGAGAATAAAATTTTATAAGATGAAGGTAATCCTCAAACTGCAGACATTTTTCTGGCTTAAAATTGACACTCATGCTGCTCAAGGAAAGACATACTATTCCACAACAAGGATGAAAGATCACCCATAAGGATCACAGCAAGCCCATAGGAGGAAACTAAAATTGGAGGCAAATGAGAAAGGAGGACTGTGCTATTACTATCATCAATATGATGGACTAATTCTAGGTTCCCTGTGTGCCTAATGCTAGGAATCCAAAAAGAGGTGAGATAATATGGAAGATTACTCAGCCATAAAAAGAATGAGATTATGTCCTTTGCAGGAAATGGGTGGAGACCATAATATTAAACAAAATAAGTCAAACTTAGAAGGTCAGGGATCATATGCTTTCTCTCCTATGTGCAAGCTAGACAGGAAAAAGAAAAAGAAAGGTGGGGGGATGATCTCAGGAAAATCAATGGTAAATAATAAAAAAAAAACAAGGGATGGGAGGTAGGCAGGGAGAGGAGAAGTTCTGGGAAGCAATACTGGCCAAATTATATTGTTAAATTTTATGTAGGTATAAATATGTAACAAAAAATCTTGTTATGTACAACTATAATGCACAAAATTGAAAATGTGGAAAGAAAAATAAAAGCCAGTCTGAACAGATTATTTCTCAGCTTAAAAATCTACAAATATCTATAATCATTTTATGTACTTCTGTCTCTTGGAAGCCATATTCAATACATATACATGTATGTATAAATATTTCTGCATATATGTATATTACTATACTAAATATATGCATAAATAGATATAGATAGATAGATAACAACACTCAAGACTCACAAAAGAATTCAACCTCTTCATAAACAGGATGAGCCCCTGGCTTCAAACGCAGACCCACTTAATTTAAGACAGGATGATTCATGCCCTTTATATAATGGCTTGTGGTTTTCTAAATTAAGTGCTGTTTGGTTGTGTCCTTCTATTTATTTTAACCCCATTTTGAAATCCTTACAGATACATTCATGTCCTAAAACAGAAAGGGATAGACATCCTTTCCAATCTTGAAAGTAAAAAATAAAATACTAAATAAATGCTATTATATATTTTTTAGCTCCAAAATACTGGTAAATGCAAAGTAGGTGCTAAAGAAGAACTTTCTGCATAACAAAGGAATAAGAATCAAAAATAGAAAACTAAAAAAGTAACCTTACCCGTATGCCTTATAAAGGCAACATAAAAATATTAATTACATATCAAAATATAGAAGTTATGGTAGCTTATAGTTATAGGTATCTAATTATAGTAGCCTTTACTCCCTGCTGAAGAGCATTTATGTTTCAAGAACAGATCTTCCGTTTCTACATCAATATCAATCATACTTCCACCCATAGGAAAGTTCATTACTGCATTCTCATTCTGTGGCATATGGTCAAGTATTAATGGTGGACAAGGGAATGCCATTCAACTATAATTGAGATACTCATATAATTTTAAGAGTTTCATTAAAATCATGTCACTCAACTACAATCATTTTTAAAAGAATGGTTTATAAGTATAAAGAAGGAGTGATTCAAAATCTTATTTTATTACATCTAAATAGAAACGTATCTTGATATTTGTGATTCAGATACATGATGAAATGTTTATATTTTCCATTGGGTACAGTTATTTAGTTTTCCATAAAAATCCATGCAACATTTACTTACTGCATCCTGTCAGAAAATAGATTTAGAGGTAAAAATATCTGTTATTTAAAAACTGTGTAATGACTACGGCTCTCAAAATATCAGTGGAAAACATACTTTTGATTTGTCTTGAGAAAAATATCACTTAATATTAAAACAATAGTTGCAAGATAATAATTGGAACAGCTCAGTGAAATTTCCCATGGGTAGTTAACAAGTCACAACATATAACCACCATTATAGCTGAGGAGGATATGAGTTGGTTCCAAAATGCCTTTATAACTTCAATCTTTTTATTTAAATTTTCCTTCTCTACAAATCAAGTAGCCAGGCCTGAAGAACTCTCCAAATAATTTGAGAAAAGCTTATACATATTAAATAACAATATTTCCTGGAAGATCTAATGGATCAAATTATAGACTCAATCAATTTTGTACAATTTGACTTTGAAGATAAATTCACATTGAAGTAAAACTGGTATAAATGAAAATGTAAATCTTAATATATAAAATTGAGATACATTAAGTTCCACTTCAAAATAGCCTTAAAAACTAGAAAAGAATACACTGAAAGAAAACAAAAGCTCATTTTTTTAATAAAAATTATCTCCTTCCCTGTTAATAATTATCAATTAATATGACTAATATACCAGAAAACAATTTTAAGAAAGAAAGTCTGTTTTTGCTCACATTTTCTAAACTTTCAGTACTTGGTTGGCAAACACCACTGCTTTGGGCTTATGGTCAAATAGAAAATCATGGCAAAATGTGGAGAAGAACATAGAGATTCAGGTTAATGGCATTAACCTTTTTGATAAAATAATACTAGAAAAAATTTAAACATTAAAAATAAGATAGACATATACATACACGATCCATACAGAATCCCAAAGAAAAAAGATTAAGATAAAAAGCAGCTCTGCTAGACATATTATAATCAAAGGACCTAACACTGGAAATAAGAAAAAATAGTAAAAGATATACAAGAAAACCATTGGGCACATTTATATAAAATTTATATTTTTTTGTAGAAATTTAATTATATTTACATTTATAAGCCTCACTTCAAACTTCTCACCTCAAACTCCAAAATCAAGGGGGATTTGAATCAAATATTCCAAGCTTTGAAAGGATACACTTGCCATCCAAGACTGCTATATCCAGCAAAGTTATGAACGGAACAAGAAATGACATGATTAGTGAAACAATCCAGACACAGAATGCAAAGTGTTGAATGTTTTATCTTCTATGCAAAAGCTAGAGATAAAAATGAAGAAGAAACAGGGGATCACATGAAAATAGAAAGAAGATCACACAGTGATGAGCCACCTGACTGGTTACAAAGATGTAGGAGGGAAAAGCAGTAGCTACAGGATGAAATGTACTTTGGAATAAATAAAAATGCCCTGAAGCTTCTAAGAATTCTTTCTCAATAAGGACTTAAATTAAAAACAAAAGTCTATGCCCTAAAAAACATCAGATGATTTAAGTGCCAGAGGAAAGGTATATTGCACATGTATCAACTGAGGCTATGAAGAGAGTTCATTCATAAGTCCCCAGAAGGCAGTACAGAGTGCAGTGACTGGAGGGCTGCTGGCACTCACTCAGAGGAATCCCAGAACTCCTCACTTTCTTCACTTCAGTCATGGTTTTCACATCTGTTGGTAGATGGCTGGGTTTTGACATGTTTATCACGAGTACAATATCAATATCCATTTTGCCATCTTTGATTTTGGTCCAATTATACACTATGTCAAAGCTTTCTTCCTCAAATAACCTCAAGTCCGTGGTCAAAGGCTGGTTCTCCAATACAGATGCAAGTACACAGTCTGGTCTATCAGCTACTGATGTACCAGGACAAATAACATCATGTGTTGACCAGCAAACAGTGCTGCAAGAACTTCCACATCTCCAAATAGAGCTACCAAAACAGGCACAGATTGATAGTGGCTCATGAGCAGAATGCCGATGTTACCAGCAGCACAGTTGACGCCACTATATGCAATAATCACACACAGAATGATCACCTACCAGGGTCATCATCATAAGGCCTTCTCCTGGAAAATGGAGTGCATGGTGTTAGCCAAAGACGAATCACCAGACAATTCTACTTTGTTGAAAATACAAAGACCCCATCCATACACAGCGTCTACTTTCTTGGTCAGAACAACTTCCTGTTCTTTCAACCCCAAACCTCAATATATGAGTAAGTCAGACTAGCACTATGCATCCGTTGCTTAAGAACAATGATCTTAGATATCGGTCTTTCCTTTTTCTTCTTCTCCTTGTGACTTTGAGAAGGTCCAATTCACAGTGCTAATTATCCTCACTTGCTTCAGACATACAGCGAGCTCCCAGAGAAATTTGTGAAATTGGAGGGAGGCCTTCCCACTGACACAGGGCCTACACTGCAGGAACTCTTAGAAGGTCCAGACACTATTCCAGCTCCTGCAATATCTCACTTCTCAATTGCTGGGCCTCCCTGATCCAAGCTTGGAAGCCACCTGCCAGCATTGAGGGCTTCTTCTTCCCTTCAAGCACAAACAGTGAAGAAGCTTTGCTCCTGGAACTGGAGGTATCACCAAGGTAGGATCCTCCATCTTGGCATGCTGTGGTTGTTGGGGGTTGGGGGTACAAAGTGCAACATGCTGGCATTTACACTAGGACACCTGGATATTCAGCTTTTCAGTGGCAAGATAGCTTTTAAGAAGGGTGAGCCTTAAAACATTGAATCGGACAGACAGCAAAGTTATCGAGTACTCAGCTTGCACAACTTGATGACAAATGTCATTGGAAAGACTGTTTACTGGCAAAGGCAAAATAAACTTCAAAGTACCAGAAGAGATACAAAAAGTGCTTTTGGCAATGTGAGCTTGCTTTAAATTATAGTAGTCATTGGTATACAAAACAATGAAATCCTATCAACCAGATAGAACCTATTGACTATGGTGAAAAAGGACACAAGTTTGCAGGAGACTCCTCATGGAGATAAAAAAACAGTGCCAAATGATTTTTAGAACCTGGATTTCATATTCTCTATTTCAATATGCTCAATAAGAAATGGAAGTTTCTAACTAATGCCCACAAGCAGTCACTATAAAAAACTTCCCCATCCTGCAGAAAACCTATCTCACCCCCAGGTACAGGCCCTACATCCTGAGGACACACATCTCTACTGGGTGTGTGTCCCCAAGCTTGGCATTCTCTAAAATCTGCAAATATCACTCAGCCAATGCCCAGACTCAAACAGCTACTCCTCAGCCAGTAGCCCCTGCACTGCCTCACACTGATTCCCCTCCTAGCACTACCACCCCTCGAAGCACTCCCAGCCCACAAATCCTAACCCCCACAAGAACCCTGTCCTGACAGGGCCCTGCATTCTAACTCTTCTGCTTTCTGGAAGCTCCCACTGCCTCCCACTTTCCTGCTGCTCACTAATACCTAGACACACATCCCAGGGCTTCCAGGCAGCCAAAACCCTGTGGTGTGTGTAGAAGGCAGGTGGTCCTCCCAGCAGCAATGTTCAGGAGCACACTTCCCCATCATGTAGGCCACAACTAACCCACAGTTTGTGTCATTCCCCTGGAGTCAAGCCCAATCCAGATCTGGGGGGCTCTCTTCCATCCTCAAGCATTGGTGGTGGTCTGCCAAGTAGATGTTGAATGAGAGCCCACACTGCCTTGCTTCTAAAATGCAAACCAGTGCCTCTTACCTTGCAGCAGGGTCTCCAAGTGTCTCCTATCCACTGACTCATGGCCAGCCTCAGAATCTCTCTCCAGCACCTGCAAGATCACACTTGGTTTGAGAGTGAGAACTGATGTTTCTAGAGGAAATTCCCTTGACAGTGGAGCACAATCCTTCTTATTCTACTTGGCATCCCATCCCATCAACACAATCTGTCATATACAGAAGTGGAAATTAGAGTGCAACATTATCAAGAAATACTCTTCACAAGAAACCAGGTCACTGAATTGAGGCTCAGAAACCTCCTACTCAGCAAGCAAGCCCTGAAAACTACCAGGTCATGGATCATAGGCAATGGTGCTGCTATTTCCATATATTTCTAATACCAACCACAAGGTTTTACTAAGCATTCAGATAACAGGGATACATCTATAAAAATTGAGCATGAACAGAATGAGCCAAAATAACCCATGTTAATATTTAACTACCACAAATGAGTACAACTCTGGTACATCTAAGTTTCTTCTGGTCAAAATATAAATGTAATTTACAATAGAATTTGAGAGAAAATAAGAACTTCACTCACACTCGACTTTTTTTTTAATTTACATGCAGAAAGAAAACTGGAAGCAAGAAAGACAGACAAGGAAAGAAAAGGCAATATCCTCACCATTATTACAGTACTAACATATCAAGGCTAAACTAAAACAATTCCAGATTCTTCTACATAAAATAGATATATACAAATCTCAATATATAGCTAATATTTTCTCAACATATAATGCTTTGCTGTTCAGAGATACCTTGAAGGATAATACTGCAGAATCCTTTTTCCTTCCTACTGGAGAATGTCATGGTCCCCCTCAGGCTCAAAATACTTTTGAATACTTAATTGCACACTTGTGAATTGTATTTGGACTCAAAATCATCTCATCATGCACTTCAAAAAGGATCTAATGTGGTCTAAATGTCTGTATAGACACTGGGGACCATGGTAACAAACACCACTGGACAGCTACTCTGCTTATGGGCAAAGACCAAATAAAAGTCAAGAAAGAAGTACACAAAATGTTTCCAGCAACATTAAGTTGTGCATGGATGGGAAATCTTTAGCATACAAAAGAGTGGATCACTACCATTCAGTTGAACTTGGATGAATGACCAGTGAAGAAGAAAATAACCATTCCTGAGACTGATCAGGTAAAGTACAGACCTGCACTAAAAACCTGCAAGTTCTTCTTCAGAGGAAACAATACCACTGGCATCCCACGTTCTGAACCTTGATTTCAAATGACACCGCTTCAGGACACTTATTAATGAAAGAAATCTCTCCCTTATTCCAGTCCAAGTGTTCTTCCCACACCCTGAAGCCCTCCCAGTTCCCAAGATTGGCATGCTATCACCTCTGGAAAGCTGCTGCCCCCAACAAACACCCAGACTCCACTTCCTCTGCTCTGCACAGAACCCCTTAACAGGCTTCCATGGTCTCCCCTCCTCCATCTCCTTCTCACCCCAACCTTCCTCAGCAACGCTGTGCTGGTCCCCTGGAACTTCTTTTGACGGGGATGAAATGCCCCACCCCACCCCCGTCACACTAGAGCCTTCCCTACCTGCTGCTGGATGCCCTTCCAGGATGGGGTTTGGCTGGCAGGTGATGTCATCCAGGATGGTACAGAAGACTCCAGGTACCATAGTCCAGCCTCTTGGGAATATAACCTTGCTTACATGAAGCAGAAAGTTTTAAATTCTTACTGAATTGAGAGTAAATGTCATTTGTATTTACCTTGGGCTCCCCATGCAGAATCTACTAAAATTTCACCTCGTGTTTTACCAGGAGCTCTTCTTGTCATTTACATTGTTTCTCTTCTATCCATAATAAAGTATATATTTTTAAAAAGTTCATTTTCAGGAAAATTCAAAATCTTTGTGAATTTTTAAAATTAACATTTCTTTTAATCTATACTGTATATTTCATCATATGCTGCCCTGCTCAAGAATTGCCTTTCCATATTTAGTACTTTAGAGCTAAGTTTTGAAACAGGGTGATAACAGAAAAGGGTGGGATGGTATTCCATATGCTTATATTTTTGCGAGTGTTTAAACATTTTAATAACAATGCATTAAACATAAAAATAAGGACTGCTTCTGTGTAACAGTGGACACCCTTATCCAGGTGCAGTGGTGTACACTTGTCACCTTATTTATTCAGTAGGCTGAGTCAGGATATCTCAACTTTGAGGCCAGTTTCAACAACTTACTGAGAGACTGGACTGGCTAAAAAAATGTTTTTAAAATTTGAAATACTTAAGTAGAGTTGTATAGTAAAGTGCCTCTGGATTCATTAACAAAAATTAATGAAAAAGATGGGGAGGACATCTCCACTGGGAGCTGACCTGGGCAGTTACTTCAAATTCCCTCCCTGTGCACCCACACAGAGTCACACCCTCTCTTCTGGCCAGGTTTCTAAATTTTGGAGAAAAGCTTTTGCTAACTGATTAAGGTGTGAACTGCTCTATAATGTTTCTTTAAATTTACAAACCCCAGAACATCTGGTGATTCTCAGATAAAATCAGAATGTGTCATGCCTCTTCTTTGTCTTTGCTTATACCAACATGAAACAAGCAAATTTCTGTGACATTTAACATGCAGAAAGTAATATGTCTACTCAAAGAAAGTATAGGTACCAGCCCCAGAAAGTCATGCTCCATTATGATGGTTCACTCAGAAAGGAAGAAAAGCAGACACACCCTGGATGACAAAAGTTCTGCTGAGAGAAACCTTCCTTCCCACTGCCTCACAATCCCATCTTTCTCTCCCTATAAAAATCCTTTGTGTCCCTGGGATCTCCAAGAGGACACTATGAGGATGACAGCCCCCCCTTTTCCAATGTGCTGGACCTTCAGTAAACCTGATTTCTTTCCCACTAATTCAAATTTCCTTAATACTGGTTTTCCAGTAATGAGGAGCCTGGACCTGGGTCTGGTAACCTCTGGATTTGGCCAGTCTTCTCTATCACTGATGATGAATCCAAATTCCTTTTTTAAACCCCCTTTTACATCATGTCTAGATGCTCCTGTTTCAACAAATGATTCCTTTATAATTTCAGAGTGGCCCTTTTATACAGATAATGGTTTGTGAAGATACAATTGCTTACACCCTATGGCAATTATATAGGGTGCTAGTGATCAAAAGGTACAGCAAGGCATTGTCTTTACTTCCATAAGTGCTCAACAAGCTCACAAATGCTCACACACCATTTACAGAGTGTAAAGAATCATGAGCCCACATATCTCTTGATGCACCACCTCTAGGGTGCAGAAGCAGATAATCTTTATCTTCTCCCTGAAGCAATGGATCGATCATTTTACCAACTAATCTGGAATCTCACACTTCAAAATGAACTCCCAACATTTTTATTACTCCTAGGAGGGTACTATTTGCCAGCTGTTGGACAAAGGTCTGGTGCCTCCCAGGACACTAGCTTTGTTTTCATCATGTGCCCTGAATGAAGGATTCTGAACAATTCAGATATTGGTGTTTTAACCATCTCCTGCTAAAAGTCAGTGCATGTGCCTCAAACTTTTACTGATCTATCCCCTGATTGATCTCTATTAATTCAGTGATCATTTGGAAAGTTAATCAGAGGAGAAATTCACAGAGGTGCCTTGTGTAGTTATAAACCTGTTACTCTGAAGCACAATAAAAACATTCCCAGATATAAGGTACAGGAGAGAAGACACTTTTTACTTTCTCTTCCATACGCTTGTGGTCTTAGGATTTTGCTTCTCTTATTTGTTCCTGTTTCTTTTTATCCATTTTCTTCTTTAATTCTTTCTTCTGAAGTCAAAATAGAAAAGCAGGCAAAACAAATGGCAGTTTGTGTTAATACATTTTATATATATTTATTGAAATGAGAGAATACAGGCTTACTTCTCACTGAGTTCTTTGAGTTCTTTCACTGATTGTTCTAACACCCTTCTGCAACATCTGTAAACTTTTGAATGAACCAATTTGTTTTTTATATGATCACAAGTAGAGCCTCTCCCCCTACCTCATCCACCCCAAACATCTGTGTTTAGAAAATCAATAATGAATGCTGAACAATATTTTAAATTGCCAACATCTAACACTGGCAAAGAGGACATAATATTAAACCATCAAATTATCTGGGCCGACGGGTTTTCATAAGAATGTCTTATTATCTCATTCAAACAAACTGAATTCATTAGAGTGTTGGGCCTGTTACTGCAGCTTGGCTCAGGGAAAACACAAATAGCAGTGCAGAACTAGGTTTCTTTATGTACTCTTTGACTTACTGAAACTGGGATTTGGTTCAAGAACCTACATTTTATTAACCTACATTCATAATTTTAAATAGGATTATCACTGCCTTTATCTCTTAAAAGTATTATGACTCTTGAAATGATCATGACACAACTGTAAGTTATATTTTTGTTTCCATGTGTCATTTATTATTGAATTGCTTCAAGAGTGACATCAGTTGCCCACTTACAAATCTTCTTCACAGCAAAGAAAACAATTAAGCATGTGAAGAGAACCTACAATGGGAGAAAAATTGTTACCACCTGCACATCAGGTTCACCATTCATCTCCAGGATATATAAAGAAATCATAAACCTTATCACTGTAAAAACAAGTATTTCAATCACCAAATGGGCAAAAAACCGAACAGGCACATCACACAAGAAATTCAAATGGCCAACAAATATATGAAATAAATGTTCAACATCACTACAAATTAGAAAAATGAAAATTAAAACTATGCTGACATTCTGTCTCACTCCAGTTGGAATGGCAATTATCAAGAATACAAGCAATAATAAGTGTTGGTGAGGATGTGGGAAAAAGGTTTACTCATACATTGCTGGTGGGACTGCAATTTGGTGCAACCAATACTGGAAAGCAGTATGGAGATTCCTGAGAAAACTTGTAATGGAACCACCATTTTACCAAGTTATCCAACTTCTCAGTATAAACCCCAAAGGACATAAAATCAGCATAACAGACCCAATCCACCAAAGGCCAAATAATCTTTATGATATGTTGATACTAACAAATAATCGGGAGGGAGAGGGAAGAATATAAGTTAATTGGATTAGAAAAAGGGAAATAAAAGGAAGGTAGGGGAAATGGGAATAGAAAAGACAGAATGAATCAGATATAACTTTCCTATGAATACATACACAGTGAAACCTCATATCATGTACAACCATAAGATTGAAATCCTAGTTAGAATAAGTTATATGCTACACTTCATGTATATATAATATTTCAAAATTCACTCTACTGTCATATATATATGTATATATATTCACCCTATTTTATATATATATATATATATATATATATATATGAAAAATTATAAAAAATTTCCATAGTATAAACCCTCATACAATGTTCAAGGGCATTCTAGTAATTTCAATTTAGAAGAGTAATATTGTAACTTTTGGGATAATTGATGAGCAATTATTTTATGCATTTATTCCTGCTCGAAGATTCTCAAAGACTGTTACTAAAAAATTTGAAGTCTTTTGTAGTATTCTAGGATCACTTCTGGGAAGCAGTTTCATATCTACAGAGATTCAGGATAAAGAACTATTCTTTCAAGGAACAGGTGGATTCATGCTACAGTTATACTGTGACTAAAACCTTGTAGGTTACATGTACTTCTGGCTGGAACACAACTTTACTGAGCTTCATATCCTAGTTTTATCTAGTGTGGGTGATGCCTGTATGTACTTCACATGGGAAATACAGGGAATAGGGGATATTAAGTGGTCAAGACATGTTCTGGGTTGAATATAATGTCCATTCTGGCATATCAGCTCAATACCTCATTTTAAATGAGGCTTTTGCATGTGTAAATGTTATATGCGGTCATAGTGGATTATTGTGGGCTATCATCTAATGACTCATGACCTTAGAAGATGAAAATTTGGACAAGTATACCTGTCCAGAGAGAACACCATGTGATAATGGTGACAGAAAAATTAGAGATGAATCTACATGTCAAGGTATGCTAAGGATTTCCGACAACCACTAAAAGCTAGAGTAGACAGGGAAAAATACTCCCCTAGATCTTTCAGAGCAGATACCTTATAATAATTCAGGTTGGATTCCTAGACTCCACAACTGTGGTACAATAAATTGATTTTTTTAAGACACCCAGAAAGTATTATTTTTCAAAGTAGTCCTAGGAACCCAAAAGGGCCAATACGTTGGGCTCCTCCTTGGCACTCAGTAGAGGGGTTAGTCCCAGACTAGTATCTTCCTCTCATCAGAGGAAAAAAGGAATCCCAATGTAGTCAGCAACATCCTTTGTCCACAAAGTCCTAGATAAAATAGCATGAAAACTCAGTGTGAAATTCTAAGTGTAAATGATATTCTGAAATTCACATGGAAATCAACAATCCAAAAGATGAGATTCAAAAACTGATATGTAGACAGTGGTTGAAGTTCAGAGGTAGGGCTTCCAGTCTTCAGGGAAAAGATCTGCAAATGAGGAAGGCCCATGAGACTGCAGGATGCCAAGTGCTTCATTTTATTATGGACATATGCAGGTATGATCTAAGTAGGAGCTAGAGGTTTTTCTGTAGGGCACTGGGAAAAGAGGCAGGGAAAAAAGGTGAAGACTGGACCCAAGGAGGACTTTATGTCACTTTTATTGTCCCTGAAATTTCTAGACCAGGATCATCAGTTGGAAGTGTTTAGACCTGGAACATTAGCAAACCATGGGGGCTTGTAAGAAATAGAAATGCTCAGGCCCACCCCTGGCCCCTAAGTCAGACACTCTGAGTTGAGGGCCAGAAGTTCGAGTTTGAGTGAGCTCTCCATGTGATTGTCATGCACTTTATTTGAGATGCACTGTTCTAATCTTGAACAGATGGCCTATGGTGAAAGCACAAATTTTATTCTCTATAAGGATACCTGGGAATTTCAGATCCATACTGATAGCTTTTCTCTTCCATGCTTCTGACACTTCATCCTAGTCTCTCTTAAAATCAAATATCCAAAAGAATATGTAGTGATATACACACACACACACACACACACACACACACACACACACACACAATGGAATATTACTCAGCCTTAAAGATAAATCAAATTAGGGCATTTGCCAGTCAATTGATGGAACTATGGACTATCGAGCTAAGTGAAATATGTCAGTCCCAAAAAGCAATGGCCAAATATTTTCTTTTATATGTGGATGCTAACACACAATAAGGGATGGAGAGGGAATAACAGAAGTTCACTGGAGTAGACAAAGGGAAATGAAAATAAGAGAACAGCAGTTCATTAGAATGAACTGGATATAACTTTTCTATGTTTATATATGGGTCATGACCAGTGAAATTTCACACCATGTACAACCATATGAATGGGATCCTAATTATAATAAGGTATATCCCATGCATGCATAGTATACTCTGCTGTCACATATTTCTAAAAAGAAGAAATAAAAAAGGATTAAAAGGAACTGCTGGAGGGTATGAAAAAGGAAAGAGAAACACTGGGGACTGATATTGCTTATTTTTATATTAGATTCATATGTGAATGTGCAACAATAAATCCCATTGTTCTGAAAATCTATAATGCATTAATAAAAAATATGAAAAAAAATTAAAAGTGGGTAGTGGCACATGAACCTAATTGGAAAATCATGCCTTGGTTCAATTCCCAATACCAAAAAACATTTTTAATTACATATATATGTATACACACACACACACACACACACACATACACACACAAATACACACACATATACAAAATTTACTATATAAACATACTTAAGTACAAAAATCCCATGAGATAATCAATAGATTTAGAAAAGCCTATTCACAACAGTCAGCACCCATTCAGGTTTAAAACACCAGAGGAACTATTGATAGAAGGACATTTCTTCAAAATTGTATAATCTGTAGGTGAGAAACCAAATGCCAACATCAAACTAAATAAAAAATTTGAAACATTTTTTTTCTAAAAACAAAAACAAACAAGGAAGTTAACTTTCAACACTCCTTGAATCCCTAGCCAGAGCAAACAAGTAAGAGAAGAAATCTAATGGCATACACATAGGAAACAAGAAGTTCTGTTGCCTCCATTTATTGATGACATGAACATTTTAATTAAATGATTTAAAATGCTCCATCAGAAATTTTATAGTGCTGATAACAAATCTACTAAAGGAGCTAATACAAGAACATAATACATAAAACAATTGCATTCCTATATTGCAATAGCATCCTTGCTTCAAAACAATTGGGAAAAATGTCTCATTCAAAAAACCCTAAAAAAAATACTTGGGAAAATATCTAACCTAGGAGATGAAAAATGTCAACAATAAAAATTCTAAAATGGTGAAGAAAAAAAACTGAAGACAACCTTAAGAAGTGGAAATACTTCCAATGTTCTTGAATAAGCAAAATCAGTATTATTTAATGGTCACACTACCTTAACCAGTGAACAGACTCAGCACAATCCCAATCAAAATATCAGTGACATCCTTCACAACACATTCTTCATAACACACAGACAAAACACATTTCTCAAATTCATTTTGACACAGAAGTGACATAGAAGAGCCAAATGCATCCTGAACCAGAAGAGTGATGCTGGGAGCTTCACAGTACCAGATATCCAATTTTGTTACAGAGCTTTAGTAAAAAGCTATTGGCACCAAAACATACCTGAAGATGAATGGAATAGAAAACACAGACAAATACACAAAGATACAGTGACCTGATATGCAACAAAGCTACTAAAAATATATGTCGGAGAAAAGAGAGACTTTTTATCAAGTGGTGCTATGAAAACTGGATAGCCATATGTAGAAAAACCTAAAACTTGATCCCTCTCACCCTGCACAAAAGCCAAGTCAAAGAGGATCAAAGATCTGGGAATTAAACCAGAAACTCTACAGTTGCTTAAAGAAAATGTAGGCCTAACACTCCAATATATTGACAAAATCATCAACTTCCTTAACAAAACATCTAAAGCATAAGAAATAAAACTAAGAGTCAATAAGTGAAATGAAATCAAATTTCAAAACTTCTGGACAACAATGGAAACAAGAATGTGAACAAAGAGCCTACCAATGTGAGAAAAAAATATATATATAACATCTCTAGGAATCATGGAAATGCAAATGAAAACTACAAGGAAGAGAAAGTCTGTTATTATTGTGTCCTTGCTCTTTCCCTATACTTTAATAAAGCTATTAGTTTCAAAAAGAACTACATGGATATTTTATCTCACTCCACTCAAAATATCAATTATCAAAAATAATGGTAAAAAGAATAAAAGAAAAACAAAAAGAGAAACACAGCTGATATTCTGGACTTTTCAAATACATTTCATATTGATGATCTTCCCACATAATTAGCCTCACTGTGTTACAGATATTATCTCATCAATATCTGATATTCTAAGATCAATTACAAAATAATGAATGTAGCAGCAGACCATACTTTCTCAATTTTCATTTTTCTGTTTATTATCAGATATTTCATTTTTCTGTTTGTTAATTATTTAATATCAGATACTTCATTTTTAATTTCAGATTTTATAGCAAAAAATACCAGACTACCCATACAAATACATATAAATTTACCTAATATAAAAATAGTCTTTCTATCCCCCCTCTATACACACACACACACACATACACACACATAAACACAAACACATACACACAGAGTCATACATGTGTATGAACACAAACACAGACACACAGAAATATTCAGAAAATTCCACTTTATCTTGAAAACATTTTTAATAAGAATTAAACTTTTTTGTATAAGATGTATTGAATAATATAATTCTTGTTAGGAAATAAAGGTGAAAAATGCCAAGATATGAAAATTAAGAATTTTGATGCTCAATGATGAACACAGAATAATATATGTTTAATGGAATTGCTTTACTTCTCTAAATTTATTGTAACCTTTTTAGAATATTTTTGTTTGTGTAGTTCATAATTATATAACTTAAGAAAAGAGTACATTGATAAATTAAAAACAGATTATGCATGTCAAAATATTTTCACAAATTAAATGTAAATCTTGAGGAGTTTTTGATGAAAGTTAAGCAGAAACCTCGATAAATTTATACATGAAGTCTATTAGAAATCCTTACAATGCCAGCCAAAAAGAAAAGAATAAACAAAAGAATTTTATTTAAATAATGCAGCAATAGTGTGACTTTTCTTAACTTGAGCACCAACAAAAGCTAAAAATTATTAGACTTTACATGGAATACATATATATCCTATATAATAATACATATGCTCATTTTCTTGGTGATTAGGTTGATTAATTGTCTTAAGTACTATAAAAATAGGCATCTTAATTATTAATAATATCTTAATTTTATTTTATATCATTGTTATTGATATTATTTTTAGATAATCTCAAATTATTCTTTTTGTTTATTCATGACTCCCATGGCCATTTTATTTATTCTAGCATCTCAATACATAAGTTCAACAGTATCTATGAACTTCTCCATTTCTATAATATAGACTGTGGCTGAGGTATAGCTCATATACATATATACATATAAATATTTTGTATATAGTGTGGGATATAAAGGTAGATTTGAGGTACTATTAATAAATATATCAAAATAAAAATGACAAATCAATTTTATAGTAACACTGTAGAAACTTAAAATTAAATATACTGGAATGAACTATGTAAATGATTGAGAAAGTCAAAGATATTGTTGCATAAAAATCTAGTAAAGTTCCAGACAAAAACTGTTATTTTTTTTTGTTTGAGAAACAGTTGTGAAAACTTTTTATTTACATGACAGTATTGAAGACAGTGAGATAATTGTTTGGCTAGGTAGATATTTTCATACTTAGAAAGCCATAATATCAGGGAAATGTTGGGATACACATGGTAGGCAAGACACAAAAAAACATTTTTGAAGAGCGTGATGGTTGGAATGTAAGTTAGTTCAGTTATTATAGAAAAAAGGTATGAAGAGCCCTCCAAAAACTAAAAATAGAGCTATTGCATAAGCTTGAAATTCCACTATTGGGTATATACAAAAGGGAATGAAATGGACATGGTAAGAAACACCTGCACTACCCTATTGATTAAAGCACTGTTCATAATAGCCAGGAAATGAAAACAACAGATGTGTCCATAAACTGACAAATGAATAAATTATGTGATATACACAAAGAAATATTATGTGGCCACAAAATTAATTGAAGTCCTGTAATATGCAACAGAGATGAACATGGAGGTCATTAAGTTAAATAAAATAAGCCAGGCACAGAAAAACAAATATTACCTGATTCCACTTATATGTGAATTCTACAATAGTCAATATCATAGAAATTGAGAGAATAGTTGTTTCCAGAAGCTGGCAAGAGTGTGAAGGGTGGGAGGATGGAGAGAGATTGGTCAACCAGAACACCATCACAGTTAGGATGAATAAGATCTGGAGTTCTATGGAAGAGGCTGGTGAATACAGCTAAAGTAACTCATTGCATAACTGAAACTAGCTAAAATGAAAGATTTTAAAAATATATTTTAAATAAAGAAATGCTAGAAGTTGAGGTAGATATTACTCATGAATCAAAATGATACATTGTATCATACTAATATGTACATACCATGTGTTAAAATAAATATTTGAGAGAAGAAATATTGCCTGGGAGGTCAGAATAAATGCAAAGAAAAGCCAGGCACAGTAGTGAACACCTGTAATGCCCATGAGTTGGGAGACCAAGATAGGAGGATGCCCTCTAGGGAAGATAGAGGTACCTTGGGTAAGGCAGAGGAGAGTGAAGGGAGTAGAAAGGGGTAAGGGGGTAGGAAGAAGAGTAGAATGAATTGAACATTATTATACTATGTACATATATGATTACATGACCAGTGTGAATCTACAGCATGTAAAACAAGAATGAGAAGTTATACTCCATTTATGTATGATATGTCAAAATACATTCTACTGTCATGTATAACTCATATGAACAAATAAAACAATTAAGCATGCAACCCTTTTATCCATTTCTACCACCATCATCCTAAACCAAACCATTAGCAGGGGATGGGAGGCCCTGGGATGTGCCAAAGAACTGCTGTGGGAAAACCAAAATTCACACATTTCGTTTCCTCATGAGAGCCCTCATTTGCATTTTGGGGTATTCTAAATGGCAAAAAACTATGAAATGAACTTATACAAATATAATCAACACTCAGAAAGGTATTCTACATAATTAAAAGTCAAAAGGTGACAGGATTTCAGGGCATACATACACACACGTGTGTGTGTGTGTGTGTGTGTGTATACATATATATATATATATATATAGAGAGAGAGAGAGAGAGAGAGAGAGAGAAAGAGAGAGAGAGAGAGAGAGAGAGAGAGAGAGAGAGAGAGAAAGTATGTATGTATGTATGAGTGGACAGAATACCCTTACTTTATCTTTATGTGGTGCTGAGGATTGAACCCAGGGTCCCTCACATGCCAGGCAAGCACTCTACCACTGAGCCACAACCCCAGCCCAGGAATTCAGGATTTAATATTTTAATTAAAATATGTAAGCTTGGTTGCATCTATGTATATTTGTAAAGCTGCTACACTTAAAATAACTTCTATGAAATGATACTCTTCATGTAGTTCTCAATCTCACTGTGAAATCTCAAAAGCAAAAAAGAGTTAATTATAATGGTGCTTGTGAATGTTAATATTCTTAAATTCCTACTCTGATGTTAACTTGAAAAACCCCTAAGTAAAACCTAGTTATGACATATGACCTTGTGGTAAAAATGAAAATTAACCCTAACTTTTCTACCAGCTTTTTTTATCAGAATGGTGATCATATATTTAACAAGTTCCCACCTATTGAACATGAACTGATGCTCAAACATATCAAATGATGAAGTGAAAAGACAGAAAAACTTTTTTTTACTACAACTGTTTGTATGAAAAAAAAAACTGACACAAAATATGTGTTACTACAAAGACATGTACTCACTAAATGCATCTCAACAGAGCAAAATGTCATCAGAAGGCATTAGAAAAATTCCTTAAAAACCTGACTATTTCAGCTACACAGTTTATCTCTCATTTTAAGAAAAAAACAACTGATAATTAAGTTTCCATGAGGCATTAGTAAGACACACTGGACAAAATATATCTCAAAGTATTTCAGAATAAATATACACTTTGCACAGCATGAAGGAAAATGCCAATGGAGAGTAATTGTACTTACTGGGAAATAGCGAACTAAAAAGTGAATTAAGGGGGCTGGGGATGTGGCTCAAGCGGTAGCGCGCTCACCTGGCATGCGTGCAGCCTGGGTTCGATCCTCAGCACCATATACCAACAAAGATGTTGTGTCCGCCGAGAACTAAAAAATAAAAAAAATATTAAAAAAAAGTGAATTAAATGTGGACTTACAAAAATGGTTTCCATAAAAATGATTGATTTAAAATATGAAAGTTATTAATATACAACAATGAATCATTACAAATCAGCTAATTGTGATAAAATATAAGGTACAAATAAAATGCGTAAAATATGTGTACTGAGTGTAGAAAATAGACTTACATTGAAAAGTTGCAATTTACTCTTTTGGGGGATGAAAAAAAAACAAAAGAAAACACTGGCAGATAAAGTTCAGGACACAGCTTTTAAAATGATACATGTGTACTCCCCTTTAAACCAGGTGTTGTGCTCTCTCCCTTAAACATTCCCACATTCAGGCCAGCCCCCACCCAAAGCTTCTCTTCACACTCACTCCTCTGTCAGGGTTCCACTACTTAAGCCATGTACCGGCCCTACATGAGTACCCAGAAACAGTACCCAAATGCCTCTGCCCCACTGCTCCGCAACCTCTGCCACACCCACCAGCTGCCCCCAAGAGCACCCAGGAACAGCACACTAACTCATGTCCCACTTCCCTGCCCTCACAGACCTCAGCACTAGTGCCCCCTCCAGGCCCTCCCTCCCAGCAGGCACAGTGTGCTCCCTCCCCATACACTAACTCACCCAGCCTCCAGTCCCCCTACACCTGTCCAGCCAGGCTTGTGCCCCCACAGGCCTCACCACATGGGTCTGCTCCAGTCATCACATCGCAGCCACAGGCACTCTGTACCCCAACCCACACACTACCCCACTCAGCCTCTGGTCCCAGGACACCTCTCCAGCAAGGGTCTCACCCCCACAAGCCTCAGAAAGAGGGCCCTCTCAAGGCACCACTTCAGATTGTGCAATCACAGCATGCCTCTTCCTCACACACATTACCCCACCCAGCTCCTACTCCACCCAGCTCTTACCCAAACCAGCTCCAGTCCCCCAATGCCTCTCCACCCAGGGCTGTAACCCCCACAGGCCTCAGCTTGAGTGCCCCCTCCAATAACTGCCTCTCAGCGGCAGGCACACTGCACCCCCTCACCACACCTTACCTCACTAAGCTCCTACCACACCCAGCTCCAGTCCTCGAAAACCATTCCACTTAGGGCCACATGCCACACACCACTGGGGACACTGGAGTCCTCCCTACATGAGTCTATCTCCCAAGTCCACAACGGCCAACAGGAGTTGGTGGTGAGGGCCATGCTGCCCCCGTGGGAGGCTCCACATCCTCATCAGAAACTGTAAAGGAGAAAGAACGGCAACAGCACCTTCCCAGAGGGTGACATAGTTGTGGGGTCAGTACTGGAGCAGCTCAGGCAGCCATCAGCAGAACGGATCTCTGAGATTTGAAGGCACTAGCTTCTTCATCATCTTCAGGCCACTTTTAGGCTGCCCAGAAACCCACTGTGCAGATGCAGTTTGGACTACGTCCCTGCATGTATCAGTGAATGTGTGCAAACTGCATGCACATGTGTGTCAAGGCCAGGGCTATGTGCAGGGATGTCCCCAGTCACTGCCTCATAGCTACAGACACAGTGTGCCCCTCCAGAGGTACTACCTCACCCATCTCTGGTCCCCTAAGACCTCTCCAGTCAGTGCTGAGCCCCTACAAGCCTCAGGACAAGCGCCCCCTCCAGGCACCCCCTAGCAAGAACAGGAACAGGACATCCCTTCCCCATGCACTATCCCACCCAGCTCCTACCCCTCTGAACTCCACCCCACTCAGCTCTAGTCTCCCAATGCCTCTCCAGCCAGGGATGCACCACCATAGGCCTCAGCACAAGCACCCACTCTAGGCATTGCCTCACAGCGACAGGCACAGCGAGAGCCCTCCCCATGCACTACCCCATCCAGCTGCTGGTGCCCTGATGCCTCACCAGTGAGGGCCTCGCCCCCACAGGCCTCAGCAAGAATGCCCCATCCTGGCATCTCCTCACAGGTACAAACACAGTATACCCTCTCCCCACAAACTACTCCACACAGCTACTACCCCACCCAGCTTTGGTCCCCTGAAACCTCTTCAGACAGGGCCACATTCCCACAGGCCTCACCAAGAGCAGTCCTTCCAGGTATCACCTCACAGGGACAGGCATAACGTGCCCCCTTCCCACACACTTCCCCACCGAGTTCCTAACCCACTCAGGTCCAGTCCTCCATCCCTCTCCAGCCAGGGCAGTGCCCCCACACAGGCCTCAGCATGAGCACCCACTTCAGGCACCACTTCACAGAAAATGGCACAGCATGCCCCTACTCACACACTACCCCACCTAGCACCTACCCCACCCAGTTCGGTCCCCCAACACCTCTCCAGCCAGGGCCATATACATCACACACTGTTGAGGACACTGGAGCCCTCCCTACCTGAGGCTCTCTTCCCAGGCCATCAGGAAGGGTCTTGGGCACTTGAAGGAACATGCCTCTCTAGTGTCTGCTGGCCACTTCTGGCCACCTGGAAACTCATGATGCAGAAACAGTTTGCTGTATGCCCACCCAAGCATGTGTGCATCATGCATGCACCTGTGCCTTGAAGGCAGGGCTTTGCTCAGGCATGTTACCAGGCAATGCCTACCAGCAACAGTCATGGTGTGCATCCTCCCCATACACTACCCCACCCAGCTTGGGTCCCCTAACATCTCTAGCCCAGGCCCTTCTCCCACAGACTCAGCATAGTCACCCCTTCAGTCATTGCCTCCCAGGGACAGACAAAGAACGTCCCCTCCCCTGCACTACCCCACCCACTCCTACCCCAGGGAGCTCCTACCTTACCCACCTCCTACCCCACCCACCTCCTACCCAACCCTGCTCCTGGTTCCCTAAGAACTCTCCATCCAGGGTCCCATCCCCCACAGGCCTCAGCAGGTCGCCCCTTTCATGATGAACCACTTCGCAGGAAGAGACCCAGTCTGCCTCCCCTCACTGCACTACCCCACACAGCTCTGGACCCAGGATGCCACTGCAGCTGTAGCTGCACCCCACAAACTGCTGGACACACTGGCACCCTCCCTACATGAAGTTCTCCTCCCAGATCCATGATGGTCAACAGGAGCATAATGGGTGAGCACCAGCCTGTCCCAGTGGGAGGCCTCAAATCCTCACCAGGAACCTCGAAGTGGTGAGGACAGCCTCTACATCTTACCAGACGGTGACAAAGCTGCCTGGCCAGGAGCGCAGCAGCCCTGGCAGCCTTCTGCAGGAAGAATCTCACCTACTTGAAGACACATGCTCCTCCACCATCTTCCGGAAACTTCTAGGCCGTGGGAAACCCACTGCGCAGAAGCAGTTTGCCGTGCGACCCTGCGTGTGTCAGTGCGTGCATCTGTGCGTGTGCCCTAAGGGCGCCTGTGAGTAGAGGGCGGGGCTGTGCCCTGCGATATTGGGGCTAGGCCACCTGATGGACACGGGTTGAGCAGGAAACAGAGAGCCCTGGAGGATGGGAGGATGGCTTGTGTTGTGCAAGCTTCTTTCACTGCAGGGAGGCGCTGCCCAGGCGGCGGTGCGAGGGGCCAAGATCCCTGTCTGCCAGAGTGCGGGAGGCAGCGTGGAGTCCCCTGGTGGTAGTGGTTGGGATTAATGCACACCTTTTGCTGTTTGAAGCCAAGAGAGCACTCAGAACCCTCCTGGCTTCAACTCGTGGGAGGGCTGTAGTTCTGGCCAAAGCAGCACTAGGCACTGAATAACTGGAGCCAAACTTGGCAGTGGGAAAGTTGCAGGCACCGATCCAGGGACCTGGTAGTGATGACGTGATCGCTTGGTTGGCCATGACTGCTGAGGTTCCCTGTCATTTACAATTATATGAATGAATTTGGAAGACATTTTGCTAAGTGAAAGAAACCATGTCACCACTTAGTAATTAAGTTCTTTATTTATGTTATCCTTTCAACAAACTTTGAGTTCTCTTGTATGTATGTCAAATAATGTGACTTGTGGTGGAAATAATCAGTCCATCTGCTCTGGTGAAAAGGTTTAATCACAAAATTCAACGAACTGAATGTTGAATCAGTTCCAAGTTTGTGCCAAGTCATCCCATGCTTTAATTCTCACCCTCACCTTTAGAATACTGCAAGCCTGGGCAAGCTAGTCTATGGAAGGATGAGAACAGTGAAACTCAGGCAATCTAAATTGAAGTTATCCTCAAGAATAGTCTAAAAATCTTAAGCAAAAAAATATGCTGGAAGAATCCCAATACTCATTTCAAATTACACTGAAGAGACAAAACAACATCAATAAAGAGCATGGTAATCACAAAAAGTGTATACAGAAATCAGACTTAAATACAAGATACAGAGACAACCCACACTTACATATTCATTTGATTCTTGACAAAGGACCCAAAAACATGGAATGGAGAAAAGACAGCTTGGCCCATGTTTTTATTGTGTGGCTGTGGTTCTTAAAGATTTAAAATATTTAAAATACATTTTAGATATTAATCCTTTATTGGGTATGTGGTTTGAAGTTGTTTTCTTTAATTTTGTAATTGCATTTTCATTGTTTTTATTGTTTCTTCTGCTGTGTAGAAGCTTTTTAGTTCCACTTCTCCATTTTAGTTTATATTGTCTATGGTTTTGGTTTTATAACCCAGAAATCATATCCAAGAAAAGTTACTGACAAAAAGCTCCTAATTCTACAATGGTTAATTTTTGGTGTCCTGCACGGAAAGCATTATATTTCAGACTTTAGTGTCTATTGATGTGATTTTTTTATGATATAAGAAAAAATTTAATTTTATTTTTTTACTAGTGTATATTCAATTTTCTTATTAGCATTTGTTACAAATATTGTCCTTTCCCCTTTGTGTCTTTTTGGAAACTTTGCTGAAGTTCACTTGACATATATGTGTGTTTTATTTCCAAGTTCCATGTTTTAGTGTTACATATGTCTGTCATTATGCAAGGAAAATAATATTTTAATAAACTATGTAGTATATTTTGAAATCAAGAACTGTTATTCCTCCTTAAACATTATTCATTGTCAAAATTCATTTGGAAAATTGTGGCTTTTGTGGTTTTATATGAATTAGTATAAAAATAAATATTGCCTTTGCTATGTCTGTTGCAAAGGCCATTGGCATTGTGTGGAGGATACTATTGAATTTAAAAATTACTTTGGGTG
This sequence comes from Ictidomys tridecemlineatus, assembly GCF_052094955.1. Taxonomy (NCBI): domain Eukaryota; kingdom Metazoa; phylum Chordata; class Mammalia; order Rodentia; family Sciuridae; genus Ictidomys; species Ictidomys tridecemlineatus. The sequence continues at coordinate 455,092 of NW_027526137.1, forward strand.
TTAGAGGTATTTTAACCACATCAAATCTTAACACAAAATCACAGGATGTTTATTTATTTGTGCCTGCTTTAATTTCTTTTATCAATGTTTCATAGTTTTCAGTGTACAATTTTCACCTTTTAACTAAGTCAATCCTGAATTATCTTACTGTTTTTGAGGCTATTGTAAATGACATTTTTTTTTGCTTTTAGGGTTTATTGTCAGCATATGAAATGTAACTGAATTTTGTTTGTTGATTTCATATCTTGTAAACTTTCTGGATTCACTTATTTTGACAAAATTATTTTTAGATTCTTTAGGAAGAATCTACATGTAAGATTAAGTCATATGAAAACAGAGGTATTTTCACTTCTTTACAATGCAGATGTTTTTATTCTTTTTCTTCCACTATTTCTCTGAATTATACTACCAGTATTATATGGGAGAAAACTTATAAAGGTGGGCCCCCTTGTCTTGCTCATGATGTTGGAAGAAAAGCTTTATTTTTTTATTGTTGATTATAATATTAGCTGTGGACTTTTCATATATTGATTTGATTATATTGAATTAAATTCCTACTTACTAAGTTTATTATGGGATTTTTTTGCCATGAAAATATGCCAAATTTTGTAAATGTTTTCTCTACATCTATTTAGATTCTTTCTTAATCATGTTTGTTTAAATGTGATATATCATGTTAATTGGTTTCAGCATTTGTATAATCCCTTAATGTATGATTAGATAACTTTCTGCTGTTATTATTTGAGAGATTAACATCTATTTTAATCAGGGATATTAATCTGTAATTTTATCTGATTTTAATACAATTATCTAACACTAGAATCAGGATCATGCTGTACTCATAAAGTTATTTGTGTTATCTTGTTTTCACTTTTCCAGAGGAGTTTAAAAAAGAATTGGCATATTTAAAAAATTAGGAGAATTTACCTGTGAATTGATCTGGTCTTGGGATTTGTCTGTTTAACTTGTTGTCATTTCTTATTTACTTCCCTTCTCTATTATTGGCATGTTCTATTTCTTCATACTTCAATATTGGAAAGTTGTATGTTTTTAGAAATTTGTCATTTCATTCTAGGTCATCTGTTTTTTGTTTTTTTGTATAATTTTCCATAACCTCATAGTAATCTCTGCTGCAAGATTTTCCCCTGTGAAATCAATTAGAATGTTTTCTCATTCATTTCTGAGTTAATTCATTTGAGTATTCTCTTTTGTCTCTTTTATTTTAATATAAGTTAAGTTTTATTAGTTTTGCTTACCTTTCTAAGAAAGAAAAAAACCTCTCACTGGTTGTTGAATTTTTCTCTATTATTTTATAATTCTCCATTTTATTTATTTGTGCTCAATTGTATTTTGTATATGAATGACTTTGTGCTTATTTTCCTGGTATGTTGCTCAGTATAGAGTGTTTGTCCAAATATGTGAGGCTCTAGGGTCTATCATCAGCACTGCACAAAATGATGATAATAGTAATATTAGGTTGGCTGTGTATGTTCTCTTTTCTTTTTGTAAATTTACTGAATTTACTTGTTCTGACAAAATTTTCTATAAACTTTCTGGTTTTGCTACCTCTCTTAAGTTTCTGAGTTGGGTCTTGATTTTCATTTCTCTCAAGATACGAATGTACTACACATTCTGATTTCTTATTTGCTACATTTGTTGTTCAGGAGTATGTTGTTTAATTTCTACTTATAAATTTCTACTTATAAATTTTTCCATTTTCATTCCTTTATTAGTTTCTGGTTTCATTCAACTGTAGTAAAAAAAATACATTATATACAGTGTCAAAGTTCTTAAATATTTACAATATTTTTGGGACATAACACATACTCTTTCCTAAAGTATGTTTTGTGTACACTTGAGGAAAAATGTGATTTCTTTCTTTATTGATGGGGTATATTGGTCTATATGTTTCTATAAATTTAATGTATTACTAACTGTTATTATGTCTCACATTTTATATAATTTATTGTATAATGATAATTGCATTTTATGGTAACAAAACTCACCATGTGGGATTTTACATTTTTATTTAAATTGGTGTTATAACATTTGTTGACATGAGAATGTGAGTACTTAAAAGTTTTTGAAGTGAAAGTTTACAAAGGAGTGGTTAAAGGTGAAAGTCATACTTCTCAATTTCAAAACTTATTTATAAAGCATGACAAGGTTGTATAGGCATAAGGATAAATTTATAGATCAATGAATTGAATTGAAGGCCAGAATAAATACACCTTTATGTTCAATTAATTTCAACAAGGGTACTGAAGCCATTGAATAGGAGAAGAGTCTTTTCAACAAATGGTGCTGTACAACTAGACATTCCCATGCAAAAGAGGGAATTTGGACCCTTGACATCATGTCATATACAAAATTTTAACTAAAAAAGATTAAAAATATAAATATAAGAATTAAAGCCTTAAAACTCTCAAGAGAAAAGAAAGAAAGAAATCTTCATAAAATATAAACGATAAAAAACTAGATAACTTGGAATTTATCAAAAGTGAAACATTTGGGGTAGGAGGTGGTGGGCATCAAATGACTTTGTTCATATAGTGAAAAGATAACCCACTAAAAGGGAGAAAATATTTGCTAATCATATATCTGGTCAGAGTCTATTATCCAGAAAAGTACTATTTCAATTCAATAAAAATAAACTACAAAAAAGTGGGTGAAGAACTTTAAGAGACATTTCTCTAAAGAAGTTATACAAATGGTCAATGAGCACATGAAAAAATGCTCACTAACCATTAGAGAAATGCAAATTAAAACTACAGAAAATACCAGACAGCATAGTCTCCTTTAGAATTGCTATACTAAAAAGAAAAAAAAAACACAATTATTGCAAAAACTTGTGAAGAAGTTAGACTGTTTATACTTTGCTGGTAGCAATGTAAAATGGTGAATTATTGATCCAGCTCTCAAGACCCCAAAATACTACTCTTGCATACACGTCAAAAGAACTGAAAAAAGATATGCCCATGGAAAAATGTGTACAAGAATATTTACAACTTTATATATAATTATCAAAAAGTGGGGTTGGGGTTGTAGCTCCGTGATAGAGCACTTGCCTAGCATATTTGAAGCACTGGGTGTGATTTTCAGCACCACATACAAATAAATAAAATAATGATCCATATTTTTTTAAAAGTGAAAAAAAATTTCAATGTCCATCAGCTGATGAATGGATACACAAAATATGGTATGTGCATACAATAGAATATTATTAACTATAAAAAGAAATCAAGTATTAATTCATACTACAACATGAATGAACATCAAAAATATGCTAAGTATAAGAAGCTTTTCACAAGAGATCACATATTATGATTCTATTTATTAAAATGTCCAGGATATTAAAGAAAAATTAAATTATGACTTTTGCAGGTAAGTGGATGGAGCTAGAAGATATCATGCTAAGCAAAATAAGCCAAATCCAAAAAAAAAGGTGAAATCTTTCCTTTGATAAGCAGATACAGATCCATTATGGAGGTGGGTAGGAAAGAATGAAGGAACTTTGGATTTGGCAGAGGGGAGAGAGAAGAGGTGAGGGGTTTGGGATTGGGTAGGACCATGGAATGAGAGAGACGTATTATCCTATAATTATTATATTGTCATATATAACTAATTAGAACAAGTTTTAAAAATGTCCAAAATAGAGAATTCCACAAACAGAAAGTAGATGGTTGCTTGAATCACATTTTGAAGATGGCAGGCAATGGGGAGTGATTACCAGTGGGTATGGGGTTTCTTTTTGTTGTGATTGAAAATATTCTAAAATTGATAGTGGTGTGATTGCACGTTATGAATACACAAAAATTCTTGAATTGTACACTTGAGCACTGCCTCCTTTGTTGAATTGTATGTCAACTTTAAAATTTAGAAAAAGAGGATTCTAATCCAAATGTACTATTTTATCTCTGTCTCTAGTTAGTGGAATTACATATATATTTTTAGTTTCTTTATAACCCAATGCATTATCTAAGTTAGTTCCAATAAATATTTATCATTTTTTTAAAAAAAATAGTTTTAGATGAATACAATACCTTTATTTTATTTATTTATTTTTTATGTGGTGTTGAGGATTGAACCCAGTGCCTTACATGTGCTAGGCAACTGCTCTACCACTGAGCCACAATCCCAGCCCCAACATTTATAATTTGTAAAATAAGTAAAACGTTTGAATTGTTAATTTTAAATATGGCAATTTTAATATTCAACTTATAAAAGAAAGGATAAAAGTAGGAACACACTGTACAGCCTTGCAACATAAGGGTATAATACTAGTAATGGAAAATGGAATAAAATGAAAATAAGTATGCAAAAGTGATAAAAATTGGCATGAATTTATTGTAACATTTTTGATAATGTTTATCTTTACAAGTATGGGAAATGGCCACATTTGCATCACAAATTAAATTGGAGTTTTATTTGACATTGAAAATGACAACATTTTCAGGGACAGGTGCCCTCTTTTACTCTTCAATTCTTTATTGATTATGATTCCCCTAATTTCTTCCTGGAATTTTCCCTTCTCCTTATCTTTCCCTTTTGTTCAATCTGAGTTTTCTTTTTTCTAATTGTGTTACTTATATCCAAAATTTTTCATTTCCTCTAATGCTCTAAAGATTTTAGTTTATAACTTTGAATATTATTTCTTAATAATTTGAACTTTTAATATTTATTCAGCTTTTTAAATTTTGTTTCTTTTATTCTTTTGACTCTTTAATTATTCAGTGGTGAATAAATATCACATTTATTTTTATCTCAGTTTTGCATACTAAATATTCTTTCCTAATTTATTTGATTTCACGCTTATTGCTTTTCGATTTTAAATTTGCTATATATATTTAAATTTGGTATAAATCTCATTATTCTTCTCTTTTTCATTCTTGTTAACATCTGGCAAAAGATAAAAGTTCCTCTGAATCAGTTTACACACACACACACACACACACACACACACACACACACATTGTGAAACCCTGCTGGGTGACACACAGCTCCAGGGTCCCCGGGTGTGCAGTGCCCTTTGGTGGAAGAAAGGTCCCCGCTGGGCAGGAAGGTATCTCATGGACGGCATTCACTGAAGTCTTGGGCAACAGCGAATCCTCCTCATGCTGCGAGGCCAGATAAGTGGCTGCTACCTCTTTTGCACCATTTCACCTGGTGACATGGGAGCACCATTGGATGAACTCCACTGCACACTCGCCTGTGTTCACCACTTTTAGCTCCACCTGGCTGCCTTCACTCCTCTAGAGAGTGTGTCTGTGACCCAGAAGAGCATTCTTCTCGGCAACTCTGGGATCAGCATTAGAGCCCGCTTTCTGGAAGCAACAGTGAGTCCCTCCCTGTCCCCTCGCTATCCGCCCTGGGCTACTGGGCCAGGCCTCTCCAGGCGCCTTGAAGCTTCATTCTGAACCTAAGGCTGCGGCCCTGGGCGAGCATCCTATGTCTCTGGCGGCTTTCTATATCCCTGGGGACTCTGCTCCAGGAGCCCTGCTCCTGGGGTCTTGATCTCCTGGATGGCTTTCACCTCCCCCTTCTCGGCAGAAAACAGAGCCTAGCAGGCCCATGGAGACTGGCAATCCAGGTGCTAGCAGGGCAACTGGGCATGCACAGAAGCTAGGCAGGTTTGGCTTGCAAATCAGACAACTTGTGAATTACTAGAGTACTAGGAGAAGGAGGGGAAGAGGAGCAGGTCTGTGGTAGTTATGACCACCATCACAGGGAGTGAAAAGAAAGTGACCAGGACACTCAGAGAAACCAAGAGGTCTGTATTGTGGCAGTGTCAGATTCACAGGGTAGGAAGAGAAAAAAGAAAGAGCTGGAAAAGAGAGAGAGTGGGGGTGAAAGAGAGAGCAAAGTGTGTGTGTGTGAGAGAGAGAGAGAAGATAAGAGGAGAGGGGAGAGTGAGAGAGAGGGGAGGGGTCTGCCAGGAGAGTTTTTATAGCAAAAATCTAATGGGTTATCTGGTTGGAATACAGTGGATCATGCAGTAGTTGCTAAGGGTGTCATCTTCTGCCTTCAGGCAGACCTGGCAGGGGTGAGATGTGGGTTTCTGTTGCACCAAATGGGGTGGGGGATGATTTTTCATCCTTGAGACAAACAAGAAATAAGGAACCAGATGAATGGGGTTTGGGTGTTAGCCTGCAGCTAACAGGGAGAGGAAGATTTCTTAGGATGGGGGAGACACTCCTACCACTTGGAGAGTCTTTGGTTTGTTTTTGGAAAAGGGAATACAAAATAAAGAAAACAGAAAGGAGAAGGGGAAAAGCTAAAAGGAATGGGTGGGAGGAGGCCTGACCAGAAATGGCAAGAACATGCAGCGGAACCAGGGGCATAGGGGGGAATGGCTCTTCCCAGCCCAGATCACTGCTATTTGTGCAGGTGCCTGGGCTGCTGCCTGGAGGAAGCCACAGCTGCACATGTGCTGAGCACTCTTGGAGGCAGGGGCACCCACCAAGGGGCAAGTCAGAGCCATACCTGTTCCCATACAGTTCCTTGTTCCACAAAGATTCCAGCAGGGTTCTTAGAAGGCAGGCATGGAAGCGTGACACCTCACAAGGGACTCAAGAGCCTAAGGACAGTGGCTTCCTGATTAATGCCAAGAGGCAGAAGACCAAGATGTGGTAGACCTGGTAACCCTGGTGTTTTGAGGAAGCTTAGAGAACTGGCATGGGAAGGCCACCTGGAGCTAAACTGCCAGGTCAGGACTGTTCTTACCACCCAGCTCTCAGAAGCAGGTGGTGGTAGCAGGTGACCTATTTCTTGGCTTATCTCCTTATTAAAGGAGGAAAACTTTTTCTGTGTTAGTAAGAAATATTTTTTTCTATAGGAATTAAAAGAAGGAACTGCAGATGGTACAAGAATGGCTGTTCTGTTAATTTGAGGCTTGGGGTAGGGCTTGAGCCTCAAGAAAGCCTTATGCTGTGGGATTGAAGCTCCCCAACTGAGGGTGGGAAATTCAGAGGTGACAAACAATGGGATATATCTGTAATGGGACATGAATAAGGCAAGAGGTGGCCAGGCTGTAGATGAGATTACCTCACCCAGCAAACTTTTGCTTAGATTTTCTCTCTGTCCCATGTGGGATCCAAGGCAAAAAGCATCAGGTTTGGTGAAGCTCATAAGCTGTGTACATGTGTTTGTGTGCATGTCCATAGTTGTATGCAGAGTGCCAGTTGGGGTCCTTGTTTGATTTTCTATGTTTTTTAGGAAAGCACCCAGGTCAACCTCCTGGAGGAGCTGCTTGTTTGAATTACACTTTAGGGATGGAAGAGGGAAATGTGGCTCTTAGAGTAATGCAGATAAAAGTTTAGTGTTGTTACGCTTTTTGACCCACCCAGCCAGTCTATACTTGATTAGCTGTGGCTTCTGCATTGCACTTGATCTCCTCTCTGGAACCCTCTGCAGGCACAACCTCCTTACAGCAAGGCTGATTTCTGGTTGTTTTTAAAGGGTGGAGGTTTGGAGGGGGAAAATTGACTGGAGCAGTAGATTCTTCTTGTCTACTTGGCTAGGTGCATGTTGAAGTTGTGATCTTGATCTGTGTGCTTGTGCATGCGTGCAACTTGCTGCATGCAGATTGGAAGTGAAGAGAAAGCAGAACTTTGGGCATTGATTGCACCCAAATGAACAGATGCCAGGCATGCAAACCTTCATTTGCATACAAGTATGCAAATGTATGAACCTGTTGGAAATTCATGAGGATATGTGCTGCCTACTTCATGCTGCTGATCGTATTTGCAGTGTGAATGGATGGATCTCCTTGGGAGAAAAATGTATGTGTCAGAGCAACTGTGTTGTTAAGCAGACTGACTATTTCACAGTGTACTTTGCATAGACCTTTATTTCTCCCTTGGCTTCTGAATTCCAAAAAGGCAAATAACCTATGCCCCATTTTAGCCTTTTTTTTCTGGGTTACTATTTGAAAAGAAAGAAAGTGTGGTTCATAATTATGTAGACCAAGTAATTATATATTGTGAGATCATTATATTCTGTGAACCATTTATGACTATTTCGTATGTTTGAAACATTGCCTATGTATTTGCTTTAGAGAGAGATCATGCATCTGTAAGTACTTTTCCAAAGAGAGAATGAGGAATCTAGAACAAATATGTACATGTGGACAGAATTGTTGTGGCCACAAAATTTTTTAAAAAAATGAATTCGTTCTGTTTCAAATACCATAGGATAGATTTGATATGAGATGCACCCTCTTGTTATGGAAGCCAATATTGCAAGATACACATGCATATGGAACATGTCTTCCCCTTCAGTGTGTGTTCCAACACCAGTGGTTCCCATCCCATGTTTCTAACACTAAATAGCCTGTCTATAGGTTTTCTTTGCATAGTTCATCTCCATTCAATGAATATATATATTGTTTTTTATTTTTTATAATTAATGACTGTGGAGCTCCAAGGCATTGTATTTTTGAGGGGGTTTCCATATTGAAATAAGCTTACATTACTAGTTGAAAAGTAATTATGTTATAGGTCTAATTTAGATGCTTTTTGTATGCTGGTTATTGTGAGATTGAACATAAATGTAAATAGTGATGATGAAAGTTTTTTCCCAATAAAGTTGGATAACAATTCAAATGGGCTTGATAGGTGAAAGGGATTCTAGAATGAAAAGGAGACTTACAAAAATCTTTGTTATGAAAAATTACCATGGGGAAAAAGTGCAAGTTGAGAAAGTTAATGAATGGAATTGGTTAAGATTTAGAGAAAGATCAACTGTTATAATAAAAGTTTTTTATTAAGCACACTTGAAACTTATTTTAAAAAAACTTAATTTAAAGATTAGAGAAATATATAAATATGCTTTACCATCTTTCTTCCTGGGGAGGGGGAATACTAAAATATCACTTTATTTATTTATTCTAAATATGTGCACACCTTTTGAATGGAATTTCAAATTAGAAATAATTCAGTATTTAAAGACATCTATTTCAGATATTCCTAATTTAATTTTTAGACATCAACACAGAATTAATTTATTAATTCTAAGTTCCATAGGTTTCCCTCTTAACAACAGACAATTGGAAAAATAGAGCAAATTTCAGACTCTATACAAATGAACATGATGAAGAAAAAAATATAGGCTACAGATTTTGTTATAACTATTTGTCAGAGGATAACCAGATCTAACAAACAGGTTTTCCTTTTTTAAAAATATTTTTTTAGTTTTATATGGACACAATATTTTACTTTATTTATTTTTATGTTGTGCTGAGAATTGAACACAATGTCTCTCATGTGTGAAGCAAGCACTTTCTCACTGAGGCACAACCCACTCCCAGTTTTTCCTTTTTGATAGAATTTTAATTTCTCACCAAAGATTCATTTCTGAATTAAAAACTATATAGATTCAATGCCACTACTTCTTGATTTGAAATGAAGTGGCATTTTCTAGACTATAATGTATGCCACATTAGCTAAATGTTTTCTAAAGGTTTGCAAAAATGTATCTACATTTAGGGGTTGAAATAGAAGTTCTAAAATTTACTTGCCTGGAGCAGCAGGGCAGTGGGACACTTAAGGGCACATTACCCCCTTGGAGAGGACTCTGGTTAGATAGGTAGTGTATGCCCTTTTGAAGGCTACACATTGCCAAATCGGAGTCTTCCTTTATTTATTTACTTAATTTTTTTTAAATTTTCAGGTGACAATTATGCATCTTTATGGGGTACAGTGCATTTATACACTGCATCATGATCAACTGAGGATATTTGGTGAGATGTTCATTTCAAATATGTTTCATTTCCTTAAATATATATATATATATATATATATATATATATATATATAGTCGATGAACACACAAATGTCTTTATTTATTTTTAATGTGGTGCTGAGGATCAAACCCAGTGCCTCACATATGCAAGGCACTTGCTTTATTACTGAGGTACAGCCCTAGTCCAACGTGTTTCATTTCTTTGTGTTGAAATTCCTCAAAAGCCTCTCTTCTAGAAGTTTTCAATTATACCCTGCAGTTTTAGAAATACTGGTCATTCTGCAGTTTAATAGAAAACAAGGCCTTTTTTCTCTGTCTGGCTGTGGCTTTGTAACCACTGGCCAACCACTCTCCACCCCTTCTTCTTCACTCCTGTCCTGGTCCAGGTCTATGATAAACACTATCCTTGAGCCTGTCTTTAAAAATCCAAGAAGGAATGCAAACTCTCTGTTGCTAGAGCCTCTGTGTTTTTAAGAGTGGCATAAAATTTATTTTTAGGATGACTTTTACTAATGTTTGAATATCACTTTGTAGTTGAGTTTGTGTGTATAATATATGATATATAAAATATATTTTAATTAAAAATACATTGAATGTGATACAAGATTCCCAAGTTTCAGACCTCTCTGGTGGACAGCCACTTTTTAGTGTCTGGATTAAGGAACAACATCTGTATGAATTACCTATAATATTGTGCAAAAAAAATGTCATCTTTCTTGGGCCATGCTATGTGTCTTAGAAGCAATTGGTGATTTTGAGCAAATGAGTTGTTCTTATTTTCAGGAGAAATATGAGGACTTTCCTTAGGATTCTCTTGTTAATGCCTTCAAGCTTTGAAAGTTTGTAATTCATGAAAGTACAATTCCTTAAAATTTATTTGCTTCTTGGAAAAACAAATGAACTGACCTTTTTCCATGCATGTTTCTTCACTCTCAGTGTTTTTCAGGGGAAATTTCTAGTGCTATTGTTTTTGCAGTGGGACAATGTTTCAATTTTGAGAAGGAACACACTGCCTATGATCATCAGTCATTTGGGTGGTTGATTTCCTTGCTGCTGATTTGACATTAAGCCTCATTTATTTTATAGGATGGTGGTTTATTGGAAGGAAGAGAAAATCCAGTGTGTAGTAAGCATGGGGTAGCAACTGAAATAGGTCTTGAAGGAGGGATGGTATTTTAGACGTACAGATGGTATGATGAAAAAGGGCATGAGATGAAGGAGGAGGGAAGAAAGTGAATGTCAAGATACATAGCCACACTGCACTCTAAAGTCCTGCATTGCTTATTTCAGGTGTTTTATTGCCTCTGTGAACACAGAGACACTTCTTTCTGCTGTCCATGGTCCAATGTCTGCCTCAATAAATCTTTTGATTTGACTGGATCTGACTTTCTAAGTTGCCCAGCTCTCAAGAGAATTCTTTTGAGTACAGTCCATTGACTATGGTTATGTCCATACTAAGAGCTCCTTCCCAGCCTTTCATAAAGACTGAAATTTTCCAAAGAGAGTGGAAGGATTATGCTTTTCATAGATTTGATCATTTGGAAATACAACTTGTCCCAACATTTGGAGTTTGCTTTCAGTTAGTGATTATAAATGCAGTGGAATTTGAAGTTTGGCATCAGAAAATCACAGGAATATATATATATATATAATATATATATTTAGTTTATCTTCCTAATATTTTGAAACATAGTTGTAGAAAAATAGATAAGATTATATATGATTAAAGCTTTCAGACTCAGGGATCCTCTGATCTGTTTTGTTCATATATCCTAGCATTCAATAAAAATGTTAACAATGTCCACATTATCCATCAAAGTGTGAAAGGGGATCAATTTTTTACAAAATTAAAAGACCTTAAATCTCTTTCCTCTACACTGCATCATTTTTAATGATCTTATTGACCTTTTTGTTAGAGTAAAATTACTTGGCATAAATTTGTATTTAGTTTTATAAATGTCTCCATGTTTTTGCTAATAAGTGTTTATCATTTTTAAAAATTAAATTATATTCTCCTTTAAAACACTCTATGAATGATATCAATTTTTAAAAGCTATACACTTTTTAATGTGTCATGTATGTGACTTGCTATATATAGATTGTTTCCCTGCTTTCTAAAGATACCTACTGATCATTCATGATTTGATCATTATAACATGAGTTAGAAAATATTAAGAGTTCTTAATCTTTTATTCTGACATTCCAGCTCACAGTGTAGAACTTCAGTTTGTGGAATGCATTATATCTGTGTTCCCTATCCCTATATGTCTCTGTTTTGTGCTAGTGCTTTAGTCTCAGGTCTTCATTGCCATATCATCCTATTTATGCCAGGTTTTTTCTGGGCTAAAGAATTTTTGCGGGGGGGGGGGTACTGGGGTTTGAACTCAGGGGCACTCAACCACTGAACCACATCCCCAGCCCTGTTTTTGTATTTTATTTAGAAGTAGGGTTTTTTTCTGTCCTTTTTTTAGAGCAGGCATTTTTTTTTACAACAGGTGTGCGGTGTTCATGATTTTACTTTTAAAAAAATTAGTCATAGTTAAAATTTTCATGATGATGATAACTTATTTATAGTATTTTAATTGGAATAGGAACTCCATCATGTGTCCTTAAAGATCACCTGGATGCTATTGATCCAGAGGTGTGTATTAACCACGTAGCCTGGGTCTGGTACAGAAATGTGGAGGTGGATGAAGAACACAAATGGAGAAAACACATCACCTTGGTTTTTGGCTTTTGAGTAGTATTTTGTGATATTAAGTGAAGCAATTTAAATAATGACCACATGTTATATACTTGAATGGTATTTTGTTATAAAATCATGTCACTGACATTTACAGTAAGAAATGCTATGAGGTAAATTTAAATAGTAATTTATGAAAAACCTTAATCATAGTGACTGGTACCAAGTAGAAGCCCAATAAGTAGCAATTATTATCAAAACTTTTGCTTATAAATTGGGAAATATTAAATAAGAAGAACTTAAAAATGTTATACAAGTTGTTTCTTCCATTGTTAAGCTCTTGAATGTCCAGAGACACTAATTGATCTCTCCAGTGTGCTGCTGTGGATTTTGGCCATTTCTTCATTTGTGCCTCTCCCATAGGAGGAAGATGGTGGCTCCTCTTCCTGGCAGAAGAGGCATTCTTCAGTGAGCTGTTGAGGTCTTAGGCAGCCAGGCAGTCCTTGTCCTTAAGACAGGATCTAGAACGTACTTTCATTAATGACTATTTATTAACTTAAAATGACTTCTGGGCTGGGCATGGTAAGAAACACTAGGTTTGCATTTTGGGCAGAGCTGAAGGTTCCTTAGGAACTGGAACCATCTTTAAAGATGTGGAAGTCAAAATGAACATATCAGGTGATGCATTCATTCAACAAGCAGGTATGAAGCCATGAATTAAAAAGAGATAAATGTCTCTCTCTGGGACTTAGGGACCAACATTAACCATCCCATCATGAGAGTAAATACACAGTGATAATTGAAATGATGTCTACAGTGGAGAGATTGCTGATTCCCTAAAGCAGTCTGACCTTATCACAGAAGGTAGGAAGTGTGAAATTAGGGAAGAATATTCCCACTAGTAGAAGTGGTGCATGAGACTCCTCTGGAAAGTTTGACAGTTCTTGGGGCTGGAGGGGAGGGTGGGCTGTCAGACTGAGGAAGCCAGTGGGGACCATAGTGGGATTTGGAGGCCACATTTAGGACTTTCAACCTTCTAATACCAGGAACTTGGACTGTTGAGAAACCCTACCCAAGAGTGGGTGGTACAGGGTGGCAGCAATCACAAGATGTTCTCACTGACATTTATCAACACTCACACTGTCTGCAGCATGGGAAATACATTGTACAGAGCAGTGGATTCTTTTGGAGAACTGAGGGGTGTTGGAGACATCCAGCTAAGAAATGGTGGAAACTTGGCAATAGGTGTTATTGTTGGAGGCAGAAAAATAGATGGACATGGGAGCATGAAGAAGAAATGTTAACTCCACTGTAAGTAATTTAGGAGTGCTAGGAGTTAAGGTTGAGTGGGTAATGTTGGGACCAGGTGGTGCAAGACTCAGCCTTTTGAGTCTGATATATCCACCTAGTAAAACTTCTTTTTGTGTGTCCATCTTTGCCTGTGGTTTCGCTTTCATTCATGTACTCATTCATTCATTTGTTCCTTCACTCAACTTTCTCTTTACTCAAATTGCTCACAACCTAATTAGTGTGACACTATGACAGAGACTCCATATATAGGCTCAGTCTGAAGTATACCATGCTGGTGTACAGGCAGTAATACATTTGAGAACTATAGAGAAAGGAAAACCAAGAAGACTTTTTTTACTGGCTGAAGGAGAGAGGAATGGTGGAGGTGGGGGTAATTGAAAATCTTCTAGATTGTGCAGGTGGGCGGATGGTTGTCTGTTCTTTAAATACAGACTGAGAAATGGGTTGAAAGGAGGTGTAGATGGGGAAAGAAGTGGTGCATGAGGGAGGCAGACCCAATTTGGGGCATGCTAATTTTAAGTTTTATTTAAGGATATGTAGAAGGCAGTTAGAAATGCATGTTTGAACACTGTAAAGAAATCTGGAGATAGTAACTTAAAATCATTATCATGTGGTAGGAGTTAAAGATGGATGAGAATAAAATGGAGCATTAGTCTGGATTCCAGCAGGAAGCAAATGCCAACCATAAATCAAGTACTGAAAGAAATTTTGAAGGCAAGACAATTTGTAAAGATTGTGAAGATAGACAGGAACTACTAACAAAAGAGAGAAAATAAGTGTCAAGAGAAGAAAAATGCAACCATATTCACAAAATAAACGTACCAGATATGAATAACCAATACATCATCATCATTGTAAAAGACCAGGGCAAAGAAAAACGTTGTGCCTCACACAGGAGTTCTGCAGTGGGACAAGGTTTAAAAAAACCAACTGTGATGAGAAAACACACTGGGACTAGCATCAGCAGAGTCATTACCACTTCTGGTCCTGGAGAGTTGGCTTCTGCTTGAAAAGGGAGAAGCTGGAGCTGTGGGTATGGCTATAGGTCCATCACACCTGTAGACATGTGTTCCTCAGGGAGGAACTCAGACCCTGCCAGCACTTGACTTGGTGGGCAAGGAGCCTAGGGAATACCTACCATGACTACCTTCTCTTCTACTCTGTGACTTCTGGCTTCCCACTGACCCAGCATACCATGAAGCCAGAGGGTACTGAAACCCCTGGATATCTCTGAGGGCATCTTCCTGCAGCACAGGGCAGGATATAGAAGGGTGAGAAGTGGGGTGGTGGGCTTAAATGGCAGGTGGGATACAACCAGTGAATGACTGAAGAAACTGAGGCAAGAAAGATCTTTGTGAAATACCAGCATTCATGAGACAAGTAGAGGAGGAGCCTGAGGAGTGAAATGCAGAAAAAAATTGTAGTCAGCCTGTCTCAGCCTCCAGATTATAGGTATATTCCACCATACCCAGCTGGGTGTGCTTCTCTCTTGCCAACCTTGTGCCACTGCAGAACTCCTGTGTGAGGCACAACATTTATGTGCTTTTGTCTTTTACAATGATGATGATGTATTGATTCTTTATATCTGGAATGTTTATTTTGTGAGTATGGTTGTATTTTTCTTCTCTTGACACTTATTTTCTCTCTTGTGTAAGTAGTTTCTGCCCATCTTCACTGTTTGAATTTTCTCTCCTCCCATGTATCAATTTACATCATTAAATTTTCCAAAAATTCTGCACATGGGTTATGCTCTCTCTTTACTTCTTAAACTTGCTGAACATTGGATTAAAATTAAATGATTTAAGTGCTCAAACTGGATAAAGTTATCTAAGTAAATAAACACCCAGATGCTTCTTTAAATATTTTACACTGTATAAAAACAGATATAATTGCTAACTTTACATATTTTTTTAATTTTTACATTTGATTCCAGATTAAGTAAATATATGCCTAAAATGCGTATGGCTTTATAAGCTCTCACAAGCTACTTATGCATCTGTCCAAAAGAGGTTCAAGGTGAATAGGTCGATTTTCATGTGACCACTACTTTGTTAGTCATGACCAAGATGATGATAGGCATACCATGTTTGGCTGAATTTTGGGAAAACATTGATTAAACACTGAATTTTGTAGACCTAATATAAAGAAGTAGTTTTTATGCCTGAAATCACAAATTCCCCCAATGTGTGTTTGTTTCATATACATATATGTATGTGTATATATTTTACCTGTGTGTGTATATACACATAAATATGCTTATGAGTATGTATCTATATCTGTGTTGTATATGTGTGTGTGTGTGTGTGTGTGTGTGTGTGTGTAAAACCTGATTAGAGTTTACTTTCTTTTTTCTTTTTTCCTCTTTTTCTTTTTGCATTAGAATGTTTCCTAGTTTTTATTGTTGTTGTTGTTATTGTTAGGAAAATTTGTTGGAAGACATGAGTTTTCAGATCAGAATAGAAAATCGCTAGCACGGTCTTAGTTACTTTTAATATTAATTGAATAATATAAAAACATTTAAACTTTCTGATATTATATTGAAAATCATACCATGTAATTATTACTTTTAACTCAAAACAGAGTTTATTTCAAACAAATTTCTGCCTCTGATATGAATTATATTCTACTGTGGAGCCAGACTTCCTCCTGTGGATGAGAAATCACCACCTTCATAATCCTTACATCTTGAGAAGTCTAATGAAATTCATTCATTTATTGAATTTACTTCTTCATGAAATATTTGCAGGTGCCTGCTGTGCCTATGAAATGCTCTAATGTACCTTAGGAGTAAAATTAATTTGCATAATAAATCTATGCAACATAATTTATTTCCCCCTAAAATAAATTCATAAGGGTTGCCTCAGAGACTTTTTGTTCTGCCAGTCTTCCTCAGATGATCAAGTCTACTTGATTGATTTTTCATTCTGAAGAAAAAGTTTTAAAGCCTATGAAATACCAATTAAGATACCTGTATCTCTGAGCAGGCCCACCAAATAACACAGTTAGTCAAGTTCAGCACAGCTCTGTGATATGATGTCTGCTTTTCTAACAAAGAAATAATTCTGTCCCTTCAAACTACTATGTATAGACCTAGGTCGGAGCAATTTAAACCCACTCTTCAAGGTCAATCACTACATTGTGAAGAGAAAAACTGACTATAGTGTAAGGTCCACTTTTCCTGTGTTCTGAACCTGACAGTGAGAGAACTCCAAACTCCACTGTGTGGGCTATAACTCACTCAGAATTCATTAAAAGCTTGTTAAAGCATTGGTACAAAGAAGGAGAGAACATCTAGTACCCTTCGGAAAAGTTAAGCTGACAAGGATATTTTTGCCTGTTTAGAGATTTTCAAATGTTAATTAATCAATGGCATGTATGGGCTCTAATCCTGAACTAATTTCACTTTCCTCTTTCTGGATCCAGGTATGTCCCCCACCCACCTGCGCTTGAACCCCTAAGACTTTCTTCAACCCTTGAGTCCCCTAATGTTCCACTCAGTGTACATCTGGGAGAAATGCTGGAAACTGGAGCTGTGGCTCATTCTAAAACCCAGCAAGCCCCTGAGGGTGTAGAGTGCAGAGCCCTCCCTCATCACATTGCTGTACATGCAGCCATCTCCATCCTGGAAGGATGTTAAGAGCAGAGTGGCTAGGAAGAGCACCATGTTAATATAACATAGTGTGCAGGTGGTGACTCTCAAGGAAGCAGTGGAAGGGAGAAGAAAAAGGTGAGAAACTCAGATTCAAAATCCCCTCTGATGTAGTAATGACCGGCTCAGTCATACTATAGCAGTTTTCTTATCTCCTGATAAAGACCTGAAACATCTTGTAATTTGCTGATAACTTCTAAGGGGCACCTAGACAGCCATTCTGTGCTCTTGATGATCTGGTGTGATAGGTCTAAAATTCATTAATATTTGCATTTGTATTGAACTGTGTTGATCCTTTCCTTCAGTCATCTGTCTTCACTTGTGACTAATCTTTCCAAATTAGAAGCTAGTGAAGCTGCTACTCCTTGTCATGTGAAAAGTGAATGAGGATGCTCTGGGTGTGTTTGTAAGCAGAGTGGCTGTTGTGAAGTGAGGTTAATTGGGCTTACAGTGGCCCCAAGATCTCTCATTTATAAGTTGCATGCCAGTACATCTATTCGTTGATGTTGAAAAGCTACTTTTGCTGTTCATTTTATAAAAATGTGGTGCAAAAAAAGAAAGACAAATGAATGTGTGGAAATCAATTATGGTATCATTTAGTAATTTAAAGGTATGACTGAGTTTTCTTTGGTACTTCAAAATTGAAAGTAAATAAATTTACTCAAAAGCATTTTCTATCTAAAGATCATAACATGCAAATATTGAAAAAAGCAATATCTGTGCTTTCCATAATGGTTTTCTTGGTCCTTTCAGTAATTAGTCATTTATTGATCTCTGTTCCCTTCATTATTCATGTCCCCTCACTTCTGATATCATAGCTCCATCTTAACTTCATCCTCTAAATCTCCAGCCATAACTTCACATTGTGTTTATCCAGCCCAATGTTGTCTCCATCTCTCACTGTTTTCCTGGCTGTCCACTCCACTTCTCCATCAATACCCTAAATAATCATCAGTTGGATACTTTCAAGAACACTATTTATAGACTGTAAGAGGGTATATTCTTATATTAGGTATTTTGTTCTTTTTCTACGTTATGAAGGATCTACCTATTGTTTTTTTTTTCTTTCTTTTTTTTTAAAGAGAGAGTGAGAGAGGAGACAGAGAGAGAGAGAGAGAGAGAGAGAGAGAGAGAGAGAGAGAGAGAGAGAGAGAGAGAATTTTAATATTTATTTTTTAGTTCTTGGCGGACACAACATCTTTGTATGTGGTGCTGAGGATCGAACCCGGGCCGCACACATGCCAGGTGAGCGCGCTACCGCTTCAGCCACATCCCCAGCCCTGTTTTTTTTTCTGTGATCTCAGCAATTTTCAGTTACCCAAATTGGGAAACACACAGGCCACCTAATTCTCCTGCTTCAGTTCTAACTAAATCCTTTAATCAGTCATGCAGCCTCATCAATTATGTCCTTAAATACTTCATATATTCACCTTTTTCTTGAAGATACCTCCATTGTCCTAGTATGGGCACTTCTCATTTCTTGCCTAGCTAAATGTTATTGATCCTTAATTAAGTCATAGATTTCCAGACTTTCCAACCCTCCCCGTCCTCCTATATAAAAACTGTCTTTGAGCATCACAATCTGAAGAAATTTATGCCCTGTTTGAAATTCCTGAGGGTTTTCTATAGTTGCACTTTTGCTGTGATGCCCAGACACTGCTGTACCCTCATCTCTAAACAAGTCCCCAGGCAGTGTTGCAGTTTCATCCTCCATGTCCTTGTATATCCTGGCTCCTCTGCCAGGAAGGCTTTTCCTTGCCTTGTATGTTTTGGTACCTGCTATTCCACTTTCCCAACTCAAGATTAAAGCATCATCTCTGAAATAATTCCCAGCTATTCAGAAGTACAATTATTTTTCTGCCCTTCAATATTCCAAGAACATTTTGTGCACAGATCCTCTAATATGTCACATCTGTTGATATGATAACCCTGTTTATTTCCTCAGATAGATAATGGCTGCCTTAAGAACCGGAACTCTCTTATGTATCTCCTTCTTCTCAGGAATGGCACATTCAGTTCAGTTTAGTAACTGTTTATTGAGCACCTGTACATGTTCAATACTAAGGACTTACAACACATCCATGAATGAAAGACAAAAATCCCTACCTATGGGAATTTATATGATAACATATAATATTCACTTGGTGTTGAAAGAGGGAGGAGGAGAGACAGAAAGGAGAAAGCAAAGAGGGAAGGAATTGAGATTAAATTGTGAGATTCAAAGTTCTTTGAAAAGAAACAATAGTGGGAATTCTGGTGGGGAATTTGAGATTTCCAAATCATGGATTCAAAGAAGGGGAAGTGTACCCCTTGAGTCTCTGTAGATGGAAGCCTTTTGTTCTTTGGCTTCCTGACTTTATTACAGTATCCTCCTTCCCTTCCACTTCATTTATGTTCAATAAAACCTGAGGAAAAAATATTATATGCAGTTATATGATTTTTCTCTAATTAAAAAAACGACCAAGGAGCTGGGGTTTTGGCTCAACATTAGAATGCTTGCCTACCATGTGTGAGGTGCTGTTAGATCTTCAGCATCATCTAAAAATAAATAAATAAAATAAAGGTATTTAAAAATATATTTAAAGTAAATAAAGTTAAAAAAACTACCAAAAATCTAGTTAATAGTAATGCCCAGTGCTTTAAAGTGTGATAAAATGTTTTCTCCAATGCTTCCAGGAGTATGGTCACTTGATGTGATCTCCAGAAAACACTGAATAAAGATGTGAATGAATAGTTGTGTTTATAGCTTCTCCTTGAAATTAATAGCTGTTAACTAATAGACTAGGCATTTGGAAGTTGCCTGATTCTTTCTGGTAAGCTCCTTTATTTTTAAAATTGCCCTCAGTGTTTTCTGTACCTTATAGAGTGTCCTATTGGCAGCAAATTCTACCATGTATATATCAATTTAAAATAAAAAAAATATAGATTTTGTTTCTGACTCAAATTTGAACCTTTGATTTTCCTGGAAATAATTTCATGACAGTTTTTATTTGCATATATCCATAATGTGATATTTTGTACTGTCAAGACAATAAATAATCATTGTTAATATATACACAGTTTCTTTGTCCATTAATCTATTGAAAGGCATCTAAGTTGATTCCACAGTTTAGCTTTTATGAACTGTGCAGCTATAAACATTGAAGTGGCAGCATCACTGTAGTATGCCATTTTTAATCCTTTTGGTATAGATAAGGAGTAGGATAGCTGGTTTAAATGGTGGTTCCAATCTAAGTTTTCTAAGGAACCTCTATACTGCTTTTCAGAGTGGTTGTAACAATTTGCTGTCCCACCAGCAATGTAAAATTGTGCCTTTCCTCTTACATCCTTGCCAATACTTATTGTTCCTGTTATCAATAACTACCATTCTGACTGGTGTGAGATGAAATCTTAGAGTAGTTTTGATTTGCATTTCTCTAATTATTAGATATGTAGAAATTTTTTTATGTATTTATTTATTGTGTATCTTCTTCTGAGAAGTATCTGTTAAGCTCCTTAGCCCACTTATTGATTTGATTTTTTTTGGTGTTTTTTGTATCCCTTGTATATCCTGGAGATTAGTGCTCTAAATGATGTGCATGTGGCAAAAATTTGCTCCCCAAAATAGGTTCTCTTTACCTCATTGATCATTTCTTTTAATAATAAGAAGCTTTTTTTTAGTTTGAGTACATCCCATTTATTGATTTTTTTATTTTATTTCTTGTGCTTTAGGAGTCTTGTTAAGGAAGTCAGTTCCTAATCTGACATGATGAAGATTTGGGCCTGCTTTTTACTCTATTAGGTTCAGGGTTTGTGGTCTAATTCCTATGTTTGATCCATTTTGAGTTGAATTTTGTGCATGGTGAGAGATAGGGGTTGAATTTCATTTTGCTACACATGGATTTTTAGTTTTCCTGGCACCATTTATTGAAGATGGTATCTTTTCTCCAATGTATGTTTTGGGCACCTTTGTATAGTATGAAATAACTATATTTATGTGGGTTTGTCTCTGTGTCTTCAATTCTGTGCCATTGTTCTACATGTCTATTTTGTTGCCAATACCATACTGTTTTTGTTATTTCAGATTTGTAGTATAGTTTATGGTCTGGTATTGTGACGCCCCCTGCTTCATTTTTCTTGCTAAGGATTGTGTTAGCTATTCTGGATCTAATTTTTCTAGATGAATTTCATGATTGCTTTTTCTATTTCTATCAGTAACGATGTTGGGATTTTAATTGGAATCACATTGAATCTGTATAGACCTTTGGGTAGTATGACCATTTTGATAGTTCTGCGTATATATCTTTACATCTCTAAGGTTTTCTTCTAATTCTTTCTTTAGTTCTGTAGTTTTCATTGTAGAAGTGTTTTACCTCTTTTGTTAAGTTAGTTCCCAATTTTTTTTTAAATGATGCATAATGGGGGATATGCAGGGGAAAATGGAGGAACTTTGATTGGGCCAAGGCGAGGGGGGAAAAGGGAGTGTGCATGGGGCTAGAAAAGATGGTGGAATGAGATGAACATCATTACACTATGTAGGCATATGACTGCACATGTGATGTGACTCTATATCCTGTACAAGGAGAGAAATTCATTTATGTACAATGAATCAAAACGTTTTCTGCTGTCATGTATAACTGATTAGAACGAATAAAAATAAATTTCAAAAAATAAACATTGTTAGGGTGATTAGATTTCTATTTTAAGGAACAATGATGTGGCGTTTTGTGAATATAAGTTTGGAAGATAATGAAAATAATAATTACATGAAAAATGAATTTTTATCTCTGTGCACACGTGAATTAAAGAGCATATAAGAAGAAAAGTAAGAGAAATTATGACTCTTTAGCTTCATACTTTAAAAGGTAATAAGGTTTGCTTGGGGTGTTTATCCTGAAGTTTTCCAGCACATGTTAAACACAAATTATAAAGATATCTTTTGAGCCTGTCAATCATTTGACCTGATGAGTCCAAGAGACACCAGAAAATTTGAATTTGTGGTAACAATAAAAAGTTTGTCCAAAGTGTTGCAAAATAGGACTGCGGGCTATACTCCTGCTTTCCTCACAGGAGACAGAGCTGTGTGTCCTGTATTGCTCTCACTAGACCATTACCAACCTGCCCCAGCACAGTATTATATAGCTAGAGATGACACAGTTTATTGTAGTTGACTTTTTTTTCTTGTTCTGTGGGTTGAACTTCAGGGAGCTATACTGCTGAGCTCATCTCCAGTCCATTTTTATTTTCCCACATTAGCCTCCCAAGTCACTGGCATTACAGGTGGTCAACATAGAACTTACAGTTTTATTTGTTCTTTGGTATCAACTGTTTCACTGGTTCATGGGTCCTATCACCCTTCTAGAAACTGCCAGGGGATAACCACTCAATCTTATTGTGATTAAAGGTGGGAATGCTTTATCAATTTCCTTTATGTTAATTGTGTTCAGATAATTTCTCTGTATAGTGTTCTTTTAACCTACACCTACAAATTCTTAATATTCCAAAACCTCAATGTAATTGACAGTTACTTTTTCCAGGATAAACATATTCCTTTTGGCAGCAATTTGGACTTATGTCTTTGTGCCTTGTTCTTTTTCCCAGCAAATTAAATTTCTCAAAATATAATTCTGAAATGAGTGTTTCTGTTACTCCATCTTTATCAGAACTTTTTTCTCTACCCATTTTTTTAACTTTATCATTAAGGATGATCCCAAGAAAGTGACCTCTCATGGAATTTCCAATTCTAGGCCAACACAAAGACTCACAGAGCACATTTTATCTGACCATTGCTCACTCTAGAACTCTTCAAATAAACAAATGACACCACACTGTTTATGATGTAAATTTGGACACTATTTTTGTGTTTCTTCCAAGGTTTTGAATCTCCTCCTCTCATGGTATTGGTAAACTTGGGGGTTGTGGTTGATGACAGCTTTCTCATAGAGCCTGAGCACACCATTGAAGTGAGGAGGAGGAAGCTGCAGAATGGATGTGAAGGGCCAAAGTGTTCATCAAGACAACACAGGGTGTCTGAGTATGAGATCTGAAAATAGAGGTCAAGGTTCCAGAGATCTGCTAGATGGTACTAATCCAGGAACTGTCTTCTCTGGATTTAATATAACAACAAGAGCAGTTTTGAATTGGACTTTGGACTGTTTATTGGATCCACAAATTCAAATTTGCTCTTGTCTCTTGGACTCATTAGGTCAAATGATTGACAGGCTAAAGAGATATCTTTATAATTTATGTGTTTAAAATGTGTTAGAAAACTTGAAGAAAAAAAATCTCTAAAGCAAAGCTTATTACTTTTAACATATGAAGCTTAAGAGTCAAAATTTCTCTTACTTTCCTTCTTATATGCTCATGAGCATACATGATTATATAAAAATTTCAAGGCCTTATTACATCTCCAATATGCATCTCTTATTGAGAAACTCTGATGTTTACTGGTATTCAAGCTATAGGGATCACAATAGTAAAGGTCACATAGGCATTAAAGCTAATTAATGACTTCCTGCTCACTGTGTTTCTCCTTCAGCCTTAATCACATTAAATTTTAAAATATCACAAAATTTTCTAATGTTCTAATCTAAGTGATCTTTCATTTTGTTATATTTTTAAGTGCATTTACATTTATTTCCCCCTTCTATGTTTTCTTAATAGTTAAGATTTACACTCTGAATCCATAACTAAGGCACTGAGAGGAAAACCTTACACTTTATCTAAAAGACATATTCAAGTAAAACTAGCACAGGATATAATTTCAAAACCATATACAATTGAAAATGGAATTACACTTTAGCAAATAACTCCTAAAGAACAAAATTCTGCTTCAAATTGGCAAAGCCAAATTGGGCATGGGTGTGTCCATTTGACATCTCTCTGCTTTATCTTGGTGGAGAGAAAATGGAGGAGTTCCTATATTTGATTTTGATCATGGCAGCTAATATCTCCTCATTGATTTTCTTTGTGACACAACATCACAGCAAATGCCAAGATTATTACAAACAATAGAACCATCGTGTCAGCATTGATGAGATTTGGAAAACTTTCAGAGAAAAAAAATTCAATCTGTTAAAAGAGATATGTTTACTCATATGAAGACAGGAATCCATTGTAGATACACTGAGTCTTTCTGCTCAAGCATGCAAACTAAGAAAAATATAATTATTTTTCAGTATGCTCTTTCTCCATAGTGATGTGCTTCTGAAACTGACTTCAGAATTCTTCATATTGCATCAGTAAAATGTTCCCAAATGTGGATTACACATTAAAGAATAGAAAACAAAATCAAGACATATTAGAGACTCTGGAATAAAGCACGATACATGAGGAACTGAGGTGTGTTCTCAGCTGTAATGTCCTTCATGGTCATACTGCAGGGACCCTCTCATAAATAGCTATCTAAGTTGGGCCTGGATTCCTAGCTGATTTCTGCAATAGCTGTGGCAGTGTCTCCAACATATTGAGTGTCAATATCTGCAGGCTCAGCTGAGTCGTGGCAGAAAAGGTACCCTATAACCTAGGTTGGTCAGAGATTCCACTGTTCCTATAGGTCTGGTCACTAAAAATGCAATTTTGAAAAATGGTCTTGAGGTATGCATTAGACTGAATATCTGGATTACCCAATAAGGTCAGTTCTAAATAGTAACTCTCTCCTCACACCTGTGTCCAAATAACTGTTCTGACAATCTTAATAATAACACTCATACTTTATAGTTTTTGTAGTTCATCACTCCTAGGAAACTGGAGTTGAGGAAAGAAAAGTAATGTAAAATTTTGGGGTACTCATGAAGACAGTAATCAAGGGGGAGAGAGTATGGGGGTACAGTGGTCAGTTCTTTGGACTGCTAGTATATGGTTCTGGACCTTGGACACTGGAAACTGCAACGATGAAGAAGGCCACAATTGAAATAGAGTCAAAGGAGAAGAAAAACTGGGCTCATTGAACAATTTTAATTATTTGGTAGTTTTTTTATAATAATGGAAAATGCAACCAATCAATAGGCTACTAAAAATTCATCTCTAGGGCTGGTTTTGTGGCTCAGAGGTAGAGCACTCACTTAGCATGAGCAAGGCCTTGGTTTTGATACTCAGCACCACATAAAAATAAACAAAATAAAGGTATTGTGTACAATTAAAAAAATAAATATTTAAAAAATATTGATCTATAAATGGTACAGATTAGTGAAGCTCCTTTGAATTCAAGCCTCCCCAGGTTATCATGATCTGTAATAGTTATTGCATGTTATTACAGCCTAGGGCCTTCCTTGAAACTGAGTGGTATGGACTGGCCATGTATAAAATATAGGGTCAGACCGTCTGTTCCAGAAAGTTATAACAGGACCTACAGACAGTCAACTTGCCTTTTATCAAGTTGTGGAATCAGGTTAGCAAATTTAAGGAAATAGTATGTAAATATCAGGAATAATTTCTCTATTGGGACAGGAATTTAGAGGCATATCCAGTTATGTTTAGACATAAGCAAAAAGTTAGAAGGTTGTTTCTGGAAATAAATCACAGAAAAGAGAAATAGAAACAAAAGTCCAGAAAAGGCAAGAGGGAAACTAATCTCAGGTCTTGGACAACATGCATATTCTCTGCTGAAAAGAACAATTAGAATTACGGATGGGCCTGATTTAATATTCACATGTTAAACTTCTTCGTTTGGAACATATTTATTATTAAAATGATGTTTGCCCAGATCTCTAAGTGAAGGTATTCTTGTCTCATAATAAATACTCAGTATTTATTGAATGAATTATTTTTGTGAGAGAACAAATCTTAATTCTCTGTAGCTCTTCAATTAACAAATCCATCCTTTATAATAGAACAAAAATGGTTTTCAACTGTCAACTCTTATTTAATTATTTTTTTAAATCCTTGTCTGGAAACTTGTGTTTAGCTCAAATATATTGTTGTTAAACTCTGTAAAAAGTTTCATGGTTAAACTCATTGGGGTGAGGGTATTTACTCTTTGTAAGGTAGACAAGATCTCCACTGGTGTTTTTCTTTGTCAGTGTTTTAATGCCAGGCCCATTTCACATTGACAGTAAATTCATAAACTAGCATATTGAGGATAGATATGAAAGTAAGCAAAACTCTGATTCTCCTGATGGTGATTATTAGCTGGTGGAAAGGTCTGAAAATATGGCATTCTATTTTAAGTACACTTCATCATTAGCTGATGGATAGATCTGAATTGAGAAAAAAGTGAAGGACCTTTTGCAGTTGGGAAGACTATTAGAGATGTTGGTTCTGACTGAGTTAAGCAAAAATGAGACAAAACAAAATTTCAAAGCCTAACACATCGCTCCCTAAAATAAGCTAGTCTTCATGCTCTTCTGCGCCATTCCAAGTACATTTTTAGATGATTATATCTTTCATCAATATATGTACCATGATGTATTAAAATCTCTTATGCCTTAAAATATTCAGAGGGCAAGACGATGTTCTCATTGCTTTATTTCTCATTGAGAGCGTCCAGTATTTCTCTACATTTGTCCAAAAATAAATCTATAAATAAAGGATGTAGGAGTTAGCAGGTTTATCTTTGGCACATCTATCTTTAAACCAATAGACTGGTCTTGTACAAATGAGGGGTCGAAATGGACATTAAAAAGGACATTCAAAACCAACTACCTGAATATTTTCAAAAAGTCTCTATATAATGTAAATGTTCTTTCTGACCCTTGATATACTATAGAAGTACAAAGATTCTTTTCAACCAGTCTCCCAGGAGACTGGAAAAGTTTTCCAGATTATTGATTCTTTTATTAAGTTTTTATAGTTGTAGTTAATACTGTTAAAATAAGATTATTTTTCCCATCTTGCCTTGACTAGTTTGTTCACAAAACTGATTAGTATGTCTAAGAATCCAGACTTCTTAAAAGCTGAACTGTTGCCTCACTTTCAGGCATAGGAATGATCTAGACATCTTTGATAGTAAATTAACATAAAGAGAAACTGAGAGAAACTAAAATAAAATTCCAAATATATCATTTAGCTTTCTGGCACTCAGAATATTTGAATATTATTGTATACCCAGAATAGAGACAGCTTATGTGTTAATTTTAAAATTATATAATTTACATATTTCCTCAAATGCTTGATTTTCAATAGAAAAGTTTAATATTATCCTCTAAGATCATTATTTGAGCTGGACATGGTGGCACAAGCCTATAATCCCAGCAGCTCAGAAGGCTGAGGCAGGAGGGTCTTGAGTTCAAAGCCAGCCTCAACAAAAGTGAGTGCTAAGCAGCTCAGTGAGATCCCATCTCTAAATAAAATACAAAATAGGGCTGTGGATATATTTCAGTGTTTGAGTGCTTACTGAGTTCAATCCCCAGTACCCCTCCACCACCACTCAAAATATAATTGTTTGACTAAAAGACAAATAAAATATGTGTTGGCTTTCATTTTCTTGCATAGGTAAAGACAACTTTTTTCTGTTTGTATTAAAGAATTTTTCAGGTTGAGAGATGTGAACTAACTGGAAACAAATGTGTCTAAGCTGGAGCTAGTTTCACTTTTTTACCTTGTCAGTCAAAATTTAAAGCATAAGTTAGGGATTTGAGTTGTAGCCTTTGAGTTTTTTCTGAGAGAGCATCATCTCACTAATTTGTCCTGATGAGTAAGGGGGAAAGAGAAAAATAGAAGCATTGAGTTTTATAATTAGATTGAACTAATGAGCCAGGTTGTATTTTGGGATTTAAAGGGTTCAAGAAGTGGCAGATATTTAAACATCCTCAGAAAGTCAACAGGCATGGAAGGAGAAATAAAATGCTCTTAATATCTTGGGTCTGTGTAAGATCTTTCTGGAGAATTCTCTGCACTGAGGCTCAGTGGTGGACATGCGGTCCTTGGACTATGGTATGGTGGGAACATTGGCTGCAGTTTGGCCAAGCGGGAGGTTTTAACAAATGTATTTACAAATAAGGATGAAATACCAAATAAAGTAGGGTGGCCTGTCATGAGTCTTTTTAAAAGGTTGTGTGAGATCTTACTGTTTGATGGTTTTATATATTTAACTTGTTATGAGATATAAAAGATTATTTTATTGTGTTTCATAGTGAGCTACTAAATTCCTTCCGAGTTAATCATTCTCAGTATAATATTGGAAATGATTTCACAATATTTTTTTCATGTGTAATTGCAGCTTTTGGTGTTTATAGAGGATGAAAGTCATGCACTGGATACTCAGGATACTCCCAAGAATCATCTGATGATTATGTATTTTGTCATATAATCTCCTGATATGGTATTAAAATTTAGTATTTCTTCTTTGTGTTTACCACAGTTTGCTAAGGAATGCTTCTCTTTGTAGTGTTATGAATGTGTAATGGGCATTAATTATGAGAATAAATATGGAAAGCACTGCCAATAACCAGCAGTAATGGAAGCCCAACTGTCACTGCAAGTGCAGAGTCACATCCAGTTTGAGCACAGGAGGAGCTACTAGAGTAGGACTCATACAGCTGTGCAAGTTGAGTGGTGAGGAAAGCTGTGTATAATAAATCCAGAGTGTTTTGATAAAAGTGCTTATTTTAATGCAAAACTAAAGAAATTCTTAGTAAATGAACATGTTAAGAAAAATAATTTATTTTAGCATTAGTATTCTATTTTAAATATTAAAAGGCCACATATATCTAAAATTAGTGGAGTCAGAACTCAGTCATCAGAAACTCTTTCAGAATTCTACAAGGAATCATAGAGATTTTCTTTCTCCAAATTATATTACTTTGGTTCTCTAGCAAAATATATGTTTCATATTTAATAGTTTTAAAAGTCTTTCTACATTTATCTAATGTTACCCACACAAATAGCTTATTAGGTATTTGCTTTTAATAATTGCAGTTTTGGTGTTTGAGTACTAAGAACAAATCACCAATCAAGGCCTGTCAGATGTCACTCCTTTTGTTCTTTCCAGAACTGCACAGCTGAGGCACTGGGTGCCTGATGTACTGAGCATTAAAGGCTTTAGGCTGGTATGATTTTTCCCTGAGGATCACACAACCAGTATGTCTGAGATAATATATGAAAGCTATGTATTACACCCACACACTCTGTCTCTCACTCTCTTTCCCCCCATATATATTTCTTTTGTCACACAAAACAAGACATTAGCAGAGACAGTCTTTCAATAAATAACTGTAATAGGTGAATGTTTTGAGTAAATCAAAGATCATATAAAATACTAGGGATTTCCAAAGTGTAAGCAACTAATTTGTGCTGAAATGGATGGGTTAGATCATTTGGGCCCTGGTAGAGGACCTGAAATCTGAAAGTTGGGTAGGACTTTGTCAAGAAAAGAAATCAAATAAGACAAACAGAAAGAAATTGATCATCCTTCCACTTTTTTGTTAGTCTTATTTGATTTATATTTGAAAGAAAATTGGCACAATAATATAATTATAATTATAACTCTGCATAAAGAATATAAAGCATGTATGATGAAGACAAAGCAAAGTAAAAAGACCAAAGAATATTATATATTTCACAGGAGCTCAGAGAAATGGCAAGAACTAACAATGTGAGTACAGAACAGAAAGAAATTCTCTCTGAAGAACAGGGGTTGGATTTTATGATTATTTGCTTATAAGGAAGATGGCATGAAAAAGCAAAAATCTCCCTCATTTCTGAAAGAATACGTGGCTATTTTCAGTTTCAACTCATCTTGGCACAAAGTTCAGCAAAAAAAAAAATAGACAATAACAAAAAGTAAAAGCACGCAAAAGTGATTACTATTCAAAATAAGAGGAATTCAATAGAAATCTATAAATAAATACAGATGTCAGCAATATGTGATGAAAAGCTTAAAATTCCAGTAATAAATATGCTGGGGCTGAGACTGTGGCTCAGTGGTAGAGTGCTCACCTAGCAGGGTGGAACATGCATTCAATTCTCAGCACCACATAAAAATAAAGGCATCATGTTGTGTCCATCTACAAAAAAAAAAGGATTCTCTCTCTCTCTCTCTCTCTCTCTCTCTCTCTCTCTCTCTCTCTCTCTCTCTCTTAAAAATTATAAATATGCTGAAAGATCTGGTTGAAAAAGTAGAATGTGAATCAGCACATTGAAACTTTAGCAGAAGAGCAGAGACTAAAAAATAACCTAAATGGAATATGTGCTTGGAAAATATGATATAAGATATAAAGAATTCTTCCCATTATTTTAATAGCAAAATAGATGCAGCACCTAGGAACTAAATCTTAAAGACAAGTATAAGAGGAAAGAACCAGTAAAGTTGATGATAGGTAAATAAAAATTTCCTAAAATGAAAATTAAATGAGGAATAAAGTGAAGAAAGTAGAATACCTGAAGACTATGGTGCAATATCAGGCATCTGATAATGGTGCTACTGTAATCTCTATAGGAGGCAAGAGATAAAATGAATCAGAATAAGTATAATAACAAATAAAGACCTATTTTTACCTCATTAAACAAAAACTGAAATCAATAGATTCAAAAATCTCAATGAACCCCAACAAGTAAATCTGAAGAAAATTATGCTTATGTGCATTGTGTTCAAAGTCTGGAGGCAAGTATAAGAACAAAATCTTAAAGACAACTAGAAAAGGAAAGACACATGATCTGCAATGGAACACAGATAAGAAGACAACCATCTTCACATCAGATACAGCAAGGCCAAAAAACAATAGAGCCACATTTTCAAAGTGCTGAATGTACATATCAACCTAGAATTCTACATCTAGGAAGAAATATCCATGAGGAATAAATAAAATACTTTCAGGCAAAAAAAAAATCTAAGATGCTTTTTGAGATCCACCTTGTACTAAACAAAATACTGGATGAAATGATTTAATCTAAAGGGAAATTATGATTCTTAGATCTATAGAAAAAGAAATGAAAAAATATAAAGGGGGAAAGGTAGATAAAAAGAAAAGACTTTGTTTATGAACATTTATTTATGTATTTTTTTTATTTTTTGAACTTACTGCTCAAAGTGTCTTATGTAATTAATGCTTAATACTATCCTATAAAAATAAGAAATACAATTTATTGTGTACCATCTGTGTTTCATGTACCCATTATAAATTGAGTAATACTACAATAGCCTTTATGTTACAGAATAAGAAACAGAATCTCATGACTGATGATAATTTGACTAATCACTAAATTGTAAAGCGAGAATTTCAGCCTTTGCCCTGATATTACAAAATGAATGAATAACGTGTTAATATTTCTCATATGATCAGAAGATTTAATAAATTATGCTTGCTATTCAGAAGATTCATATATACCTGCTAAGTAGAAATGTGTAGATCTTAGTGTGGTGACCTAGAAGAGTATCCATGACATAAAATTTTGATTAGACAACATCAGACTGAGTACATCAAGATCATATGTCCAGCAGTATATGTGTGTAATTCAGTCCTTTGATGTGTGTGTGTGTGTTCATGCATATGTGTGTGTGTGTGTGTGTGTGTGTGTGTGTGTGTACACATGATTTTTCTCAACAATACATAAGAATGATTACTAGGTCTTGAATTTGGGAAGAATAATTTAGAATAAGCAATCAATACTTCTTCACATCCTGTTGGAGCTACTTAAAATTTTACCACATTCTATGACACTTTTTTCTCTGTTTTAAAAACCTAGTCTTTAAATAAGTCCTTTGCTCAATCACTGCACTAAGATGAAGAACTCAAAGCAAAAGCTGGTTGAGAAGAGGGCCATATTCTTCCACAAAGGAAATTTTTTAGATAATCTAAAATGTTCATGGCCCAATTTTCATGTCCGAAGTTGATTGAAAAATAATGATGCAAAAAAATCAAAGAAAATCAAACATACATACATTGTAATACCCTGGGACACATCTGCTGCGTTTTCACTTTCAAACTCCTCCATCAGGATGGTGGAGGAACTCAGGAATAAACCAGGATAATGTAGAATAACTGGCAGTACATTTGTGGTGTTGAAGAAATACCTATAGAGCTTTGTTTGCATATATGTAGAGGGATAGAGTAGATGGAGGTTGTTGATTAAAGCATAGACTATGTTACTGGTAGATGTATTTCCTAGTGGATAAAGGAGGAAAAGGAATAGAAACTAAATGAAATTAAAATGCAGAGCCTGATTTTCTAATTAACAGCAACCTAATCAATGTGAAATAGTTCATTTGTACATGGTTTTTTAAAAAAATGAACTATATAATTGCATGTAAATTCTCTGGTGCATTTTGGAGGCCAGGAAACTTTTTATCTTTTTTCTTGTGGCAACATTATTTGGCTTCTTTGGATCTATATTTACTACTGCATTTATAATGTGTTCTGTTTTATCATTAAATGTTTTTTTGGTGAAGTGTTCTTAATATTTATCCTTTGAATAAATTTTAAGTATACATTTCAGTGACACATAAGTCTGAAAACCTTCCACATAATCAGCAGCAGGTCAAAGATACCTACTTTTACCACTGCTATTTACCATTGAACTTAAAATTCTAGCTAGAGTAATTAGACAATAATCATATTAAAGGCACCCAAGTCTGAGAGGAAGAGCCAGACCATCTTTACTTTCAGAGGACCTGATCCTACACATCACAGTTCTCTAAGAGTTCACAAGAAAATTGACAAGAACAAGCATATTCCACAAAATCAGAATGTATAAGTCAAGGTAAAATTATTTTGTCTGAATGTATCAGTGATGACCAATTCAAAAATAAACTTTAGTAATTCCATTTAAACTGTCATATAAAATAATAGAAAACATTATTGAATGAACCCAAATCCCTAAGTAGTTGAAAGTGCTGTTCAAATTGTTCAAATATTTCCTATAGTTTATATTTTGTAATGATGGCTTTTATTTTCTAAAATATGTTCACACGTGGAGTGTGAAAAAAAGTTAGTTAAATAACTGAGGATGTTAATATTTTACCAAACAGAAACCTTGAAGTGGTCCTTGGTCATCAGCTTCCTTCTTGTCTGACTATTGAAGGATTGTGTGTAATCACTGCATCTTTTGGGTAACTTAAGATTTTAGATCTTATAACTGCCAGGACTAGACTAAATAATAATAACTTCTCTTTCCCTCTTTGGCACTAATTTAAATTGGGCAGGGAAAGAGGCATATTATTGCTGGCTCCTGAATCTCAACTCTATCCAAGGTACCTTAATTTCCATAAACCTGTGAAATGAAAGGTTATCTGGACTTCATCAGCCATGTAGTTTGTGTAGGGAACCCTGTCTACAAGTTCTGTTTTGATTGTTTGTTTTTCCTTTTCCTTCAGGATTTCTCTGTTGAATTCTTCAGCAAACCACCTTCAAGCCATTGTTAAGTCAGCTGCAGACTTAATTAGCCTGCCTACCATTGTAGAGAAACTTCAGAAGTAAGTACTTTAATATGGATACAGAGATTAATCTACTGCTGGAATTCTAGCTTCTTAAGTGTCTGGTATTTAAAATCAGCTGTTAAGAGAAGGCAATGATAGAATGTTGTCCTTGTGTTCTACAGAGTTCAGAAAACTTTGTTTTGGTCTGGTTAATTGGACCTTAAATTTGCAACACACCACTTTAAGGATGGTTTATAGGGTTCACACATTTTTGTTTTGTCTTCTGGAGTTCTAGATTTACTCTGCCAGGACTCTAATGTAACCTTATGTGGTCTTGCTTTTCAATACTTCCTTTTCAATTTTACTTTCATATTGTCTTTATAAAAGCCAACCATTTGTACATAAATGTTGGCCTAAATCTCTGCTATTTTTCCATGGTTTAAAAAGAGTTTGTTTTTCTTTTGATTTCCAGGGACACAGACATATGTATTTGAGAAATCAGATACACACCCAAAGGAAAATTAGGGACATCTCCAGAGGGAAAGATGGTTAAGAGTTGTTTAATTTTTTTTCTGAAAAAAGTTCTAAGGGAAAGCAAAAAGTAATAAGTTAAGGAACAACTATTGCTAAGTTTGTGAAGCAAACTTCTGCTGAGAATTTCAATTGAAAAAAAATCACTTTGGGAAATAGTTTGACATGTTATATAGGTAAGCATACATATCTTCTATTAGTTATCTTGTAAGTATATATTCATATTCTAAGGGCTAGGTGAGCAAATAGTTCAGAAATTCTCATTACTTTATTCCTAGGATTCAAGTCTAGAGTAGAAGGCATGAACCAACCAGATGTTTGATGCTCAGGAATCCTGAGAATTGGATTTGGGTTGAAAGGGGAAAGAATGTACCTAACTGAACATAAGAAACCTATCCCTGTAGCAGGAAAAAAAAGAAATTATTCAGGAATATGAATATCCCAAATAGTGAGTATTAAATCTAGGATCATTAACTTTTAAAAGTTCATATGTGATAAGTTTGATTCAGGTATATGCCAGTGTTTATTTATAAATCTTTAAATTGTTTCATTAACAGAGTAAGAAATTCCTGAGCCACTAAATAAATAAATAAATAAATAAAACTTGGAATTTTATAGTCACAGCATTAGCATGTGTTCAGTCATTAGTTTGCTTCTTGTCTGTTTTGGTGGACTACTTTATTTTTTATTTTTTTATGTGGTGCTGGGAATTGAACCCAATGCCTCATGCATGCTAGGCAAGCATTCTACCACTGAACCAAAACCACAGCCCCTGTGATCTACTTTAAACATTAGGGGAAAAAATACAAAAGTAGGGACAACTTTTATGAAGCCAGATTCTTGCCATTATTCCCAAAGGCCAAGTAGAAAAAATGCCTATGTAGGCATTTGTACAGAAGCAACTCTGGCATTCTTCCACTAAAAACGAGTAAGAATGTTATTCTTACATTCATTAATTCAACAAATATTTGTGCAGCTTTCTCTAGTGTGTACTAGGCCCTTTGCAGTTGATGATGATGCTAGTTTCAGAGTTACATTTCAAAGTTTATATGGTTCTGTTAGGTGCCTTCTTTCAAAAAGATCTCTAAGAGCTTACTCTCTTCAGGCATCTTGCTAGGCTCATCCAGCCAGTAAGGACTCTCTAACAGTAGGTGTCTTTGAATGCCTGTAGTTTTTGTAACAACAGAGCTTACATAGCATTCCAACTTAGAGACTTCTACTCTTGTCTCTTTGATGTCCCTTGTATTGATAATGCTAGACACTGCTTTTTATTACAAATGGCCCAGTTTTGATGTGTTAAGTAATCTCAAATACCCAACTTCAATGCATGTATGTGATTGTTTAATGCTAAAATTGTTGTCTCATTCTCTTTGATTCTTGTATATCAGTATGATAAAATATTACCTTGGTCAAAAATACTAATCTTATACTATAAATTATCAGCATTCTTAAAATAAAAGATCATAACTCACAAAATAGTAACATTCTTTGGCTGTTGCCTTAAGACAACACTTTAAAAAAATGGCTTCTGAATCATCTCCCCAGTTCACTTGGGTTCCTTAGGCCTAAGAAAGCAAAATAAGTTACTTCCTGTATTCTATTCTGCCAACAGTTGCTGACAGGATTCTACAGAAATGGAGTTTTTCTTTCATCTGTGCAATGCTGGGTTTCTCAGACCTAAAAATTTTTCACAGTTATTTTGGCTCAAAAGTCATCATTTTCTCTGACCTCATTGCAGTCTATGCTGTAGTACATGACCATCTGACTACCCACAGCTGGTCTTGACAGATGCAGTTATGGATGAACCTTATCTGGGGGTCCCACATTTGTAAATCAATAGCTTTTATTAGAAAATATTTTATTTTCCTCTTGCAAAAGTTCTTTAAACTGAGAAAAAAGTTGACTTTGTATATCTATAGGAAATTATACATCTTAGAGAAAATTTATAGTTTGAACTTATTTAAAATAATTAACAATGCTGATCTACATTTGGTTAATGTTGAATGTAAATTAAAATCATAATGTTCCAGTGTACTTCCCTCAGAGTGGCTAAAATTGAAAAGACTGATGGTACCAGTTTCAGTGAGGATATGCAGTAATGGGAATGCTCATGCACTGCTGGTAAAACTGAAAAATGGCATAACCATTTTAGAAGATTAGAGCTTCTAAACTTAAAGCTTTAATTAAAGCTCAGATCCTCTATGTGGTCAGAAATTGCTTCCTAGGTATTATAATTATGAGAAAGCATATGATGAACAGAAATGAAGGCAAAAACCCACATAAAGACTTATACATGAATGATTATGGCAGCTTTTTTGTAATAGTCAAGTACTGAAAATAACCTATGTGTCCTAACACGTAAGTAGAGAAACTTCAATATGCCCATACAATAGAGCAGCATCTTAAGAAGCTACAAAATGAATGAATCTCAACTGTACTGAATGAAAGAAGCCAATACTTTAAATGTGTATATTCACTCACTGGTTCTACTTATGTAGAATTCTACAAAATACAACTGATATATAGTGACACAGTATCAGTGGTTGCCTGAAGATAGAATGGGAGGAATTACAGAAGGGCATGAAGAAACTTCTGGGAATGATAAATGTTTATTGATTTTGTTGTGGTAAAAGTTTTACTTTTCTATTTATGTCAAAATAATTAAACCATTTTAAATATGTACAGTTTCTTGTATTCAGGTATAACTTAATACAGCTGCTAAAAAAGAAAAAAAATTAACATTCCTACATGTTTCTGTTCAGAGTGTAGCTTCCATCAACAATATTTTAAACAGTGTTCATCTATCTGGAGGCAATATAGAAAACTGGAAGAACACAAGGAAACCATGGACTTGCTACAATATGATTTAGTAAGGAAATCAGCAGATACTACAGAAAGGTAGCAGGCTCACCCATTTCTGTTTAAGAGTTGTTATGCCAAATTTCTCTTGATCTGTAAAGGTCTTTTATGTAACTTTTAAAAATATCTAATAAACAATATGTACTTACTTTTCTACAGTTTGTAAAGTAAGCAGTTAAGGAAAATAGAATTAAAAGCTGAGTCTTGCAAACATGGTGCTGGAAGAGATAGTGACAAAACACATTTCCCAAGAATAGAATGCGTAGGGTAGAAAATATTAAAGAAGGAAAAGTATGTAGAGAATTGTCTCAGTTTATTGCTACAAACAAACCATCTCAGTTATTATTTCTCATTATTCTGAGCATCAGGAATTTGGGCAGGGCTCTTAAATTCCCAAGCATTAAGAGGCCAAAGGAACAGGTCATCCAAAGGATGAAAGACCATCTTGGATGGCTTCTACCTGGTATTGATGGAATGCAGCCATATGTGTGATCTCAGTTTACACCACACGGAACAGAACCACACTCCACCTTAGCTGAGCATAGTCACAGAATCACAAGATGTAATAAATTGATGCTCTTTTGAGCCATGAAGTTTGAAGATGATTGTTTTGTAGCAGCAAAAAGCTGAGATGGAAGTAAACCCCTGAGTGCTCAGGAATTGTTTTCAAATGTCTCTGGGTCTCCTAATGCTGATATGTATGTCTGCAGTCATTTAGAAACCTAAATTGATCACTAAGTGGGTAACAGCTCCATGAAGGATTCATGAAGGGTCAAAAAGGATGGCACAGCCCTTGCTGTGTTGCTAAAGAGTTTAGTTATATGTATAAAAGCAGGAGTGTTCAAAGCACAGACAAGTTCTCTAGCCTGTCCACTAATTTCCAGATCTGCCCCCACATTCTCCCTATAAACTTCAGAGTTCTGAGTTTAAATTGGATAGTTTGTACCAAGGGGACCAAAGATCTATCAGAGAGCTCAGGAGGGAAGATTTTTCATTTTTCTTCAAAAACAAATCTTTGTTCTTTAGTAGGGCTAACCTAAAGGGAAAAGCATTGGTTTAGGTGTCCAGACAATTGTCTTCTAGTTGGATCTGCCACTGAGGAACTCTCAGACCCATAATAATAAAGACCACCCCCAACTCAGCAGTTCATTTATTGTGAAAATATTTCCAAGTAATTAATTATTTTCTGAAATACATTTTCCTAATTGAAAAATTACTGCTTCTAGGACTATTGGTTTTTCCTACTCTTCTCTTTAATGTTGCTTTCTTTTACTCATAAAACCAGGGTTGATAAATGTTGTCAGATCTCAAGGAAATCAATTTACTTTTACCAGTTACATTCTGTGATAAATAAGTGTGCCTCTTTTTAAACTTCCATGGCTGCCAGTAGTAATCCTCCTAATGACATACTTATATACTAAGTCATTGTTATGGTCTGTGAAGGATTAAGCTGCTCAGTTTTTCCCACTAACAGGAAAAAATATATATAAGTGTGTATACTTCAGTCTCTGCACAAAGACTACAGCAGTGGGAAGGGAATAGGACCATAGATCTATGAGAGAATATTTTTCATTTTTGAGAGATGACCCTCAAACATAGATATTGTATGTGCTATTAGGAAAAAAAACTAAAAATATTCATAATCAGTGGTTATGTCAACAACTGAGGTCTGTGGTTATGTGGCTGTATGGCCACTCTTACTTAATATGAAAACCCTTTTATTCCAGTAGAAATGACTACTCCCCTCTCAGGTTGAGACTGAGTTGGTCAAGGGAATACTGTGATGATTATGTAGTTTTTTTTGGGGGGGGTATGGTGATGAGGGAGCAAATAAATGGTTTGTAGGGAGTTCATTTCATTAAGATACTGAGAAGTAGACTAGGAGAATCTCATTTTCTTGGGGCAATCTGGGTGCTACTACTTCAGCCCATGCTTTGGGATAAACAACCCCAAAAGTCCATGAAGCCTTCAGCACTTAGCAAAAGACTAGTCACACTATATGTTCTTAGGACATGCCTGTACATTAATTTGTGGGTAAACTCTTGTGGAGGATAGAATGTTCCAAGACATTTCCAGATAGTTAAGTAGAACTAGTAATTATTGCCTACACTACCCTCTATTTGTGTTAACAGATTTAGCACTTTTCAAAGAGGACCAATGGAAGCAACCAAATCATTACATCACCTAAGCTAAGTCAGAATTTGATAATTATCTTACAGTGATAATTTTAAACAAGTGATTTTTATCTCTGTACTACAATGGGCTGTGTTGAAGGCCTGGAGATTGGTCCTAG
Organism: Ictidomys tridecemlineatus; assembly: GCF_052094955.1. Classification (NCBI taxonomy): domain Eukaryota; kingdom Metazoa; phylum Chordata; class Mammalia; order Rodentia; family Sciuridae; genus Ictidomys; species Ictidomys tridecemlineatus. The sequence goes on from NW_027526137.1 coordinate 494,429, forward strand.
GTTTATGTACCTTAGAAGGCACATCAAACCTATTTTCACTTGCCAGAGAGCTAAGCAGAGAAAGATGAATGTTGAAATCTTGGGATCCAAAATGTGCCTGGTCTCTTCTTGAGCATTCTGCTCTTTCTCCTGCATGTCAGTCAATGGAATAAATTCATTTTCCATCTTGAAAGACATGAATAACTAGATTATCCTGAAACCATGAAAAATAGCAATGTAGGCAAATCAAAGATGGAAGGATAGCAGATTAATCCACAGTAATGGCTGTTTTAAGCCACAGTGTTTTAAGACTGTTAGGAAGCATACCCTTGAAAATTAGGATTTTTCTATAGTCGGAAGATGGAAGGCAAGATAATAGAAACAGGGATATTGACTTTGGAATTACCTTAAAGAGAATAAAGGAAATCTTCACTAAGAATAATTTCTGTCCTGCTTTTAATGCCATTTAAATCCTACAGTAATCATTGTTTTAAATAGCAATCAGTTCTAGCGGAGTTCAATAAAAATAATTGAATCTTGTATTAAACACTGCACTACCTGATACGGTTTCATTAAAAGTCAATTAAATAATTGGTATGGTTCTTAAGGTAGTTTTATACAGATAAGTTAAGTTAATGGAACTTTTTATTTAATACACAAGCTGTTTTTCCTGCCATCAGGTGATGTTAAACATTGGAAAATTAATTCTCAAATGCTCCGCTTTCTAGGAGGAGAGAATGAATTACGTAGGCAGTTATCTTTTCCTTCCCCTCCTGTTGAGCTTAGATGGAACAATTCCAGAGTCAGTAAACTAGGAACAATTTAGAGTGGGAAGTACAGAGCAGAAATAGACAACTGGTGGTCACAACCAGGAAAAGGAGTTTACTTCCGTTACTTTACATAACAATGGTTATTTGCTGCTGCTCTTCTGCTATGCATAATATTCATCTTCAGCTGAATTCTAAAACTTGGTTTGTTTCCATTGCAGGATATCCTATACCTTCTTAAATCTTCAGAGGAGGTAAACAGTGTCCTTCTGGCATACCAGAGACAGAGTATGAATGAGGCACTCAGTAATCTCACTGAGAAAATCAACCTGATAGAAAGCAATGTGGTTGCTCTGGTGAGGTATAAAATACAGAAAACCTGACCTCCAGCATGGTAAGCCTTTTCAAATCTATTGTGACATGTTTTGTGTTGTGTTATTTGTATCTAGATGGTATTCTATCACTTCTGAGAACAGTTTTACAGAATATTTGAGAGGCTTCACTTTTGGACTGTGCTTATTCCATGTCTCTTAGTTTTTTCATTAGGTCTATGATGTCAACAGCACAAAAGTGCTAGACCAGATTTGGAAAGGAAAATGTGGAGGGGTAAGGTTGTCTGTTAAGGCCTCACCAGAAGTTTTTGGAGGAAATGACAATTTCATTGTTACCAGTGATAATAATGGTAGGAAGTTCTAGCACATACTTTCAAAGGAGGTCTTGTTGATCTTTCTAAGTCATAAAGCAGGAGTAGTAAAGAGACACTTACCCTAAATCTTTTGTTATTTCTTCTCTGGGGATTGGCGAGTAATGGGAGTGAACCCAGGGGTACTCAATCACTGAGCGACATCCCTAGCTCTTTTTGGTATTTTATTTAGAGTCAGGGTCTCACCAAGTAACTTAGTGCCTCACTAAGTTGCTGAGACTGGCTTTGAATTCTGCATCCTCTTGCCTCAGGTTCCTGACCTACTAGGATTTCAGGCATGGGCCACCAAACCTGGCTGTCTTTTGCTATTTCTTTAAGCCTGGATTTGACTTTCAGATTTATAGTTACTTTTCTCTGTATATTTGGAGGAATATTTTGCATATAATGTCAGGAAATCCATTTAAAAGAGATCAGGTCAGACCAGCTCAACTTATGAGGTCGCTGAGTCCAGTCCCTTACTTTACATGTAAGAAAACCAAGTAACCTACTGTGTTGTTTAATTTTATAAGTCCTGGGCTAAGATAAAGAAAAAAACAGGGAGATGGTTACTCAAATACTACAAGATCATCTGAGATGCACCTTGCATTTGAGAAGTTCAGAGATATGAGGTTCAGAGGTAGTGAACTTGGAGTAGAACCATAGTGCAGACATTTTTTGATGTAATGCTTTCCATCTTATTTTTTTATCCTTTGCATTTTGATATCATGTAAAGTCATATATTTAACATTCTCACGAATTGTAAGCTGGGCTCTTATTGAATTTTCTGACTCTGAAAATTTTTTTAAACCTCACTTAGAAAATAAGAAAATTTAAAAGCTAGATAGTAAGTGTTGAGTACAAAATGGTAAGAGTTGGTTACTATTAGATAGTAGTGGTTTCAGCAGTTGTTCACAATTTAACATAAAATATACACCACAACACCAAGAATATACTTTTGCCTAAAATTCTTGACTTGATTTTCACACCCTTTACATTTTTAACTGTCATCTCCAAGCACCTGTCTAAGGATCCTAACCAGATACAATTTGTTCTTACCATTCTTCAATCATTTAATACCTTGTTTTCTTTACATGTATTCATATTGGAGCTCCCTAAATAAAGAAAGTGACCTTCTGTACAGTAACTATTAATCTAGAAGTAGCAAAAGAAGAGAGAAAAAATCAATACATACTGAATAAAAGAAATAAGAGATGAACTGATGTTCTACTTCTGAGTACAGGCCTCTCCACAGTAGCATAAGCAGTTAGAAAATCACATTATAGAAGGCACACGTTGTCTCCCTTTTCATAATTAAATTTATTTTTCTGTGCAATTCTAGAACATCCTGGGAATAAAACAAAGTGTAGGGTGAAATTTTTTAAAAAAGATTTAAGCAATAAGACTGAATTAGAACTATTACAGCTCCTTTAGTTTTCTGACAATTGTTGCCATCAGTTGACTGCAGGGGGAACAGAAGGAAGTATGGGACATATTTACGGTTTGTTTTTGTTCAGGTGTTGTTGTCATTGTTTTGGAGGGTTATGGGCATAAAGATTTGCCTCAAATAGTCTGTTCATGAGGCTGTGTGAGATACTTATGACAGTTATTTACTTAGAGTGATCTAGCTCCTAAAAACCAATATCCTCCTCATTTAGGAAAAAGGTGTCATACATGTATCTGAGAAATGTTCCATTTTTTTTTACCACTGACCTTGCATGCCCTCTCCCATCAGCCAAATGTTCATAGCCAAACATATCACCTGGAGTATGTTACCTTAATTTTCTAGCCTCAAGTCCAGCTAGACACACATCAACACTGAACAACACAGGTATCCCTGATATTTCTTCATTCATTTCTTCAGGTCCTTTAGAGGGAACTTTCTAAGGGTCAGAAAACTTAGTGGAGACTCAAGTGAGGTCTGAATTATACATTAAATGTTCCTTGATCTTTGTTTTGGGCAGAAGGAAGTTAGTCCATTTTCTCAGGTATCCAAGCTATGACAGAAACTGCAGCTGATCAGTGCTCTCACAATCAAACCTGACAGCAATAAGCCTTCGGAGACTGCAGATAAAGGTGAACTCTGAGCTGGCTTCTGAATATTTCACACAGGCTTGATCAGCTTGCTCCCACATAGGGACTGAGAAAGGTGTTTCACCAGCACTGATGGAACCAAATGAATGATACCTGAGCACACCAAGATGAAGCTGATGAACTTTGCTTCCACTTAGAAAAATCCCATTTTGTGCATCATTTGTAATTTAGTCTATAAGGGAAGAATGGGGAATGTTCAGCTGGAAATATATTTCTCCATGCTCTCTGCATCCAATAATAGCCAAAAATGTTAGTGTCATAACATATCAAAACAGTCCTATATGTTGTTGATGGGATTCTTCATTTCTGTATAAAATTTACTTAAAAATAAAATTTAGTCCTTCTGAAAATTATTAACATATAATGGTAGGATTATTGGATTGGAAGGGCACTTGACTTTGGGTAGAAACATAATAGTTAATATTATCAAATGAATTTACCTCATTATGCACATAACAAAGGCACTAAACTGTTTGGTTTTGACTCCTCCTCCAATAAAATTTATTCAGTTAGAAAAACCAACATAGCCTCCCCTTGACTTCTTTTGGTTGGGAAACAGAACTACAATGGAGGGCTTGTGCCAAACTTTGGTGCTGCATAATCTTATGCTAACACTTTTGTAGCACCAGATTACCTGGTAGCAGTACTTCCAGTCCAGGCTTATTGCATATCTCCCAGCATGTTAAAGATCTTTAATATCCAGCTTCTACTGCTATTGTCACTTGGCTACTTAAACTCTTACCATGTAAATACGTATGATGCTAATTTGTACTATGGCTTAAGTATCCCTTAGCAAAAATGTTTGGTACTAGAAATGTTTTAGATTTTCAGATTTTGTAATATTTGCAATATATAATAAGATATTGTGGGTATGGGTAGTCAAGTCTCAAGATGAAACTGGTTTATGTTTCATATACACCTTATAAATGTAGCATGATAGGTATTGTGGGAGGGTGGGAATCATATTATTATTATTATTATTATTATTATTATTATTATTATTATTATTATTATTTTGTTTGTTCTGGGGCTTGAACTGAGGATCTCACAAATGCTAGGCAAGCAGTCTTCCCTGAGCTACATTCCAAGCACCCGATAGTAATCTTATGCAATATTTTTATACACCTCTTGTTTTGGGAGGGATGTGGTGTTTAACCCAATGGTGCTTAACTACTGAACCATATCCCCAGTCTGTTTTATATTTTTTAAGAGATTGTCTTACTATGTTGCTTAGGGCCTCACTAAATTGCTGAGGCTGGACTTGAAGTCAAGATCCTCCTGCCTCAGCCTCCTGAACTGCTGGGATTATAGGCATGTGACACCATGCCCAGCACACATTCATTTTGACTGTGTTTCATCACAGGAGATCACATGTGGAATTTTCAAATTGTGTCATGTTGGCACTCAAAACCATATTTTAGAGCACTTCAGATTTTTTCATTAGTTAGGTTCAACCTGTATAACATATTTCAGTGGAAATTCTACTTGAAAACTCAATGTAGTATAATATTGATTTGCCTTCAGTTATCTATAGATATCTCAATACAAGCCTTGAACTTCAAAAAAATCACTGTGCTTCTTATATCAGAGAAACATTTTTTATTTAAATTGGCTAACTTCACTTAGCATTCTTCTCTAACATCATCCATTTACCTGCAAATGCCATGCTTTTATTCTCTTTTATTCCTGAATAATATTCCATTATATATATATTCCACATTTTTTATTCATTCATCCAATGAAGGGCATCTAGGTTGGCTTCACAGTTTAGCTATTGTGAATTGTGCTGCTATAAATATTGATGTGGCTGTGTCCCTGTAGTATGCTGTTTTTAAGTCTTTGGGGTATAAACTGAGGGGGATAGCAAGGTCAAATCGTGGTTCCATTCCCAGTTTTCCAAAGAATCTCCATAGTGTTTTCCATATTGGCTTCAACAATATGCAGTCCCACCAGTATGCTACTTAATTCTCAACTATTTATCTTAATTACATAGCAATTGCCCTAAAAATTACCTTTGATATTAGTTTAATTTGGTGTTAATTTGATGATACTAAAGCATAATGTGTTTGCTATAGAATAAGTACAGACTTTCACGTCAAAGCCATCAGAATTGCCAAAATTTTTACAATTTCTTGGAGACCAAATTGAGAAAGCTGCCTCTTCTGCTACATTATCATATCTGTGAGAAAGACTGTGTTGTGGTCTGAGTTTGGCTTTCATTTTAAATCTTTTTACCTGTTTAGTCTGGCAGGTACTACTGTTTCTTTCCTTAGTTTCCCAAAGCACTATTTTATTTGGTCTATTTATTCTATTCCCTTATATATATGCATGACATAAAGTTTATTTAAAGAGCCTTTTTATAAGTGAGAGAGGCAACAGATACTATAAAAAGAGAAGACACAAAGGAATAGAGTTCTGGGCTTCAAGATGACTTCAGAGTACCCAGCACTTGGAATGGGTCTGACGCAACAAAGCTGAGGTGTGGATAGCTTTCCCCTGCTGCTTGCTGATTTGCATTCTGCTGAAATTTCTATTCTTTGCATTGCTGGACATGATCCCTCCAGCTCCCCTGGCTGGTCCTGCTGGTCGAAGTTGAGGATTTGGATAATGATGGGCTCATACTTGTAATGGCTTGTTGAACTGTTTCTAATGACAGCATTTGTTTGCTTCACACCTTACTGGCTTGCTTACCAACATCAAGTAGATGTGGTTTCTTTCATAACCAAACCAGAACACATTCAGGTATCCTGAGATTTACAGAGAGTGTGTTGTTTATTGTATGAACCTAACTTGCCTTGTTTTCTTATATTAATGAATGAAAATATACTTTCTTTCTAGTGGAGCTATTTTGGTAACATAGCAATTTTGGTTGTTTAGGGAGTGAATTCAAGGTTATATCACTCTGTTTGAGCTTTATTTTATATCAGTGATATAGCCATTATAATTTATCTGAACAAAACAGTTTCTCTTTTCTCTCACTGTGTCTTACTAATGCCTCTCCCCACTCCTTTGGTTTTTAAGAGAAAAAAAATCTGCTTTGATCCCTATGTTTATTGATTCCTTCCTCCTTTGAAAACAAGGGCTATCAGAAAGTGGGCACAAAGCACTGTTCTAGAATTTATTTTCTGAATTAGAGTATTGGGCCTGAGAAAGTGATCTTGGGGTTTAGGCATCTGCAGGGTTGTAGAGGGCAAGGAGAAGAGAGGCCAAGGTGAAAGAGGAGTGAATCTCCACCCCTGTTCTACCAGAGAAGATCCATTTAATCTTATTCTATATTTTGAGATACAATATAAGATGTTTTTACAAGGGGAAAAATGTTTTCAATTATCTTTAAAAAAATAAAAAGGCTTAAAAATCCATTGGAAGAGGTCATATAAAGAGGGAGATGGCTTTTCTTGCCTTTGCTGGGCCTAATTTCTTCAGTCCACACGCAGGAGAAAAAAAAAAGAAAAATTTATCTCTGTGTTCACTAAGTTCTGAGGATCACTATCACACACAAGTTTGTGCATACACACACACATACACACACACATACACACACACACACACACACACAATTCTTCACAAAATAGACAAAATTGGCCCTACCTCTCCAGGCAATCCACATTAAAAGTTTAAATCAATTAGGGTGAGTGGGTTTTCTCATTTCAAAAGTAAATGGAGGTAATTTGTGTGACAGAACAGGGCTTTCTTATCTTTAAACTGATGTCAAATAGTTAATAATTATCTTTGTCTCTCCTTTTAGAACCATTTCCAGAGAGTATACAAATTATTAATATTCCAATTTGGCAGAGTCACAGGGGACTCAGCTTTTGAGCAGCCATTTATTTTGTTAAGATACACACTATGGTTTTATTTCTGTGTATTATTTTAGGAGGTCCTCATCAGTCCTTCCTGTAAGCCAATCTATAGACAAACCTGATGAGACTCTACACACAGTAAAGCATTCACCAAGTATGTTTTAATAAGACATGATTAAGAAAAAGATACAAAGGGGTATGGTGGAAAGACCAGGAACTTTAATGCCAGGCAGATGTAAATTGGAGAATAGGCTCAGCAACAATAACAAAAAAAGATAATGGCATATGCCCTTGGAATCTGTCTCTTTATCCGTGATAGAAGAATCATTATAGCCTTTTGAAGTGTTCTTCTATTAGAAATAATGTTCAGAGCCTACTACCTAAGAATCATTACATCATAGATATCAGCCTTTCAGTCCATAGTGTGGTGTGGTTCATGGGCCTCATGATGAATTGTTTGGCCAGAATCATAGCCACTGTAGACTATCATCGCTGTGTGCCCTCAGCAACTGGCACTCTTGTGGCAATTGTACTTCCCTTTCTTTAGAACAGCACTGCCCTTGGGGATGTAACCCAGGAGATTGCACATATTTGAGCTTAAATACTGGATGGAGGGAATTAACCTCATTCACAAGAAAAGTTCAGTTAGTTCAAAGACACCACTTTAAAGCCATCATCCAATTCTCATTGTATTGGTAAGACTTGTTACCCCCATTAAACAGGTGTAGGGCATTGCCTTCTGAATGCCAAATGAGACATAGAAGACTCTGACTTTCAAAAAATCCCTTATAATGTAACATCATTAATAATGGGCTCTGACCTCTTTGACAATATTACATTGCTGAGGTTACATCCCTTTTCTAATATTATATCCGTTTTCTAATATCTTTTGTACTCAAAGCTCTCATCTTCAGTGAGAGGAGGCTACAACTCAGAAGAGAAAGGCTATGCATTTGAACAGTTTGCCCAATGGGCCAGTGTGGGAAGGGAATGGAAGTCGACATTCTCTTCAGAATACTTGAGAAAGGGGTAGGAAGCAGAGTGGTCCAGCATGGGAAGTATGCTTAGCATGTGGAGGGGTAGGGCAGAGGGTATCTCCTGAAAGACAATCAGAAATGGGGATATGGTCTGGGGCTCTAGCATCAAATGAGGTAAGGGCTGCTAACAGCCCAACAGAGCAGGTTGCAGAAAAACTGTGGCATCTTACTTGGGTTTGCTGCCTCTGATGGCATAGCACCTGCTTTCAGGGATGTCTGACTCCCACAGAAAATCTAGAATCTGGACTTTAATCCTAGTTTTGGTCACAGCCCCAGGAGGGCCTATGTTGATAGCTGTATACATGCCATATTGGCATCGCTTGTTTATCCAGTAAAAGAGTGGGCTATAAGTAAAGGTGGCTGCTCTCATCACTTCTATCCACTGCTAGGCACATTCCTCCTACCTTAGGTTCTTCATCCAGTGCATAAAGAGAGTGCAGCCACAAATTATCACAGAGCAGAGCAAGAAGCAAGCTGACTGACAGCTGTAGCTTGGGACTTGAACTGTTTTTCATTCCTCTCCTTGATTTGGCTCACCCATCTATTCATTCCTTCTCTCCCTCCTCAAAAATATCTCATTAATTTACTTATTCAGTTAAAGTTAGATTTTTCAGGGAGCATAAGAGGCCTTTTAACCTTTTACAAATAAGGAACATGATCTTCCCAGACTCAGGCTATATGGCTCCCAGTCCCAGGGTCCATGCAATCAATCAGACTGAGAAGCCTCACTAAGGGCAAGGTCCTTGAGGAAGTAATAGTTTACCTCTTGATGAGGACACTAATGTATTTTTTGTGGTGGGGCAGGATATGGTTTCAGCCTTTGCAAAGTCCTTAGTCTCCTAGAGGAGTCTATCTGGTAACTATTCAGCACTCTGTGCAGGCAGCCACCACCAAATCCATGCAAAGGGTCTTCCTTGAGAGTTTGGTCCCCACACTCAAAGGACTAAAATGATACTTACAGCCAGAAAGGCCAAAGTCCTTCTTTTGGGAATCCATGATGTTGGGTCTTGTTACCAGGCCAATGGCTCTGGAAAGAATGAAATCATCCACTCCCCCGACCTCCAATGGGAGTCCTCAGAATGTCCCAGCCCCATTGTTCCCTCAAGATGATGTCACAGGGTTCTGAATTGAGGGGCGGTGCTTCTGGAATTGTTGTCAGTTGATGGAAGGAATGGAGTCCATTTTATGATATCTTATGAGCATAGTTATATCCCATAAAAAATGGTCCACCACAGAATTGTGTCTTCCCAAATTCATATGGTGAGCTCACAGAATAGCCCACAGGGAATGCTCTCACACCCTCAGGATCTCATATTTATGTTGCTGGTTGTTGGGGAGCCATTTCTGTATAAATTTTTTTATAGGGGAGTAGGACAGGGAGCATAGTCAACATTGGTGAGCCCAGGCCTCAAATAGTTTCTGACCAAGTTATCATGGGAAAAAAACTGCTCGGTGGAATCAACTGGTCCAAACCTCCTTCTTTGGCTCCTACAATTTTTTTTTTCTTGTTACTTCAATAAATTCTGGAAAAGTGTTTTCTGAGCATCACCAGCCCCTGTGGGAGCTGCCTCATGTGTGATCCTGCATCTCCTTCCAGACTCACTTCCCTCCCTATCCTTCATACACCATTCTGATCATGCCAGATTCCCCAAAGACCCTTTTTATTCACTTCTGAACTTTGGCTTATGCTGCTCCTTCACTCAGAAGTGCCTCTCTTCACATTTTCACCACTGAACACTTCCTTATCCTCCCAGGTGGTCAATCCCCCTACTCTAAGGCAAATAGTTCTTTCCATTGATTTTCCAGAACCACATTGTCAGTTTGAGGAGACACAGAGAGTTGTCTAATCCAACTCTTATCAGATGCTTGAGTACTCAGGGCACAACTTTGCTACTCAGGAACCAATTCCCTGAGGTTCAATTGACTCAGTGCCTTGGTTACCATCTACTGAGGCAGCTGGATTCATTTTTGACCAGCTATGATGGAAAGATATTTCCTAATCAAGTCTAGATCAGCCTCCCAGAAGGTCATACCCCTGGTCCTAGCTTGGCTCCCTGGCACCAATTAGGTACTCCACATTTTCATCAGTAACCAGAATGATCACTTTTAAGGATCATGCTACTCTGTTCAAACATACAGTGACTTTCCACATCACACTGAGATTCAAAACCACAATTCTTGACAAAGGCACCCAAATCCCTGATCAATCTCACCAGCCACTCCCATACCTCCTTAGTCTCATTTGTACTGCTGTCACTTCACTCACTTACAGAGTAACCTCCTTGCTGTTCCACAAGTAAAGTACACATCCTCCTGTTTCAGAGTGTTTGCACTGGCTGTTACCCCTTTCTGGAAAGCCATTCTCTCAGACATTAATACAGATCACTTGCTTGTTTCCTTTAGTTCTCTTATCTCCATCTTTCTTAACCAGCTTTGGTTTTCAAGATAGCATGTATCATCACCTAACATATATTTATTTATTATCTGACTGTCCTGGAATGTAAGCATCTTTAATTAATGTAAGCATAGATCTAAGAATCTCAGATAGTGATAACTACTATGAGGAGAATGAAGTAGGGAAAATAAGAGAGATAAACAAGTCATTTTTAAGGTACAGTTCATAAATAAAGGTTCCTTTGAAGTTTGGGCATTGAACTAACCCCTAGGTGATGATGAGGCATCCTACTCAGAGAGGACAAGTACAATGATACTGAGCCAGGTACAGGCCAACACACTTATTTAATCCTCTACTACATTGCTCCCAGCACAGAGAATGTTGGATCTTCATAAATATAGGTTTGATTGAAAAGAGTTGGAAGCTCTATCCATGCCTCAGGAGGGGTTTTAGTCAGATAAGAGCTAAGCAAGACTTCCACACAATGCAAACAAATGACTGCTTTGATAGAGGGTCCAGTCTTGGTGGAAACAGGTGAAACAGATGTTGATAGCACCATCCTTGACCCAAGAAAGTCACACTTGGCTCCAGAGGTGAAAAAGACAGTGTCTTCTGGTTTGAGGAAGAGGAAGAATGCTTTCCAGGTACCAAAAAGGGACTTAATAAAAACTTGTCAAAAGCAATTCCTGGTGACTATGAAAAGTAGTTCCATTTGGTAAATCTGCAATTAGATGTCAGGAAGCAGAGGGCAACAAGGCTTTGAAAGCATCTTTCATACTGAAAAGGTCAGCTTTGAGGTAGAACTTGGGGAAGTCACTTAATGTTAGACTCTCAGCCTCAGCTTTCTCATTATGAAAACGAGGATTATGCCTGCCTCATAGGATAAGATTCTGATAAAATTTACTGTGCTTAGAAACCTCAGTAAAAAGAAGCAGGAGCTGTTAGGATATATTTGGTGAAACAACCTTTGATGCTAAAGGACCGACTACTAAAAGTACCAAGTGAATTTTCAAAGGAGGAAGGTCTGGGAGGATCCTAATTTTCCACAAGCTCTCCCAGGGAGGATTGGTGTACAGACTCTGCTAGTCTGATGAGAGAGGTTGGAAATTCAGGCAGGCCCCTGGAAAGAGGAAGGTTGGATTGCAAGTCCAACCTCCCTCTAAGGACTCCTGCCATCAGAAGTCTGTCAGAAATGAGAAACAGTCTTTAAAAATGTCTTCATATTTCTTACCTTTTTCCAGCTCAATGTGAAATAGATGAAAGGGCCAAGCACAGAAAACCCAATAAGACCTAATTCTGCAAAGGAATCCCTCATATTCAAAGTGTCACGTATAGAGTGAAGCCTCAGTACCAGGAGATAGTGGTTACTAACAAATCATTTCTCATCTCTTCACCACAGAATCTTAGTATGCAACAAATTGTTTCATAAAAATTATTTTTTAGAATCATATGTATAGTTGGTGTAAAGAGTGGAAAGAAGTGAGTTCTTAGGTTAAAAATCATTTAATAAGTTTTTGCATTTCAGCTGAATTGGTTTACTTTTTCCTATAATATTATAAATTTCAATAGAATATCCTATGAATATTCTGTCTTATTATGTATTTCAGAGATATGCCTTGGGGAAACAGTCTATAAGCAGAGGAATCACTAAGAACAAGGCAAATTTCTCATTAAATATAGAAATCTATGTCTAAAGTTATAGGATACATTTATAACATGAGATGAAAATCTGAACATATTTACTGTGGTTCAATGATTTTGTGTAAGATGATTTTTCAACTACAGTTGGGAAATATTTTTTGAACTTTTGTGTCCTTGACATGACCCTTGGTTTAAGGATGAGTTCTGGGTTTGCTAGAGTATATTTGAAGGAAACATAGTAGCATCCGTTCTTTCTCTAGAATGTAGTTTTAAAAATCAAAACATATTTAGTCTACCACTTTATTTGCACATAAGGAACCATTTCTGGTAATATAGCAGTTACATTAAAAATACAACCACCTTTCTCTTTTTAGCTGCTGCAAAGTGCTATAGGACTAATTGGTGAGGATGAAGCATGAAAATGAAAACCTAGTAGATACTCCCCAGGAGTAGAAATATGTCTCTGAACACACAAATTTTCATGTACCTTTCCCATGCATATTGATGATATGTTTCAATGTCATCAATACCCTATAGCAGGATTGTTGTATTATCTTTACAATAGGTTTCCTTCCCCCATTTCTCACCATTTACATATCATATCCTGTAATATAAGAACAGCAGCTTCAGAATGGAAAATGAGATTTTAATATCTTAGAATATTTCTAGGGATGGAGATTTTGTCTATCTGTACTATAAAATGCTGCCCTCCTTGACACAAAAGAGAGTCACTGTCTGAATCTTCCAAGACTGTTTTCCATGCATTTGCTATGCATAGCAAAGTTCTGAGTCTCAAATATAAATTGAATGTGTTTACTCATGACAGCATAGTCTAGTAAAGGGAATTTATTTTTGCAAGTACGCAAATATCATTGCAAAGATTATTGGTGCCCTTTGAGCAGAAGATCCTGATGGGAGAAACATGACATTCTCATGGAGAATTATGTGTCCCAGTGGACACATAATCTTGTTTGTGTATGTAAGTTTTCATCTAAGAGAGCTATTTTTATATAATAATACTTGTTGAGATTATGTAAATAACATTCTTGCAAGTTATATAGTAGTGATACTAATATAAAATAATGACAGGAACTTTTAAAAAGCCTGAATTCAAACTTAAACTTTTGAACAACAACTAGGAACATTTTATTCTAGTCTTAACTGAAATATTTACTGGGAGTTCATTTTCAATCCATGCTGAGAAAGGAGGATCATGAGTTCAAAGCCAGTATCAGCAAGGGAAAGGTTCTAAGAAATTCAGTGAAACTGTGTCTATAAATAAAATACAAAACAGGGCTGGGAATATAGCTCAGTGGTAGAGTGCCCGCCTAGCACATGTGGAGCACTGGGTTTGATTCTCAGAACCACATGAAAATAAAATAAATGTACTGTGTCCAAATAAACAAAAAATTAAAAAATAAAAACATTAATTGAAATCAAATTTTCCCATTATTCTCACAAGTAGTATTACTGTCTTTAATCTTTTAAATATCCTCCAAACAGAAAAGAGACTCATTGTCCAAAATTTGCCAACACAGAAAACCCTTTGAAAGCTTTTCCCATTATCTTAAAATGCAAAGGTTTTACCTTGTAAATTAAAGTAATCCATGATCTTATCCCTGCTTACTTTACAGTATCACTGCTGACTAAAAACATATCCAAATTTTTAAACCTTAGATTTGGTATGATAGGTAGGTGTTCAGGGAATAAGTTGCAGGGAGGAATATAAAATGTATGAGATAAAAACATAAAATGTGATGGGGGTGACAGCTAAGAAAATGTTGCAGTAATTCAGTGACAAGCTAATTGGAAAAGGTTAAGTGCAGTAACTGGAGTTAATAATAATGGTTCACTGTTAAAAATATCATTTCACATGGAACAGATTTAGCATATTGGAATAGTAAAATAATGCTTTACAAGTTTTTGACATGGGAAGCTGGTGTTACAAGTACATGTATGAGACATCATTATAACAAAACTAGCAAGAGTAGTTTTACCATATTTAGTAGCACTTCTATAATTACTTCTTTTGTCATTACAGTTACTATTGTTAACCTACTAGATATCAGGTTCTATACTACCTGGTACACACTGTATACCAGGTTGCATGCCATTCACTTCTATATATGGTCTATAAGCCACACAAAGCTCTATAAAGAAGTTATGGAAGTTTAAACTCACTTTACAGGAAGAAATTATTTTACTGAAATTTTGCCCTATCTAGAAAGAATTGTGACCAGGAATCAAACCCACATTTTAAATTTCATAAAACTACAGAAAATATAAAACTAGAATTCAGCAGTGTTGAAAGCTAAAGAGACAGGATAAACAAAGGAGTAAAGGTAGAAAAAGATGAACAGAAGATAAGGGAAAGGAGGAAAAACCAGAGATAGACATATTAGATTGAGTTTTCAAATAAGAATGGGTGGTTAAGAAAATCATTAAAATATCATTGAAATATATTGCTTTCATTCTGTTAACATTAAACTATAGAGGGTCCACAAGATAAAGGGCTTACAAGTATAATAAAAGGTGTTAAAACTCTATTGAAATATTAAAGTATCTAATTTATACATATGTATAACATTTGTATTCTGTAAAAATAAACATTTTTAAAAAATGGCCTCCACATTTATGGTATAAATTTTTCAAAATTAGATAGCTAGATAATTTAACAAGTTAATATGTGAAACCTTTTAAAGATGTTTTTTGAGACAAAAAATCAGATATTTCAATATGTATTGTTATGGTATTTTCAGGAGTCATCAAATCCAACTACTATCAAATAATGCCATTTAAAACATAGTGATAATTATTGACTATCACTAACTTCACTAATCCTTTGGAAAACATACTACAATAAGAATAATTATTAAATATTTGTTCTAGTTTTTTCTTATTCTAAAATATACAATACAATGGCATTTAGAACACTCAAAATGTTATAGTAGAGAGATATGAATGATTAATATGAAAAGATGATCAATATCAATGATTAAGGAATTTCAAATAAAAATATAAAGATAATACTCATTCTAAATATTGATAATGACTCTCTGTGTTATAGAATATTATCCTCACCCCCATAGAAAACTCTATAACTAGTGAGCAGTAATTTTCCATTATTACCAAATGTTGTACTTTGTATTTAAGTAGATTTGCCTATTCTGCTTATTTTAATAAATGGAATAAAAATATGGCCTTTGTATCTAGCTACTTTGACTTAAACAATACTTGAAGATTGATGCATGTGGCAGCACATATGAGCATTTCTGTTTTGCCTGGATATAATTCTGTTTGTCTTTTACAAAAAGATAATGTTTTGTCCATGTATCAGTTGATAGACACTTACATTGCTTCTACCTTTTGGCTTTTTGTAAACAGAGCTGTTATAGTCAATTTGCACAAGTTTTTGTTTGGACATCTGTTGTTTTAGTCAGCTTTTACATTGCTGTGACCAAAATACTGGAGAACAACTTAGAGGAGGGAAAGTTTATATGCGGCTCACAGTTTCAGAGGTCTCAGATCTTAGAAGGTGAACTTTATTGCTCTGAGCCCAAGATGAGGTAGCACATCATGAAGGAAGGGAACAGAGGTGGAAAACCCGCTCAACTCATACCACAGACAGGAAGCAGAGAATGAAACAGGGAGAGAAATGGAGAAGGAGTGGGTAAGGGCCATAGGGATTATGCACCCTTCCAGGGCACATAAGAAAAAAAGATGAGGTCAATATGTATGAGATCCTAAGTAGGAGATTTTCCCTTGTAGGTAAATTTAGTTAAAATTTGGAAGCCTCTGAGCAGGCTCCTCAGGACACTTGAGTGATTTTTTTGAAAAACAGGATTTTGTGATATGTTTTAAAGAAGTTGTCTATTGTTAAAGCCATGAAAGAGTGAACTTGGGTGTAACCTGGCCTTTGTGTGTCATCTAGCATTATATTATATAAGATTGTACAAAGGAAATGGCATGAGAGTGGGAAGGAAAGCAAAGCTCCTTAATCTGTCCTGCTTAATAGAATCTATGCTGACATCTTCAGAGTCCTAGCATCTGTTTCATTTTCATCTAGATTAGGAGACCTGCTAATCACTCCTTGACTTTCAGCTGTTCGACATTACTTTTCTGAACCATGGGACACGTAGGAATCACAGTCAATTTTCAATCAATTTTTTGAAGTGATGAATATAAATTTGGATCCAGGAAATATTTGAATCATCTGCCACCTCAGGCTCTCTTTGAAGCCAGGGGACCTAGAGGGACCTGTCTCACAAATCTCTTTATAGAATTTTTTTCACTCCATTTTAAATCAGTTGGAGATTCTCCATGTCTTTTCCCTGACACCCAGAACACAACACATACCTACAATATGTTTAAGTCTTCCCAAGACTTTTCTTCTTAACCACTCAGAGTTTCAGATATCAAAAAATATTGTCTCTTTGTTGTGCAAGTTCTCAGATACTCTGATGGTTTCAGGTGACTTTCTCCGAGCTGCATGATTTCTAGATCAAACACCAATCCAGGAAGGACGCAGGCAGTGATTGCTGACCCCACCCCCTGCCTCAACATAGAAAGGAGGCAGTGAATAAACAATAAATCTGAGGGGTCACTGACAAAATAAATGCTCTTAACCCAATGTTACAAAGTTTGAGAATAAGAGAGACTTGAAGATTGGTTACTGGAGTAGAAAATAAGTTCCCCAACCCTGAACCCAGACCAGAGTGGGAGAAGAGAGAGACCACAGAGAAAAAGAGAGAAAGAGAGCAGAAAATCACATAAGCTCACCCTCTTTACAACATTTGGAAAGAAAAACAGAACAAAATTGAAACCTGATTGGAATAGTGGTGTCCTTAAAGCAGATCAAGCAGTATAAAACCAATTCCTAAACAGAAAGCCATACTGGATACCACAGCCATTTTAGGGAGTTCACAGTTGATAAGGTACCCCTTTAAATCACAACAGCATCTCCTTGCTTTCACACATCAGTAAATTAAACCAGAGTACCTCACAGGGAGTCCTCTTAAGAATTTATCTAGATGAATCTTGCAAGGTTGAATGGAAGCTAAGCCTCATAGAGGGCAGAAAAAGAAGAGAAGTTTAGTACATTAGACAAAGGGGGAAGGACAAAAAGAAGGGAGAGAGGCATAGGAAAGACAGTAGAATTAATGTAATTTTCCTATGTAGATATTATAAAACACCTAAGTGAATCCCAGCATTGTGTTCATCTATAGGAATGGGGTCCTACAAAGAATAAGATTTAAATATGCATGTACAATTTTATTAAAATTGATTCTACTGTCATATATAACTAAACAGAATCAATAAAAATAAAAAAGAAAGAACTTATGGAGGTAACTTTACTAGTCAAAAGTTGTGGAAACACTTCTCCCTCACTATTAGCAAGGCAAGCAGGAGGAACAGCGCTCCAACCCAACACTCTGCACAACTGCTGAGGAAGCCTTGGCAGAGGTGGAGCAGAAGCCAGGTTGTTTGAAAATGAGAGTTCAGATCTGAGTGACAAAGTAGTTTTGGCTCTGAGCAAAGAAAAGAAGAAAGGAGAGTCATTAAAACCACTGCTGCAGCCCACTGACTTTGGGAAGAGTCACAGTGGGAAGTTGCTTGAGTCCTAAGACACCTAGAGAGGCTATCCCCCAATCATGGCCCACAGTCTGCATGGGGGTTGACCCAGAAGGAAGCCGCCTGATTATACAGCAGCATAAAGAGATGACATAAAGAGATTGTGGCATTAACTGGCAGAAGATGTCTGAGTCCCAGGAAGCTTAAAGGGAAGGTGCTCAGATGGATATCACAGCCAGTAGGAGATCAGTCAAGATGGGAACTTACCTGGTTCCAAGGCAATAGACAGCAATGGCTCTCAGTCTTTCAGAGTCTCAGCCTGACCCTCAAGAACCACAACTACCAAGTAATAGGGCTCTTATTGAATACTTGAATATTTGCCTCAGGCACAATCAGCAGAGGGAATTAGCAACTGCCATTCACCTGGGACAGAGAATAATAAAATCCAGGTGAACCAGCTGTGTCCCTTTACTTAATAGTTAGCACAGTACTTCAGTGAACTGTAGACCAGGTGGATCACTTCTGCTACACAGATAACCTGTTGAGAATCCACAACCATAGGACCTGTGTTTATGGACAGCCAACAAACTCTATGCCATGAAGAAAGGGATCTTGTAGATGGGAGCAGCTACATGGAGACCGACAACAATCACAGCAACAGAAAAAAGCCTATACCCTAAACTCCTGCCCACAATAGAAACAACAGACAGAAGATCCCACCCTTTTATCAGTCAGCCACAGGTCCTTGAGCTGACAAACCAGATTCAGCTGGTGGGAGTTCCATAAAACAAGGAGAGTGATTACCTCTGGGGGGATCCAAAGCCAAACAATGATGGACATCTTCTAATGTCTCAAATCCTAATGAAATGTATACAAAGATTTAATAAAAGTTTTCTGCACCTTGGTATGATTACTATGAATAGCTTGAACATCAAGTTTGATAATATATATTACTCTTTATTATAATTATTAGTTGTTATCCTAATAACCAACATTGTACTTTCAATACATTTGAATATATTTCTTCTAATGGTTTAAAACATTGGTTGGAATCATTCTCTCTCTGTTTGCTTTCCTAGTCCTAGCTATATTTGTCTATATTTTCCCACTACCCTTTTCACCTTTTTACCTCAGTGTATATTTATTCTTTTCTATCATTTTTCTTTTTCACTCTCTTGCCCAATCTTTCTTTTCCCCCATTAAACCTGATATAATGCTATAGCAAGTTTAATATATATATATAGGCTAATTTTTCAACCTGTTCCAGAACGTTAAGTTTATACCTGGATTAGAGGAACTGTATGGAACAATATATTTAAAAAAAGGTTTTATACTATTTATAAGGTTGAATAGTGTGTGGCTTCACTCTGAAGTGATTGTAGTAAAAAGAATTTAGTGGCTTCTCTCAATGAGGAGCTAATACTGAGATCAGAAGAGAACACACAGGGAGTTAAAGTATTAATACTTGGATATTCACCCAATCCAAGATTCTTAAGAGAAAAATCTCATGAAGTAGTCTCTTGCTTAAAAGAAGGCAAGAAATAATTTTAAAAGTTCAGAGTTAAAATGTAAAACAAGCTAAAAGAAGATGTAAGAAATAAAATTAGAAAATATAGGATATGAAAGATCACTTCAATAAAGAAATAGAGATTCTGAAAAAAAATGAAATGGAAATCCTGAAAGTGAAAAATTTAATAAACAATTTAAAAATTCAATAGAGAGCATAATTATAGATTGGGCCACATTGAAGATAGATTATCATACCTTAAACATAAATTTGAGAATGAAGGAAAGATGTTAAGAGACCACATCCAGAATATTCAAGAAATCTGTGATAACATCAAAAGACCAAATTTAACAATCACTGGGATAGATCTGAAATACCAGCTAAGGTCTTGCACAACATTTTTGATGAAATAATAGTAGATTTTTTTTCAAAACTTATGAATGAAATAAAAATTCAAATATAAGAGGTATGTAGACTCCAAATACATATAAGTGCAACAGATTAACTCCAAGATACATTACAAAAAATCTAACATAAAGAATAAAGGATAGAATTTTTAATGCTGCAAGCAAAAACAACTGATCACACTTTGAGAAACAAGACCCAACAATATTGTGTTTGCAAAAGACATATCTTACTGACAAAGAAATTCACAGACTGAAGGTGAAATAATGTGAAAAGATATATCATGATAATTATACCAATATAGAAACAGGGGTAGCTATTCTCATATCAAAGTCATCTTTAAGCTAAAATTACTCAGAAGAGACAAAGAAGTTCACTTAATAATGATTAAGGGAATCATTCAATAAGAAGATATAAATAGTGTAAATATTTGTTTCCTAATCAAAGCTATATATATATATATATATATATATATATATATATATATATATATATATATATACACACAGACATAAAGCAAACACTTCTCAATATAAAGAATTAAATGAAACTTGGTTCAATAATACTGGGTGACTTCAATACACCTCTCTCGCCACTAGTTTTATCACCCAAACATTAAATAATTTTTCTTCAGATCTAAAAAGTACTATTAATTAAATAGACTTAACAGACATCGATGACTAAATTCACCTTCTCAGAAGCTCATGGGAAATTTTCTAAAATAGATTATATTTTAGATCACAATGCAAATCTTAGTAAATACAACAAATGGAGGTAATTTCTTGCATCCTTTCAAATCATAATGGAGTGAAATTAGAAATCAATGACAAGATAAAAAAACAGAAACTACTTTAACACCTGGAGACTGAATGATACACCTTTGAATGACAGGAGAAAAAAAATCAGGGGAGATTCTTACAAACAAATGAGAATAGTGATATAACATATCAAAATCTCTGGGAAAATATGAAGTAAGTTCTAAGATGAAAGTTTATAGCATTGAACTCCTACATTAAAAAATAGAAGGATATCAACTGAATAATCTAATAGCAAACCTCAAGGCCCTAGTAAAAGGATAAATGAATATCAAAGTCAGTAGAAGGCAGGAGGTAATTGAAATCAGAGCCAAAATCAATAAAATTGGGAATAAAAAATGATACAAATGATCAATGAAAAAAGATGTTTTATTGAAGGAATAAACAAGATTGATAAACCCTTAGCCAAATTAACCAAATAAAGAGAAGACTCAAATAAAAATTGAGATAAAAATGTAAATATCATCACAGACACTACTGAAATCCAGAATAATTTTGAAAATTTATACTCCAATAAGCTAGAAAATCTTGAAGACCTTTAACATACCTAAATTTAACCACGAGGGATATAGAAAACCTAAACAAAACCATATCAAGTAAAGATATTGAAGCAGTTATCAAAAGCATGCCAATAAAGGAAAGATCAGGGCTGTATAGACTTGAATCAAGATCTATCAGAGATTTAAAGAACCAATACCAGCCCTTCTCAATTTTTTCCATGAAATAGAAAAGGAGGAAACACTACCAAATTCATTCTATGAAGCTACTACCACCCTGACACCAAACCAGACAAAAATACATCAAGGAAAGGAAACTTCAGATGAATAACCTTGAATTTTGTATTTATATACAAAATTTTAAATAAAATATTAGCAAACACCATCCCAAAACACACTGAGTAGATAGTGTACCATGATTAAGTGAGTTTCATCCCAGAGATGCAGTTCAATTCAACATACTCAAATCAATAAATGTAACCACCACATAAATACAATCAAGATAAAAAAATCACTTGACTATCTGCATAGATGCATAAAAAGCATTGGAAAAAGCTCAACATCCAATTATGATTAAAATAAAAGAGAAATTAGGGATAGAAGCAAATTACCTTATTGTTGTAATGCTATATATGAAAATGTAGGCCCCAAACTGCAATACATTTCAACAGGAACCAACTTTATACGAAGACCACCAAAGGCATAAAATAAAACTAAAAATCAATGAGTGGGATGCCATTAAATTAAAAAGCTTCTGTAAGAAAAAGAAACAAGAGCTTGAAAAGAGAGCTTACAGAATGGGAGAATATTTTTGACCCATGATGGGGCATTAATATCAAGAATATATAAAGAACATAAAAAAACTTAACTTCAGATAAAAAATAGTAAGTTGGTAAAAGAACAAAGCAGACATTTCTCAAAAGAAGAAATACAAATGTCCAAAGATATATGATAAAAAGTTTCAACATCTCTAGCAATCAGGAAAAAGCAAACCAAAACTATATTGAGATTTCATCTCAGTTAATTCATAATGGCAATTATCAAGGACCAAATAATAATAAGTGCAAGCAAGGAAGCAGAAAAAAGGTACACTCATGCATTGTTGGTAAGACAGCAAATTAGTGCAACCACTCTGGAACACATTATAGAAATTCCTTAAAAACCTAGGAATGGAACCACCATATGACCCAGCTCTCCCAGTCCTTGGTATACAAACAAAAGATCTAAAATCAGCATACCTTAGGGCTGCACTTACATCAGTGTTGATAGAAGCACATTTCACAACATCCTAGATGCCCTTCAAGACATGAATGAATAAAGAATATGTGGTATATATACACAATGTTATATTATTGAGCCATATAGAAGAATGACAAGTGCTGGTGAGGATGTGGGGAAAAGGGTACACTTGTAGATTGCTGGTGGGACTGCAAATTGGTGCGGCCAATTTGGAAAGCAGTATGGAGGTTCCTGGGAAAGCTGGGAATGGAACCACCATTTGACCCTGCTATTGCCCTTCTCGAACTATTCCCTGAAGACCTTAAAAGAGCTTGCTACAGGGATACTGCCACATCGATGTTCATAGCAGCACAATTCACAATAGCTAGACTGTGAAACCAACCCAGATGCCCTTCAATAGATGAATGGATAAAAAAAATGTGGCATTTATACACCATGGAATATTACACAGCACTAAAAATGACAAAATCATGGAATTTGCAGGGAAATGGATGGCACTAGAGCAGATTATGCTTAGTGAAGCTAGCCAATCCCTAAAAATCAAATACCAAATATCTTCTTTGATATAATGTTAGCAACTATGAACAGAGCAGGGAGGAAGAGCAGGAAGAAAAGATTAAGATTAAACAGAGACATGAAATGGGAGGGAAAGGGAGAGAAAAGGGAAATTGCATGGAAATGAACGGAGACCCTCATTGCTATACAAAATTACATATAAGAGGTTGTGAGGGGAATGGGAAAATAAACAAGGAGAGAAATGAATTACAGTAGATGGGGTAGAGAGAGAAGATATGAGGGAAGGGGAGGGGGGATAGGAAAGGTAGCAGAATACAACAATTACTAATAGGGCATTATGTAAAATTGTGGATGTGTAACCAACGTGATTCTGCAATCTGCATTTGGGGTAAAATTGGGAGTTCATAACCCACTTCAATCTAATGTATAAAATACGATATGTCAAGAGCTTTTTAATGTTGTGAATAACCAATAAGAAAAGAAAAGCATTTAGTGGTGAGAGAAATGGAAGAATGAAGGGACACTGAGGAAAGATCTAGGGTCTCCACAGATGGACTCCTTCTTGGTCTTGGGGTCAGGGATCCCTAATGAATCTTCCTTATGAATTATACTGTTCAACTGGTTTGAATGCCGATTGTTGTGCTTCAAGCATCTAATGTAATTAAATAACTATAATACTGCAAAAAAAAGAAACTATGGCATTTTCTGGCAAATGAATAAAACTGGAGACTATCACACTACATGAAATCATCCAGAGTCAGAAAGTTAAATGTCAGATGTTTTCTCTCATATGTGGAGGCTGTGAGAGGAGAGAGAGAGGGGGAAGAGAGAGAAAGGGAAAATGGTGGTGGTGGTAGATTCCATCAAAATAGAAGAAAGATAGGCAGAAAAAATGAAGGAGATTGAGAGGGAAGGAGAAGGGACAAGATAAGGGAAGAACAGTGGAAAGAATCTCATGGAAACTTTCTATGTACATATATGAATATGTTGCTGAGAATAGTACCATCATGTTATCCTGGACATGCACAAAACACTAATTAAAGAAACAAAACAACAACTCCAACAAAAGTAAATGGACTGAATTAGAGCAAATTATATTTCATGCCTTCCTATATATAACTAAGAAAGAACCTATAAAAATGAAATAACATAAAAATGCCAATCCATGTTGCCAAGATAAGATGATTTCTGATGCAAATATGTGTGCAAAACATTTCAAATCATATGGCTGAGATATCTACAATAAGAATTGCCATTGCAAGAATCGTCTCTCTTACTTAGAGTCACTATTTATATGCATCGCCTGATTATTTGGGTCTAGACATTTTAGGTCAGAAGAGTAATAGTGGTGTGAACATTTATTGCCTACACTGCTTCTAAAAGGGAGTCTTCTGCCAAAATTGGCTCAACTTCACCATAACCTAAAACTCTCCCTGTACACAAAGTAGGTTTCATAGATACCTCATATTTCTTTGAAAATGGGGTCCTTAGATAATTCTGGATCTGCAAATACTAACACATCCAAATTTACTCAAATTTTTAACACTACAATGAACATTTAAATGGATTCTATGGTCTAAGTGAGAGCTGAGAAATCAAATGTGTTTTGTGAACCTCAGGGTTAGCACTATAAATTTCATGTCTTGTTCCTTAATTATTTGAGTTCAGCAAGGAAGGGCACAAGAAGCTTATTGGTTCAGTAACTTCATAGATGAGGATGTCATTTCTCTTTCCATGCCACTTTCCCTCTATGCCAAGAAGTACATAATAGGAGGGATAAAACAAAACAAATTCTAACTAATATTAAAATTTAAAATCAGTCAACAATGTAAATGTAACATTATAGAAATGGCAGAGTAGTAATTAAGACAGCAAATCTTCTCAGGAAAAAAAAACTTTTAAAGCATTTTAATTTGTTGTTAAATAGCTGAACAGATAGATAGTAAGCCCATAGGTCAAATTAGGAGATGAAATAAAGAAGTGCTATAATTAGCTTGACTGATGGAGAATTTATTGCCCTATTTTAGTGACCTTACTAGTTTTCCTCCTCAAAAAAGTATTGAATTTCAAACAGTATTCATTTTTTTTTCTAGGTGAGTAAATGTACCTAGAAAAATTTAGGAAATACAGGTTAAAATTGTCAACTTCTATAAAGACATAAGGCTTTTATCAGTCATTTCACTATTATTCTGTACATTTGGCAAATATCATTTTAATTAAATAGTTGAAAATGGTAATGGAAGAGATTAGTGAATATATCATTGTGTTAACCCTTTTGTTATTATTTTTGGTAGTGGTGGTAGTCCTAGGAGCATATTTGTTGCTACTGTTATGTTACTATGTTACAAGAGAAATGTAGAAAAAGAGACAATGCATACAAGTAACATTTTATAATTTGACAATGGAAAGAATATATGGGAACTGAGGGGTCTAAAAGAAAATAGAATTTAAAGAAAAATTTAGGCATATAAACATATGCCTCCCAAGGAACTCTTAATGCAGAAGTATGCTGATTTAAGAAGATTTGAATGATTGTTTTCTTTGATTAATATATATTTAAGAAAAACTTAAAATATCTATATGAAAACTGAAAATTTCGTTTAACAAACTAGGTTGTTTTTCCTAAGAAACATTATAATTTTATGTATAACTACTTGGAGCAATAGAGGCAAAAGAATAAAAGAGAGCTCATAGAATAAAACGCTCATGTATTTTGCCTGTCTTATGTGCCATGTATCTATAGCTCCAAGGCAATACTTGGATACATGTTTGTATACAATATTTTTTGAATTATTATTTAACAAAAAATAGATTTTTTCTTTTATAATTATATTTTACTAGTCTCATTACCAGTGGTAGTACCACTATTTATTGTTACTTTGGGGAACCTTAATTCATATTTGATGTCTGATGATAACAGACATGATATCATAAATATTAACTTCAAAAATTATTCCCCTTGATTACCACCCCCATTTTAGCCTAAGGGAAGTAAGAGGAGTAATTAACAAAAATAAGCAATGTAGTCCCTTAAAATTTTATTTCTCACATAACAAATAAAAGAAACCCTCTTTTTTTCTGTACATCAATAGGTATATGAGGCCCTTAAGTAGCTTTGGACATAGCACACAGGCAAGAGAGTTGTGAGACAAATATGTCAATTGTGATTTGTTTGCAAGCAAGGGAAATTAAGATCTGACTATCTTAACAAGATGGATTTTACCATGAGGTAATTAAAAACTTTGATAGTGAGTGCTAAAGCTGAGGCATCAGATTTGAAGATTAGATGAAATCGAGTTACCTCAGAAGGGAAGAAAGAGTAATATAATAATAGAAACTCTACACTTAAGGTATGGTTGCTAGGAAAAAATTATGTTGATCTTCATCTCAAGATTAGCATCCAGCGAGCTGGGGTTGCTGCTCAGCAGTAGAGTGCTTGCTTAGCAAGGGTGAGGCACTGAGTTTAATTCTTAGCACCACATATAAAAAACATAAAATAAAGGCCCATTGACAACTAAAAATAAATTTAAAAAATTAAAAAAAAAGATTAGTGTCTAGGGTCTAGTTGAATGTGCCTTTGCTTTGTATAAAAAGGGTGAGAAAAGCATTAAAGAAATAGTATCCAAAAAATATGTTTCCCAGACAAAGTGCAGGCAACCTGATTCAATAGTTCTCCAGATCTGTGCACAATGTTGGATTCCACAAAACAAATTTAGGCTGCTAATAAAAAGATGGCATGAGGAATAATGTGAGTAAAACAAAAATAAGAATTATAGTGAAATTCTTTGTACAACACTATTTTCATTTTGCATACTATAATCATGCTCCATGTGTTGATTGGTCTTAATCAAGTTACTTAAGATTAAAGAGTTAAGTTGAGTTAGGAAGTCAATAAGGAAAGAAAAGAAAGGAAGCAATCATTGGTTGTCACAGATTTCTCTTCTCTATCCAGAAAGCTTCATGTATTCTAGATCCTAATATAAATGCAGTTGATATCAACAAGTTGATCTTTAATGCATCAATCATCCCTAAATAAAGTATTTTATGTTTAATTCTCTTTTTTGTAGTAAAATGCACATTGTATAGATACTTTTATTTATACACAACTTTGTATTATTCTTGACCTTATAACCTTATAAAATTTATATTTTGAAAGACATTTTCAACCAAAATTCCTGAATGATTAATTACTCAAGATTTTCTTAATTAAATTAATAAATAACTTCTGATGAAAGTAAAATAGATATCATATTCAAACTATGCTGTTTTATGATGGGCAATATACTGTAAGAAATAAGACTTTTGTTTGTGCTAATATTAAAAATGTTTAATAGGTCTCCACCAAACACACTCTGTGGTAGCCAAGTGTGATGGTGCCTACCTAAAACTAATTAGGTGGCCAACAGATAGGGAATCACTCAAAGCCAGGCATTGCAAGCAAGCATGAGTAATATAGTCGAATAAGAGACACAAATCCATTCCTATTAAATATAATAAAATATATCAAGGTAAATAGAATATTTCTTCTTTATCACAGAAACATGCTCTGCATTTTATTCCTGGTCCATCATCTACTTTTCCCTTTTGATAAACTTCCCCCATAAAACTATTCAGTTTTAAAGTGCCACCTTGGCATAAATCTCCAAGTTTATAATAAGTTGTTTAAAATTTTAAGCCAAATGTTTCATTTTACTGATATATTTTTGATTTTATTCAATGAATCCACATTTCTTAGACCTAACATCTGTTGGCAACATTTCTGCTAATTAGTTTACAATAGGCTTTTGATATTGATTTTTTTTCTTTTTTCTTTTACTTGACTGGTAACCTTTTACACATGTTCATCACACTCCCTGGGAGCTTTTTAAAAGTATGTGTTTGTATGAGTCCATTTATATAACATTCTGGGAAAGGTGAAACTAGGGAGAATGTAAAAAGGTCAGTGATTTTGAAATTTTGGAAGAGAGGAAAGAAGGGAGGGAGAGATGAAGTAAGAGATATTTTGGACAGTGAAAATATTTATTGTGATAATATAATGTTGAAAAAATGCTATTATATACTTGTCAAAACCTTTAACTCCATACAGTATAAGAAGACATCCCTAAGTCAAACCATGGACCTTATTTAACAATAATGAGCCAATATTGTCTTATTAATTGTAACAAATATTCTTCACTAATGCAGAATATGAATAATAGGAGAAACGAGGATGGAGAAGGACAGGACATATGGAAAACCTCTGTACTTTGAATTCAATTTTTCCTAAAAGGGTTGCAAAACCAAGTTTTCTTTGTAAATATGTTATGTAAAGCCATAAAGTCAATATGTTACTAAGATTTATAAAATAATTCTGATTCCCTAGTCCATGTAGATGCATATGAAACAAAATGTTTTAACCCATATTTTTCTGTAAAACTAAGAATGACAATGTATAGGTTATTAGAATTCTGAAGAGGGATAATATTGATTTGATTGTGGGATAAGATGAATTAAATTAGCTTACTTCTTTTCTTCATTGACCACCTTACATTTATTCCTTGTGGTAATCATGGTGGATCTCCCTAGGCAAATTCAAGTGCTCAGGTTACTGGAATGAGGAACAGCTCATTCAGTTCACGTAATTGTTCTTAAAAAAAAAAATACCTTCCCACTACTAACAATTCTTGTCTGAAGACAAAAATGTTATATTTTAAGAAGAATTCATGTAATAAAATATAATTGTGTTTAGTCTTTCACCCCTCAAAAGATAATAAAGTATAATAAAAAGTTTTATGTTGATTTTAAAATAAAATTTTAACATTCTTTCATGATACTGGTTAATCTATCACAATCTTAAATTATATGAATTAAAAATAATTAATACTATATATTAAAATATATAAAAAATTTAAACAAGTTTTTATTAGATACAATATAAAGATACTAAATATAGAAATTTTATGATATTAAAAAAGTTTAATAAGTAAAAATAATATAGGTACAATATATAACCAGGAATAATTTTCCTCTGATCAATCTGAACTGTTGTTATGCATAATTCTCCCCTAATACTGATACAATATTTTAAACACCTTTTCCACTACTTGATGGAATGCATTGTTTTTTATAAAAAATGTGTTTTCAATATGCATAATTCAACCATTGGTTTCCAATAAAAAATAGTCATTAGTGGTGGTAGATCTATAAGCAAAAAGTAAACTGGGCACTTGAACCACTTTTCCATTATAAAAAGTGGATAACAATGGATTTTTAAACAATAAGTCCCAATGCTATGCATACATATTAAATGAAAGTGCCTCTTTTCAAAGATGTACTTTTCAAGTATAACATATGTAACTTGATCTATTCAAAGAAACATATTATTGATTATACAAAAATAAAAACAAGATTAGTTGTTTTTGTTTTGTTTTGTTTTGTTTTAACCAGACTTTGGCTATATTAGGACACTTTAATATTTATAAATCTTAGGTACAAATGCAGATATCAGTGTCTGACATTAAAGAAGGTCCATTAAGGCATCTGTTAAGGTGATCCATAATTATACATGCCTATGCTAGCAAAAAAAGACAAAAAATAAGCAAAAGAAAGAATGGACACAGAAGTTTTTCATTTTGCAGTTGAAAAGTGATTCATAAATGAAGAACTTTTCAACTGAATCTCAAAGTTAAGTGGCTCATGCCCGTAATTTCAACAACTAGGGAGACTAAGTCAGGAATATTGCAAGTTTGTTACTAGCCTCAGCAATTTAGCCAGACCGATCTCAAAATAAAAAGTAAAGAAGACTGGGGATATAGCTCAGTAATAAAGCATCCTTGGGAACAAATGAATCCCAATCCTGTACAAAAATCATAACCTTGGAGATGGCTATGCTTAGTTAACAGTATTTTCTGAAATAATAGAGGGCTACTAATCGAGTGTTTATTATATTCTCTTATTTTGTGCAATTTATGCAACTGATTTGTTTTGGTGTCCCCCAAAGTCCTAAATGTTAAATGTTTGATCCCCAACTAAGTTTTATTAGGGTGTGGTGAGAGCTCTGGAAGTGAGTCCAGTAGGAGGTGTTAGATAAATGGGGGACATACCCTTGAAAAGAATTGTGGGAATCTATTCTTTTCTTATGTCTTTTTTTTTAACTTTCTTTTTTTTTTTTTTTTTGCTTCTTGGCCCTGAATTGATCTCACCAAACTTCCTTTATGAGGTCTGATAGGGTGGTTGTGACAGGTTTTGCTAATAAGCAAGGGCTAGGGATGGTAAGGGCATTTTATCTGGAAACCATAATGCAATTATTTTGTTTTAATAAAGTTCCCCAGGATTTTTAAATAATGATTCCCTGAAGGGATTTTAGTTTTCTATGGCTTGAGTAAGGTTAGGCATTCTGGATCTCAATCCAAATGCTTGCTTGTTTAGATAAGTTTCTCCTCGGTTTCGGTTTTGTGGCTCCTGGATTTTTTTCTGTTGTGTAGGCCTTGGTTGTCCTTTTCCTCCAACAGCCTGTTCAAGAATAACTAACATATTTAACAGCTTCATCTTGAATTTCTTGACATGATGTGCTGCCACGCTACTGGCCCAAAAGCAAGGGAGCCAATCAACCATGAACTGAAGCCTCTAAAACTAGGACCCACACTAAACCTTTTAAAATATTAGATTGATGTATCCAGGCATTTCTTACAGTCTCAGAAATCTGACAAAAACATGTGCCATGTTTTACACAATATAGAAGTGCTTTCTGAAAATTATTTTTTACAATTATAAAGTCAACCCTACAATATAATTTCCTCTTTTTTCCAATTATAATCACTTTTTACTATTGTGATTTAATGAAATTTTTAGAAATTAAAAGGAAAAATGAACTTTGGAAGAAATATGGTGGATATAAATAATTAATACTTGTCCTCTGATTTTCTGTTCTTCCAAAACCAGACTTAAATACTAAGTTTCAAAGCCTTCTCCCCGCCCAAGGCATCTAAATGCACTATAGGCATCTATGAGAGGAGAATATCCCTCTGGTACATTCCTTTATTCTTTCTTTCAATCAGACTTACAAGGGACTTCAGAAGAGACCTAGCTTAGTCAGCTGTTTTTTTCATGCTATGGTAAGTATAGTGTGCTGTATTCACATCAGAAGAAATGCATATATGCAACATGATAAAGCATTGTCTGAACAATTTTACTTTATTCAAAAAGTTATGCAGAAGTCCAAGCTGAATAAATTCATGTGATTTTTCATCTTTAGGGTTATAAACCCCAAATTATTGGGATATTACAACATTATTTAGCATATATGTAAAAATAGAGTATTATACCCTGTAATGTAAATATACACAGGAACAAAAAAAATTATATAACAAGAACTTACATGCTCTTTTGGTGGAAAACAGTTTACTCTTCATTCGGTCCTGCTAATGCCTGATGGGCAATGAAAATTTTAATATCCCTACCTTCATTTTGTATCTGTCACCTTATTATCTTATTAAACTTTGGATCAAATTTCTGCTGAACTCTGCACATAATCATGTTAATTATTTAAGGAATATTTATCTTCCTTCAAGGCTGAAGACTCCAAGATAAGAATCCCTAAGGCATTTTCAACACATTTCCACCTGTAAACTTTTGCAATGCCCAGATCTAGGACCATGGGGTGACACCTAAAAATTTTTGTCCGGCACAGTTCAGAAACAGTCATCGCCCTACACTATCCAGGAATAGTGTAACCTATATTCAGATAATCTCATGATGAGACTACACCCTAAGCAGTAGCAATTGTCCCAAGGGAGCCATCTTTCTATTTTCCACAGTCATATGTCTGATAGGTAAATAGCAAAGCATATAGAGATCACTCCTTAGCAGCAGCAATTTCCTTGACACTGGTAAGAGTCTGTGTGACTAAAACAAAAATAAAGATAAACAAGACCATACTTTGACCAAGACTGTTTAATTATGCACACCCTCTTCCTTCCTGCCCCAATCATTCCTCTATGTAAAGCTAAAGCTCATGTTAGTGCTCCTGAAGTCAGAGCTGAGATTCTGGATCTCACTTGTCTTTCCAGTAAAGTCATGTTGATAAAGGTCCTTTCCTGCCTTTTTACTATTACTATTCCATTTGATTTCTGGGGACAGTGTTCACACCCAATTTGTTAATACTCCTCAAAGTCAGACTTCTTGTGGTCTAGGATTCTGGTTAAAAAATGAATTAATAATTTTATGGAATAACATGTTTAGGATAATGTAGTATTTCAATTGATGTTAGTATTAAATATTGTTAGTCATTTTTTTTGTACTTCAATGCAAATATTTTCCATTTTCACAAAGAGGAAAACTCCAATGGTAATGACTGAGCCCATTCTACCTTTTCCACTGTTCTGAAAGTCTCCTACATAAGTCTTCCAATTTATATAAAGGATACAAACCCATATAATGAAAAACTGAAAAAAAGGCAAGTTAAAAGAAAGATCTTTGGGTTTGGAAAGATCGTTTTCTGTCTGTTCAAGCCTGGACTGGTATATTAGCAGTGGATATCTACCAGAGAATTTTTCTCATTTCACTATTTGTGATATGGTGCATTCTCTATATCACATTTGTACTTAGCATGTGACACTCCTACATGCTTCCATGTATCTCCTTTTGTATCTATTTCTTTTTATTACTTATTTTATAAAATTTCCTTAGGGTCAAGCAGAACAGACTGAATAAACAAGAGCTAATCCTGAAAATGACCTGCAAATTCAATCTGTGGCCATATCCTTAGGTAATATGCCTCTATTTATATATGCATCTGTGTTAAAATGGTAGTGGTGGACCTGGAGTTAAAAGGGCTTAATTACAAAAGGAGTATGAAAATATTACGAAATACACTATAAAGGCTCTCAAGAGCCAAAAATTAGTATTTTTATGGCATAAAATTACTTTGATACGGTGAGTAGATATGAATGGACCATAATAAAGAAACTCATTTGAATAAGTTTTGGATCTTTAGAATAAGGGATAAAAATAGGTGCATGGGAATAGAATAAAATGGAAAATGCACTAATAGTTTTCTTCTTAGAACTGCTGCTATAAAACACAGCTGAAAGGTTTTTAAGAAATAAGTTTGCAAAATAAAAATCATTAGACAAATATTATGAAACTCTGGCTTTGCTTTAGGTAAGTAATTCCTAAAGGTATCAGTAATACATTTTTATGGGTTATGGTAGAATAGTAGAATATCATCATGCCAAGTGCAAAACCAGCTGAGCTGCGAATGAAGTTTATGGAAATGGTTGGTAAACACTGGGGGCAAATAAAGATATTACAGGGAGAAAATAACAACCATATTTTCTAAAGGAATTTCTGTGATATATTTGAAAGTTTCCTGCATTGGTGTCTTCTACAGGTGTTTATAATTAGGGCATATGAATATAATTGTAAGAGAAGGCTTTTAGAATTTTCCATAACCCAAAATTGAGAAGGGGAATAAGTATACAGGATTCTTCAATATCATTACCTTATCTGAAGTTATAGTATTGGCAACAATCTTTGTCATAAAAGTTTTAAAGGCTAACTCAGATCCCATGCAGATGACAGTATTTCCATTTGTCTCAGGTTAGAGATCTCCAAGATGAGACTTATAAACAGAGGACTTTGTTATGGACTTATAGGAATGGAATGAAATTGAAATAACTTCATGGAAAAATGTTAAAAAGAAATTGACTAAATTAAGTAAAATAAATAGAGGATTGCTAGTAATATTAATTCTCATTTGGAAATTAAAACCCCAATTTTTATGTAGTAGTACAAATCCACATGACTCAGAATTTTTTTCACCAGTAATCAGCAATTCTCATTCATGGTATAATATTCAAAAATATACACATTAAATAATTCTATAACTTTTCAAATATTTCCACAAATTAAAAAAAAGCAGATGGCTCATGGGTGGTGACTATACTTGCCATTGTGGTTCTCAGAAATAGAAATGTCACATATCTGTTATCCCTCTTTACATTATTATAGGGTTTTAATAAGGCTTAATTTCTTATTGCCCAAGGGAAAAAGCTCTGGAAAACTAATATTGAACTAAAAATGTACGTAAAAAGAATCTCTTAGAATTGTATGTGAAGCCTCACATTTGTAAAGTGGGCATTTAGCACATATACATCCAATACCAGAGTGAAAAAGAATGCACCAACTGATTATAAAGCTGTGAATAGGAAAGTTATGGACCTGTAAATTACTTTCAGTGTGAATGTGGTCAGATAATATACTGGTTAAGGATAAAGAGAGTTTAGCCAGATTACCTAGAAAATACTGCAACCCCAGAGTTGCTTGGTCACATCACCTAGGCACCTTCAATGTTGCAATATTTTCATCTGTATATTAGGGATTCTGACTATATCCACCCAATGTGTTTTTATGGCCATTAAGAGAATTAGCCTTAGAAAGCACTTAGAATAGTGTCTGAAGCATAACCAATATAATATTGGTTTCTCTTAAATAAATGCTAAATCTTCTATACTTTATAATATCCCAAAATATATAAATATAAATAATATCTATATCAAAACTGTATTGTTGTTAAGGAAAAAAAAAGAAATTTTTGCCAGTATATCCCTGTATACAGGCTCATATACAAACTCCAAAACTCCATGAAATCAGAAGTAGTTTCCAGAGGTGTTTACATTGTTTTTCCATATTTTTGACAGGAATGAATTCATGGT
This sequence comes from Ictidomys tridecemlineatus, assembly GCF_052094955.1. Taxonomy (NCBI): domain Eukaryota; kingdom Metazoa; phylum Chordata; class Mammalia; order Rodentia; family Sciuridae; genus Ictidomys; species Ictidomys tridecemlineatus. Next base: position 529,064 of record NW_027526137.1, read on the forward strand.
TGCCAAACACTATGTTTGACTCAATTTGTTCACCTATATAATAGGGACACTAAGAGCCTATAACTTGTTGAGTTATAACAATTAACTAATGAATGTAAACCAGTTATTACAATTATAAAGTATTGCAAATGTTATATCAATGCATTGATTTTAAATGCACAAATAGATTAGAGGAAAAGGGTTATTTTCTTTTTCCTATTATTACTAATATTGTATGGAAAGCATTGTTAGCAAATTACCTAATTACATTACCTTTAATCTTAAAATGGAGTTCATCAAACAAATTTAAGGAATTTATATCAATAATAGATAATAACATATATTTACTTTCATGCAATATGAATTGATTTTATCTGGCATACAAATTCTTTTTTCATACTTCGCATTTAGTAACACATTATGAAATTTGTATTTAGAATACAGAACACAGTACAGTCCTTACCAATCAGTCCCAAGGGGAAATTTACAAAGATGGTTTCTAGAAATTTCTGTTAGAACAAAATAATATTCAAGATATTCAAGATGGTCTTTTTTTCTGCCTTTTTCCCTTGGGCATTATCATGAAAGACCACCCTGTATAATTTAGTAAAATTGAGCTTTAGACCTGGGAAAGAAAACCAAGAGTATTTCAAAGAAATTGACACACAGATTTGTTATCACTGATCTGCTGAATTATCAAATCCTCAATTACCTACTTCATATCATTTGTTGTGTGATTCCAATAAACAAAACAAATGAAACTGTACTTCATTTTTTCACTTTTATCCCTGCATACTGTTAATTGCTTTTAAAAACATCATCATTGTCAATTACATTGTTCATTTGTTCTGATTTATTTTGAATTTCAGATTTTTAAGTCATGTTCCTGCCTTATAGAAAAAGAAAAGGAGAAAAAAAGATATTTCTCCCTCACAGAAAAATGAAAAGAAAAACAATAAAGATATTCTTTTATATTGGTAATTTGGAAAAACACAAATCACACAAGATAGGATTGCATGTGTTTATTTCATTGGAAAGAAAGACAAGAAGGGGACAGGAAAGAGATAGAAAAAGAGAACATGCTCTTCCTCCCTATCCCATTCTGAGTCACCCTCCTTATAGGGAGGAAGAGCATGAGAAGAAGACTACCACTAAATAGGGAAGAGAGGTGGGAGAGAAAAAGAGGGAGAAGGAGACTTGCATGGAAGATGGAAGGAGACCCTCATTGTTATACAGAATACATGTATGATGTTGTGATGAGAAAAAGGGAAAAAAGTGTGTCACATTAGATTGGATAGAGAGAAATGATGGGAGGGGAGGGGAGGAGTAGTGGGGATAGGAAGGGCAGCAGAATAGAATAGACATTATGATTGCTGTATGTATACAGGTGACTCTATTACCAGTGTGATTCTGCAATCTGTACAATCAGAAAAATAAGAAATTATACCCCAATGATTTAAAAGTATGAATTACCAAGATCATTGTAATGTCATGGGTAGCTAATTTAAAAAAAAGATTCATATTGAATTATCTGTCAGAAATTTATTGTTATGAAATAAATATGTATATGAAAAAAGAAAAAGAAATAGAGAACATGAGGAGGGGAAGGAGAAGTGAGGAGCAAGGAGGAGCAAGATGATCTACAACATAGATAAATGCTAAATAAGATGCTGAGTGCTTAATTTAACTTAATGACTCCTGAGTGCATTCACTTTCCCGGAAATCAGCATTCTCCCTGAGTGAATATTAGTCACCTGCTGTGAAACAAAGGAGATAATTTAGTTTTTCATCTTTGATTTCAAGGTCTAATTTTATCTAAAGGACATAAAACTCAAACCCATTTATATAGCAAGACAATTCATAAATTTATTTTGAAGGTTAGTTGTAAACACAGAGTAAAACTTCATTAATTCAAATAATTGAAGGAGAAGTGTAGAAATTAGGTTGGCAAACCTAAAAAAATTAGGTTGGCAAACCTAAAAACTATTAGTATTAATAAAAGTACTAAGACTAAGGGAGAGAGAAGTAGAGGATAGAAATATTACATGAATATAGAAATATTTCATGGATCTCTTCAGGTAATCCTCCTATTCAGCATAGACATTGTGTAACAATTTTCTAGTTTGAGTTTCTCATATTAAAAATCTCAAATGGAAATGCAAAGTACTTTAAGATTTTAGAATATGACTTAAGAGAAAATAGAAATAAATAAAAAAACATGTTAATATAACATTACTATTACCTACCCACAAAGAGGTATAATTCATAGATTCAGGAAGGAGGAAGTTGGTAGATTAGTGGAAGGAATCACCCCTCAGCATCAGACTTACAAAAAGGATAGATTGCTTCTCATTGAGAGGCAATTAGCATTATACATATCAAAGTTGAAAACAAATATTTATCTAAAAATTATATATGGGTTTCTGACATTAGTCTGATATTATTGCTATTACTGGCTCTCTCTCCATCTAAGAGGGGCACTAGAATGTAATTTGGACCCTTTTGGATTACAGAGTGGAGGGATTGCTGCTGAGAATTCTCGCAAGTTGGCCGCTGTCCCCTGCAGGTCTCCAGGCCTCAGGGTCAACATAGAATTCCCAGCCACTTATACACACAGGTCCACCAGGTGCCCCAGTAGGACCACCAGCATTAGCATCCGCACAGGACTGACAGTTATGGATGACAAGTCATGCTTCACCACATGTTGAAGTTTGAACAGGAGGGAAACACTCCGAGGCAAGCATGTAAAGCAGGGTTTATTTAAAAAGGGGTAACATAGTTCTCCCAGGAGGTAGAAGGGGGCCATAGCTGGTATCATGGTATCCCTAGAAATTTTTCTGCCCTTTTTATACATCCTACACTTCCTTTGTTCTCCTGTCTTTCCCCCCTTATCTTTTCTCCTTCCTGTGTACATGACTATCCCCCCCATCTTAACAACCTTATAGCTCCCTGTAGTAGGTGGGGGGCAATTCCTAGGACAGGTTACTTTGGCAATTAGGTTGGAGCAGAGGTAGGTTCTTGGTAAGGGTGGAGGAAGGGCATTGAAGGAATTAACAATTTAATCCCTCAGGGGACTGTCTCCAGCTTCCCTGACTCACTCAAAATTGGCCTCCTTGATCCTACCTGACTCAATTTACCTGTCTATACTGCCTGCCTGCCTGATTCTGGCTTCCATCCCAGCCACTGCTCCCACACAGAAACCCATGTGCTGCCCACATATAGGATCTCTGACCACCACTTCCATGTGGACCTCCATCTGCCAACATGAGGCTCCTCTGGTTTCCTCCATCTTGGGGCACTAGAACTATTGACACAGTCTCCTACATGTGGTAACCTGCACCTTAGGACACTGCACTGGGTCTAGAGACAGCCACCAGCCACAATACTGCATGCCACAGAGCTGCATCTCTAAACTTCCTGCTCAATGCCATTGTCTGGCCCTACCTGACCCCACAACACATCATCACTTAGAGCAGCTGCCTCCATCTTGTGACATCTTCAAAACTATATTTAGTTGAGGCAACTCTTAGCTTGGAACACAAGATGGGGCTTAGAAATATTATCAAAGTACTGAAAGTACCCAAATCTCCCCATTCCCAGCAGTTACCAACCTGGAACAGTGCCTGTGGCTATGTAGCCAGTCTGTAGCTCACAAAACCAGTTTGGAGAACTGGGTTCTGAGCTGCCCAGTATAAATCAGCTCTCCATGACAGATGCACAGCTCCAAAAGCTCCAAAAGTGCAGCCCAAAAGACCTCCTGAGAAGTTCTGAATTGGGAAGTAGAAAAAGAGAAGGTGGGTAAAATATAGTTTAGAGACTAAATTAGTGACCAGGAATTGTGAGGTCTACAGGCAAATAAGGAGATAAGACCAGGTGCCTCCATCACACAAGTGGGCCCCAAGAGAGATCCTTGAACCAACCCTCCTACCTAATAACCTCCTCAATCCTGAGGTGGTACATATCAACAAACAACAGACAACTCCACCAATTGGATGAGAAGGAAAGCTGGAGAGATACTGATCTCCAACAGAAATAATCCTTGTATCTTCCTTCAAGATCTTATTTCTTCTCTCTCTTCCCCGACATCACTCCCCAAAATTTGTGAAAACAAGTATTGTTCATGAATTAGGCTACTGAGGACTGGTATGTCTCAACAGTGTAATGCAATTGTGTTGTATATTCTTTTATATCCAATTTTTTACATTGTTTAACTTTCTTCATATATATGTTTGTTTTTGGTATTCTACTGTTTCCCACTTACTTGTATCCCCGAAATCACTTTCTCTCTCTTCTCCTTCTACTAACCAACTTCTTTAGATTCCTCTTTTATGCTTTCTAAAATCTAATAACTCTATCTTTACCTCCTACCCCCTCAACATCTCATCCTACACTTCATCCCTGATTCTTTGTCCACTATCAGAATCTGTAGACCCTTTTGCAGACTTATTGTTTATATAGTAGATAATAATTGAACTTATCATTTCTGTATATTGTGACAAAACCATAAATGTCTTAATAGCAGATATTTGGTTTAAGAATGTATATTGTTTGTATTGGGATCTGCTCAGATTGTTCTCCCACTTAAAGAAGAGGTATTGGAAACCTTCAGGGACACTATAAGCTTATAGGGTAAAAATAGCAATGTCTTAGATATGCAATGCTAGATAGGAAGGCACACAAAAACAAGGGAAAAGCAAGGGAAGAAAGTGCCCCCAACAAACCAAGATATTACATTGTTACAACCCATGGCCTGCACAACAGAAGAAATGACAGAGAAGGAGTTCAGTATGTACATAATTAAAATGTTCTGTGAATTAAATGATGACATGCAAATACAAACAACAAAAGATCATTTTGATAAAGAACTACATAAGCAAATACAAGAAGCAAAAGATTACTTCAATAAGCATATAGAGTTTCTGAAAAAAAACCCCAAATACTTGAAATAAAAGAAACAATAAAACAAATTAAAAGCTCAATAGAAAGGATCAACAACAAGCTGGGTACAGTGGCACATGCCTGTAATCCTAGTGGCTTGGGATGTGGAGGCAAGAGGATCTCTATTTCAAAGTGAGCCTCAGCAATTTAGCAAGGCACTAAGCAACGCAGTGAGACCCTGTCTCTAATAAAAGTATCAAATATGGCTAGGGATGAGGCTAAGTGGTTGAGTGCCCCTGAGTTCAATTCCTGGTACCCCTACCCACCCAAAAATAAAAGTATCACCAACATAATACATCACTTGGAAGCCAGGACCTCAAACAATGAAGACAAAAGGAAGGAAGGAAGGAAGGAAGAAAGGAAGGAAGGAAGGAAGGAAGGAAGGAAGGAAAGAAGGAAGGAGAGAAAGAAAATGTGGAAATTAATCCAACCAAAGAGGATGAGAAAAAAACCTCTACAGTGAAAACTATACAACAATGAAGAAAAAAATAGAGGAAGGCTTTAGAAGGTTTAAAGACCTACCATGTTCTTGAATAAACCCAGGGGCCCTTGACTCCTGAGCCCTGTTCCAGCCCTATTTAGAGCCAGGGTCTCACTGAGCTGCTTAGAGCCTTTGCTAAGTTGCCAAGGCTGGCCTCCAACTTGCCATTCTCCTGCCTCAGCCTCCTGAGCTGTAGGGTGACAGGTGTGTGTCATTGTGCCCGGCTGCAATCACAGTCTTTTATCTACTCTGGGTTCATCTCGAAGCTCAGGTTCAGAAGAGGCAGCGTCCCTGATCTGTTCTTCTTTCCCAGGACATGTCTTCTGGAGGCCCTGCCTGCACCTATGCAATTAGTGGCCTGTGTTACTACCTGTCTCCGCAGGAGTCCTTTGGCTCCGTGTTGAAGGACCCTGTCCATGCGGTAGTGTACCTTGTGTTCATGCTGGGACCTTGACTCATGTCTTAGAGTAGAAGGTGCAGGAGCCCAGCATGAACACAGGGACAGCCGGGCCCTCCCTAGAGGAGCCCAGCTGCCAGAGGGGACGAGGTTTGAACTTTGGCTGGGTCGTCTGGGCCTCACGAAACCCGTAGGGGAGATGCGCTGTCGCCTCCTTGCGGTTCCTGGGGGCTATGCCTTCACCTCAAAGCAAAGCATGGCCAGCAACTGGGAGGCTGCAGGATCCTGGTTGCAGATGCATTTGCACAGTGGGGTCCTGGCTCCGCCCACACCCCGTACACGCCTCTCCTCTAGAGGCGTAGCCACGCTTACCCGGGGGCCCCCCTCCTGCACAGCCCACGCCCAGCCCACACCCCCCCCCCCCCCGCCCCTGGAGCTTAGCCACACCCCCATTCATGCCATGCACCGCCCCACACCCCCGCCCCTGGGTCATGGCCACGCTCGCTCAGCTCCTTTGCCGCCTGTTTCCCATCAGAAGAGGTGGGGAGGCGCCCATCGGGGAGCCATCTGGGAAGGCTACGCCCGCAGTGGGTGTTGGCTGGTGGCTGGGAGGGGGGGCGGGGGTTTGGCTTGGAAGGTCCGAAGGAGACTGTTGTGGTAGGGTGTGTCTGTCATCCCAGTGCCTCAGGAGGCTGAGGCAGGAGGCTTGCCAGGTGGAGGCCAGCCTCAGCAACTCAGCAAGACCCTGCTTCTAAAGGGCTGGGATGGTCTGTGGGTAGGCACCCTTGGGTTCAGTCCCTGGGACCACAACCCAGGAAGGCACAGAAGGGGTTCTCAGTAGAAGTTGCCCTTCGGTGCCCACCCTCGGCCTCTGGTCCCTGACCACAAGCTCCCCAGGCCTCCTATCTGGAGACTCCCAAACAAGATCAAGGTGTCTGTCTGACAGTGACTTTGAGACTTATCAAGTGCAAGGCTGAATGGCACTATGAGGATGACGGGCCTGGATGTGGACCTGGAAAGGAAGTGCATTCTTGGGCCAGGGGTGGAGTTCTGTGATTGTTGTCTTTGCCAAAAGGTAGGTATATACTCTGTCCCCGAGAATAAGATACAAACAGATTTAAAATCAATCGTGTCATTTCAGAGTTAGTCAAGATGAGGCCACACTGCTGCAGGGAGTGCCCCTATGCAGGGTGACCATATCTTTATGAGGGGCTGACTGGGTGAAGAGGACACACAGGAGCCCTGTGATGACAGAGGAGGAAGCTGGAGTGAGGCAGCTGAGAGGCAAAAGGCTTTGAGCTTTCTGGGGATCACTGAAGCTGAGAGGGCACAGGAAGGCACCTAGAGGTGACCTAAATCATGGCCTGGACACCGTCTCAATATTTTGGCCTCCAGGTCACAGAGGATAGGTCTTTAAGCCACCCAGGGTGTCCAACATCACTCTAGCATGGGGAGCAGAGGCTTCCAGTGTGGCCATTTGCAGATGCCCAGGCTGGCCAAAGCTGAAGGTGTGGCCACCCAGGGGCTAGAGCCTGAACTGAGCTAATTTGCTTCTAATTTGGGGGGTTGTCTCTGCACCTGCAACTACTGTACATTTCCCAGGAGAAGCAAGATCTGGCAGTGGACCTGATGTGGGTTTTCTCTGTGTCTAAACCCTCAGAAAGCCCAGTTTTCAGGGTAAGTTGTAACCACAGCCCTTGCCTTCAGGTTTAGTCTCCTAATGGCTAGGGACTTCTCTGTGCTTAGGGGGCAGCATGCCCATCCTGAACCACAGTTGAGGCCTGAGTCGTGGAATCTCAGGCACTGTAAATCATTTTAGAAAGGGCTTTCTGATGAGTCAGTTTGTAACAGCCTTTTTTTATCAAAGACCACAGATCCTTGTAATTTCCCATTTAACTAAAATTACTTAAAGAAATTTCTTTCAAAATAGTAACATTTTTAAGGGTGATTATTTAATGAGAGGGCTGTGGGAGAGACAGATAAGCCTAATAGCCAACTTTATTTCATGAGTGATCCCACCTGGAGCCCAGGCAGCCATTCTTTGTGGAGACAGTGAGAACAACCATGTCTGCCCTTCTAAGGCTGAGTGCTCAGCTAAGCCTTCCATTCAATACTCACTCTCTCTTCTTCTTCTTCCTCTCTTTCTTTCTTTCTTCTTCCCTCCCTCTTTCCCTTCCTTTCTTCTTCTTTTCATGGAAACAGATGCTATTCTACATAGTTGAAAAACCAAAAATTGCAAGATAAATTGTCCTGAGTCTATGAAATATATCAGATTGTTATCTTCCTTTTGCAAATCACAGAAAATCCAATTAAATGAGGTTTAAACAAACAACAAAGAGTAACATTGTATAGCTAAAGTACTCAGGGGAAAAGTGGACTTCAGGTCCAGTGGCATCCAGGGGTTCATCAGGATATAGTTTACTTTACATTTCATTTCTTGCCTTTTGCTGTGCATTCCCCATTGTCAGACAGGCTCTTCTCTCACAGAGGCAGGCAGTTCCAGCCTTAAATCACTCTGGGTTTAAATCTAAATTTTTTTTTTTTCTCAGGGAGTCATCAAGCCCTGTATGGGTCCTAACTGCATCCTGGATGGAAGTGGAGCAGCCTGCTTGGGTCTTCTGGATTCAGTCCCTCTTAAGCATTGATGTGCAGAAATGGGCTGCAAGGCAGCTGGCAGGTCCAGTGGACATGGGGAGGCTGGTACTGCCAGTGTGGGAAGCAGTGCATAAGAGGATGAGGCACTGTGTCCAGCTGACATCAGGTTTTTCAGATGTTACCAGAAAAACCATTTCAGGGCTTTAGACTGATACCACTAGGGAGAAAAAAAGGGTAGTGAAACATCACTTACCACCAACAGACCCTCAGGTGGATAGGCAGAGCCAGCACCAGACCTCTAGCCTGATGTCTCACAAAGCACACGTGCTGTATGTTCTGCCATAAGCTTCACCTTCCATAAGATTTGGGCATGGCAATGCCACTTTCCAAGGCCACTGAGCTTATTTTCACTGGGCTTCAAGGTGACACGCCCATTCCCCTAACAACTCCTCTGGTTGGAAGCTGTGACTGACTCCCCAGCCTGCCCTCTCCTCAATTTCCATAAAGCATTACTCACTGAGGATTTGCAAATGTGCAAGTGGAGACACCATGAAGAGCAGTGTGGGGGTTCCTTGGAAGAATAAAAATAGAATGACCATATGACAAGCAAGCTCTCTTCTGCATATATTCAAAAGAAATAAAATCAGCATGTGGATGAGATGTGTGTCCTCATGGGTTTGCTGAATACCCTTCAAAATAGCTAGGGACAGAATCCATTTTAATGTCCTCTGGATGGATGGATAAGCAAATTGGTGGTTTTATAGTGAAATATTATTTAACCTGAAAAGAAAGGCGATGCTGACACTTGCATAAACTTGGATGGACCTAGAGGATGTTGTGCTGAATTCCATAAGCCTGACACAGAGAAATCCTGCATGACCTCACTTACATAGGAAATCTAAAAATGTGAACTTACAGAGGCTGAGAAATGATGGTCACCAGGTGGGGAGTGGTGAGGAATAGGTGTTGGTCAAAGCTACATGCTCACATGTGTGCCATGTGAGTGAGACCTAGAGATCTCCTGCATCTGAACTGCCCATAGTTCAGAATGTGGTAAATGTGACATTTTGCCTTTTAGCTCTCAGATTAAGTATTCTTACAAAATGAAGCAAAGCACACAAGGAAGTAAGAGAAAGGCAGGAGACCTGTTTCTCACTAGGGTATTCCAGGGGTATGCATTTGTCTAGCTCACTGAGCTGTGCCATCAGATATGAGCAATTGTTTCTGTTTTATCTGTGCCTCCCAACTAGGAGGAAAGGCTCTGTGTTCAAGAGTCTTTACTGCACGTTGGGGGGAGTTGGAGCCACAGGGCAGGGGTCATGATGTATCAGTGCAGGTGGCTTCTCCCTGGGCCAAAAGGAATCGATTTGGCCTGAGTTCTGAAGTGGATGCAGCTGCTCAGGCTGGAACATTTTCACCTGGCCACCCCGTACACACACTGCTGTAGCTGTGGGAGATGTGAAGTGCAGGTGCACATGGGCAAGGGCTGGGAATGCAGCCCCGCCCTGCACCCCAGCCCCCTCTATAAGACGCAAGAAGGGTCCAGAGGCTGGCTGCATCCCTTCCTCTTCCCTTCTGCATCCCCTTTTCAACTTCTTTTCATGGTAAGTAGATTAGTTACAAATCCCTCTGATTTTTTTTTCTTTTTTTTTTGGGGGGGTGGCTACTGAGGATTGAACCCATAGGTGCCTAAACCCTTAGACACATCCCAGCCTTTTTATTTATTTATTTATTTTTTAAAATTTTGAGACAGGGTCTCACTAAGTTGCTCAAGCCCTTGCCAAGTTGCTGAAGCTGGCTTTATAATTGTGATCCTTCAACCTCAGCCTCATGAGTCTCTGGCCTTACTCTTTTTCATAAAGAGGACTAAGAAAATAATTTGTGGCTTTCATTTTTATTTGTATCTTCACTATCAAGGTCCATCTCTCTTTATACCAGAAGCTATTTTTTCCAAGACACCCCCACTGGGGATATTCATGAATCAGACACTTGGGTACTTTGGGGATGGTGAAGAAAGCCCAAGGGTGTTTCTGCAGAGCTGTGAGTTCCACACCCCTCCACACAAGGAGCAAAACTAGGTAGGGGGATGTGACCAACCATGAACTATGAACCATGGAGCATTGGTGCCGATCAGGTGAGACCCACTGCTTCCCTGACCACCCTGGGGTCAGTCAGTTTGGTTAGGACCCTAGGGGCAGGAGAAAAACCGCTTAAGGTAGGAGACAGAAAATTTGGAATCTGACCCCTTCCATTGCTGAGCTCCTGAAGACAGCCAGCCCCAACAAGTCCTCATGCTGTGTAAGAAGGGACTGTGTGTCAAATCAATGTGAATTTTTAGGATAGTGGCTGTTGTATTTAAGAAATAGAACTTCCACCATGTGGTATGAGGAATGATACCAGAAAAAAAAAACTCATTTTGTGTGCCATCTTGGAAGTTTACTAATGTTTTTAGGCAAAACACAGAGCATAATGCATTTAGAATAGGCTTTGGAAAAGGCATCCTGACTACCATATGGGTTCACTTTTATTCCTTTGGTGACCAATCCGTTTATCTTCAAATTCAATCAGAAATAACCCCTGGACAAAAGACTTTGTTAAAGGTGTTCCCACAAATGGGCTACAAGGTCTTTTACATTTGAAATAGGCTTTAATGGCGCTCATTAACATATCTTTCAGTTAGCTGTGTGGTTGAGTGAGGCCCATTATCCTGATTACATGGTCATTATACTATCTATTCTATTTTATACTAAGTCACAGTGAACAGAAAACAATAGTTTTGGATATGTGAACAGAGAGCTAGAAAACTAGGGGTTTATTCTGAGACCTATGGAGAGCTACACTGAAGTTCTGGATTTCAGATTTTTGTTCTGGATTTGAGATGCTGCTTCCTCTACATTCAAAAATCTCAGGACTCATGAAGAGAATGAGTTAAAAGCCAGCATCATCAAATTTGTTAGGCCCAAAGAAATTCAAAGGGACCCTGTATCTAAATACAAATATTTAAAAAAAAGGGGGGGTGGGAATGTGAATCAGTGGATGAATGCCTCTGGGTTGAATTTCTGGCACCAAAAAAGAAAACAACACACACCCACAGCCCCCCCCACACACACACACAAAATAAAACAAACAAACAAACAAACCCTCACGAGTAACAAGCCCTAAAATCAACAGTCTATCTCATGCATGAGTACAACAAATGGATTTGGGGTTCTTTCCTGATAATTATCTCAGTCTTCACTATGCATTCTGGAGACATGCTGGACTCATGGCACATGGAAGCACACAAAGGGCTTTAGAAAGAAGCTGAAAACACCATACAATTATGGAACAAAATGCCCAGGTTTTCAACTGCCGATCTAAGCCTCACTAGACTAGTCAGAGGTAGGTGAAGGCTAAGCTGCCCAACAGAGACCTTCTGGCCACAAGATTCTGGAGAGGATCACGAGGAGTCTATAGACACGATTGCCAGTTTCCACCATTGCCACTCCTGTCAGCTTTAAGCCACCTTCCTACCCAGTCTCAAGATAGCAAGGCACACTTACCATTTTCTGGTTTTCAGGGTTCTCAGCGTTCTCCCTGTGATTTGTTTTCAGATTTTGCATAGCACAGACACTTGGGCTCTGGATCCAGGACAGAAAGCCTACAAAAGATTGAAAAAATGGTGGGCTCCAGACAGGAAGGGAACTGAAGATTATGGAAACCCGCTCCCTCATCACCAGCTGCATGGGGATTGGACAGTTCTCACCTAAGAGACTGATTAGTCAAAGATTCATGTCATGCCTCCAACCTGAGTCAAGTGAGTGCAGAATCAAAGTCTGAATTATAGGCTTCTCCATTGTCATTGTTAAAAGACTAGAGATCAGGCTTGAGAATATAGCTTAGTCAGTAGAGTGCTTGTTTTGCTTATATTAGGCCATGGATTCAATTCCCTGCACTACACACACACACTCCTGCCAAAAAAATTAAGTAAAGGACTTTGGGGACTAGGGTTATGGATCAGTGGTAGAGTGCTTCCCAAGCATGTGTGAGATACTGGGTTGAACACCCAGCACCACATTAAAAAGCCAACCAACAAAAAACTACCAATGGTATTATGTCCATCTACAACAAAAAATATTTAAAAAAAAATAAAGACTGTGTATTGGACTTGTGCACCCTCACTACAGAACTCATAAACACTTTTTATATATAATTTATACATATATGTCTTCAGATAGTGTATAAAATTTCATGTGATGGCTTTTCAAGTAACTTATATTACAGGTATGCTTCACAACCTGAAATCATCCCCACCTCTCTTCTTCTTCTTCTTCTTCTTCTTCTTCTTCTTCTTATTATTATTATTATTATTATTATTATTATTATTATTATTGTTATTATTATTATTATAGGGTCTGTGAATGCACTTATTTTAAGGCAAAGTTTTCTTCTAATACTAGGACCTATCCCAGAAGGAAGTGCATAGACATTCATAACTGTTTATAAGGTTAAAGCAATTTGTGAATAAATATGTCTATATTTATATTTATGAAAATGATATTACAATTTATTTAATTTTTTTCAACTTCTCTGTTCTTTGTCTCATACAAAACAGTTTGAGCTTTAAACTCATTAGCAATGTCCCAATATCCCTTCCCCCCCAAAAAGTGACTCACAGTTATAATTCAAATTATTGACACTCATAAATTTTGGATCCTTTATTTTAACTAGTGAAGTCTAAAGATTTTCTTTTTATTTTCACCCTTAAATGAAGCCCAATTTTTATAGCTTTCTTGTTGTGTAACTGATCCCTAATATTCTGCATATTTTCCTCTGAAATCTGATCACTATGGAAGTAGGGAGAAAAAGAGCAATGAAAAAAAATAGAAAAACTTGAGCAGTAGACAGGTTCATATGCTACAAGTCTACAATGAAGGGATGAATGTAGAGGGGTAGTGTTATTGGAAGCAGCAATAAAATTTGGAGAAAAAGAAAAGGTGATTTTTTCCACATTTCCCAATTGAGAGAGCCAGGTGAATGGGTTCTGTGTTTAACTCTTCCCACCTAGGAGTGGAATTTATAGTTCATAGAGTATATCTCAGTAAGCAGGAAAACACCATTTCCATGTACCTTTACATTTTTCATTTTCCATTATTTATTTGTTCCTTTATTAATTCACTTTTTCTTTAGTAGTAATTGTTTTTACATTACTGGTGATTATATAATTGCATAAATATTCTGAATGTTAACTTTTTATTAAATATTGTTTTATGTTTTTATTCATATATTGACTTTTCATTTAAATATTTTTTTCTTTGCCAAGCCTGATTTATATTAGACCTTAATCTTTGTTTTTGAAGACTAGATAAAATCACATCATTCCAAATAACTCAAGGATCTATCATCTTGGCAGAACCCTAATAACCCACTAAAGTTGACCCAGTCTGGATCAGCTAAAAGCGGTGTTAAAACTCCTTTTTTACTTATATAAACTTTAATAAAGAATTCATCTCTCACTTTTATATGATGGAGAGCAGACTAATTTTCCAAAGCAGCAGTTAATAACCTAGATGTGTTTTCCAACTAGCTCATTATTATTTTTAAATTATTTACATCCTTGACACTAAGAGTGTCACTGTTTACTTTTTTTTAATTTTGCAAGATATCTCTCTTTCTTTCTCTCTCTCTCTCTCTCTCTCTCTCTCTCTCTCTCTCATATTACAAATTGAAATCAGATATGCTTTTTTGCTAGGAAACACTCTCAGCCTTTAATAAAATTTTCTATAAATAAAAATGATTTGCTGATTTTCTTACAACCTCACTAAGTTGCTGCGGCTGGCTGACTTAAATGTTTTAGGAAATAATGTTATAGATGTTAGCATTATATATATACCATTTTGTGTGTTTGTGTGTGTGTGTGTGTGTGTGTGTGTATCATTGAATACTCAGCAGTTGTATATACAAAATAACAGTAAAGCAAAAGTGAATAAAAAAAATGTAATGAATGAATAAATAAATAAATAAATAAATAAATAAATAATAAATAAATAGAACAAATAAAAAGTACAAAGATTTTATGTGACTGGAATTGTCAAATGTTGATTGTGGCCACAGAAATGTGTAAAGCTACTTGGAAATGGTTTTATACTACCTACTTAAATATACTCTGTGAATTATCAATTCCACTCCAAAGTGGGAAGAAATAAACACATAATCCATTCATGTGACTTTTTCTTTAGGGGACTGTGACAGAGTTACCTTCTTCTTTTGCTTCAACCTTATTTCTGCCTCCAAAGAAACTACTCCATACCCTCATGCTACTAGTGATCCACCACTAGACTTTTAAAATCTGAACCCTTGAGCTTCTCATTCTTTTCCTCTTTCCTTCACAGCACTTTTTTTCTCTACCCTTATCTACTCCACCAATACTTTTTTTATGAATACTCACTACTACATACTCAGCATCCACCAATCTCACATCCTGACCTATCCCAATCCTGCCTTTTCCATGGATCACTTGAGATCCCCTCCACTCAGATATCAATAGTCCAGAGTAATGTCAGATTAGGGTGTTATATCTACAGGTTCTTAGAAGTCATTTACATAACAATAAACCTATAAAAAGTGGGATGTATTTTAGCTGAGGTTAAAAAGAAAATCTACAGACTGCACTGTTAAACTGAAGGGTCTAAAATTCACTAATCTCAATTTATAAAAAGAAATTCTATAAAAAGGAGAGTAAAGAAAAGAACATAATACATAAAGTGACAAATTTGAAGACGCAACAAGTATATATATCCAAAGAGTGTCATATATTGGTGCTTTCGAAAGACAAATTAATCTGAAATAAATGTGGTTAATGTGAGATGTAGTAATCATTTATTAATTATATATAATGGTACTATATATGTGTATATATATATAAAATGCATGTCATATAATCATGAGTATATGTTGCAAGAAAAGAACTCTACAGATTTTTTTTTAAATTTTGCTAAAACACTAGAAATACCTAAATCTGGATTTATGTATTACCAATTATTCAGGATACATTTTATACTTCATAAAGTTTATCACCAACCAACAGACTTTTTTTCAAGTTTTAAAATGAATAGTATTTATTTCCAATTAGAACATAATGCCATCATTTAATTTTC
This sequence comes from Ictidomys tridecemlineatus, assembly GCF_052094955.1. Taxonomy (NCBI): domain Eukaryota; kingdom Metazoa; phylum Chordata; class Mammalia; order Rodentia; family Sciuridae; genus Ictidomys; species Ictidomys tridecemlineatus. Next base: position 544,590 of record NW_027526137.1, read on the forward strand.
ATTTTAATTACTTTTTAATTTTATATGACAGCAGAATTCATTGCAATTCTAATTAAACATAGAGAACACAATTTTTCATTTCTCTGGTCTTATACAAAGAATATTTACATGAATTCACTTCTTTAAACATGTACTTTATATAATAATATGCATCATATTCCACCATCATTTTTTTAATAGAGTTTTTTTTAAGAGAGGGAGAGAGAGAATCTTTTTTTTGTAGACTCACACAACACAATGCCTTTTTTTAAATGTAGTACTGATAATTGAACTCAAGTCCCACCCATGATAAGTGAGCATTCTACCAATAAACCACAATCCCAGCCCTCCACCATCATTTCTAACCCCAATAACCCTCCCCTCCCAACCCCCAACAGTCATTTTGATATACACTGAAGTATGCTCTGAAGTTATAGAAAAGAGTTTATACCTTATAATAATATGAACAGATAAACTTTTGTAACTAATACATAGCTTAATAATAATAATAATAATAATAATAATGATAATAATAATAATAATAATAATAAACAACTTTCTATTTAGAAAACAATAAAGTATACATCTGGTAATACTGATATCTTTTAAAAAAAAATGACATCTTTTCCAGAAGAAAAAAGGGGTTTATTTGTGGGAAAAATGATATTCTATGCTTTATTAATATCAAGAATAAATGATTTTCAGAAGTAATATATATTTCAATATAAGAATAAAATAGAACAAGGTTCCATGGCACACACCTCTAATCCCATTGGATTGGGAGGCTAAGGCAAGGTAATCCTAAATTCAAAACCAGCCTCAGAAACTTAGCAAAGCCCTAAGCAACTATGTATGACCCAGTCTATGTGTGCCCCTGATTTAAATTTCAAGTAAGAAACAACAGCAACCAAAAGAATACAGAGTATTGATGAGGACACAAAACAAATTCTCATGAAGTAAAGATAGAGTAGAAATTACTGTTATTCTTCATGAAAACTGTTTATGTATATATGAAGTACTCCTCACCAAGGAGCATAGACCTGTAGAAGTTATAGTATGTGTTTACCATGATAGTGTACAGTTACATGATAGCATAAGGCTAGAGCTGTACTTGTCAAAACAGTGGAAATCTGGGGCCTTGGAGGAAAGAGGAGGAACATTCAAAAAAATAAGAATAATAAAGCTTGAGAAAAGTTGGTAAATAGAGCCCAGAAATATTTTTGATTTAATTAGAGTACAGAATACCACATAAATGTATTATACTGAAGTTACATCTGTTCAATATATTACATGTATAATGGCTTTCAAGAAAAATATATAGAACTTATCACAAACTAAATAAAAATTACAAAACACATAAAATACCATGTGTAAATAAAACTAATCATTACAAAGACAATTATTTTAATTCAATTTAATATATAGTATTCTCCCATCAAAATTTTAGCATGTATTTTTTAATAAGAGAGCTGGATGTGATGGTGCACAATTGTAATCCCAAAACCTTGGGAGACTGAGACAGGTGTATTGTGAACTCAAAGCCAGCATCAGCAAAAGTGAGGCCCTAAGCAACTCAGTGAGACACCATCTCTAAATGTCTTACAAAATAGGTCTTGGAATGTGGCTCAATGGCTAAGTTCCCCTGAGCTGAATTCCCAGTACCAAAGAAAAGAAAGGACCCAAAAAATTCATCTTGGAAATAAAAATATGTAAAATACTTCAAAACCTTTAATAAAAAACAAATAATATAGTTATTTTTATGTGATACATTTAATTATATTGCAATAATACAGAAGAATAAATCATAACATGAATCAAATCTGAAACCATATGTATATCAATAGTACTATTAAGACAAATAGAAAGGCATATGTAAAACCAACTATATGAAAAATAACATTAGATTGAATGAATGAGTAAATCCAACCTAACGTTAGAATTGGGACCTAGTGGCAAAATTTACTGAAAGAGTGTGTGTGCACAATGTGCAAGGTAGTCAGTTCCAACCTTTGCAACACTATAAAAGGCAAATGTTAAGAAGGAATGATGTTGAAAATAAAGCAGTATATTAAAATGAGATACTCTCTCTCCATCTATAGATACATTTAAGATAAAACTGCTATGAGTGTCTCTTTGTCAAAATTATAATGAATAGGGAGATTTATATGTACTGGATATTAGTCATGTCTTGAGTAATGTATCACATTTAAGACATAATTCCCAATTACCATCATCACTTATAGTGAACACAAATGTGAGAGACGGGCTGAGGATGTAGCTCAGTTTTTAGAGTGCTTGCCTTTTATACACAAGGCCCTGGATTCAATCTCTAGCATCACAAAAAAGAAAGAAAGAAAGAAAGAAAGAAAGAAAGAAAGAAAGAAAGAAAGAAAGAAAGAAAGAAAGAAAGAAAGAAAGAAAGAAAGAAGAAAATATGGGAGAAGTGATACAAAAAAATGTGGTGATAGCTAGGAGCCATAAAAGCTTTTTCATGTGTTTCATCAGCTGTGATCAAGACACAGAAATATCCAAATAACAAAGCTGTCAATTTATCTCAATAAAACATCTGCAAGCATATTTTCCCAGTTGCTGTTGCTGACAGATGAAGTTCACTCTAGCTTGTATTTAAGGGGAAATAGGGAGGAATCCAGAAATCTACTCTTAGCTTGAGTGACATTTTTAGCACTTCCTGAATCCTGCCCCAACCCTGACACACTAGTAATAAGGACAGAACTACCAATTGCTCCTAGACAAAGTTGTGTGTGTGTGTGTATATGTGTACTGAATGTCTCAACTTTAACATATTGTTTACATTACTATGTCTCTGATACACTAGTAATAATTCCAGAATTACCAATTGCTCCTAGAAAAAGATTTTGTGTGTGTGTGTGTGTTTGTGTGTGTGTGTGTGTGTGTGTGTGTGTACTGAATGTTTCAACTTTCACATATTTTATGTTACTATGTCCTGAAGTTCCAAGCTCTGGAACAAAAGGTGACTTAGCTTATGTAAATCTCGGTAGATTTCAAACAAATAAATTTACATCCTTTTCCAGCACTTTTATGAACTATGATACCAAAGAGTAATTCAGAAAGGTTAAAAACCAATGATCCCTATTTATTCCAACAAATCTTTACAGAATAGTCCTACATTAGCTACTTATATAAACTTTCCTCAGGGATAAATTGCATTAGTCAAAGAGATTTTCTGTAGCCTGAGCAGTGTTGTTGAAAAGGTAATTATAATAATCTGAAAGAGCTAGATGTGGTGGAAAATATACTAGTGGCTGGAGAGGCTGAGTCAGGATGATTGTAATTTGAAAGACAGCCTTAACAACATAGCAAGGCTATAAGCAACTTAGTGAGATATTAGTGATATATCACCTGTCTCAAAAAAAAAAAAAAAAGGACTGGGGACATAAGTCAGTGGTTAGCACCCCCAGAGTTTAATTCCTAGCACCAAACCACACCAAACCAAACAAATATCCAAAAGATAATAGGAACTCCAGAGTATATGTTTATATGTATAGATAAAAAGTTTGGTTAAAATATAAAATGAATACAGATACTTGTGAAAAATACTATCATGGTTCTTAAAAGCTCAAAATACAAATTTCATATAAACCACTAATAGTAATATTTTGAAGAAGAGTATTATTGTGAATGTCTGTACTCCCAGTGGCTTTGGAGGATGAAACAGGAGGAACTTGAGTACAAGACCAGCCTCAGAAACTTGGCAAAGGCTTAAGTGACTCAATGATACACTGTCTCATTAAAAAAAATGGATGTAACACAGTGGTAAAGTGCATAAATAAATAAAAATAAACAACAATTCTTGGGTAAAAAATGCCCTATAACCAAACAATTATAATTCTGGATATATATCAAAAGAAATTAGAACATTTTTGTTAAAGAAATTTCTTTATTTCCATTTTCATTGCAGGTTTATTCACAGTATCTAATAAAAGGAATCAAATGAAGTGCATTTTATATACAAGGTATTGATAAAAAGGATCCTTTTATCTACTTGCCTTAAAGGCTGCATACTTATAATTCAAACTGCTCCCTAAAAGGCAAAACTGAGATACTGATTTTTCTGAATACTCCAAGAGATTTTGGTACCTCTGAGCAAATTGTGTAAGACTTTTCTAAAACTAAGGAATAGGTAAATATTGGGTTTGGAAGGTGGACAACATACAGTAAATTCCTTAAGAGGGAATCTTAACTCAGACACTGATAAGGTTTCTGAGTCTGTAGAAGAAAGAGGAAGTAAAATCAGACTTTGAGATAAAACTAGGCTCTCAGCCTCACTGATTTCTAGTGAAGAAATTTAATCCAAATAGATATTGGAAAAGGGTTAAGGCTACTAATTAAAATTTATATAAAACAGGTATTTAAAAAGTATCAGGAAAGAACTGAAGGTGTGGCTCAGTGGGACAGTGCTCCCCTAGCATATATGAGACCTTTAGTTTAATTCTCAGCACCACATATAAATAAATAAAATATAAGTAAATTTTTTTAAAAACAAGGTAAGAGTCCAGGGTTGTGGCTCAGTGGTAGAGTGCTTGACTAGTATGCATGAGAAAGTGTGTTAGATACTAGATCCACATTAAAATAATAATAATAATAATAATAATAATAATAATAATATTTTGTTCATTTACAACTATAAAAAATTACTTTAAAAAAGTACAATAGTGCCATGGCCTTTGACCTTCTAATTAACTATGTTCTAATTAATCCTTTGCAATTGAACTTGCTTGTAATTTAAATTAAAGTCCAGTTCCGCTTTTATTTCCAGCCACACCAGGACAAAGGAATTTTCTTGAATATTAGGAATGCTTCTAAATATCATTTTAATAAACCACATAGTAGAAATTCAGCATATATATAACATGAATAAATATTCCTAAGAAAAGGATTTAGGCTTTTTTTAAACTACTAAAGGAAACTTTTACTCAATTTAAGAACTATAGCTTTTTAAGTACAAAAGCCACAGATTTATTCTATCTTGTCCTTAAGTATGAGAAACACAGTAGTGAGATGGGGCATGGTTTAGTGGTATGGTACTAGCTTAGCACGCGTGAGGCCCTAGCCCTGCAAAAACCAAAACAAAAGTGCAAAGCATTAATTGAAGACATAAGTGGGAAGAAGCTACACAGAAAAAAAATAGATGTCCCTCTATCAGTTGATTTCTATCAACTGAATACATTTCAAACAGATAATTTGCATGTAAGAGCTCCCATGGTAACATTTCAGATCTTTTTTTCCAAAATGCAAAATTTATTTGCATCTTCAATTGCTTTAGCATTGTAACAGAATAATATTCATAAGATAAAGACATTACCAATCCTACCATCTGAGATGAGAGACAATATTTAATTAAAATATGAATTAATAATTCTTCCTTGCTACTCTTATATCATTTCTCACATTTACTTTCATCTTGTAGCTTTCCTTGCTTCTTACCCCTCTGAAAAGCATGTGATCTTACCTTTTTGCATTGATATATTAGCTGAAATTATTCTTTCGTACATATTTTCCAAGATATGCTAAGAGAAATTCTAATCATCCAATCTATAATATTAGTTTGTGAAGTATATTCTTACTTGTCCAATGGTCAAACACGAAATGTTTTCAAATGGGTTTTAATAATGTTTAAACAAAAATCATGTTCTCCTTGAAAGCTATTTTGGTTTTTAAGTCACTGGGAACAATGATATCCAATACAAACCACCACACAATTGAAATGGTAAGCATACTAGTACTATGTTCCCTGTAATAAATACAATAAGTTTAGTCTTTTACTATTCAGCACACTGTGTATCTTTCCTATTTACTTGACAGCTGTTATTTATTGAGTACCTATTCTGCTATTGGAATATTGAATGTAATTGTTTTCTTGCTCCCCTTCCCATTCTGGTTATATTATAATATAGCCTCTGAAGTGTTACATCAAGGATTCTTATTGTAAATGCTTCTTGGTATCTAGAAAATAATTCTGCGTGTTGAGTTTAACTATACTAACAAATTTTTATAACAGCCCATATCTATAGATTGTAAAAATGTCAACATATTTAGACAGAAATATTCATATTTATTAATCAAACACTGGATCCTATAAAATTGCAAGAATTTTATCTTGTTCAGCCTCAAGGTACTCTAGAGAGAAATTATTAATATGGAACTACAATCTATTCATTTGTTTCAGTGTAGCAGTGTTAAGGTCTGAATGGTTTTACTCTAACAATCCATGTATTGAAGTCCTTATCCTGGTACCTCAGAATATTTCAAGACAGGACTCTGTATTTCAAGACAGTATCTTTACAGATGTAATTAAGTTAAAGTTGGATTTTTACGGTGGACTTTAATCCAGTGTGACTGATATTCTTATAAGAAGATGAGACTAGGACAAAGGGATAACAGAGAGGAAAAACCATGTGAGGATACAGGAAAAGGTGCAATCTACAAACGAAGCAGAGAGGCCTCAGAAGACACCAAATCTTCCCTCAACTAAATCTCAGTCCTCTATCCTCCACAACTGTGAGAAAACAGGATTCTATTATTCATCAGCAAGTCTGTTAGATAAAGTTATGGCAGCCCTAGCAAACTGGTAGGCAGAGTACTGTTTCTTAGGTCCCACTGAGGTTCTATGGACAAGAAGGTCTTCTTTGTCAGTTTAGTATAGCCTTTAAAGAAGCAAGGCAGTTTAGTATAGCCTTTAAAGAGCTACACCTCTCTGTTTGCTGTATCAGCTACAATAATTTTTACATATGTGTATGTCAAGGGCAGTTCTTTAATTTTACTCAGTTTCTTCATATAATAAAATAGTTCATTGGCTTGCAAAAAATAACTGAGACACTATGTATATAGGGATTTAGAATCAAGAAAACATATATTAAACTGAACACTTCAGTTTAAAAATAGATGTTTAAATTTATATAGAATTTCTAAGAATATAATTATTTCTATGTCATATAGACTGTCTATTGAATTAAAATAAGTATTTTGTTCATTGAAATTATATGTAATTGTAGAAAAGAGTGCATACTCACTGAAGAAAAATGAGAAAACAAATAAAAGTGTTTCAAATACACTCAGGTTTTAATCAGTGCTAATATTTTATCTGTATTTCGTTGTAGTCATATAACACAAGTAAATATTAAAATACTTATAATTTCTTTATTCCTCCTATAAACATTAATTTTGTGCAAGGAATTATTCTATATGCAGAGAATATAATACTCATTAAGACAGTTGAAGTACGCAGGCTCCTCTTCTGCATTATTCCATTTGAGAACTAATAAACAAGAAAAATCAAACTTTATTTTTGATAATATCATATATTTAGTAACCACACTCGTTTTTACTGAAATCAATAGCAATTTCTAAATATTCTTAAAAATCCATCCTTATAATAGCATAGACAATCTTGCAAGAAAGTTAGGAATTCTCAAGGACCAAAAACATACTTGAGAATAACAGACTTGTAAGCAGATCTGAAACAGGTTTTCACATGAGGACATTTGTTAAACTAAGAAAAGCTGAGCTTTGATTTTCATGACCTCAAAAAATATCAGAGGACAAGGGACATATCTTATGTCTGTAAGAGGCAGAGAGTTCAGTAGAAACCTGCAAGGGAAGTTTTTTCTCTACTTGATATTAGATGGAAAAAAAAAGTCTCTTTAAATAATTTATAGACATGGAATAAAATTAGTTCAAAGGAGCTAAAAACATGACAGAGAGTATAAAACAAACAAAATGTATTTTAAAAGGACTAAATAAAATTTCTAAGAACGAAAATGAATAATTGAAATTATTCAATTGATAGAATTTTCAGTAGATTATTCCCAGTTTAGGAGAGAATTAATACACTAGAAAATATACTGAAGAACTTAATGAGAGTATAAAGCTTGGAAAAATAAGAAAACAAAATAACAAACATTAGGAAATACAAAGAAGAATGAGAACATATACTGTAATTTGAAGACTTGAACAAAAATCAAAAAAGAAAGGAGTCACATTTGAACAAATAATGACTAAAAATTTGCTGTATATCTTTGTTAAACATAATCACCAGATTCATGAAGCCAAATGAATTTGAAAAGGATACGTAAAACGTAATCCCTGTATGTTTGCTTTATAGTGAAACTACAAAACTCCAAAGACAAAGCTCTTAAAACCTTTATAAGATGGAAAAAAAGCTTGTCACTAACAAATAGTAATTACATCAATAGAGGACTTCTCAACAGCAACAATAGAAGAGCAAACAGAGTAATATTTTCAAAATATTAAGGGGAAAAATCAGTCTACAATGGCATGATAAAGCTAATCTTCCATTCAGATAAACAGGAAGAAACAGTGTCTTTTATCAAACAAAGACTATTTTTAGGAAATTGCACTGATCTGAAAGAGAAGATTTGAGGTAAAAAAGATATAAATAGGAAATGAAAGTGTGAATAATTCCAAGAAAATCCTGATAAAGAATATGGTAGTAAAGTGGCTTAGTAAAAATGTAAAGAACAGCAAGTAATTTGGGCAACTAAATTTTTAGAAAAGAAAATATGTCTTTCACAGTAATTGATCCTAGTGACAAAGCTCAGTATCGATGATAATGTTTGTACACACAATTAATATACTTAATTTAATGGACATATTTATAAACAATCATATAATTTACACATCTAGTCAGTCTAATTAATTTCTGTTTCCTCCCTCTCTCCCCTTCTCTCTCCTCTTTTTTATTTACTTTAGTGTATTGGTTAATATATTCAGAAAAAAGAAGTTGATTAGAAGCAGCAACAGTGGATACCTTTATCAATAATGAATAATTGTAAGGAACAGAAAATTCACCATGCATTGTAAAAAGCATAATATTTGATGAAAAGATACAGCAGATCACCAAGTCCAAATAGGAGCAGAAAGACTACATTGTAGGCTTTGCCTTAGGAAGGACACTCAGGTTGTTTCTAAGCCACAATTCATCAAGAAGATGCCACTGTTTGTGATGTTACTCTCCCACTACCTAAAGACACACAGGAAAAGAAGCATGTGTTTCTTTAGCAGGGATACAAGGAAAAAGAGTCTGGATTGAGGAAGGATCCCTATCATGAAGGCCACTGCTCTCATCATTGTAACTGTCTCTGCACACTCCTGCACACTACTGTCATGCCAATATTGCTAGCAGAAGGGCTAAAAAAAATAAAAATAAAAAGGGCAGAAAGATGGTCTCCAACTCATTTGTATCTTACACAGTCTGTGGAAGTATGCCTCATTATCTGACATAAAAGGGCCGTGCTGCCATTATATCTGTTTTGACTACGTCTATTTCTGATCAATTAACAGTTTCCTAAATGTGTAAGATTTAAAGGTGTCCTTTGATTTTTTTCTAGTCCTGCTAACATATGCAAATCTGTGATTATGAATACAGTGCATATATTATTTTTCCACATTTGGGCCAGAATTTATTTCTATCGTATTTGATGATTTTTGTAAACTGGGTCCTATTTGATTGTTTAATGTGGCTTTTACCTTTACTGACAAATACTTTTTTATTAGTGCATTACAGTTATTCATAATGGTAGAATTAGTTGTCACATATTTAAACATGCACATTTTATAACAATTTGGCCAATGTCATCCCCCATTATTTCCCATTTCACTACCCTTCTCTCAATCCCTGGTCCCTTTCCTCTACTAATCTCCCTTACTAGTCCTTTATCCTCTTAGCTTCCATATGTAAGAGAAAGCATATGACCTTTGACATTCTGGATTTGGCTTATTTCACTTAACATAATGTTCTTAAGGTCAATCCATTTTCCTACAAATGGCATAATTTCATTCTTCTTTATGGTTGAATAAAACTCTATTGTGCATATATACCACACTTTTTAATCCATTCATTTACTGATGGTCACCTAGGCTGGTTTGGCTGTGTGAATTGGACTGTTATAAACAGGGATATGTCTGTATTGCTATACTAAGACTAGTTCTTTAGGATAAATACTGAGGAATGCTATAACTGGGTCATATGATGGTCTCATTCCTAGTATTTTAAGGAGCCTCCCTATTGATTTCCATAGTGGTTGTATAATTTCTCTATATCCTTCCCAACCTTAATTATTGTTTGTATTTCTTTTTCTTTTTTTGACATTTTGATTTGTTTAAATTTGTTCTAATGAATTAGGCATGGTAGAATGCATTTTGACACATCATATATAGATGGAGTATAACTTCTCATTCTTTTCATTGTACATAGGTAGAATCACACCAGTCATGTAATCATGTATGCATATAGGGTAACAATATATGACTCATTATACTATCCTTCCTCCTGCTATACCCCATCCTCTTTCTTCACCCCCTTTTGCCTAGTCCAAAGTACCTCTATTCTTCCCTAGCTATTATTGTGAATTAGCATCCACATATCAGAAAACACTTGGCCTTTGGTTTTTTGGGGATTGGTTTATTTTGTTTAACATAGTATTTCCTAGTTTCATCCATTTACCTACAAATGTCATAACTTTATTTTTAAAGTTGAATAATACTCCTTTGTGTGTGTGTGTGTGTGTGTGTGTGTGTGTGTGTGTGTGTATCACATTTGCTTTACCCATTCATATGTTGAAAGGCACCTAGGTTGGTTCCATAGTTTAGCAATTGTGAGTGCACTGCTATAAACATTGATGTGGCTGTTTCACTGCAGTATGCTGATTTTAAATCCTTTGGATATAAACCAAGAAGTGGGATAGCTGAATTAAATGGTGGTTCCATTCCAAATTTTCTGAAGAATCTCTATACTGCTTTTCATAATGGTTGCACCAATTTGCAGTTCTACCAGCAATGTACGAGTGTACCTTTCCCTCCACATCCTTGTCAGCATTCATTGTTGCTTGTTTTTTTGATAATTGACATTCTGATTGAAGTGAGATGAAATCTTAGAGTAGTTTTGATTTGCATTTTTCTAATTGCTAGAGATGTTAAACATTTTTTCATATATTTGTTGATCAATTATATTTCTTCTTCTGTGAAGTGTTTGTTCAGTTTCCTAGCCCATTTATTGAGAATATTCTTGTATTTTTATACCATTATCACTGGAATGATGAAATCTTAATATAGTTTCAGTTTGTATTTACCTGATTACTAACAATGTTGAATATTGCTTATGTATTTGTTGTATTTATTTCTTTTTTTAGAAGTGTCTATTTAGTTTATTTGCCCATTCATTAATTGGCCTATTTGTCAGTGGGTAAAGAAGTGGATTGGTTTTACTTTTGGACATTAAGTTTCTTGACTTCTTTATTTTTTTGGTTATTAGTCCTCAGAAGAGGAGCTAGAAAAAGATTTTCTCACATTTGGTAGGTTATCCCTTCACATTCATAATTGTGCAGAAAGTCTTTAACATCCCATTTATTAATCTTGGCATTATTTCCTTAACTCTAGAGGTCCTATTGAGAGTCATTGCCTGTACCTACATGCTGGAGTGCTTACCCTACATTTTCTTCTAAGAGTTGAACAGTATCTGGTCTAATTCTTGGGTCTTTGATCCAATCACATGGAGGTGATTTTTGTGCAGTGTGAAAGATAAGGGTCTACTTTCATTCTTTAACATATTGATAAACACTTTTTTCAGCACCATTTGTTTTTAAAAGGGCTGTCTTTTCTCTTTGTTTTTAGCACCTTTGTCAAGGATCAGATGACTGTAGATGTGTGACTTTGTCTCTGTGTCTTCTATCCTGTACCATTGGTTGGTCTATCTGTTTTTATGTTAGTATCAGGCAGTTTTAGTTACGATAGCTCTGTGGTATATTTTGAAGTTTGGTATCATGATGCCTCTAGGATTGCTTTTTTGTCTTAGAATTATTTGGGGTATTCTGGGTCTTTTATTCTTCCATATAAATTTTAGGACTATACTTTCCTAGTTCCATGTAGAATATTATTAATATTTTGATGGGGAATGCATGGAATTGTATATTTCATGTGATTTCCATTGAAATATTAATTACTTTGGTAATATGGACAAGTTAGTAATATTCATTCTGCCTATCTATGAGCATGAGTGGTATTTCCATCTTCTTGTGTCCTCTTTAATTTCTTTCTTCAGTGTTCTATAATTTTTATTGCAGAGGTCTTTCTCATCATTGGTTAGATTTATTCCTAAGTATTTTTGTTGTTTGTTTTTTCTTGTAGTTATTGTGAATGGAACCGTTTTACTGATTTCTTTCTCTTCAGGTTCATTATTATTATATAGAAAATCAACTGGTTTTTTAATGTTGATTTTGTAATCTGCTACTTAATTGAATTTATTTGCCTTAGCACTCTTCTTGTGGAGCTTTTTGGATCTTTGGAGTATAGAATTATATCATCTACAAACAACAATAATTTGTTTTCTTCTTTTCCTATTTTTTATCCCTGTTACTTTCTTCTCATGCTCAATTGATCTCTTTTATTTCCATCTTTTGCCTAATTACTCTGCCTAGAATGTCTAGTACTACAGTGAATAGGAGTGATAAGTATGAAAATCTTTGTCTTGTTCTAAATTTTAAAGAACAGGCTTTCAGTTTTTCTCCATTCATGATGGTGTTGGTTTTGGTTTTGCATATACAGCTTTTATGATATGGAGGCAAGTTCATTCTATGCCTAGTTTCTTCTGTGATTTTATCATGAATAGGTGCTGAATTTCGTCAAAGGCTTTCTCTGAAACTATTGAGATGAATGTGATTTTTGATCTGAATTCTCTCATGTGGTGAATTGCATTTTTCAATTTGTAAATGTTAAGCCATTCTTGCAACCATGGAATAAAACTGAATTGGCCATGGTGTAGAATTTTCTTAATATAATGTTGAATATGATCTGTTAATATTTTATTAAGAAATTTTACTTCTAAGTTCATAAGGTATATTTTTCTATAGTTTTCTTTCCTTGATGTGTACTTATCTGGATTTGGTAGGAGTGTGATATTGGCTTTATAAGATGAATTTGGAAGTGTTCCATCCCTTTCTGTTTCATGGACTATTTTGAGGAGTATTGAGATTAGTTTGACATTTAAGGGCTGATAGAATTAAGCTGAGAGTCTATCTGATCCTTGTTTGTTTGATTTTTTTTAAGAGTTTTTATTACTTCTTCTATCCCCTTGATAGTTATTGGTCTGTTTAGGTTTTCTGTGTCTCCTTCATTCAATTTTGGCAGGTCATATGTGTCTAGAAATGTATTCATTTCTTCTAAGCTTTCCAATGTATTGGTATAGTGTTTTTAATATAGTCCCTAATGATCCTCTTGTGATATCTGTGGTGATTTCTTCTTTTCTTGTTTAATTTTATTAATTTGGGTCTTCTCTCTTTTCTTTTGTGTGAAGTAATTATTTAAGTATTTTCTGTAGTACCAGCTTATACTCATGAAGTCTTTTAGCTTCCCCTTATCTTGGAATATTTTTATTTCTTATTTAGTTCTGAAGGAGAGCTTTGTTGAATATAGCAATCTTGGGTCACAGTTATTTTCTTTCAGGGTTTGGAACAAATTATTTTAAGCCCTCCCGGGTTTTAGAGTTTGTGTTGAGAAATCAGAAGTCATTCTGACTGACTTGTCTCTAAATGTGACCTGACATTTTTCTCTTGAGGCTTTTAAAATTTTACCCTTGTTCCATTCCTTAGGCATTTTAAACATAATGTGTTGTAGAGAAGTTCTTTTTGATTTCCTCTATTTGGGTTTATGAATGCCTTCTGTAATAGATGTCCATCTCATTCTAAGAATTGGAAAAATTTTGTTTTGTTATTTTTCTGAAGGGTTTATTCATGCAAGGAGACTGTATCTCACAATCTTCTTCAATTTCAATGATTCTTAAAATTGCTCTTTTAATGTTTTCCCAGAATTCTTGTACATCTAGTCATCTTTACTTGTTTTCTTTTCTTTAATACTACCTGACTGTTCAAGACTGGTCACTCTTTTCTTCCATCTCTGAGATTCCTTCTTCATCATGGACTACTCTATTAGAATTTCAATTAAATATTTATTTGATTTATTTTCTATTTCATTCCAAAGATTTCTGTTTAATTCTTTTTTCAATATCTTCCTCTACTTATTGAATTTCTTATTCATATTCAGTGCTGATTTCCTTAATTCATTCAGTTGTTTTTCTGTGCTATAATCCATTAATCCTTTTTATAATCATTCTTTTGATAACTATGAACTTTAGGAGACACTGGGTCACTTTGCTTCTTCTTTTTTTCCATATTTCTCACATTCCTGTGTTTGTTTAATGCATTTGTTGAGAAGCTTTCTGTCCCACTCTTACATATGGGCATTTTTAGTCCATGATTTTCTTTTGACAAAGTATCCTAGAATGGTCTATTTGAGAAACCTCATAGGCATGGCATCCACCATCTTTGTTTTAACATTCTTCTTTTATCTCTCTCTGTCTATTTCTCTTTATGGTAAATATATGTGAATGGGACCTATGAACCCCCCACCCCCTGATTTACCTTCTTAGGGCCTGGTCATTTCTTCAGTGCTTTATTTCTTCTATTTGCATTAAAGTGTCACTGAAATTTTTTTTTAATTTTTGTGTGGAGCAAGTGGTCAAGTTGTTCTGTCTATTGGTTGGCTTTAGTTCAGCAGTAGTCTCTACTCTATAAACCCCTAGTGTCCTTGTAGATTCTAGAACCTCACTAGAAAGGAGGAAACAAATAATAGCAACAACCAAAGAAAACGATAGCCAGTATTAAAATGAATATCCTGTGCTTATTCCAATATTTACAACACTAATTAACACAAAATGGTAATAGTGGGTCCATATTCACCATCAGTAAAAACAATAAATAGCTTTGAACTAGATCTGGTATTAAAGTAAATAGCAGATATAAACTATGCCATTCATAGTACTAATAAATGCAACAACATGAAAGTTGGGGGCAGGAGGCATGGGGTTATAAATGATGGTGGAATGTGATGATCATCATTATACAAAGTACATATATGAAGATACAACTTGGTGTGAATATACTTTGTATACAACCAGAGATATGAAAACCTGTTCCTATATGTGTAATAAGAATTGTAATGCATTCTGCTGTCATACATAAATAAAAAATGTAAATGTCAAAAACCCCACAAATATTTCTAAATGATGGTAAGAATACAATCTTTTAAGAGAAAAGAAAATATGATAGGAAGGTAAAAGAAAGTTTAGAATTTTCAAAATATGAACAGAGAAAATGCAGAATAAATTTAGCAAGTGATGAGTATAAGAAAAAAAGAAGAAAAAATAGAAAAATAAAAGTAAAGGGAGAGAAAATGAGAGAATGATTGAATTTGACTGTTGGTGGCAGAAGAGAGAGAAAGCAAAACAAAAACAAACACACAAGCAAAAAGCTAAACAAACAATCAATAAACCTTATCCCTCACAAGACAAGACAAGGAGAAATAACCATCATTAAAAAATTCTAGCTGGGTACAGTGATGCATGCCTGTGATCCCAAATTGAGGGAGGAAGATTGCAAGTTCAAAGCCAGTATCAACAGTTTTAGCAAGTCCCTAAGCAACTTAGAGAGACCTTGTATCAAAATAAAAAAATGTATAGAAGAGAGCTGGAGATGTGGCTCAGTATCTAAGTACCCCTGGTTCAATCCTTAGTACCAAAAAAAAAGCAAGCTAAAGAAAACAACATGTATAAATATAAATCAACCAGCACAGCCAGAAAATCAAAAAAGGAAAAGAGTATTCTAAATAAAAAATGATTTTTCATATTTTATTTCCACTGAGGTAGTCGAAACTGTTGATGAGAATGATCAATGCCTATACCCAACTGTCCTTCTTTCCATCTCTTCTTGGGCTTTGTACCCCTCAGACCAGGGGTTGTTAACTTCTTCCCCTTTTTGTGTTACTCACTGAGCTGTCAGTTCAAGTATCTTAAAACTGGAACTGGTGGAAGAGCTTTCAGCTTCCCTTCTCAACAGCATAAGGTAGGATGGAATGGGAAGTATTATTGATTGGAATTTGTCCAGACAGACAAGGTTGCTGCACTCCCAGGTTGAAGCTGCTGCAGAGCACCAGATGAGGAATTCCATGGCTGAGTTTTAGCTGCACACAAACTTTATGGATTACATTGGATGTTATCTTTTCTTGAGAGATTAGATCAACACACCTGTAGGGTTGGGCAGATGCAGATTTCTGTGTGCCCCTGGATCTCAGGAGCATTCAGATAATTCTACTCAGAGGGCAGGAGAGACAACCCTCCACAGATCTGTCATACTCTACTATCCACAAATACAACCTTCCCAGGATTCATCCCAAGTGTGTTTACACCTATGGTTTAATTTCCCAATCCTCTTCAGTGGTCACCTGAGCCACCAACTCAAAGTGAGTTGCACCACCCCACGGCTCTAACTTGAATCCACCCATAGGCACAATGTTTTTTGTGCCTGTTTCAATCATACTCTGCTAGGTACACCCTGGGCCACGTGCTAGGCACTTGCCAGGACAGTGTGGCAAAATTTGCTATCATCTCTAGCTGCAAGCACCTCACGATGGCTCCTGTCTAGCTTTCTACTGAGAGGTAGAGAAACACAGAGCATTTTTCAGACACCAGCTCACTGTGCAGCCTCTGGATCAGCTAAGTTCAGGATGCTTTCCTGCTGTATATATTTTTCATATGCCATGTGTGTCTATTGTGTTTCTTTCTGCTTGTGCTATTCCTCTCCTCTGTCTTCAGTGAATTGGCACTGCTGCTGTAGTTGCAACAGTTTGACTCCAATGTACTCTAGTACTTTGTAAAATGCACCTGAATTTCTGAGTCTATAAGATACTTTGCCTGATACTGAATTTCAGTGACTCCCCTCTGTCACCTACTTTGTTGAAAAGCAGTACTACTGCTCCTTGAATCTTGAGCCATGGAACAATTGGAAATGCAGCCTTCCTCTAGGCTAACATCTTGAATACTCCAGGATTTTACATCCCCATAGGAAAAAAAATTTTCTTGGCCATACTTTTCGAAACATTTTTACAAAACATTAAAAATACCAGTATTATATTCTTGTGTGACAGTTATAATAACAATAGCCACTAATGCTTTGATACTTAGTTTTATTCCTATCAATTCTTGCTCATGGAGGAAAATATTTAAATATTTTCACTTTATTCATCCATATATGCAGATTTTTAAATTTTAGATTCATCATATACTTAGAATTTTATATGAATTCTTTGAGTTTTGGTTTTAAAATGAAATCTAGACTTTCCTTTTTTTTAACCTTTTCCAGGAGTCTGTGGTAATAGGAACCTGAAGACACTTCAAAGGAAATTTTCATCTTGGGAAAATTAGTGCCAGAGGCAGTGGGAAATCTGTCTCCAGATTCACATAAACACAGGCCCACTGTTAAGAATTCTCAAAGGAGGTTTCTATTAGTTTATTTTTTGGTTTTACTTGGAATCAAATAAAGACAAGTAAACATCTCTAGGTAAACTCTATCCAGCTAGGTTTTAGCTGACTTTGAAAAGATGATTGTTCAGAGGCTCTATTTTTCTCTGAATTTCTCTTAAATGAACTGGTGTTTTATTAAGCCTTTTTTCCCTTCTCTTCTCCCTCAGGCACACTGAGACAATCTAATGGAGGCATTAGGCCATACACTTGGTCCCAGGTTAATACAAGCTCTGTGCTCATAGAATCCTATCCAATTCTGTGAATAAGATTTTTTTCTGTATTTTATTTTTCACATTAGTTGATAAATAAGTTTAGTTGTGGGGAGTGATTCAATTAAAATTACCCTTCTATATTGCTAAGCCTAGAAGCTTTTATATTTTTTCTGTTTTTTTAAAAAATATTTTTAAGTTAATGTATATATAGTGCTCTTTAGGGAGAGCTAGCAAACAATAACAGTAGGTAAAAACATTTATATTATGGCATATTACATAGAACTTTGCCATCATATGAAAGTAATGATTTTTAAAATAATTAATAAAGAAATTGCTACAATATTACTCAGGAAACTGTGTTTTAAAGTTGGAGAAAACCATTCTCAAATTCTTTACAATGAAAATGGCCATTATGTGTACCATTCAATTTTACTTTCAAAGTGAATTAAAATTTCTTCATGAGTGTTCCTGATGTAGTATCTTGTCCTGACAATCAACATAACCAATAAATACTATTACAGATGCTAGGACAGAAAACCTCCACATATGACTTTATTTGCTAACTAAATATGGTATAACACTAATGATATCAGCATGTCAAAATTAAGGATGCTAGCTAATTATTATCAAAATGTCTTAGGATGTATCTAGGTCTGGTTTATTTATTTTCCTGAAACATGATCTGGTTTCTGAAGCAGAAACAATAATTATGCATGTTAATAAAACTTTTATAACCTAATATTTTGCTCAACATGATGCAGGGACATCAATCAAGTACTAGAAATGTCTCATTTCACAGCTAATAATCACAGACATTACACTCAGCTGAAACTACACAGTCACATTTTTTTTAAAGAGAGAGTGAGAGGAGAGAGAGAGAGAGAGATCGAGAGAGAGAGAGAGAGAGAAAGAGAGAGAGAGAGAGAGAGAATTTTTTTTTAATATTTATTTTTTTGTTCTCGGCGGACACAACATCTTTGTTGGTATGTGGTGCTGAGGATCGAACCCGGGCCGCACGCATGCCAGGCGAGCGCGCTACCGCTTGAGCCACATCCCCAGCCCTACACAGTCACATTTTTAACACATATGTTGGAGACTATTTAGGTTTTTCATGTTCTTAGTGTTTTCTCTATTGCATTCTCCTTTTTCAGTGGTCCCTTATGAGACTGAGGCATGCAATAACCCACAAAGCTGTTTCTATCATATGAATCTATTAGTTTATTCTATGAAAGAACAGAAGAGGTAAGTGTAATTGCCATTTGATCCAGAGGAAAAAATTAAAATTAAAACAAAGACAGAAAACTAAAATGGATGAGGACAAAATAACTGAAGTAATTTACCTGAGGTTAAACAAGGAATCACTTGGTCACACTGGTATTTCTTCACTTAGATCATACAATTTCTAGTTCTAGCCATTTAAACTTCCATACTTTTTTGGAACAGACTTATGAAGATATCTTCCTCCAATAACAAGAACAGAAAAACTTCAGAATGTTAAATTCCTACAGTATATAAAAGATTAAGGACAAAGAGGAAAATGTGTTGCTTAACAGAATAGTAGGAGTAGACCTTTTCACTCACGGCTTCACCTGAGGTATCTGATCTTTAAAGTTATATTTCAGAGTAATGCATCTCAAATGTCAATGTGTGTAATCAAAATTCTACCCTGGTTTTCCTGGCTTTGATTTGCTTGCTTAATAAGAGAATGGATGACACTTTCAAGCATAGTTTAAAAAAAAAAACAGGCAAATTGATTTCAGGAAGAAAAATGGTGACTTTCTTTCAAAGGTAGAGAATTATTAACAACTTAAAATATTCAAAACCAAATGTCAAAATGTAACTTGAAATGGTTAAGCCACCAAGGGGTTGGCTGTTGGATTAAAATGTGTCATCTTGTGCTTTTTGAAGAAAGCCAAAGGCAGCATCCAAAATGTTTTTCTTAGTTATGAATAAAAGCATCAGAATGTATGACAATTGTGATCAAAAAAATTCAGACAAATTGAAGAGAGCTGTGATTATATCAGCTCAGCGGGACAGGTGTCAGGCTTATTGAACTCAGTAAGGACAGCATGTGAGTGTCACCACGTGAACCGAAAGATCCAGGCATACTGTTCTTTGTCCTTAAGAAAAAACTGTTAGGACAACATCATCCTTATTTTGATTTTCTAAGCTTTCATTTAGCTTAGTCAAGAGTGGGTATTAACTAAATGATGTTTTTCTTTCTCAATGAAGAGTTTTCTGTTTGAAAGGAATAATAATATTAATCTCCCAATAATTCTTTTTTTTAGAAATAAAATATAAGGTTGTTCCCTAATCTCATTCTCTTCGATTCTTCTTTCCCATTAGTTCTAAAGCCAGATAATTCAGATATTTATCAATTGGGAGGGAGATCTTGTGACTGGATCTAATCAGCACAAGAAATTAGTGGTAAAGGAGGGACACAGGAAAACATTTAATATGCTACATTTTCTCAGAAATTATGCTAGGTACTGGCTTCCATCCTGCAAAGGACCTCACTGACTGAGTTCAGAATAGCAAGACCACTCAACAGCCAACCTGACTGTTGGCATTTGACTTGTTGGTGATTAAATAAAATAGGTAGGCACAGATCTGGGGACAGGTATAGAAGAGCTGTTATTAATGAAGCATAAGCATTGAGCTGTAGTTTATGACAACAGTTTCAGCATACCATGTTTCTAAGCTCCAGTAACTGGCCTGTGCTGAAAGAAAACCCCTGTAGGTTTGTAGTTGTTGTTGTTGTTTGCTTTTGTTTTTAAATCCCAAGTCTGCCAGAGGTCCTAAACCACATTGGATTGATATTAAGGTGTCTGAATATCACTGACTAACTATTTTAACTGAAAAACTAGATATTATCTTCTGAGATCATACAAAGAACATTAGCCTATGATTCAGAAGTTTCCAATTGCGGTTGAATTGGAAGAGGCTTTTTCCTTATATGGAACATCATTTCCTAGCCACTGAAAGACTAGGAGTGATTTTTTTTGTTGTTGTTGTTAAGTACTTGGTATAAACTTCCAAGGATCCACTTAGAAGAAATAAATGCACAGTGGTTTTTACTCATTTCAGGTGATATATGGACCACTTTGGGGTTCATGGATTCCCAGATGATCTCTAAGTTAATATAATAGTTAAATTTCAAAAGTGTATATATAGTCCAGTCTGGAGTGATGTCAGACTCCTGTAATCTCAGTGACACTGGAGGCTTAAAAAGGAAGATTCCAAGTGCAAGGCCAGCCTGGACAAGAGTGAGACCATGTCTCAAAATTTAGAAAAAAGAACTGTAATGTAGCTCAGTGGTAGAACATCACTATGTGTTCCTGAATTGAACCCCCAATACCATGAAAAACAAATAACAACAAGAGTGTAGCATCAGAAGTTCCAAACAACGATGGAGCTAAAGGAAAAAATCCAACATTCTAATTTTAGATTTGTGATGGTAGAACGTTCAAGAATTTAAATGTGTTCTTCCGTCCATTGAGCCTGTCCTTTTCCCATCTGGTGTTATTCCATTTAGCTAATCTATCTCTTTTCGTTTCCTGAGTTCTTATAGTTTTGAACAAACAGTGCCAAAATCAACTGAGCGCAAGGGCCTAGGAAGTACTTCTCATTTTGAGTGCTGTCATGACGTCATGATGGTACTGACAATAAAAAAAATGAATCTGACAAAGGAGAGAGAAATGGAAAATCAAATTAATGGAATAACAGATGTGACTGGCAATTAGCAAGCATTGAGAGGAGACAGTGTGCATTCTTAGGCCCTGGTGAGGTTATTATTAGTTTTCCTTCATCTCCTTCACCCAGCAAAAGCATTCTCATTAAATTAAATTCTGATGCCATTGCCCGTATTGGGCTTAGGCATTCTACCTAACAGTAATTGATCGTTAAGTGATGCATGAGATGATTCACACACAACCTTCATTTTTTTAAGGCAATTTATGAGCTGAATAAATGAAATACATATGTATGTGCACTTGGCCACTTTGTCTTATATTTTAGTAGAATTTTATAAGACTCATTAAAATCTAATAAGATGAATAATAGGAAAAAAAGGATGAAAATTAAGTAGGTGTGTACAAATTTCACAATGTAAATAGCATTAAAGGAGATATGCAGTTTTAAAGTCAACCAACATTATTTTCAAGAACACACCTGCTGTGCTTTTTATGTAAATATCTTTACATTTAAAAAATTCATTAAAAATCATGTGTTTTCTTAATCATTCTTAGTCAAGCTGAAAAGAATTGAAAAAGAGTCTCAGTTTCTTCTTTAACTTCTATGAATCTTCACATTTTGTACAAAAAATGCTCAAAAATTGTACTTGCACATTTTTATATTGTGTATTTAGGGAAAAATAAGGCTAAATTTAAAAAATACTAAGTTAATTATAGGAGACTATGATATTTCAGATAGATTGCCATCTGTGTGGCATCAAGTTCCACAGATTCCACCTTTTAAATGATCCCTTTACAAATCATATATGAGTACAAGTGATATTGTTCAAAGATTCTATTAAAGATATTATTCAAAGATTTTTGTCAACAATAATTGTCATATATTTATTCCCCCTGTCTAGCTGAAATCGTGATTATTTTGACCAACAAAATTGTCTCACCACAAAAATCCTTAGTATGTGAGGTAATACGTGTATTAAATAGCTTAACTTAGACATTCTACTATATATTCATATATGTATATATAAATATTTTACTTCCAAATTTGTTATGGTTTAAATATGAAGTGTCCTCCAAAATCTTACATCTGAGACAATGCAAGAAGTTTCAGAGGGGAAATGGGTTATGAGAATCTTAACATAATCAGTGAATTAATCCCTGGTGGGATTAACTGAGTGGTAACTAGAGGCAGGTGGGGTGTGGCTAGAGGAAGTAGTGAATTGGGGGTGTGGCTATGGGGTATATGTTTTGTATCTGGAGAGTGGATTCTCTCTCTGCTTTCTGATCACCATGTAAGCTGCTTTCCCCTGCCACACTCTTCCGTCATGATGTCCTCCTCACCTTAAGCCTTGAGGAATGGAGCCTACCTTCTATGGCCTAAGACTTCTGAAACCGTGAGCCCTCAAATAAACATTTCCTCCTCTATAGTTGTGCTGGTCTAGTTTTTTAGTCCCAGCAGAGAAAAGACTGACTAAAACAAATTTAAAAATAAGTAAATAATAAAATAATGCATTGCATTGGGAGTTGATGAAGAATTGGGTTAAGTCTTGGTTATTTCTCTGTATTTTATGATATTGCACAAGATCTACTTCTGTGGATCTCTTCTTCATCTGTAAAATGAGAGTTTTGAACTAGGCAAGCTTTAATGTTTCTTTCAGATCTTAATTACACAAATCCTTTCATGAGTAATTCTCAAGTAATCACAGTTATTCCTGAGAACACTCTGAGAGAGAGAAGGATTTTCTAAATGAATATTAATAATCAATCATGCAGGACAAGGGGAAAAGATATAATTGCAAACCATAAGAATTAAAATGAGATTTCTTTCCTAAGGCATTAATATCTTGGATATTAAAGAGAAATACTTGTTCAGAGATTCTGAAAAAGTGACTATGTGTTCTTTTAGGATATTTTTGAGATAATCCACTAAAGATATTCTGATGGGACTCTTTCATTTTATTTGGTTAATATTAACCTCATTACATAAATTAATATAAAATTGTAATGGTGCATTAAACATTCTTAGTTTCTGCTTTTTCTTGTATATTCAGTTTTATTTCTTGTCCTTGACATATATCCATTTGAAGGAAACAAACTCGAACTTGATGTTTATTTAATTTTTTTCAAAAATGTTCTATAGCCACTTTGACTTATGGTCTTGCCTCTGAATTCTTCTAGTTCCTTATCTTAGGTACATTAGCATGAACTCCTCCTTTGTGTGTGTGTGTGTGTGTGTGTGTGTGTGTGTGTGTGAGTGTGTGTGTACAAAATTCTTCAGGTCTTGCACTCATTGTTCACTCATCCTGAAATACTTTCTCGAGATATTTCTTGGCTCTTCCTTGTCAGCCTTCTATACATTTTACAGTCAAAAGACATCTTTGATTGTAAATGTAAAGTAATTTCCTATTCTTTGGTCATTCTGTTGTCATGATTTACCTTTTTCTTTTCAGGTTACAAAAATTTATTAGATTGTCTCTTCTCTCAAATAGTTTACAAGAGATGGGGTTACAGAAAATGATAAATATTCATAAACATGGTTCCCCTTATGAGGGGATGCAGGATGGGCAGGAGCAAAAAGAACTCCTGACTTCAACTGGAGTGGTCAAAGGTAAATTAATTGATGGTGTAACTTGAAATTGACTTCTGTATCTTTGTTTTTGGTCACTAAAGTTCTATGTATTTTACCTAATAAACAGCTCTTAAAGTTGCTAATTTAGTATTCATTCCTACTCTGATGCCCTAATTCTAGCTCTCAGTATTATTTGTTTGAATTATTACAATACCTTCTTATCTGGGCTGTTTCCCTCCAGCTTCTTGCCCCATCAGTCTTTCCACTGTTCTACAGAGTAACCCCTGTGAAAAACTTCAAACCCCCAAACCATCTCTTATTGGAGTTTTTGGTGATTAATATTCCCTCTAGAACTTAAAATTACATTTTTGTATGTCTGCCTTATTAAAGGGGAAGTTCTTTGCTGATACCTAACATAGATTGCTCACTAGTGTATTCATAGCACTTTAGAAAGGTGCATGGACACAACAGATGCTCAATAAATAAATAATGACTGACAAATTTTCATATGCAAGCCTTTTATCCATTTTAAGATAGCACATGAACCTGAAGATAGGTTTTTCTTTGTTTCACTTTTTATCTTCTGCAATATCTGTCATACAGTCTTGCACACCAGAAAAGCTCAGTATATATTTTTAATATAATTGTGTTCTTGTGTTTTAAAAGAAAATCAGTAGAAAATTGGAGCTGCTACTCTCGCACTATTTGCAAAATGTCATTTCTATTATAATATGATTTCATTTCAAGAGCTCTTGGTTAGATAAAAAGTAAAGAAAAGGAATCCCATAGTATTAGCTGCTAACTTAAAAAAATCCATATAAAGGCAAAGGATCTGCATTCCTAATAGAAAACTTAATTTAATTTTTTTCCTAAAAAATTGCCTGTATCTTATTCAATGGCTATCTAGAAAACGGTGCAATTATTTAAATAAAAACATATCTAAACCTAGTGTTTTTGCTAACTGTACATAGAGTGAAAATTTGTGAATATAACTGAGGGATTTTCTTCATAGACCTGGCCCAATCACAGAATAGTCATCCCACTAGTAATACTACTTTCCTACTAATGACTTGAGAGTTCCAAATGTTATTTCTTTCTTTATGTGATTATCTGTTCAGAAAAATAGCTTTGTGGCATATATTATGTAGATAAAAGTAGAATATTTTTGAAAGGACTAGTTCATTTTTTTCATAAATCCAAGAATTAAAGCAATGTATTGTTCCTACAAAATGACTTGGGCTGAATGAGCAACAGACTGGCTACTTTAAAATTAAATTTACTAGAAAATTAATATTAAAATGTATGGACCAGGAAGGACTCTAGAATTCATTCAAATGAGCTATTTATAGAGAAGAAAACTGAAGTATACCAATTTACTCAATGTTGTACAGTTAGCTACTCTAAATAAAGCCTGAAGTTTGGATAGAAGTCCAAATGTAAGCATCCGTTTCTAATTTAATGCTTATTCCAAAATTGTGTCTACCAGCTTCTATTTTATCTCAAAGAGCACCAAATAGCAAAATTTTGAAACAAGTACTCAATGAGAATGGAGGCTGGTGGGTTTCAGGTGATCACATTTTAAATTCCTATTTTTGTCAAAAAAAAGGATTGTCAATTTATAATAATATACTGTGATCAAATCAATAACATTAAAAAATCATCAATCCTTTAAAAATGTACCTCTGAATAGTGGAAGGCATTTTTGAATCTAATATTGTTTTTATTTATGAAACTTATGATGTATGTGATAAACACATTCTGATTATCTGAATGTAAAGTGGCAGAGAATGTATGTGAACTGCTTTAGTGTGTGCAGATGTTTTAGTCAATTGCAAATGGCAAGATCTCTACTCAAATTAGATTACACAAAAGAAGCTCATTGGCTGTGAAAAATAAGGTAGCTTAAAGCAAAAGAAAGAAAAACAACACACCTAGAATTGGAATTATGTACAGAACTGCTAAAATTCTCTCTTTACCTCTCATGCTTAGCATTCTACAGAGTTTTTCTTCATGCTTTAAATAAGATATGGGCCCTGGAAGCTCCAGCATTATTTCCTCTCAGTTTAGCAACCCCTAAAAAACGTGAGATCATTTTTATTCCAGGTTCCGTAGATCAATATTAAGGAAGATCTTGAATTGGCACAACTTCAGGTACTTGGCCACGATGAGCGAGAGGGGATTTTTGCACCAGAATTATATGATTGAAATGTTCACAGAACCATAGGTAACTGAAAAAGATCGATTACCTCCTGAAAATGATTCCAAATTCTAAAAGGATACATATTTTTTAAAATTTATTGTTGGACCTCCACATCTCTGTGTTTCACAGTGTGGATTCTACCAATATTGGATAGAAAATATTTAAAAGATTTTATGTCTGCACTGAACATGTATAGAATTCTTATTGTTTTACTGTTAATAATATAGCATGACAATTATTTGTACAACATCTGCATTGTACTAAGCATTACAAATAATCTAAAGGTAATTTAAAGTATATAGGACAATGAAAGTGTGTATGCAGGTTACATGCAAATACTATGGCATTTCATGTGAGGGACTTGAACATTTACTGACTTAGGTATTGTGGGGGTTGGGAAGTTTTCTGCAACCAAAATTCTCTCTGGATATCAAAGGATGAAAGGATGATTGTATGTTCCCTAGAGTATTTTGGATAATAGAATCTGTTATGCTAATATTTTATGCTTTAGTTTTTACAGAGATGGCATACCATTTTCCACTATGGACTTTATATAAATTTACAAACTTGCTGAGATTGAAATATTATAAAACTTACCCTTGATAGAAACAAAATGAAATGGGTCCTCATACAACGCTGGTAGAAATGTAACCTGGTAGAGACTGTGTAAAGCAATTTAATAATGTGTCAGCCTTAAAATATTTCATGTTATTAGAGCCAATGAGTCTTCTTCTAAAAGAAAATTCTAATAAAGCCATAAAAATGTAGATACATATTTATGTGCAACATTTTGTGTAATTAGAATATTAGAAATAAAGTGTTGAGCAAATTTGATTTAGTTAAATATAAATATGTGAACAGATAATCTCATATAATTTTGGTAGTGTTTGAAATGTTGAATGGAAAAACTGATTTAATAAACTGTTGTTAATAATATAAATCTATGCAAACTCATTAGAAGAAAATTATTCATAATGTATCAATAAAATATATATCAAATTAAAAAGCAAATATGACCTAGCAATTGAATTTCTAGGTGTTTATCATGTAGATATTATTGTGTTTACCCATGTAATGTTCATATCAAAATTGTATATAATAGAAAGTATCTGGAAATAAGCAAAACGCACACCAATAATGGACCTATTAAATAAATGAAACAGTTAAAAAGGAACAATTTGTATTATCTGTAAAATATATTAGGTAAAAAGTGATCTTCAAACACTATCTATAGGAGATTCTCATTTATCTACAAATATATAAATACGCTTGCATAGTGATAGAATTTTCCTGCCAAATATATAAGAAATATGTGTACATTGTAGACATGACTACTGTCCAGAAGATGTACTTCCCAACTTCTTACGGTGACCTGGAGCCATGAAACTATTTCTAGCAAATAAAATGTGAGTGTGACTAACTTTTGAGATGAAAGAAATAAAAAGCCCTATTTAAATTCTGGCCATATCACCTCTCCTACAGTATTCATTGAAAGATCTTGGGTTGAAAGTGTAGAACTACAATATAAAAGCAGCTTGGATGGTTGATTCAGTTACAAGGACAGTTATCTATGAAGTCTAAAGATCATCAGGACTCACAAGGAGTTTTCAGGACCAAGAAGTAAACTTATTGTCTCAATTTGTTATGGATTTAGTGTTTTGTTATCACAGAATAAATTTGGTCTCTTCTGATTACTATAAATGACTAATATGAGAAGCCAGAAGTACTTCAAACTGGCTTACTGCTGTAGTATTGCTATGGTTTGGATATGAATTAACTCCCAAAAGCCACTGTGCTAGTGCAGAAATGTTTAGAGGTGAAATGACAGGATTTATGAGGGCTATAAGTAATTGATTTATCCTAGTTTTAATGAACTGACTTGATGGTAACTATAGGCATGTAGGGTATGTCTGGAGGAGTTGGGTCACTAGAGCTATACATTAAAGAGTTCCCTGCACTTATTGATTTCCATGAGGTGACCAGCTTTCCTTTGCCATGCCATTCTACCATGATGTCTTGCATCACCCTGGGCCAAGAGCAGTAGATTTAGTGGACCTTGGATTACAGCTTTGGAACTATGAGCCAAAATAAATATTTTCCCCTCTACGTTGTTCTTCTTGGGTATTTTGGTTCTAGTAACATAAAGATCATGAACATAGAAATTGGTACTAAGAAGTGGAATCATTGCTGTGACCAACCTGACCATATGGTTCAGAAGCCTTGGGAGGTGGTTTGTTGGGGGAAATTTGGAAAATTTTGGAGATGCAGGCTGAAGAATCCTTAAAATATTGTAAGCAGTGGTTAGTAGGAAACTCTGGCGGGAATTCAGAAATCCAAAATGCCAATAAGAATGTAGACAATAAAAATTGTGCTCATGACATTTCAAAGGGGAATAAGGATTCAAATGGAATCAATTCAAATGGAGTCAATTCGTGTTACATTCTGGCAAAGAACTTATCTACATTTTGTTCATGTCCCGAGATTTCATGTGAGGTTGAATTTTACGGTGGGAAGCTAATTAGTATAGTGGAAGAAATTTCAGAGCAGCACAGTATTCAGGCTGTGTCATGGATATTGCTGAGAGGTTTTAGGCAGATATACTATGGGAACTATGACCAGAAAGCAGAGCTAAATGATTTATTTTTTTTTTTCAGTTTGGCTAGAAAAGGGCATGCAAAGTTGGGGCCAAGAAAGGTGTTTTTGTTGAGGAGATTCCAGCCACTAAAGAGGTGCAAAGTGCTTTGCACAGACAATAGAAATGATGACTTGAAGGCATCTCAAGAATTTGCAAAATCACACACATTATAGGCTCACAGAAGTAGGAAGGAAAGTATTTTTGAGAAGAGATTGTGAGGGTACTCTTTTTAGAAAAGGGCACCTAGGAAGTTTTTTCACCATGCTCAGCCACTCAGAAGCCACTGCAGCCATGATTTCAGAGGGGCTCATCTTCTGTGCAACCTGATAGCAGACATTGGGGTCATTCATATGTTGCTGATTCTGCAGAAATGCAGCAAACTAGAGCTAACGGATGATGGAAGCTTCCACTCTGATTTCAAAGAGAGGCCTGGACATATGGACAAAGTGTAGCAGGGTCAGAATTCCTGCAGGGTACCCCTGAGAGAACAATGCATAAAGCTTTGAAGGTGAAGTTAAAGCTGGAATGGAGACCACAGGAAATAAGAGATGCTAGCAATGTTGGGGGAAAAGCTGCTGGTTGTGGAAAGAACCATGTGCAATGCTACTGGCAAGGCCAAAGGTGCAGACTTCCCAAGCCCTTTGGAGAGCACAATATGCTACCATGTATCCTAGGTATTGGACCTCTTTGCCCAGAGGGGTTTTGGTACCATTCATTCTTTCTAAGTCCCTATTCCTCTTTTGGAATGGAATTTTATTTTCTGTGCCACTGTATATTGGATATATATGACTTTCTTTTAACTTTTATAGGGGGATAACAGCCAATAATTTTCCCTGAATCTCAGATGAGCATAAATTTGTACTTTGGGGAAAAGTTGGAAATTTTAAGACTATGGAGACTTTTGCAGAAGATATAAATGCATTTTGCATTTTGAGATGAACATGAACCTTTGGTGACCAGGGGCAGAATATTATGGTTTGGATATGAGGTGTTTCCCAAAAGTTCCTATGTTCATGCAGGAATGTTCAGAGATTGTGGGAGTTGTAACCTACTCAGCCCATCCTATTTTGAATGGACTTAGTGTGTGACAGCTATAATTAGGTGGGATAACTGGAAGACTTTGGTCACAAGGGGAAGAATTTAGCTTTCCTGTGGCCCTTACCCACTCCCCCCCTTCTGCTTTCTGGTTGCCTTGAGTTTACCAGCTTTCTTTCACTATGTCTTTCTGTCATGATAATCTGCCTTACCTTGACCAAGAGCAATAGAATCAGCCTACTGAAGACTAAACCTCAAAAACTGAGCTAAACTAACCCTTTCTTTCTCTAAATCATAGTAACAAAAATCTAACACAGAAGATGGATTCCAAATTTTATGATGGCTCAAACACAATAGAAGTGTATTTTTCATACTGCTCTATGGAAATTCTGGATTAATTGTAATAATAGAATCCTCATCCCATAAGGTCACCCAGGGACCTAGAGTTCTCAAGTTTGTAGAAATATTCTCCAGTGGGTCCATGGTTTTTATGGTTTTAAAAATTCAGCTGAATGAAGGAGAAAGAACATGGTGAATTCCACATGGGGAACTGTTGTTCCAAAGCCTGGAGGTGATGCTTACCACTTTTACATACAGAGTAGGAAATGGTCACATAGTCATAGTTAGGTGCCAGTAAGTCCAATAATTTGATTAGTTGTGTGATCTAGAAGAAGAGGTGATGAATTTTTTTATGGTTAGAAGTTTTTGTCATACATGGAGGAACATACTTTTCATTGTGTAGCCAGTTATTACTGTTTGAATGTAAAGCCATGTGTATGTATCACTTTTAAGTAAAAATAATCACAAAACACCATGAGAATCTGCTTATAATGTGTATTTTTTGGCTTCAATTTGTGAATTTTTATTATTAAAGAAAATATATGTTCTTTTTAGAAAATGTTGAAAGGCAAAAAATAAATAAGAAAAAAATGTCATCCAATAATTCCCATGATTCCACCATAATAGTTTTATTAGAGTAAGTGAAATTAGTATCCTCATTTTACAGTTTCAGATGCTAATACCTAGGGTCTTTGAGGAAGTTATTAACTCCAGTAAGTGATACAGCACAGAGGAAGGAAGAGACAGGAAAGTTCTCAGAAAGTAAAATCCAGGGATAGAAAAAGAATCAGTAATAAGGAACTACAAATGACAAATTATTTTAAGGTTTTACAGCCTAATTGCCCTGAGAGAGGTCATAGCACAGCAGAAATATGTCAAAGAAATTGTGATAATGATGACAGCTTTAGTTATTTTCCATTTAATTTATATTTTCATTTAGATAACATCCAGGAATAGCCATCCAATAGGCAGCATGCACCTGGGTACTGGATAACAACTGATCAGGAATGTTGAGATTGACGTGTTACAATGGCAGTGATTCAAGGCACTGGTATTAAAGATTGCAGATGGAGTGGTGAAAAGGCAGAATCCTGAGCCACAATGCAATTTAAGAGCTAGATTGTTGAGAGTTGGTTTTTGTTTCTTTTCTACATACCCTGGCCTATTTCCCTGAAGAGCTCCCTCTGGAATGAAATCAGATGCAGTATGAACTTGGCCAAGATTCTAAATGGTGAATCGGTCTGCTGCCTGCTATTAACTACATGCAGGTGTTCACTTCTCTTGAGCCCCAAGGCTGACTGTTATTCTCAACCATTGTGAGCATCCATTACAAAAGGTGTCAAAAGATGGGGAACTCAAAGAAATTCTTTTGCTCATAGGTCTGTTGCTAATTAACTATATAAAGTAGGCAAATTATTTTTCTACCAGGGCTATGATTTCCACTTATCTAAAATGAAGAGAATGGATTACATAATCTTTAACTGCCTTCTAGCTATAAAACCCATTCTTCCCAAATCCCCAAACTCAATATTTTTCATCTTTTACAGGAATTATTACTTTTTTCTTTATCCTGTGGTTATATGTATAAGGTCTCATTGCTCCTATTAGACCATAACCACGAGGGGAAGAAAACCAGAATTATCTGTCTTTTCCTTGGTATCTAACATAGAATATTTTAAATAGTAGGGATTAATAAAAGTTTCAACAATGGGCAAAGATATACATTTTCAAACTGAAAACTTAGTGTAATGTGCTGATTTCTCTGATGATAATACATCAAAGTCTGAAGCAGTGACCATGAAGAGAATATTCTAGAACCATTATACTTAATGTATGATGCTCCCTGGACAATTGTAGAATAAAGATTGTTTATCCCCATAATAATTTTCATACATAGAATACTAATGAGTTTTTTAAAAAAATCAATGAAACACACTGATCAAATATCTATGACCAGAAGTCTCCTGGTTGCACAATATATTTAGGGCAGCAATTTTCATTTATATTCACTCTGTGGTACCTTGGCCTTATACTACTTTGACAGCTTGTCAGGAGTATATCTTATCAAGGAGGGTATTCCCTTTGAAGAACTTCACACAGCATGTGTGGCTAGTGAGGAAGAAAGAAAAACATAGCAAGCTTGTTGCATCCAATTAGCAAAGATATGTAGGTTGTCTTGTTGTGCAACTGGGCAATTGGCAATGGAGGAAGCTAATTTTATGATCTATGAAAACCTCTCATTTGTGGTGACAAACTCAGGAGTAAAAAGCCTATGTTAACTCTCTCCTAACCAAATTGTATTTCTTCCTTTCCTTCCTTTTTTTTTCTTTTATGTCTGTAGTAATGTCTTTTTCTTTATGTAAGTAGGAATCATTCAGAATTTTTATTGATACATTAGAAATTAATGGATAATTTATCCACATAGATCTTAACTAGGTAGAATATTTGTGTTTATTTATTTATTTATTTCCCTGTGGAATTTATATGTTCTGTTGTACAGTGTTTTGCAAGAAATACTAAATTTGTATCCTTGAAAGCTGTCAGAGTCTTTAAAACTCATAGGCTATGAATACACCTTTTTAAAAAATTTATTGGTACTTTTTAGTTATAGATGACAGAATTGTAATTTAGGTATAATTATATAAGCATTATACATGGTGGTGGGATTCACTGTGTTGTTTCGAAAATTTATATGTACATGGAAAAATTATGTCAGACTCATTCCACTGTCTTTCATTTTCCCTTGCTTTTCTCCATTGCCTATTGTCTAATCTACTTCACTTCTATTCTTCCCCTCACCTGCCCCTTTCTGATAGCTTCCACATATCAGAGAAAATTTTGACCTTTGGCTTTTTGGGACTAGCTTTCTTCACTTAGCATTACAGTCTCCAGATCCATCCATTTGCTGGCAAATATCAAAAAGTCATTCTTCTTTACGGCTGAGTAACAGTTCATTGTGTATATATACAAAATTTTCTTTATCCATTCATCTATTTAAGGGTATGTAGGTTGGTTCCATAGCTTAGGTATTGTGAATTGAGCAACTATAAACATTGATGTGGATGTGTCACTGTAGTATGCTGATATTAAGTCCTTTGGGCTAGACCAAGAAGTCGGATAACTGGGCCAAATGGTGATTTCATTCCAAGTTTTTGAGGAATCTCCATACTCTATTCCAGATTTTTTGCTCCAATTTTCAGTCCCACTACCAATGTACAAGTAAGTGTACATTCCTCCACATCCTCAACAACATTTATTGTTAATTATACTCTAAATAATTGACATTCTAACTGTAATGATATGAAATATTAGTGTAGTTTTAATTTGAATTTCTCTAATTGCTAGAGATATTGAACACTTTTTCATGTATTTGTTTATCATTCATATTTCTTCTGTAAAGTGCTGGTTCAGTTCCTTTGCCTATTTACTGACAGATTATTTATTTATTTATATATTTTGTGTGTGTGTGTATTAAGTTTGAGTTCTCGTATTCTAGAAATGAATGCTCTATCTGAGATGCAGGTGGCAAAAATTCTCTAGCTTTCTGTAGACTCTCTCTTCATGTTCTTGATTGTTTCCTTTGTTGTGAAGATGCTTTTAGTTTGATGCCATCCTGTTTATTGATTCTCAATTTTACATCTTGTGCTTTAGGGGTCTTATGAAGGACGTAAGTTCTTGACCTGATATGTTGAAGTGTTGGGCCTACCTTTTCTTCTAGTATGTGCAGGGTTTCTCATCTAATATTTAGGTTCTTGATCCACTTTGAGTTGAGCTTTTGCAGATTGAGAGATGTGGGTTAAAATTCATATGGATTTCCAATTTTCCCAGCGCCATTTGTTGAGAGGCTATCTTTTTGCCAATGTATGCTATGGGCAACTTTGTCTAATATGAGATAATTGTATTTTGGTGGGTTTGTCTCTTTATCTTCTATTCTGTTGCGTTGGTTTTCTTGCCTGTTTTGGTGCCATTACCATTCTGTTTTTGTTACTATAGCTCTATAGTATAATTTTAGGTCTGGTATTGTGATGCTTCCTCCTATACTGTTTTTCACTAAGGATTACTTTGGCTATTCTGGGAGTCTTGTTTTTCCAGATGAATTTCATAAGTCCTTTTTTTCTATTTACATGAAGAACATCATTGGAATTTTGCCTAGGGATTTGCATTGAATCTGTATAGCACTTTTGTTAGTATGGCCATTTTAATTATATTAATTCTTTCTATCTAAGAACATATGAGGTCTTTACATCTTTCAAGGTCTTCTTCTATTTCTTCCTTCGGTGTTCTATATTCTATTTTTTCATTTTCATATTAGATTGTCAGAAATTCTGTTTGGTTTCTCAGCCTCTCAGATGTAGCTTGCAAGTCAACCAATTTTTCAAGGAAGAAAAAAATAAGTGAGCTTAGGGCTGTACTTATCTTTTTGGACTTCTCTGTGTTCTGCTAGCCTCTTCAGTCTGGTGACGTTACAAATTATGGAACCTACTCAATTAAATTCTTTTCAATATCATTTTCATGTTTTCTCTCTCAGAATAATGCTTTTTCTGTAACAAGCAAAGTCTTTCTTCTCTTATCATAAATTATTACTGATATGCTTTACAGTAGCAAAACAAAGCTCCAATCAGATATTCATACAGAAGTTTATTCATATAAACTTTCTTGAGAAAAAAGTCCATGAAAGATGTTGTATTACTTATCAAAACTACTCTACTCTAACATTTCATATCATGCCAGTCAGAATGGCAGTTATCAAAAATACAAGCAAGTATCAGTGAGGATGTGGGGGAAAAGTCACACTCATACATTGCTGGTGGGACTGCAAATTAGTGCCACCACTCTGGAAAGAAATATGAAGATTTCTTAGAAAACTTAGAATGGAACCACCATTTCACCCAGCTATCTCACTCCACAGTCTATACCCAAAGGACTTAAAATCAGTATACGATAGGAATATAGCCATAGCAATGTTTATAGCAGTTCAGTTCACAATAGCTTAACTGTGGAATCAACCTAGATATTCTTCAATAGATGAATGTATAAAGAGACTGTGGTATATATACA
Source organism: Ictidomys tridecemlineatus (assembly GCF_052094955.1). Classification (NCBI taxonomy): domain Eukaryota; kingdom Metazoa; phylum Chordata; class Mammalia; order Rodentia; family Sciuridae; genus Ictidomys; species Ictidomys tridecemlineatus. The sequence goes on from NW_027526137.1 coordinate 579,716, forward strand.
CAATGTAATATTACTCAGCGTAAGGGGAAAAAATGTATTGCATTTGCAGGTAAATGGATGGAGTTGAAAAATATCATGCTAAGTGAAGTAAGCCAATCCCCCAAAACCAAAGGCCAAATGTTCTCTCTGATAAGTGAATGCTGATCCATAATGGAGGAGGGCATGGGAAATACGGAGGAACTCTGATTGGGCAAAGGGGAAGGAGGCAAGGTAGGTTGTGTGGGGGCAGGAAAGATGGTAGAATGTGATGGACATTATTACCCTAGGCACATATGGGTGCAACGCTACATCATGTACAATCAGAGAAATGAAAAGTCATGCTGCAATTGTGTACAATTAATCAAAATGTATTCTGCTGTCATATATACCTAATTAAAACAAATTTTTAAAAAGATGCTGCATTAATTTAAAATTTGTAATCAATAACTTTGGCAAACATAAATGCTCATGAAATCCCCATCATAATCAAGATATCTAATATTTCCATCATTTCTAAAACATCCTACCTATACCTTTACAGCCTGCCCCCAACCCTTAGCCTTTAATTGCAAGCAACCACTATTTTTTGTCACAATAGATTTTTTTCCACTTCAATATACTCTCATTTATTTCACTGGTAGATACTTAGGGTTTTTTTTTTAAACAGTTTTATGTGTGTATATTTGAGGTTTACAATATGTTAGGGGATGCATGTAGACAGTAACATGATTACTTTAGTGAGGCCAATTAGCATCTGTCATCTCATGGTTACTTTTATTGGTAATAAGAGCTGCTAAAAGCTACTTATTAAACAAAAATCCCAAACACAATTTTTTCAACTTTAGTACCAATTTTGTACATTAGATCTCTAAATTTCATCCTTCACATCTGTTATTTTGTACCCTTTGACCTGCTTCTCCTCATTTCCTCCCCCAGCTGTGGTGACTACTATTTCATTCTCAATCACTTGTATATATGAGCTCTTTTATATTTTACTTCCATGTGAGAGATCATGCAATATTTTTCTGTGTTTATGTCTTTCTGTTTGCATTTTTCTAAAAAAAATTAGTTATAGAGGAACACAATATTTTTATTTTTGTTTATTTTGTGTGGTGCTGATTATTGAACCCAATGCCTCACATGTTAGAGGCAAGTGCTCTGAATCACAACCAAAGCCTCCTGTGTTTGCATTTTTAATAAAGGAAATCATATCATACTTTCAGCATCTTTCTTTCAGCAAAAATAATTTTGAGATTCATCTATATTATTGTATGTATCAACCATTTATTCCTTTCTATGATTCAATAATATTCCCTTGAATACTAACATATTCTTTTTACTTTAATGATTTACTTAATGGAGACTATTTGGACTATTAAAATTAAAATGATATTAGCATTCATGTACATGTATTTGCATTGGCATCTGGTTATATTGCCTCATGTAAATACCTAGAAGTGAAATAGCTAAATCATATGGTAAACACGTTAATTTTACAAGAAAATGATAAACATTTTGATGGTGATTGTACTGTTTTATATTCCTGCTAATGATTTATGGGAGTTTCAGTTGCTCAACATTCTAGGCTGTTCTTGATATTGCCTGTTCTTTTTAAGTTTAGATATTTTGGGGTAGTTATTACATTATTGTGTTTTAGTTTGTTTTTCACTGATAACTAATGATGACAAGTGTCTTTTGCTATAATTACTATCTATTGCCTACTCATATATCTTCTTTTGTAAATGCTTGTTAAAATGTTTTGAACATTAAAATGTGGACTGACTTCTTATTATTGAATTGTATAATTTTTTTATATATTATAGAACAAATTTTATTTACTATAAACATTGTCTATGTTTATTTGAGTTGCCTTTTATTTACTTTTTCAGTCTCAATCTAACTTAATTAGTAGTTTTATAACTTTGTGCTTTTTATTTTACTAGTATATTTTAGAAGAACAAAGGTGTTAAAATTTTATGAAGTCTAATTTATAAAATTTTGCCTTACATGTTCTATTTAATGAATACATATATACGTATATATATGTATGTGTATATATATATATAATTATATATATGTGTGTGTGTATATATATATATATCCTCAAGATTATGTTTTGTTTTGAAATAAGAATTTTATGGTTTTACCTTTTATTATTGAGGTCTACAATTTAGAGTAACTTTGTGTGAGTTAAAGGTGAGATTATTGTTACTTTATTTTTTTCATACTGATGAGTTCCGTTTTTTGAAATAAATTTTTTTTCACCATTGAATGACCTCAGCATTTGTGTTGAAAAATCAATTCACCACATATGTGGGTTCTACTTCTGGATTCTCTATTTTGCTCCATCCATCTGTCTGTCCTTAAGCCAATAGTGCATTGTTTTGATTACTACAGTGTTACTATAATTACTGAAGTTTGGTAGTTTAAGTCTTACAGGTTTTCTTCTGTTTAACATTATTCTCACTATTTTATTTCATTTCTTATGTTTTCACATACATTTTAAAAATCCATGTCAATTTCTCTAAAAGAACTTGTAGACACTGTATTGAATTGCATTGAATTTATAGATCACTTTGAAGTAAATTTTCATCTTAATAATATAGATTCTTCCAATACTTGCATGTGTAATTTTTCTCCATTTATTTTGATTTTTGTTAATTTTTTTCCATCTCTATTGTTTACATATAAAAATTGCACCTGTTTTTTGAAGTTTTTGTTTAGCATTTTATGGTTTAGGGGAATTCCTATTGTTTTTTTTTTTAATTTCACTTCCTATTTGTTCACTATAGGCATACAAAATACTGTTTATTTTCTATATTAACCTTTATATATTGAGGGGATTATAAAATTGTTACTTGTATACATAACCATGTTTGCTATCTTTCAACTTTATTCATTTAAGCTTAGTCATTCTTAAAAATCTAAGTTTTCCTCTTGTATCATTTCCTTCTTCAAGACTAAAGAATCTCATTTGCATTTTTCATAGTTTGCTTTATCTAAAAATATCTTACTTTACTCCATTCTATTTTTACTTAATACAGAATTTCAGGTTAACACTTTTTCCTTTTAACACTTTAACTATGCTATTTCACTGTTGACTGTCTTTCATGGTTTTTGAGGTCATATCCACTATCATTTCAATCATTGCTCCCTGGTATGCAAAATGTTATTTTCAGGTTGCTTTGAAGAATCTCTCCTCACTTTCAGCTTTCGGTTCTTTAACTACAATGCGCCTATGTCTACGGGCATGGTTCTTTTAAAAGATAACATTTGGAGTTTGATGATCTGTTGAGAATCTATAAATCTAGGTTTTTCACCAGATTTAAATTTTTGTTCATGATTTCTACAAATAAGTTTTTTCTCCAAATTTTCTCTTTGTTTTCTGGGACTACAATTACCAATGTGATAGATCTTTTGAAATTGACTGAAGATTTCTGAGGACCATTTTGTATATATTTCCAGATTTTCCTCTCTCATCTTCAAATTAAAAGGTTATATTGCTCCATATTCAGTTTCACTTAGAATGTTTGCCACCTATTTTTTAATGATCAAAATGACGCAGGAAGTTTATAATTCATGCCTTATATTTTATCAATTCTAAATTTCTATTATTTTTCTAATTTACATTTCTATACTGATATTGCCAATATTTTTATTTCTTGCAAACATTTTTCATTACCTCAATGAGCATAATTATCACTGTAATGTCCTTGTTGATAATTGTAACATGTGGTCATCTAAGAGTTGACATCTACTGATTTTCCTTTGCCTTCAAAAAGAATAATGGTTTCCTAGCTGATTGTAACAACAGTGATTTTGTATTTTAATTGTGGACATTATCAATGAAAATCTAGGTTAGAGATTTTTTTTTTCATATTGTTTTAAAATGGGTTGGTTTTTTCTTTCCTAGAATTTAACTTAAAAACTACTATTTAAGGGCTGGGGATGTGGCTCAAGCGGTAGCGTGCTTGCCTGGCGTGCATGCGGCCAGGTTCGATCCTCAGCACCACATACAAACAAAGATGTTGTGTCCGCCAAAAACTAAAAAATAAATAAATAAATATTAAAAAAACTACTATTTAACTTAAAAACTACTATTGTAGGCAAGACCCAAAAGACAGCAGGAAGAACTTTTATTTGGCTGCAGCCAGGCTCAGAGGGCACAGCTTTTGCTGTAACCAATTAATCCCCTGAACCCTGAGTTCAGGTCATTTCAGAATTTTATACCCAGCATGTAAGGGGAGAGGTTCAGAAGTTCACTGTGCATGTAAGGGGAGGGGCTCAGAAGTTCACTGTCTGCAGAAGTTCAATGTGAACTTCTTCAAAGCAGCTTTTTCTCTCATTGTTCTGGGCAAGCTAACCCTTCAAGCACAACACCTGAGAAGAGGAGAGCTGCTTCTCCCCTTTCTTTCCTCCCCCTGCCAGCTGTTTCCATGGAGCCTAATTGGTAACTTTCTTATCTTAGGAATGTAGACATCTCTGTGAAGCTGGAGCTCAAGGTCAGAGGCCTTGTTTATACATTTCTACAAACTACTATACTGAATAAATATTTGTAAAAAACTAGTAAGGGGGTGTCAAGCACCCAGATTCCTGATTTATTCCAGGCTAGTGGCCAAGTAAAATAGGGCAACACGAAAATAATAAGTTTTTCTACATTGAACTCTTTTGTAGAGACTCTTTTGCTGACAGTCCTAAAATCAGCCATGGCAAAAATTTCTAGAGAAGCCCAGTTAAGATTTTTTGTTGAGGAGGGAGTGCCACTACACTACTCTTCTGTGGTGGTGGCAGCTTAAATTGTAGTTTGGCTTCTTGAAAGCTTGGCTCCTGATTGTTTTGAACTTGTCAGAGCATGAATGCTTCAGGTGTCAGTAACTCATGTTTTAGTGTTTCCTCTTTTCTGGTCCCCTTTTCAGAAGCACTGGTTTCTCTGTGCTCCATTCTCTGATTCTTTTGCAAAAAGGAGGGTGAATTTTTTTTCCTCTCAAAAATACAGACACGCATGACCAGTACCACTCTGTGATTAACTTCCTCGTAAAGCTGCTAAGGAAGGACACACTGACTCTCTGCTGGTCATGTGCTCCAACCTTTAATTTGTTTTCAAATGATGCATGCTCAGCTTCCATCTCCAGCACCCTCAGGTAGGTTTTGTTTTTTTGTGGTTTTTTTTTATTTGAGATGCAATAACTCTTATTTGTAGGAAGATCCATTTATGAGAAGCTTACTCCTCTATTCTGGAAACAGCATCCCAGTATACATAGCACCACAAAGCTAACAAGGGCTCTCTTTTCTACATATTTTTGTTCTATTTCTGGCTAAAACATCTTTTAAAATCAATTGCCCAAATGAAACAAAGTCCTGAAGACTATCCATTAGTTTTCTTTAAGCTTGTGTGTGTGTGTGTGTGTATAATATATATACATAAACTATAGAGAAAATATTTGCTGCTCTGCCTTCTGCTCTCAACCCTTAACTGCAGAAGAATTATTGAGTTTACCCCAACATCACCATGCTTCTCTGTGGGTAAGAGGTGTTTTGTTTTGTGTGTGTGTGTGTGTGTGATTTTGAATGAAAAAAAATTAAAACTAATCCATAGCCCTACTATCTTACTTTTTTATTGCCATGAAACAATTATTTCCTTAATAACATTTTCTTTTTATTCTTAGTCTGTAAAAACAAAGGCATAGAGCAGAGTCAAGCCACCCTACAATGTACATGAACATGAGTGAGAAATAAATCTTTGATGCTTTAAATCTAAGATTGTGGGGTTGTTTGTTTTTAAAATGTAAGTTAGCCTAAATTACCTGCACAGACATGCTACATAACCTAGCCTAAGATGACAGATAATTATGTATGAACATAAGATGACAGTGGAGTCCATCACTGTGCCTAGTAACAATGATATGAACAGCTATAATTTAAAAAAGAAAAACACTGGTCTTGCAAAACAAGTTCACATTTATTATGAAGGAAACAACATGGAGTGGGCCAAAGTCTACACTAGTAAGGAGATGTACCATTCTCTCCCTTGTTTAGGTACTAACTTATAGTATGACCTTTTGAAAGACACTTACCTCTTTACCCTTAGGTTTCCCAATTTTATGGTAATGAGTCTAACTATAGAAACTCTGAAGATGTGCCACAACCAACCTAAGATTCCATAAATACTAGTAAAGTATAACTCACAGTCATCAGTGTGGAGTTTCTCTGCAGTGGAATAATTGGAATATTACCACAGGGACCTCAATTACTATAAAGAAGATTGTTTACAAAACAAACAAGAAAAGCTTTGGCACTTGATCCTGAAAATTAAGATACTGATTTCTGCTTAAAAATGTTACCACACCCCTTGGTCTTCCCTTCTGATGTGAGATTGGGTATATTTATATAGAGGTTGCTCCTACAGTCTGTTTTCTAGTATGGAAACACACATGGAGCAAAGTCAAGCAAAGTGGTATCAACCAGAGTCAGACTGCATATAACATGAATAAGGAAGTTTATTACTATAAGCCACAAAAATTTTGGTGGTGTTTGTTATGCAATGAAACTGATTGCTACCCAAAAAGTAGTACCAGGAAGGGGTGCTCTCCCAACAAAATAACCTAAGCTATGTCATTAGAAATGTATAATATGTTGGCAATTAAATTTTTATTGGAGGGTGGAAAATAAAGACAACTGGTCTCATGCAGTAGTAAACATCTGGTATGCTGAAAGTTTTAAGAACTTGGAGATGCAAATAATCAGCATAATACATTTATATGATTTAGTAAAATAGTTTTTTTTTAATTCTTAGACTTTTTTTGTACTTGCATTGAGGAAGTACAACAAGGCAAGTACCTCTATATGGGCTCAGAAGAGAATTGGCCAATTTGCAAGGAAAGATGTAAGGTAAAATCAAAAACCCAGTAATCCTAAAACTTCCAGGGATGAGATTTGAAATTTCTTCTTATGTTCAATGTGTAAAAAATAAGTAAGCAGTTATTCAAAGAATCAGATTCAATCTCCAGACATAAGCTAAAATTAAAGTTGTAGCTCTGTAAAGAAAACACTATGGATTAATATGGATTTGATGTATGTTTTTAGTTGGATCTAGTAGCTTAAGAATAGGAGTATAAATTGCTCTCTCAAAGAATATTTCAAGGAGAGGTGAAAAATTTTAAAAATATTGAACTTGTGAATAATAGAGTACAGTTGACTATACACGTAATCGAAAGAACTGGGTGCAAAACAGTTTATTGTTTTATAATATGTCCACAGGAGTAATGTAGGCTAAAAAAACACTAAATTATCAAATAGGTCATGATCTGCTCTGTTTGGATTTGAACAAGGAGAAAAAAAAAAAAAAGTCAGAGACGAACTAAGTACCTATGGCCAATAAGGAGCCATGGAACCTATTATAGGAAGTAGAATTTGTGCACAATCAAGGTCCATTACTTACTTTTAAATAAAGAGTTTTATAACATTTGCCCAAAACAACTTAAGAATTTGTATAGTCCGGTTGTTCCTGAGTACTTTCCATTTCCCCTTTTAAAACTGGTTTATATACAAGTGTGTGCATGGCTGGGGTAGCCTGAAAAATTTAGTTTACAGATCCTTGGGTCAAGAGGAGTTATAACTCCCTAAAATGTAAAGACTTTGGTTAAATCCTGGTTGAGAGTTTGATTGTGTAAAATTTGCAATATCTTTCTTAGGTAAAGGAATAGAATACTTGGTATGCAAGAAGGAGACAAGTAAATATTTGTGATCAAGAAAGAAATCTTTGGTACATCACATTATTTTTTCACAATCACTGAATAAGTTCTACTTCTCTGGGAGGACTGTACTTGCTCACCAAATACATTGTTACTTGCCAGTGCCTACTATGGGAGGTGTTTGTATCCCAAATGCATCTATAGGAGTTTAGCCCTATATCTTGCTTCTTTGGTCAATGGTTATTAGCAAACATGATACACTCCACAGATAATCAAAGATCATAGCAATATCTCCAATTACTGTCTGCCTCTTGCCCTTCACTACTGTGTCAAGAGAACGTAGAGGCCTACTTGGGATCATCATCCATCTGGATCCCCAATAAGAAAACTCAAATGGCAAAAATAAAATGTACAGAATAAAGCCACAGATTAACCACATATAAATGAAAAACAAACACTTATTACAAGTACAAAAAAGAGAAAACATTCCCACCGCAATACCATCATCTCTCTCTTTAATTTCAAAGGAGGACTTTTGTTTTCCAAGACCCATCCTCTTTAAAGAAGGGAACTTGTACTATTTGTAATATATATGTATTATATATATTACATTTATAACATGGGCATTTATAACTTGTAATACAACCTAGGGTACATATCATGTTAGAGGAGGAGAAAATAGGACAATATCTCAAATTTGTATTTAATGCTGCATGAAGAACCTTATGCAAATCAGTCTCTGGGCTTCAGATTCCTTATCTATCATATATAAATATATTCTTCCCAACAATTCTTTAATACATTTGAAGCCTCAAAAATAAATGAAGTAAAATATTTTATAAGATTTACATTAATATACTAATTTTCTCACATGAAAATGGGAAGACTTAATCTCCAACGACACTGATACAAAAAAAGCCATTTTTATCCTTGAAAATGAAACGATACTTTGAATTTAAAATAAGGAATGTGTTTTTTGTGCATACATGCAATTCTATAAATTTTTCACAAGAAAACCAAAAAGTAAAACACACATAAAAGAAATCATGTATGTACCTTAGTACACATCTTAACTGGAGAATAATTATATCTAGACCTGTGGGTTGGATCACCTTTAAAATGTAGTAGAAATTGACAATCGTGTAAAGATTTTTTGCTAAAATTATATTTGGTGATTCTAGGGACCAAAATTCTGATTTTTTTTATCATGTTCTGAATATGACCTTTACTTTTTCAGAAGAAAAACATTGAAAGAAATTAATAAGATGGGGTAGAGAGAGAAGATGTGAGGGAAGGGGAGGGGGATAGTAGGGGATAGGAAAGGTAGCAGAATACAACAATTACTAATTGGGCATTATGTAAAATTGTGGATGTGTAACCGACGTGATTCTGCAATCTGCATTTGGGGTTAAAATGGGAGTTCATAACCCACTTCAATCTAATATATGAAATATGATATGTCAAGAGCTTTGTAATGTTGTGAACAACCAATAAAAAAAAAGAAATTAAGGTGTTCTAAATTATTCCTTTTTCAGTTATTAACCCACAGCTTTTTATATGCAATTACAATGAAAAGAAGAACTATTTTACTTAAATCATTATCATGTTAATTTTTTTGACGCTATAACTCAAAAGAAATGAACTGAATTGAAATTATGTGCTAAATACTGAACTAATCAAAGTGTTTGCATGTGTTGTTCATTCATTCTGTCTTTGAGCTTCTGTATAAAGCAATTGTATAAATTTTGTGGTTGTATTGACATTATGTACAACTTTGTGATGAGAAGATAGAAAGTGTGGCAATTTTTGCTCATTAGATAATAATTTCCATAACTACAATTTTTATTAAATTCAAGTGTTTATCCAGTGACTGGTATGTCAGGTGTTTGGATAGCCAGCCAGGATAGTTAGATGAAAAAAATTAATTTCTTGTCAAGGAAAAATCATCATGCCTCCATGGATTTTCAACGTCTGTGTAGATGATGGACATTTATTTTTTAAATCAGGTAAATATACACAATCAGAAAATGTGATTTAAAATACTATAAATTAAAAGTCTAAAGTGCTTTGAAAACCATATAACAGAGTCGCTGCTATACTATTTCTCTACTGAAATAGAGACTCTAAGTTTTTTCCTGAGAAAAGATATGTCAAGTGAAACCTGAAGGATACATGGTATTTAAGTAAGTAAAGAGTGAAGTAAAGAGACATAATTCTAAACAAAAAGAATAACCTGTGTGAAAACCTAGAGGAGGTAAAGAACTAGGTGTCCCCTGCAGAATGAAGGATAGATGTGGCTATAGCTATGAAACAAGAAGTGTAAAACACACATAAAAGAAGAGTAGGTTGAGATTTGACAGGGCAATTGAGCAGATGCTGGATCTTGCAGGGTCCTTAGGTGAGGAAAATCATTTGGACTGTAGTCTGTTCTGCAATTAGGATCAGGTTTAAAAAAATTGATTTGTGCAAAGGCCCAAGGGCATGACAAGCATGATTTAAAAGTGAAACTGCACGAAAATGGAGGGAGAAAAATTACATGGCTAAAGATGAGGCGGAGAGCTAAGTGGGATCATATTAGATAAGACTTCTTAGTTTATGCTAAAGAATCAGGGCTTTAACTCAGAGAATTTGAGCATGATTTTTCATGATAATGGCATATTTTTTAAAAGATATTTATTTTTAGTTGTACACAATACCTTTATTTTGTTTATTTATATGCAAGTACTCTACATTGAGTTATATCCCCAGCCCAAGTGCAGCCATTTCTTCTCAGAAGTGCTATTGGCATCTGCCAACTTGTCACATCTGGAATCACTTTACCTGTGGCAGTTTTCCTGCATCAGAAAGAATTTAAGCAAGTGTAAAATTAAAGCCCTCTGAAGCCTAAGGGTAAACTAGGTACAAGAAAGGTGAATAAAGAAGCAACACAGGGAATAAATTTGACCTCTTATAGGAGATATTGATAGTTTAAAAAGAAAAATAAAATGTGTTATATATATTTATTTACAAATAATGAAGATGTTCAGTATTTTCATTGAACATCCATAATATGAATTATTCTCCACTGAACAAGGTAAATGTAGGAGACAACAAACAAGAACCTCTACTAATAATTTCAGTAATTCATATTTAAATAGCATTTTATGGCTTTATAAAAATTTTCATCCAGTTTTTTTTCATTTAACCCCCCAAAACCTCTTTTGGTAGATAGGCTAATAGTTTTTTTCTCTCTTAAAATGAAGACTAAAGGCTCACTGAATAAATTTTGAATGCATTCAGAAATGACTAACTATGATTTGATGCTAAGAATTCTTATTCATGGTCACACAGTCTTTAAATCATCCAAGTCTTATCCAAATCATGAGATTTCTCTTTGTATTTTTTTAAACATTCTTCAAATTTGTCCATACTTCTTCTAGTTCTTCTGAATATTGTTGCATTAGGCTCTTTCCTCGGAGTGTTTTTCGTCTCTGTCTCTCTAGCTTCTAACATAATGCCAATTAATGAGTGAATATTATATCTGTGCTGAGGAGTTTCTTATCCATTAGTGGAAATTTCTCTCTGTAAAAGAAGTACATCAGAAGACAGGGCAATACAGAAGCAATCTTTAGAAATAAATGTATCAATGATTTGAATATATTAAAAATGTAAAGGCAATTGAATTATTGTAATTTTTAAAATACCCCCAAATATGTCCTATTTGATCAGCTTAATCAGTGAATATGGTGAGATGTCACTCCTGTAATTATGTGATGTGGCTTTACATGGGGATATCATCCAGTTGGGTCTGACATAATAACATAAGGACCTACATGTAGAGCATTTTTCCAAGTGATGACTAACGAGAAGTAAGAGATTTCAAGTGGGAGAAGAAATGGCTGAAGTAGTTATGTATGGCTTTATGAGCACCACATGAGAAGAAATTCAAGCAGCCATAGGGCCTGAAAAATGTCTCTGATTAATAGTCATAAAAGAATGGAGACCTTGCCTGCAGCTTCCAGGAAATGAATGAACTCACAAGTGGATAGGCCTGGAAGCAGATCGCAGGGCCTTCAGATAAGGGCCCATGCTGGCCAACACCTTGATTTCTGTGAGATTTCATGCATAGAACCCAATAGAGTACACCTGAGCTTCTGACCTATAGAAGTGTAAAATAAAAATAGATGTCATAAGCTAAGATATTTGCAGTAAATTGAAATAATAAAAAAATCCAATAGCAGTGGCTGAAACTTTCAATAGAGCATTTGTGGAACTGGTTTTTATGAAAATGGAATAGGGACTAATTGTAATAGTTTCTTGTTGTAACAATCAAAAGCTTAAAGGCTTAAAACAGTAAGAATTTATATTAACAGTCCAGAAGGTCAAAAATCAAAAAATGGCTCTAACTGAGCTAAATCAGGCAGAGCTACATTCATTCCTTTGTGAATTCCAGAGAAGACTCTATTCTTGGCCTTTTTCAGATTCTAGAATTCACCTGCAGCCACTGGCCCCTCACCCCGTCTTTCATCTTTAAAACCAGCAACACTTTTGCAAGTCTCTCCCAAATGCATCATTCTGACACTGACTCTACCACCTGCCTCCTCTGCATTTAAGAGGTCTTGTGATTACATTGAGCCCACCCAGGTAATACAAAATAATCTACCCACCTCAAAGTCAAGTACATAACAATATCAAACCTGCCCGAAACCTCAATTCTTCTTTGCCATGTAATCTCACATATGCACAGGTTCCAGGGTTTACAGTAGAGATATCTGTGGCAGGTCATTTTTCTGCCTACCAGATAATACAATTTTTTAAGAAGAAGAAGAAGATATGTTGGTGGGACAATGAATTGTGCAGAGGATAGTTTACTTTTTCTTATGGTTGAGGTATTATGAATAGATGGAATAAATATTTGAAAAGATAATGGGATGATAGGCCTTAGCAGTCCATGCAATATTTTTAATGCTTTGCATGTGCAAAGTTATATCATGCTGTGAAATGTCCTATTTACTGAAATGGAGATGGAAGAATTTATAATAACAACAATAATCTCTTAAATGCAATAAATATTTACTGTTTGAAAAATACTTTCCCAGACATCATCCCATTTATTTATAATGACATCTGTGAAGGCTTTGCCAATTATGGTGGGCTAATTTCCTCTCTTTTCTCAGAAGCATTTTAAAGATAGTCCTGTTAAAGCATGCATAAGAGTATTTTGAATAATTTATTTAATATTTTCCATCAGTGCAGGGATTCTGTATATACCAATGCTTGGAGAGAATCTGATGACTACCTATGCTAATATATATTTACTTACTAGAACTGTGTCTTGAATAAATCTTCTCTGATAATTTATCCATAAAGAAGGATAAACAGACCAGTGACAGTTGAGGTCAGCATTACAGAGCATTTCCTCTATGACTTTCATCCTGAAATGAATATATTTGTGTTCAAGATTTAAAGTTAAAATGTTATCAAATATTACCTCTTTTGTTAAAAAAAGTGTCAAAGTCTAAATTCATTCAATTTAAATAATACTTAACTAAATTATACATATCATTATGTGATATTGTTAGGCATATAATATTAATTCATGTTATACATATACAAATAATTATGCCTATGAACAAATACACAAATATGTTTCAATTTCCATATGGAAAAGTTAAGTTTCTAAGGGTAACACAAAAGTACATTTTAACAAATTTACCAAAACTTTTAAAATGTGATTAAGAAATTATATAATATTTTTCAGGATAACAAAGGGACTATTTTTCTTTTCTTTTTTTTAAGCCACTTTATCTAGGTATGAGAAATATGTAGAGAGTTGAACATAATTAATGTATACATATTGATGAGTTTGGGGATAAGACTATGTTTCCAATATAAATGGGGTTTTTAAAATAATATTTACTTTTTAGTTTTTTTTTTAGGTGGACACAATATCTTTATTTTATTTTTATGTGGTGCTGAGTATTGAACCCACTGCCTCACACATGCCAGGCGAGCGCACTACCACTTGAGCCACATCCCCAACCAATATTGAATGTTTTTAACAAGAATTTTTGTTTATATATTCTTTTAAAAACTGTATAAAATGGCATAGCAATCTCCTTTGCTTGATCATGTTTTTTTTCTCGTTAAAAAAATCAAAGATCTTTATAATTACCTATGTGTCCTGGTATTTCCTCTCCCTGCTCCCACAAGCTCCTGTTAGTTCAGATTTCCACATATTTAATTGTTTCATTTTTCTTACAATATTGAGGCACCAGAGTTTCTTTTTCACATTTTTTCTAAGTAATTATTTTAATAGCTTGTGTTGATAAGAAAATTTAAGCTACAATCATTCTGTGATCTCAGACCAAGTAATTTCTTAGCTTTTCTGACTTGTTAATATTAAGATAGAAACAGTGATGTGAATGAGTGAGCACTGGACTAGGAGAAGGAAGGTTTAGATTCTAGGTTAAATTTTCAACTCACTAGTTATGTGACCTTGGTAAATCTCAGAACCTTTCTGATCTAAATTACCATATCTATAAGTATGGAGAATGACTCCCATATATGTTAGAGATATTTCAAAAAATACCTACGTATAGAGCATAATATAAATACCAACTTACCATGCTCTGAGGAACAAAAACAAATCTTGAAGCTTCTATATAATCTTCCCCAATCACTTGCCCTTTCATTTATTAATTGAGATTTATATATAATCCTCCTTAATCACATTAAACTACACTTTGGTCAGATGATTCTTATGTATGTGTTTAATTTTACTACATGTGTATGGATTCATAAACAACATATTGTTTGGTTTTCATGTCATGGATTATTTATCTTAACATTTTTTGATGGGTATTTACATTTTTTACAAAGTTTTATTATTATAATATGGAAGTAAGCAATTTTGTACAACATGTCTCCCTGTGAATATGTACAAGAGTTTGTGAAGGAATAACATGAGAAGAACTGTTGAAGGAGGGGAGACACATGACTTTCATCTTCAGTTTGTTGTAAGAATTTACACTCCCACTAAAAAAGCATGGCACTTTCATTGTTCTACATGCTCACCAACACTTGGTTTGGATTAAAATATGAGACTTCAATATTTGTGTTTTTGTTTTTAAGATTTTTAACAGATTTATTGACATTAATCATCTATAATAAACTGCACATATTCAAAGTGAACAACTTGATATTTTGATATTCTGTCTGCAAATAAAACATAAATTCACACACAGATTTGTAAAACAATAACCACAATCAAGATAAAGAATACATTCATCACCTCCAAACATTTCCTTGGGCTCCTAAGTAAGCCTTCCCTTCTTATATCCCTGTCCTCTACCACTGTCCCAAATACTGATGTTTTATTTTACTATAAATTAGTTGGAACTTCTTAAAATGTGAAATAAGTGGATGTCATACTGCATGCATCCTCTTGTTATCCCCTTATTTATTTTGGTCAGTCTATTTGTTTTGAGATTCATCTATGTTGTAACCTGTTTGAAGAGTTCAGTACTTTTTATCATTGAAAGTTATACTGTTGAGTGGATAGTCGCTTTATCCTGTCAATGTCAAATCAGAAATTGTAAACAAACAAAAAACAACAACTTTATTTGGGACCTGAGAATTGTAAATTAGGAAAAAACAGATTGAGACATTTCTGAATAAGTGCTCTGAAGACCCTGAAAAGTTATAATATTTTAAAGAGAAGGAGAAACTGTAGATAAAGGAAATTTTACAAGCTGCATAAGCAGAAAAGAGATTGGTACAGAGAAATTAGCCTAACACCAAGCTGTACATCAATGGACTACTAGTCATGATTGATAACCAGGAGTATCTGCAGGGGTAAAGTTGGTCACTGTGACAACTTCTGAGCTGTAACCATTCATAAAAGGTGTTAATGGTTTTGAAGGGTCAAAGTTAGCATCCCTTGTTATTTCTCATGTACAGTTAAAAAGGGAACTTTACTTTTATGTGCAAAGGCTCTGGTCCCCTAATATCCTCTCAACTCTATTTTGAAATGCAATTTTAAAAGTTTTTTTTTTAGTTGTTGATAGACCTTTATTTTATTTATTTATGTGCAGTACTGAGAATCAAACCCAGTGCCTCACATATGCCAGGCAAGTGAGGAACCTCTGAGTCACAGCCCCAGCCAGTAAAAGTTATTTTTTAATCAATCATAATAATTTTCCTATATTTCACAATCTATTCATCTATTTATAGGCATTTGGGTTATTTCCAGCCTGGGGCTTGTTATAGTCTAGATAAAGATGTCCTCCAAAAGCTCATGTGTAAGGCAAAGCAAGAAAGCTTACAGGTGAAATGACTGGGTTATAATAGTCTTGACCTAATCAGTGTTAATCCCCTGAAATGGATTAACTGGGTGGTGACTATCGGCAAGTAGGGTAAGCTGGAGGAGGTAGGTCATTGGGGGGTATGACTTTGCATTATATATTTTGTAACTGAAGAGTGGAGCTCTCTCTCTCTCTGTTTCCTGATATGATTTCTTGGACAACTTTTATCTATCATTCTCTTTGGCCATGATGTTCTGCCTCACCTCTTGCCCCAAGGAATAGAGTCAAACATCTGTGGACTGAGACCTCTGAAACTGTGAGCCCTCAAATAAATTTTTTCCTCCTATTATTGTTTGTCAGGTCTTTTGGTTGCAGTAGTGAAAAAGCTGTCTGAAATAGGGCTATTAATACTAAAATTGCTATATACATTCATACAAATTTTTGTATGGACATACACGTTAATTTTTTCTTGAGAAAACTTGTAGGAATGAAATGGCTTGATCATGAGGTAAACTATGTTTAATTTTGTTTTCCAAAGAGATTTTCACCACTTTACAAATTGAAAGTAAGTTTTATCAAAAACACAAGTGGTAGGTATCTTCTCCTAGATTTTGCCTTGGCTTTTCTTATTTAACAGTGATTTGCAGAGAACAGTTTTTATTTTTGATGAACTCAAATTCCTTAGTTTGTATTTTTATGGAACAGCTTTTTGTATCATGGTTAAAAATATTCTAACAAAAATTTTCTCACATATTTTCTTCTAGAAATTTCATGGTTTGAGTTTTCTTAACTAGTTTGGTGATTGTTTTAGTCAGCTTTTTTTGTTGTTGTTGCTACAACCAAAAGACCTGACAAGAAAAATTTTAAGGAGGAAAAGTTCATTTAGGGAACTTTTAACTTTTTCTCATCTGGGGACTCCAGATGAGGCAGACCATCATGGCAGAAGAGTGTGGTAGAGGAAAACAGCTCACACAAAGATCAAAAATCAGAGACTCCACTTGCCAGAGACAAAATCTAAACCTCAAAGATTTAGATTGACCCACCTCTTCCAGCCATACCCTACCATCTTCAGTTACCATTCAGTTAATCCCAACCCTTTCTATCAGAGGGATGGTTGACTGATTGGATTAAAGTTCTTATGGCCTGATTGTTTTACCTCAAAGCCTTCTTGCATTGTCTCACACATGAGCTTTCAGGGATCACCTCCCATCCAAGCCAAAACAATGGTCCATTTTACATTTTTAATCTTTTGTGCGATATGATGAATGAACGGGTGATCCTTTGTTATTGTTTCTATTTTTAAAATATAAAGTATCTAGCAACTAAAATAAATGTAGGACTATTCCTTTTGTTTCTCATGTCTCAGGATTCAGAGCTCTGTCTTAGCTCATGTTCAGTGTCTTGAACGCCATGATTTCATGTATTTTGTCTTTTTTTTCTTTTGGTTGTTTTATGGGGAAGTATAAATCAAGTTCTTATTATTCCATCTTGTCTAGAAGCAGGCAGACTTTGGTATCTCATCATTTTTAAGTAAATTTGCTTAATTTCTAATAGAGTTGGACATCTTTTACTCTATTCCTTTTATTTGCTTCAACTAATTAGGTTTTCAATTATGGTCTTTCTTTTGGGAAGTCTGTCTCTTTTCTTTATTAGTTTTTAGATATTGTTTTCATATGTTCTGAAAAATGACCTTTAATCAATTGTATGTCATATAAATATTTTCTTCCAGTATAAGGTTTACCATAGTCTCACTTGTTCATAAGGGATGTCTATTCAGAGAAATTTTAATATTATCATACTTATCAGTTTTTAAAGAATCTTAAGATATCTTTCCCTCTCATTTAGTCATAGAGATATTCTACCACATATTCCTCCTAAAAATAATTTTCTTTTTTTCAACAAGTCTTTAGACATCTGAAATTTATTTCTGTGTAGAGTTTGTAGTAGAGATATTCCCATTATTTTTATATGAATAGAAAACCAGACCATTTATTGACTAATCTATTATTTTCACAATGATTTATTAAATCCATTGCCATTTCCTTTAGAACACTCTTTTGGTAATAAATTATTTCTTGTCAGAAAAATATCTTTTATATTGCCTTCATTTTTTAAATGCTATATTTATCAAGAAAGCAGTTACAGTTTGTTAGGTATTTTCTTTTAGCTATTAAAGATACTATTCCATTGTCTTTTTATTTTCCTTTTTTTAAATAAATCATTTGTAAATTTTTGCTCTCTTTTTGATGGAAGTTTTCCTCTCTGGCTGCTTTATGATTTTCTTTCCTGTATTTGGTTTTCAGAAGATTTACTATTATATACCTAAATGTTATTATCTCTACATTTATCCTACTTAAATTTCACTGCTTACATTTTGTCTTGATATATCTTTTGTCAGTTTGGAAATGTTCTTGATTTCTGACTCTTTTTCCATCTTTCCTTAAATTTCAATTATGTATATATTACATTTATTTTTCATTTTCCATTTATATTTTATTTATTTTTTGTACTTTCCACATTTTTTATTGTCTGATTTTTTACTGATCTATTTTCCAAGTCACAAATTTCTATCTTCATCTGGCCATAAAATATTATTAAAGTCATGCATTGATATTTAAATCATTTAAATAAAGCATTATATAGAATTTCCACTTACCTCCCATTATTCACCATCTTATTTAAAGTATCAAACATCAAGCACTTTAAAATATAATTCTGAGTTTTAAAAGCCTGAATTTCTTGTGAATTTTTTTTCATTTTCTATTTTTTATCTTAATTTTTAATTCTTTCTTGTATGGCTATTTGTTTTGCTATAGATCTTGAAATTGAGGAAGAAAATTAAACAACTACTTTGAGGTTTTCGATGATATTATCTTTCTTCAGTATGATTTGCTTTTCTTTCTGAAAAATGGTTTTGAAATTAAGTTGACTTGTATTTGGGCTTCAAGATTAATTATCCAGCAAACAAGGTAGATGGTGAAGTGTGCCTCCCCAAATCAGAGTTTAAAGGTCATAAACATTAAAAAGAAAAAGTCCATTTTGGGCAGAAGAATCAGGAATGTCTTCTTGATAGATCTGGGCTTTGAGTAAGCTGTGTAAGAAGAATTAAAAGTGTGACACATGACTTAGGGAAAGAGATTGAGCAAGAAGAGACAAATCAGAAAAGTGAATCAGAAAAGTGGCTTTATAAAACACTGTTGAGGTTGATCTAATGTATTCAAACACTTATAGAAACAAGCTTTTAATATCATCATGCTACTTTTTTTCTGTAGATAAGCTTAGATCATCCCTGGCAACAGACTCACTTTGGTGTAATCAAGTGAGAAATAAGAAGTAGTGGTTTTATGATTGTTCTTTCTCTATGCAAAATATATTTAAATAGAGTTACTCTTAAAGATTATTGCTATTATCCTATGAGGTATTATCTCACAGAACAAAAGTTTATGGTCTTTTCAACAATGTATATGTTAAATGAATTTAAATGTTAACTATTTTAATGAAACTAAAGCTTCATTTCAAAACATAATTTTTAATGGAACTTAAATGATCAATACAATGAGTAAAATTATATTATACAACTTTTCTTTCACAGCTCAGGATTTCATTCGTAAAATGGGAATTTAGTGATTGATTATTTATGAAACACATAATAAGAGAGCACCTTTGTGAGCTAAATATTTTGCTAATAATATAATAAAACTTCTATTGTAGAGCTGTTGTGAGATGTAAATAAATAATTATTTAAATCACCACAATAGCTGGCACATAATAAAATATTAATAAATGTTCCTAGTTAATATATCATTTTTGGTACTGGGGATTGAATCCAGGGGCATTTAACCACTGAGCTGCATCCCCAGCCAACTCTTGAATGAAATGAAATGACACTCTTGAATGAAATGTCATATACACTCTATGTGCTACTTCCTGGCCTGGATCATGAAAGCTCTCACAGTTGTTTCTCCATGCTCTTTTCCTGTCCCTTTGACTGGAATTCTGAGATGATGACTTCGGATGACTTAAAAATCACATGTGAAGACAGCAAAGTTTCTATTCATCTAGGTCTTGGAGGTTAAGGGGAAGAGTTTTCTCTTCTCCTGAAGTGCTGGCTGAGATCATTGTGTCAGCAGGACAGTGTTCCTCACTTAGTCTCTGGGAAAGGATTCATTTCCAATTTCAGTAAGGTTGTTGGTAGAGGCCATTTTCTTGTTTTGTAAGGACTGAGGTCCCTATTTCCTTGATGCATGTCAGTTGTCACTGATTATTGTCCAGAGGCCCCCAACATTTAAGAGCATTCAAGTATTTTCAGTGGTCCCTTCAAGCAATGGGG